>NC_080386.1:57461719-58069957 GCF_014773155.1 Arachis stenosperma
AAAGCCAATAACCCTTAAAACCAAAAGGCAAGGGTGAAAAGGATCCAAGGCTTTGAGCATCAATGGATAGGAGGGCCCAAGGAAATAAATCCAGGCCTAAGCGGCTAAATCAAGTTGTCCCTAACCATGTGCTTGTGGCATGCAGGTCCAAGTGAAAAGCTTGAGACTGAGTGGTTAAAGTCGTGATCTAAGACAAATGAGTGTGCTTAAGAACTCTGGACACCTCTAATTGGGGACTTTAGCAAAGCTAAGTCACAATCTGAAAAGGTTCACCCGGTTATGTGTTTGTGGCATTTATGTATCCGGTGGTAATACTGGAAAACAAAGTGCTTAGGGCCACGGCCAAGACTCATAAAGTAACTATGTTCAAGAATCAACATACTAAACTAGGAGAATCAATAATACTATCTGAATTCTAAGTTCCTATGGATGCCAATCATTCTGGATTTCAAAGGATAAAGTGAGATGCCAAAACTGTTAAGAGGCAAAAAGCTACTAGTCCCACTCATCTGATTAGAATCTGAGCTTCACTTGAAACTCTGAGATATTATTGCTTCTTAATTTCTTTTTATCCTATTTTATTTATCTAGTTGCTTGAGGACAAGCAACAGTTTAAGTTTGGTGTTGTGATGAGCAGATATTTTATACACTTTTTGGGGGTAATTTCATATAGATTTTAGTATGTTTTAGATAGTTTTTAGTATATTTTTATTAGTTTTTAGGAAAAATTCATATTTCTGGAGTTTACTATGAGTTTTTGTGTTTTTCTGTAATTTCAGGTATTTTCTGGCTGAAATTGAGGGAGCTGAGCAAAAATCTGATTTAGGTTGAAAAAGGACTGCTGACATTGTTGGATTCTGACATCCCTGCACTCGAAATGGATTCTTTTGAGCTATAGGAGTCCAATTGACACGCTCTCAATCGGGTTAGAAAGTAGACATCCAGGGCTTTCCAGCAACATATAATAGTCGATACTTTGCGCGAAGATAGACGACATAAACTGGCGTTTAACTCTAGTTCCATGTTGTAGTCTGGTGTTCAGCGCCAGAAACAGGTTGCAAGTTGGAGTTCAACGCCAGAAACAGGTTACAACATGGCGTTCAACTCCAAAATCAGCCCAGGCACGTGAGAAGCTTAAGTCTTAGCCCCAGCACACACCAAGTGGGCCCCAGAAGTGGATTTTTGCACTGTCCATCTTAGTTTACTCATTTTCTGTAAACCTAGGTTACTAGTTTAGTATTTAAACAATTTTTAGAGATTTATTTTGTATCTCATGACATTTTTAGATCTGAATTTTGTACCTTTTAATGGCATGAGTCTCTAAACTCCATTGTTGGGGGTGAGGAGCTCTGCAGCGTCTCGATGAATTAATGTAATTATTTCTGTTTTCCATTTAAACATGCTTGTTCCTATCTAAGATGTTCATTCGCGCTTCACTATGAAGAAGGTGATGATCCGTGACACTCATCACCTTCCTCAATCCATGAACGTGTGCCTGACAACCACCTCCGTTCTACATTAGAATGAATGAGTATCTCTTAGATTCCTTAATCAGAATCTTCGTGGTATAAGCTAGAACATTTTGGCGGCCACTCTTGAGGATCCGAAAAGTCTAAACCTTGTTTGTGGTATTCCGAGTAGGATTCAAGGATTGAATGGTTGTGATGAGCTTCAAACTCGCGATTGTTGGGCGTGATGACAAATGCAAAAGAATCAATGGATTCTATTCCGACGTGATCGAAAACCATCAGATGATTAGCCGTGCTGTGACAGAGCATTTGGACCATTTTCACTGAGAGGATGGGAAGTAGCCATTGACAACGGTGATGCCCGACATACAGCTTGCCATGGAAGGAGCCTTGCGTGTGTGAAGAGAAGGACAAGGGAAAAGCTGAAATTCAGAGGACAAAGCATCTCCAAAACTCCAACATATTCTCCATTACTGCATAATAAGTATTTATTTCATGCTCTTTTACTTTTTACAATTGAAACTAAAAATTATTATTGATATTATATCCTGACTAAGAATAATAAGATAACCATAGCTTGCTTCAAGCCAACAATCTCCGTGGGATTCGACCCTTACTCACGTAAGGTATTACTTTGACGACCCAGTGCACTTGCTGGTTAGTTGTGCGAAGCTGTGAGAAATAGTCTATTAATATTGGCATACACAATTTCGTGCACCAGGTGTGCTATTCTATTAATCAGAGGTTTTCCAAGATGGTTTTGAGTTTGGTAAACAGAAAATTAAATTAGAGAATTTATGTAATTTAAATAAAAATCTTGAGCGGAAGTAGATTAATCGGAAGTTCTATCCTTGTTGGAGTTCTCCCAAGATCAATTGATAATTGAAGGTTGTTCTACTTAGTTATCCTTTACTAGGTAAAGGAAAGTCAAGTAAGTTGGAAGTCTACTTTTATTCACAAGTTCTAATCCTCTCCCTTGGGAAGGATTAGTGTCAGTGACTAGAGAGCCATACAACAATAAACCCAATTACGATTTTACTCTTGAGCATTCCAACTCAAGGTTCTCCTTTCAATCAACTCCCAATCAAGTTAGAGAACTACTTGCTCATCATGAATGTAAATTTCACAAAAGAAAAATAAGAAATAAAGAAAGACATGATAGACAATAATAAAAAAGTTCAATTAAAAATAGAAATGGTTCTTGTATTAATAAATTCTAAAAATAATCCAATTGTAACTCTGAACAAATTAAGGATATGAAAGAGTAATCAAAAAGTAAAGAAAACAAACTAGAGTGATGAAGGCTTGCGGAAGTAATGACTCTTCTCAATATCCCAATCCAAAAAGCAATAAAAACAAAATCCTAAGAACTATGAATGTGTAGAGAGAAAACCTAGAGGAGGCGTAAAATCAGATCTAAAAACTAAGAATTATACAGAATGAATGTTGTCCCTGGTCTCTGCATGTTCGCTGGCACTAATCTGTGTTTCTGGGCCGAAAACTGGGTTGAAACACGGCCCAGAATCCACGCCAGTGTTTCTGTAAATTCTGTAGATCGCACACGTCACGCGTATGCGTCGTCCACGCGTGCGCGTCATTCAGCGTTTTTCCGTGCCACGCGTGCGTGTCTTCCACGCATTCGCATCACTCGTGCAGCTTCCAATCCACGCGTTCCCGTCAGGCACGCGAGCGCGTCACTGCGATTTCCTCCATTTCGCGCGGTTGCATAAGCCATGCGTCCGCGTCGCTTCTCGCTGGTCATCTCCTCAATTTCCTGTGTTCCTTCCATATTTGCAAGCTTTCACTCCATTCTCTAAGCCATTCCTGCCCTATGAAGCCTGAAACATTTAACACACAGATCACGACATCGAATGGTATAAAGGAGAATAAAAATATACAATTAAAAGATCTTTAGGAAGCAAGTTTTCATTCATAGAACAATTTTAGGAAAGAATTGTAAATACATGCAAATCATATGAATAAGTGGGTGAAGACTTTATAAAACCACTCAATTAAACATAATATTGATCATAAAATAATGTTTTATCAATATGTGTATATAGTCACTAACTGAAGGATGCTGTATTATAGTTCCTTACTAGTATAACTGAGCCACTTCTGTATTATGATGTATATAACGGTGTGATGTTCTATGTATTGCCTTCTACTATTCTCTGAATGTGTGTACTCATGTTTCCTTGTTATACTGTATGTATGCAACTCTAAACTACTATTGTTTAAAAAAAATTATTACTCGAAAACTCGCGAGGTGTTAACAATAAACAGGCTTATATTTATTAAATATTACTTAAGTTGGGGAAACAAGTTGGTAACGTTCAACTTTTAGTATGATCATGACATGTTGGAAGTTGAGCCGTTACAATTTGGTATCAGAGCAGTTCTTCCTGTTAGAGCCTGTGGAATGGACTGGATCATGCTTCATTGCATGCTCTGTGGTATGTCTCACGCTTATAGGATATACATGTGATATGTGTTGCATGATTGTCTTTGTGCCTTCATTCTGAGAATGTTCATGCCAAACTTGAGGTATTGAGACTGATCACCTTGGTATCAATTGTTTGGTGTGAATAAGATCAGGATGAGTTTACAGAGACGTAGCGCTCAAGGAGAGACTGCTGCTAACAATCCGTAGAAAATGGTGATAACCTGTTTGCTGTGATTCACGCTATGGCCAAGGCTATGCGTAAAACGGCGATTGCTACTGCTTGAGCAATTAACCGTTTGGGAAAGCGTAATGGTGGTAATGGAGGAAGAATGAGATAGGATATGGGTAAGCGATCTGAGCAGGCACAAGTGCGACCAGTATATAGGTAGTGTGGAAAGGAGCAAGGAGCTAGACCTTATCAGTCTACAAGTATTATCTGTTTCTCTTATGGTCAGCCTAGACGCATGGCAAGGGATTGTCCGAAAAAGCCAATACAAGGGGTAGATAGGCCACGGCAGCAAGGACGTGTGTTTACTATGACTACTGATGATGCTATGAAATTAGACTTAATAATCCAAGGTCAGTGTTTTGTCAAATCTCGACTCTTAACTATACTGTATGACTCTGGTGCATCGCATTCTTCTATTTCCGTGGCTGTTGTGCATGAGTTGGGATTAGATTCTAATGTGTTAAAATATGATATGATTGTTCATACACCTACATTTCAGAATGCCTTGACTAGTCAAGTGTGTCAATAGGTACCTTTTGTTATTGAAGCTAGGACTTTCATACATGACTTGGTTGTCTTGCCTTTATGTGCTTTAGATATTATCTTAGGTCTAAATTAGTTGTCTAAGAATTATATTTTCCTTGATTGTTTTAAACGAATTGATATATTCCCGACATTTGACATGCATATTGAGTGAGTTAAGTCTTGTATCTTCTATTTGAATTCACTAAGAGTTACCTTTAGTAGTAGTGGGATAGAGGGGTATGTTCTGTTATCTACTAGCTCCGAGAGTAGTAAACAAGACTTGGAAAAAAATCGGAGAGGTGCAGGAGTTTCCTGATGTTTTCTTGGATGACATACTTGAGTTTCCACACCAGAGAGTGATAGAGTTTAGTATTGACTTGGTGCCTGGAACCGGACCAATTTCTATGGCATCGTATCAGATGTCGTCATTGGAACTAGCAAAATTGAAGAAGCAATTGGATGAGTTATTGAGAATGAAGTTTATTCGTCCGAGTGTATCATCGTGGGAAACTCATGTGTTACTGGTAAAGAAGAAGGATGGTGAGATGAGATTGTGTGTGGATTAACGGCAACTAAACAATATTACAATCAAGAATAAGTATCCACTACTGAGGATAGATGATCTAATGGACCAGCTGAGAGGTGCGACAGTATTTTCTACGATTGATTTGCGGTCAGCTTACCATCAAATCGAGTGAATGACTCGGATATAGCTAAGACTGCCTTTCGAACTAGATACTAAGAACACAGAAGCTGTATGTGGAATTGTTAAAGTGTGAGTTTTGTTTGGCAAAAGTGGCATTCATGGGACATGTGATCACACAAGCTGGTATAACCATAGATCATTCAAAGATCGAAGCAGTGGTAGAGTGGAAATAACCCACGACAGTTACGGAGATTCATAGTTTCTTGGGGTTAGCAGGATATTATGTATGGTTTATTGAAGGTTTTTCACAAATAGCTTGACCCTTGACTAACCTCACAAGGAAGGAAGTTCCGTTTGAATGGATAAAAGAGTGTGAAAAAAGTTTTGAAACTTTAAAGGAAAAGTTGACGACAACGTCAGATTTGGTGTTACCAGACCCACAAGAACCTTTTGAGGTGTAGTATATGCTTCTTTTAAGAGATTTGGATGCATATTGATGCAGCATAGGAATATAGTGGCATATGCTTTGAGACTGTTGAGACCTCACGAAAAGAATTATCCAACACATAATCTAGAATTAGTGGCCGTAGTGTTTGCACTCAAGATTTGGAGACACTATTTGCATGGAGCTCAATTGAAAGTTTTCTCCAATCATAAGAGTTTGAAGTATATACTTGATCAGAAAGACCTTAATGTGAGATAGAGGTGATGGATAAATTCTTGAAAGATTATGACTTTAAGTTAAGTTACCATTCTGGAAAGGCAAGAGTAGACGCCTATGATTTAAGTCGGAAGAATCTGGGCATATCCTGGATGATGATCAAAGAAGAAGAAATTATCTCGGCCTTTGAAAGTTTAAAACTAGGAATAAGAGAGACAAAACTATATTTTAATACAGCATATCACCCACAGACTGATGGACAGACAGAACGGACGAATAATTGCCGTTAATTGAGTTTACTTACAACAACAGTTATGAACAATGTATTGGAATGGCACCATATGAAACCCTCAATGGGAGAAAGTGTCAGTCACTGTTATGCTGATATGACAAGGATGAAGGTAGGATTTTGGGGCCAGAGTTATGCTGAAAGGATTAAGCATATTTGAGAGAATATTCAAACTGCTAAAAGTCGTCAGAAGAGCTATGCAGATATTAGGCATAGGCCCTTAGAGTTTAGCAAGGGTGACCATATTTTCTTAGGAGTGACACCTACAATTGGGATAGGTAGAGCTCTTAGAACTAAGAAATTGAGTCCACGATACTTAGGTACTTTTCAAATTCTTCAAAGAGTCGATCCAGTAGCATTCCAAATAGCCCTCCCCTTCATATTTGTCAAACCTTCACGATGTCATTCCTGTTACACAACTCAAGAAATATAATCCATACAAAAGCCACATTTTACAACCAGAGACAGTACAGCTACGAGCCAACTTAACATATCAAACTTTACAAGCAGGATTGTGGAACGAAGTGACAAACAGTTGAAAGGGAAGACAGTACAATTGTTTAAGGTGGTGTGGGGACAAACTAGGATTGAAGAGTACAAATGGGAACTAGAAGACAAGATGAGGAAAGACTACCCGTTTCTCTTTTAAGGTAATTGACATTTTGAGGACAAAATTTTCTTTTAGGAGGGTAGAATGTAACGACCTAGCCTTTAGCCTCAAATAAACGACATTTTTTCGGGGTCAAACGAAATTTTTATGGAATTTTTAGGAATTTTAGTGCATATAAGCACCTCCACTGCACAGGTGCTATGTCATCAAGCTGCTGAGTCAGCAGCTTGACTGCATCAGACACCTCTCCTAATCTAAGCAAGCACGTCGCAAAAAGTTACGTTTTTGAACCACTTCGGTTCTGAATTTCAAAATTCTGATTTCTGTGGTTAGTCTCATTGTGACGAGCCGGTCTCGAATTTCGAGAGAAAAATTATATTAATATAATATTCATATATTATTATTTTATTTGAAATATTATATTATTATTTATTCTGTTGTGGTTAATGTTGATCTATGTTTAGTAATATAATAACTGAGCTAGACATTTTCCGGTAATGGATAATACCGGCATTCTTAGATGAGCTTAGCAATGCTAATGCTTCGTCATATATCTTTTATTCTCATGATTATCATGTTACTAGTATCATTTATTTTAGTAAAGCTCATGCTTATCCTTTAGTAGTGTAATCTGATGTATCTAGTTTTAGTAATTATCTTCAGAATAATATTTTATTATTAAATTCTGATGAGTCATCACCCAGTGACACGTGGCTCTCCCAGAGTTAGCAAAGCTTTCTTAAGGAAAAAGTAAGAAACACTTGTATTCTAATACATCTAGCTTTAGTAATTATCCTTTCTTGAGATATTTTTACACCAAACTTTAGGATAATGCTTATCCTATCCCCATGGGTCCCTAGACTCATCATTATCATCATCTTTTCTTCCAAGGCAAGCCAAAATTTGAAAATTTCATGAAAGAAACCAAGAGAACTTCCATGAATGCTTCAAGCTTCTTTCTCCGTTCTTTCTCAAACTAAAACCCTTATCAAAAATCTAATCTGAGCAAAATGATCACCTCTTCCTCCTCTTCATTTCTATATCAATTTTCATGGAGTAAATCAAGGCATGATGGCTGCTGCTCCTCCTTGAAGTTTCAGCCATGGTGGAAACTCAAGCTGATGATGTTTTCTTCATGTTTTCTCTTAAGATCTCTTGTTCAATCATCATAGGCTCTAAGAAAGCGTGATTTCTAGCTGCCTTGAGGTGAGGAAAATCTTCTTTTCATCATCATGAAGCTTCAGCCTTCATGGTTCATATGGTTCTAAAGTTGTTTTTGATGTTAAATCAAGCGTTAAAGTGCTTTTTGAAGCTTGTTATTGGCTCAATTCTTGGCAGCTGCAAAGGAGGTAAGGTTTGGTAAATTAATCAATGATTAGTTGTGTTCTTGGAGTGCTAAATCAGATCTTGTTGCTTGAGGCTTGATTTTGAGTGTTTGTGTGGTTGTTTGATAATGAAATCTTGTTGTTTGATGCTTGAAAATCAAGTTTATGATGGTTTTGAAGTTGCTGTTGTTGCTGCTGGAAAACATGGCTTTCCAGCCAGAAAATTCATGATATTTGATGATTATTTGATGTGCATTTGATGGCTGGAATTCTACTCTTTGGTTTGGTAAAAATCAGGTACAAATCGGTTACCGAAAAGATTGAAAAACTAGCTGAAAATCAAGTAAAAATCTAATGAACTTTCAGAAAAGTGTTTTTGGTTTTTGAAGGATGTGAAAATGTTTATTTTGATGGTTTGGGGTCAAAATGTAATTATTAAAAAGCTTGGGGTTGAAAATTAATTAATAAGAAGTTAAGGGGCTAAAGTGCAAATAGTAAAAGTTAAGGGGGGTTAAGATGCAATTTCGAAAAAGTTCAGGGATTAAAACATAATTTTTGAATGTTGAATAAAATATTATTATTTTAATATTAAAATATTAAAATATTATTTTATTGTTAATATTATTTTATTAATAATATTATTTTATTAATAATAATAAAATATTGATAAAAAGACAGTTTTTCCTAACAGTCTCGGGAAGGCAATTTTGAGTCTAGAATTCTTTAATTATCTTTATTAAACACCTAAGGAAAAGTTCAAGAGAAAGTATTGAGGTAGGTATGGTAATGAAAAAGGATTTAGAAACTTTCATACATGTTAGAAAGAAAAGGAGTTAAAAGTTGTATGGCAGTGTGCTTGACTTTACAGAGTAAACAAAGAACTGTGAAATGAGATCACTGTGATGTTGTGATGCTTGAATTATGATTGTAGAAAGATGATAAAGGTGATTGATGAGTGATGGAAAGAATGGTTATATGTGAATTATGAGCCTTCGGGCGATGCTTGTGAATATTATGCGGGGACGCCCGTATTGTGATGTTGCCTCCCAAACAGGCTACGATAGAGATGTACCAGCCCTGCAAGCTGAATGCTTAGTAGGGGCTTGATTCGCATACCTGCGGTATATTGAGATTTGAGCAAATACCAGCCCTGCAAGTCGAGAGTACTTGGTAGAGGGTATGCGGTACTTAATCTGGGATTAAGTTCTGGGAAGGCCTTATCTGACTTAGAGGGTCGGATTGCGTCGGGTGCGGGTCGAAACCGACAAATGAGCTCATTACATGCAGTAGGACCAGACATGCATCATACTTGTTTGTGCATATTGTAATTGGTTTGCCTATGTGAATAATTCTGTTTAATTGCTAATTGCTATACTTGACGTAATTTCTCTTGATTGTATTTGAACCTCATTACTTGTGTGTTACTGATTGTTTAGATTGTGGTGATTGGATGTTGATTGAGTTGTTTGGGTCGAAGGTCGTGGCTGGTTTGTTTAAGGTCTAGCTTTGTATAAAGTATCTGACTGATTCAGCATAGACTTAATGAACCTATGCTTGGAACAGGATGATCATTTATACCGCATAGATAACTTCTTTTATGTTTATGGTCTAGTAAAGTATGAAAAATCAAACTCTTACAGTATAGCCTTAATTGAACCTTTGATTGGGACAAGTTGGTCATTCATACCATTAGGAAACTTTTAAGATTCTTATATCTGGAAAAGAAGTTTGGATTTATGGTTAATTAACTGATTTCTTTTAAAAATGTTTTGAATATTTAATTGTTAAATCATCAATTTTCAAAGGATTTAGAAACTTGCAAACGGACATTATAAATGGACTTAACTATAAACCCCGACCTTACAAAGAACTCCTCAGTTCTTACCCCTTACACCTCTTTAGATGGACACGGGAGTCCTGCCCTATGAGATTGATCATCCGTACATCCACGACGACCCAGTGTGCAGCTGCGAGTGTTACATCTGTTGTTCGGTACCTTGTGTACGTAATTGTATTGTATGTGACCTTGAGATCGAGGATATCTCACTGTAATGAGCCAGATGAGGCACCAGCAAGCAGGCATCACTGATGAGCGGATAATTTGTACGCTTTTTGGCATTGTTTTTAGTATGTTCTTAGTATGATCTAGTTAGTTTTTAGTATATTTTTATTAGTTTTTAGTTAAAATTCACTTTTCTGGATTTTACTATGAGTTTTTGTGTTTTTCTGTGATTTCAGGTATTTTCTGGCTGAAATTGAGGGATCTGAGCAAAAATCTGATTCAGAGACAGAAAAGGACTGCAGATGCTGTTGGATTCTGACCTCCCTGCACTCGAAGTGGATATTTTGGAGCTATAGAAGCCTAATTGGCGCGCTCTAAACGGCGTTGGAAAGTAGACATCCTGGGCTTTCCAGCAATATATGATAGTCCATACTTTGCCCAAGATTTGATGGCCCAAACCGGCGTTCAAAGTCACCCTCAGGAATTCCAGCGTTAAACGCCGGAACTGGCACAAGAATGGGAGTTAAACGCCCAAACTGGCACCAAAGCTGGCGTTTAACTCCAAGAAGAGTCTCTACACGAAAATGCTTCATTGCTCAGCCCAAGCACACACCAAGTGGGCCCGGAAGTGGATTTTTATGTCATTTACTCATCTCTGTACACCCTAGGCTACTAGTTTTCTATAAGTAGGACCTTTTACTATTGTATCTAGAAATCGGGGGTAGCTATCTTTGAGTTTCATGCTATCTTAGATCATTTGGGAGGCTGGCCATTCGGCCATGCCTAGACCTTGTTCTTATGTATTTTCAACGGTGGAGTTTCTACACACCATAGATTAAGGTGTGGAGCTCTGCTGTACCTCGAGTATTAATGCAATTACTATTGTTCTTCTATTCAATTCCGCTTGTTCTTTGTCCAAGATATCACTTGTTCTTCAACTTGATGAATGTGATGATTCGTGACACTCGTCATCATTCTCACTTATGAACAAAGTGACTGACAACCACTCTGTTCTACAAGCAACAAGGCTCTAGTGAATATCTCTTGGATTCCTGTTACACGATGCATGGTTGATCGCCTGACAACCGAGTGCTCGCCTGACAAACGAGCCAGCCATTCCGTGAGATCAGAGTCTTCGTGGTATAGGCGAGAACTGATGGCGGCATTCAAGAGAATCCGGAAGGTCTAACCTTGTCTGTGGTATTCTGAGTAGGATTCAATGATTGAATGACTGTGACGTGCTTCAAACTCCTAGCAGGCGGGGCGTTAGTGACAGACGCAAAAGAATCACTGGATTCTATTCCGGCCTGACCAAGAACTGACAGCTGATTAGCCATATGCTGTGACAGAGCATAGGAACATTTTCACTGAGAGGATGGGAGGTAGCCACTGACAACGGTGAAACCCTTGCATAAGCTTGCCATGGAAAGGAGTAAGAAGGATTGGATGAAGACAGTAGGAAAGCAGAGAGACGGAAGGGAAGGCATCTTCATACGCTTATCTGAAGTTCTCACCAATGATATACATAAGTATCTCTATCTTTATCTTTATGTTTTATTCATCATCTATACCCATTTGAGTCTGCCTGACTGAGATTTACAAGGTGACCATAGCTTGCTTCATACCAACAATCTCCGTGGGATCGACCCTTACTCGCGTAAGGTTTATTACTTGGACGACCCAGTGCACTTGCTGGTTAGTTGTGCGAAGTTGTGTTTATGCCATGGTATTGAACACCAAGTTTTTGGATTCATTACCGGCGATTATTTGAGCTGTGAAAAGTATTGATCACAATTTCGTGCACCAAGTTTTTGGCGCCGTTGCCGGGGATTGTTCTTGTGTATGGACAACTGACGGTTCATCTTGTTGCTTAGATTAGGTATTTTTTTTCTTCAGAGTTCTTAAGAATGAATTCTAGAGTTTCATGATGATCTGCTGAAATCTGGTTGGCTGAGAAGCCATGTCTAATCTTATTGGACCGAGGTTTCAACTGATCATCACAATAGCTTGTTGATTTCCATCAATCTTGCCATTGGAGCAATGATCTGCTAAGGCTTGGCTGGCCATTGGCCATGTCTAGTGTTTTGGACCGAAGCTTTCTTTGAAAGCTTGGCTGGCTGTGAAGCCATGTCTAATTCCTGGACCGAAGTCTTAGACTAGCATTGCAATGATTCTTGGAATTCAAATTGAGAATTCTGAAACCTTCATTTTCTATTTTCATATAATTTTCGAAAAAACACAAAAAAATTTACAAAACCATAAAAACCAAAAAAAGATTTTATGTTTCTTGTTTGAGTCTAGTGTCTAATCTTAAGTTTGGTGTCTTGCATGCCTTGTTTATTTGATCTTGGTTCTATTTTCAAGTCAATAGTACAGGGAACTGAAGATTCAGAACATGCAGCAGAGGAATTACACAGAAAAAGCTGGGCGTTCAAAACGCCCAGTGAAGAAGGACAGACTGGCGTTCAAACGCCAGCCAGGGTACCTGGTTGGGCATTTAACGCCCAAAAAGGTAGCATTTTGGGCGTTAAACGCCAGAATGAATACCATTCTGGGCGTTTAACGGCAGGATGGCACAAGGGGGAGGATTTTGTTTTCAAAATCAATTTTTTTCAAGTTTTCAAAGTTTTTCAAAATCAAATCTTTTTAAATTGTTTTCAAAATCATATCTTTTCAATCATATCTTTTTAAAATCATAACTTTTCAATCATAACTTTTTAATCAAATCTTTTTCAAAATAGTTTTCAAATCATATCTTTTTGATTTCTAATTTCAAAAATCTTTTTCAAAAATTACTTGATCTCTTTCTCACTCTTAATTTTCGAAAATTAATTTTTTTTAAAAATGTTTTCAAAATAATTCACTTGATTTTCGAAAATTTCTTCCTCTCTTCCCACATCCTTCTATTTATGGAGTATCACTCCTTCTCAATGCACAATTCGAACTCTATCTAATTAAGTTCGAATTCTTCTACCTCTTCTTTCTATTTTTCTGTTCCTCTGACACCTCAAGGAATCTCTATACTGTGACATAGAGGATTCCATATTTTCTTGTTCTCTTCTCTTTCATATGAGCAGGAACAAAGATAAAGGCATTCTTGTTGAAGCTGACCCTGAACCTGAAAGGACCTTGAAGCGAAAGCTAAGAGAAGCTAAGGCACAACTCTCTGTAGAGGACCTAACCGAATTCTTCAAAGAAGAAGAACACATGGCAGCCGAAAACAACAACAACAACAACAATGCAAGGAAGGTGCTGGGTGACTTTACTGCACCTACTCCCGACTTCTATGGGAGAAGCATCTCTATCCCTGCCATTGGAGCAAACAACTTTGAGCTTAAGCCTCAATTAGTTTCTCTAATGCAACAGAATTGCAAGTTCCATGGACTTCCATTGGAAGATCCTCATCAGTTCTTAGCTGAATTCTTGCAAATCTGTGACACTGTCAAGACTAATGGGGTAGACCCTGAGGTCTACAGACTTATGCTATTCCCTTTTGCTGTAAGAGACAGAGCTAGGACATGGTTGGACTCTCAACCTAAAGAAAGCCTGGACTCTTAGGAAAAGCTAGTCAATGCCTTCTTGGCAAAGTTCTTTCCACCTCAAAAATTGAGTAAGCTTAGAGTGGAAGTCCAAACCTTCAGACAGAAGGATGGAGAATCCCTCTATGAAGCTTGGGAAAGATACAAACAATTGATCAGAAAATGTCCTTCTGACATGCTTTCTGAATGGAGCATCATAGGTATTTTCTATGATGGTCTATCTGAACTATCCAAGATGTCTTTGGATAGCTCTGCTGGAGGATCTCTTCATCTGAAGAAGACGCCTACAGAGGCTCAAGAACTCATTGAAATGGTTGCAAATAACCAATTCATGTACACTTCTGAAAGGAATCCTGTGAACAATGGGACAAATCAGAAGAAAGGAGTTCTTGAGATTGATACTCTAAATGCCATATTGGCTCAGAATAAGATATTGACTCAACAAGTCAATTTGATTTCTCAAAGTCTGTCTAGAATGCAAAATGCACCAAGCAGTACTAAAGATGCTTCATCTGAAGAAGAAGCTTATGATCCTGAGAACCCTTCAATGGAAGAGGTGAATTACCTAGGAGAACCCTATGGAAACACCTATAATTCTTCGTGGAGAAATCACCCAAATTTCTCATGGAAGAATCAAGAGAAACCTCAACAAGGTTTCAACAACAACAATGGTGGAAGAAACAGGTTTAGCAATGGCAAGCCTTTTCCATCATCTTCTCAGCAACAGACAGAGAATGCTAAACAGAACCCCTCTGACTTAGCAACCATGGTCTCTGATCTAATCAAAACCACTCAAAGTTTCATGACTGAAACAAGGTCCTCCATTAGGAATTTGGAGGCACAAGTGGGACAGCTGAGCAAGAGAATTACTGAACTCCCTCCTAGTACTCTTCCAAGCAATACAGAAGAAAATCCAAAAGGAGAGTGCAAAGCCATAACCATGGCCGAACCTGGAGAGGAAAGAGAGGAAGTGGACGCCACTGAGGAAGGCCTCAATGGGCGTGCACTGACCTCCGATGAGTTCCCTAATGAGGAACCATGGGAATCCGAGGCTCAAAATGAGACCATAGAGATTCCATTGGACTTACTTCTGCCATTCATGAGCTCTGATGAGTATTCCTCCTCTAAAGAGGATGAGTATGTCTCTTAAGAGCAAGTTGCTAAATACCTTGGAGCAATCATGAAGCTGAATGACAAGATATTTGGAAATAAGACTTGGGAGGATGAACCTCCTTTGCTCACCAAAGAACTGGATGACTTGTCTAGGCAGAAATTACCTCAAAAGAGACAAGATCCTGGGAAGTTTTCAATACCTTGTACCATAGGCACCATGACCTTCAAGAAAGCTCTGTGTGACTTAGGGTCAAGTGTAAACCTCATGCCTCTCTCTGTAATGAAGAAGCTAGGGATCTTTGAGGTACAAGCTGCAAGAATCTCACTAGAGATGGCAGACAACTCAAGAAAACAAGCTTATGGACTTGTAGAGGATGTTTTGGTGAAGATTGAAAACCATTACATCTCTGCTGATTTCATAGTTCTAGAGACTGGGAAGTGCATGGATGAAACCATCATCCTTGGCAGACCCTTCCTAGCCACAGCAAAGGCTGTGATTGATGTTGATAGAGGTGAACTGATCATTCAAGTGAATGAAGAATCCTTTGTGTTTAAGGCTCAAGGATATCCCTCTGTCACCATGGAGAAGAAGCATGAAGAGCTTCTCTCAAATCAGAGTCAAACAGAGCCCCCACAGTCAAACTCTAAGTTTGGTGTTGGGAGGCCACAACCAAACTCTAAGTTTGGTGTTGAACCCCCACATTCAAACTCTAAGTTTGGTATTGGGAGGTCCCAACATTGCTCTGAGTATCTGTGAGGCTCCATGAGAGCCCTCTGTCAAGCTATTGACATTAAAGAAGCGCTTGTTGGGAGGCAACCCAATGTTATATTTTATATATTTTCTTTTGTTATTTTATGTTTTTTTTAGGTTGATGATCATAAGAAGACACAAAATCAATTGAAAAAGCAAAAACAGAATGAAAAACAGGAAGAAAAACAGCACACCCTGGAGGAAGAACCCACTGGCGTTTAAACGCCAGTGAGGCTAGCAGTTGGGCGTTTAACGCCCAGTCTGGCACCATTCTGGGCGTTTAACGCCAGAAAGGGGCACCAGACTGGCGTTAAACGCCAGAAAAGGGCAAGAACCTGGCGTTAAACGCCAGGAATGGGCACCAGCCCGGCGTTTAACGCCAGAAATGGCTCAAAACGTGATTTTGAATGCCATTTGGTGCAGGGATGACTTTTCCTTGACACCACAGGATCTGTGGACCCCACAGGATCCCCACCAACCCACCACTCTCTCTCTTCTTCTTCACCCATTCATCAATCACCTCAACTCCTCTTCCCCAAAAACCATTCACCTATCAAATCCCATCTTTCTCTTCACCACTCACATCCATCCTTCATAAAACCCCACCTACCCTACCATTCAAATTCAAACCACTTTCCCTCCCAAACCCACCCATAATGGCCGAACCCTACCCCTCCCCTTTCCTATATATACCCTTCTTCACCCCTTCACTTTCACACAACCTAAACACCACTTCTCTCCCTCTTTGGCCGAACACTAAGCCACTCCCTTCTTCCTCATTTCTTCTTCTTCTACTATCTTCTTTCTTCTTTTGCTCGAGGACGAGCAAACCTTTTAAGTTTGGTGTGGTAAAAGTGTTGCTTTTTCGTTTTTCCATAACCATTTATGGCATCTAAGGCCGGAGAAACCTCTAGAAAGAGGAAAGGGAAGGCAAAAGCTTCCACCTCCGAGTCATGGGAGATGGATAGATTCATCTCAAGGGTGCATCAAGACCACTTCTATGAAGTTGTGGCCTTGAAGAAGGTGATCCCCGAGGTCCCTTTTTCACTCAAAAAGGGTGAATATCCGGAGATCCGACATGAGATCCGAAGAAGAGGTTGGGAAGTCCTTACCAACCCCATTCAACAAGTCAGAATCTTGATGGTTCAAGAGTTCTATGCCAATGCATGGATCACCAAGAACCATGATCAAAGTGTGAACCCGGATCCAAGGAATTATCTTACTATGGTTCGGGGGAAATACTTGGATTTTAGTCCGGAAAATGTAAGGTTGGCATTCAACTTGCCCATGATGCAAGGAGATGAACATCCTTACACTAGAAGGGTCAACTTTGATCAAAGGTTGGACCAAGTCCTCACTGACATATGTGAAGAGGGCGCACAATGGAAGAGAGATTCAAGAGGGAAGCCGGTTCAATTGAGAAGGCATGACCTCAAACCCGTGGCTAGAGGATGGTTGGAGTTTATCCAACGCTCAATCATTCCCACTAGCAACCGGTCCGAAGTTACTATAGACCGGGCCATCATGATTCATAGCATCATGATTGGAGAAGAAGTGGAAGTTCATGAGGTTATAGCCCAAGAACTCTATAAGGTGGCGGATAAGTCCTCTACCTTAGCAAGGTTAGCCTTTCCTCACCTCATTTGTCACCTCTGTTATTCAGTTGGAGTTGACATAGAGGGAGACATCCCCATTGATGAGGACAAGCCCATCACTAAGAAAAGGATGGAGCAAACAAGAGACCCCTCTCATCATGAGATCCCTGAGATACCTCAAGGGATGCACTTTCCTCCACAAGACTATTGGGAGCAACTAAACACCTCCCTAGGAGAATTGAGTTCCAACATGGGACAACTAAGGGTGGAGCACCAAGAACATTCCATCCTCCTCCATGAAATTAGAGAAGATCAAAGAATCATGAGAGAGGAGCAACAAAGACAAGGAAGAGACATTGAGGAGCTTAAGCACTCCATAAGACCTTCAAGAGGAAGAACAAGCCGCCATCACTAAGGTGGACCCGTTCTTCAATCTCCTTGTTCTTTATTTTCTTGTTTTTCGAAATTTACATGCTTATGTTTATCCATGTTTGTGTCTTATGATCATTAGTGTCTATGCCTTAAAGTTATGAGTGTCCTATGAATCCATCACCTTTCTTAAACAAATGTTCTTAATTGAAAAGGAATAGAATTGCATGAATTTTGAATTTTATAACAGTTTAATTATTTTGATGTGGTGGCAACACTTTTGTTCCCTGAATGTATGCTTGAACAGTGCATATGTCTTTTGAATTTGTGGTTCATGAATGTTGGCTCTTGAAAGAATGATGAAAAAGGAGACATGTTACTGAGGATCTAAAAAATCATAAAAATGATTCTTGAAGCAAGAAAAAGCAGTGAATACAAAAAAAAAAAAAGAAAACGAAAGAAAAAGAGAAAAAGAAAAGAAAAAGAAAGAAATAAAGTTGTGATCCAAGGCAATAAGAGTGTGCTTAAGAACCCTGGACACCTCTAATTGGGGACTTTAGCAAAGCTGAGTCACAATCTGAAAAGGTTCACCCAATTCTGTGTCTGTGGCATGTATGTATCCGGTGGTAATACTGGAAGACAGAGTGCTTTGGGCCACAGCCAAGACTCAATAAGTAGCTGTGTTCAAGAATCATCATACTTAACTAGGAGATTCAATAACACTATCTGGATTCTGAGTTCCTAAAGAAGCCAATCATTCTGAATTTCAAAGGATAGAGTGAGATGCCAAAACTGTTCAGAGACAAAAAGCTAAAAGCCCCGCTCATCTAATTAATACTGATCTTCATAGATGTTTTTGGAGTTCATTGCATATTCTCTTCTTTTTATCTTATTTGATTTTCAGTTGCTTGGGGACAAGCAACAATTTAAGTTTGGTGTTGTGATGAGCGGATAATTTGTACGCTTTTTGGCATTGTTTTTAGTATGTTCTTAGTATGATCTAGTTAGTTTTTAGTATATTTTTATTAGTTTTTAGTTAAAATTCACTTTTCTGGACTTTACTATGAGTTTGTGTGTTTTTCTGTGATTTCAGGTATTTTCTGGCTGAAATTGAGGGATCTGAGCAAAAATCTGATTCAGAGACAGAAAAGGACTGCAGATGCTGTTGGATTCTGACCTCCCTGCACTCGAAGTGGATTTTCTGGAGCTACAGAAGCCCAATTGGCGCGCTCTTAACGGCGTTGGAAATTAGACATCCTGGGCTTTCCAGCAATATATGATAGTCCATACTTTGCCCAAGATTTGATGGCCCAAACCGGCGTTCAAAGTCACCCTCAGGAATTCCAGCGTTAAACGCCGGAACTGGCACAAGAATGGGAGTTAAACGCCCAAACTGGCACCAAAGCTGGCGTTTAACTCCAAGAAGAGTCTCTACACGAAAATGCTTCATTGCTCAGCCCAAGCACACACCAAGTGGGCCTGGAAGTGGATTTTTATGTCATTTACTCATCTCTGTACACCCTAGGCTACTAGTTTTCTATAAGTAGGACCTTTTACTATTGTATCTAGAAATCGGGGGTAGCTATCTTTGAGTTTCATGCTATCTTAGATCATTTGGGAGGCTGGCCATTCGGCCATGCCTAGACCTTGTTCTTATGTATTTTCAACGGTGGAGTTTCTACACACCATAGATTAAGGTGTGGAGCTCTGCTGTACCTCGAGTATTAATGCAATTACTATTGTTCTTCTATTCAATTCCGCTTGTTCTTTGTCCAAGATATCACTTGTTCTTCAACTTGATGAATGTGATGATCCGTGACACTCATCATCATTCTCACTTAAGAACAAAGTGACTGACAACCACTCTGTTCTACAAGCAACAAGGCTCTAGTGAATATCTCTTGGATTCCTGATACACGATGCATGGTTGATCGCCTGACAACCGAGTGCTCGCCTGAAAAATGAGCCAGCCATTCCGTGAGATCAGAGTCTTCGTGGTATAGGCGAGAACTGATGGCGGCATTCAAGAGAATCCGGAAGGTCTAACTTTGTCTGTGGTATTCTGAGTAGGATTCAATGATTGAATGACTGTGACGTGCTTCAAACTCCTAGCAGGCGGGGCGTTAGTGACAGACGCAAAAGAATCACTGGATTCTATTCCGGCCTGACCGAGAACCGACAGCTGATTAGCCATATGCTGTGACAGAGCATAGGAACATTTTCACTGAGAGGATGGGAGGTAGCCACTGACAACGGTGAAACCCTTGCATAAGCTTGCCATGGAAAGGAGTAAGAAGGATTGGATGAAGACAGTAGGAAAGCAGAGAGACGGAAGGGAAGGCATCTTCATACGCTTATCTGAAGTTCTCACCAATGATATACATAAGTATCTCTATCTTTATCTTTATGTTTTATTCATCATCTATACCCATTTGAGTCTGCCTGACTGAGATTTACAAGGTGACCATAGCTTGCTTCATACCAACAATCTCCGTGGGATCGACCCTTACTCGCGTAAGGTTTATTACTTGGACGACCCAGTGCACTTGCTGGTTAGTTGTGCGAAGTTGTGTTTATGCCATGGTATTGAACACCAAGTTTTTGGATTCATTACCGGGGATTATTTGAGCTGTGAAAAGTATTGATCAAAATTTCGTGCACCAATCACCACTTGCCTAATGGTTTTCTGTGAGGGGCTTTTGGATCAGAGACAGGGAGACGTTTGAGGCGTCCACTCTAACTCTGGTACCTTAAAGTGTCACCACTCTAACTCTGGTACCTTAAAGTGTCTCCCTCACTTTTACTAGCATGCTCAGAGGAAATAGGCATGTCATAAAGTTAGGTTAGCCTGGGTGCCAGCTTAAGGGCTTTTGGACAGGCCAGGCCCAGGGACGTTTT
Organism: Arachis stenosperma; assembly: GCF_014773155.1. NCBI lineage: Eukaryota > Viridiplantae > Streptophyta > Magnoliopsida > Fabales > Fabaceae > Arachis > Arachis stenosperma. The sequence continues at coordinate 57,482,187 of NC_080386.1, forward strand.
ATGTATATATGTGTATATATTATATGAGTCACTAACTGAAGGATGCTGTATTATAGTTCCTTACTGGTATAACTGAGCCACTTCTGTATTATGATGTATATTATGGTGTGATGTTCTATGTATTGCCTTCTACTATTCTCTGAATGTGTGTACTCATGTTTCCTTGTTATACTATATGTATGCAACTCTAAACTACTATTGTTTTTAAAAAAAATTATTACTCGAAAACTCGCGAGGTGTTAGCATCGAACAGGCTTATATTTATTAAATATTACTTAAGTTGTGGAAACAAGTTGGTAACGTTCAACTTTTAGTATGATCATGACATGCTGGAAGTTGGGCCGTTACACGTACGCACAGTGCCCTATTTTTCAAAAAAATTTTCTTCAAATTCTAAGGTACTCTACCTTAGCCCAATCAAAGTTCAACCCCATAACATTCAAAAACTCAAACATTCATGATCCATATACAAAATTAACCTATGTATTCAAAAATTAAACTAATCCTAAGCTAACTAAGACAAGCAAACATGCAATAAACCAAAATTATAAACAAGAAAAGGGTAAGAACAATGTTACCATGGTGGGGTGTCTCCCACCTAGCACTTTGTTTTATTGTCCTTAAGTTGGACTTATAGAGAGCTCTCATAAAGGAAATTTGTGTTGCTATTGGAGCTTCCAACAATGCTTGAATTTCCAAAATTTTCAATTGATTACACTAAGCTCTGATGGAGTTTCCAACAAGATATGAGCTCCCAAATTTAACCTTCTATACAAACAAAATAAAGAAAACCAACAAAAAGTAAGATAATCACATATTAATATATTCATAATAGCAAAAAATAAGCAAGCAACATATGTACAATCAACCAAAAATAAGCTATTCACAATATTCACATATGCACAACAGCCGACAATAAGCACACGTTGCAACGCCCCGGCAACGGCGCCAAAAATTTGATAATGAGAGAATTATGCCAATTGGGAATTCACAAATTCAATTCCGTTGCAAGCATAGTCCGAACCGGTAATGGATCCTCTCAATCAAATTTTAATATTTCTAATACAAATTAACCGAGAGTAATTAAACCTCGGGTCATCTTCCATAAGGGTTACAATAAAATGTTCAATCATTTGCTATGGGGGATTTGGGGTTTTGATTATAAAAGGCAAGAAATTAAAATGGCAATATATTAAACAAGCATGCAAGTAATTAAATGGAAAGTAATTAAAAGCAATGAAAATGGAAATTAAATGGCAAAAAGGGCTCTTGATAGGAATTTGGGAACTAAGGATTCCTATCCAAGTTGTGGACCACAAACATGGTAATTGTGTAGAATTAATCCCAATTTGTCAATCCTAGCATCGAGAATTAGTCAAAAGGTCATAATTGATCTCAATCCACAAGTCCTAGCGAACACTACTAAGGGAAGGCTTAGAGTTAGCAGAAACCAAATCAACTAACAATCCTAACACAATGTAGAATGGACATCCACAATTCAAGTTCACCCAATTTCCCAACCAAGAGTGTGAAAAACTAGGAAAAAATCTAACCAAGCATTTTATCAAACACTTGGAAGGCATAAAAAGAAAGCATGGTAAAATAACAAGGAAGTTGTGCATGGGCACACTTAACTTGCTGATTTCTGTACTTGTGCGTACGCACAAGGCTATGCGTGGGCACAGGTGCTTATTTTGATCCTTGTGCGTTGGCACAGAAGGTGTGTATGGGCACACTCTAAAATGCTTCTCTTAAACTCTTGTCATGCCATTTCTACCTATTACACATGAAATCACTCATCAAACATATCAAGGCATTGAATGGAATGAAAGTGGCATAAAATTGATTAAATTAAGCACAAAATAGCATATTTTCACAATTGGACATAATTTAGAGAGAAAACACAAAAGCATGTTATTTAGGTGAATAAATGTGGGTTTATATGATGAAATCCACTAAAATCAATCCAAAATTTATAATCAAATATGGATTCATCAGTGAGAACCTCTAGGAAGAAGTGGGCAAGGAAGCTTGATGATGCTCTCTAGGCGTACATGACAGCTTTCAGGACCCCTATTGGAATGTCTCCTTATCAGCAAGTCTATGGTGAAGCATGTCATCTACAATGGAGATGGAGCACAGAGCTTACTAGGCAACAATGTTTTTAAACTTTGATACCAAGGCTGCAAGAGAGAAGAGTTTGCTCCAACTGAATGAACTGGACGAATTCCGGCATGCTGCATTTGAGAATGCAAAAATCTACAAGGAAAGAACAAAGAAATGGCATGATAGAAAGATAGCTTTCAGAGTTTTCGAGCCCGACTAGAAAGTTTTGCTATTTAATTCTAGGCTCAAGCTCTTTCCTGGAAAGCTCAAGTCAAGATGGTCAGGATCCTTTGTGGTCACTGGAGTGTCCCCCGATGGTCATGTAGAACTTCAAGACCGGAATTCGTACAGCAAATTTATTGTCAATGGCCATAGGGTAAAACACTACCTAGGGGATGAGTGATGGCGTGAAAATAGATTTTCACCCAATCAAACCGGCAAGTACACCGGGTCACATCAAGTAATAATAACTCACAAGAGTGAGGTCGATTCCACAGTGATTGATGGATCAAGCAAATTTAGTTAGGTGATGAATTTAGTTAAGCTAGTATTGATGAATTGGATTTACAGAATGTAGATTGCAAGAATTCTAAATGCAGAATGTAAATTGTAACAAATGTAAAGGGATTGGGTGCAGGAAAATTAAAGGAAACAGAAATAACAGAGAACAAGATTCATTAGGGATTGGAGATATCACAATCCACAATGACTCAAATGGGTCTCAACTTCTTTCTCAATCATATGAGAAGATCTATGGCGGATTTAAATTGATTGGATTCCAATTCCTTGTCAATCGAATCTGTCTAATCACAATCAGTCTTGCCAATTCTATGATCTAATTGTCATGAGAAGAGGTTAAGTGCATGTCTCTCATCCATAAGCCACACTAATTCTCAAGACCTCAATTCCTCCCGAATAGTGTTGGTCAAGAGAATTGTGAAGGATAGAGCCTCAGTTCTAATGCCCATGATTCCCCTTCCGAGGCTCACACAAGCATGCACAGATTCAAACCCCCTTCCGGAGTAAATGAATCATCAATCAAAACAGAGGGTATCCAATAGCTACACAAATTACTTGAGAAGAAGAAGAAGTTCACTTAATCATGTGAATTAAAATGGAGCTCCTCCCCCTAATGAAGCGGTGTCAATGGATCATCGCTCAAAGAACAGATGCAGAAAATGTAAATTGTAGGAAATTAAATCAAGCTTAATGAGAACAGAAATGTAAAATTGGCAGAAGAGAAAGTTGTAGAAGAGAATTGTAGGCATTGAAATTGCATAAAACTGAATTGAATTCAATATTGAAATGTAAAAAAATTGCAGAAATGTAAGAGTGTTTGCAAGAGCCTTCTACTCTACTCCTACTCCTACTCCTACTGCTACCTACTACTAACGTAGCCTACTGTTTCCTCCTAACTAACCTCCCTCAATGAAATGAAATTGGTGCTTTTATATAGGCTTTCCTAAATGACAAATGAAATTGAAATTGAAAACAAATTACAATTAAATGAAAGTCCTATTCTAGAAGCTCCTTGTCCCTTTGCTTGAGTGATCTGAGTGGGCTTTGCTTGCTGTAACTCAAATGGGCTCAGAATAAAATTAATTGAGAAGAAATGTACTTCCAGGAGAGCGAAGCATTCATTTGGAGAACAGAGCATTTGGGCACCCACGTGTATGCGTGCTATACGCTTGCGCGTCCCTGGTGTTTTGGCTCATCGACACGTACGCGTTTCCCACGCGTACGCATCCCTTGCAGTGTTCACTAAACGAACGTAGTGTTCATGCAACGAATGCTACTCACGCGTACATGTCCCCTACGCGTATGCGTGGCTCTTCATAGATGCTCCCTCGACGTGTGCACGTCATGTACGCGTGCACGTCGATTCCAAATCTTCAATCCCAAATTCGAAACTTGCTCGAAGGCGCTCACTTAGATAACATAGCGTTCTTGCTAAATGAATGCTAATCCCCCACCCATGCGGACGCGTCATATATGCGTACGCGTGTTTTTTCGCAATCACCTTTCCACATGTACACGTCACATACGCGTACGCGTCTCTAACTTTTCTCTGTGTCTTCCTTTTCTTTGCTTCTCTTCATCTATGATCAATCAAACACATACATCAATGCCTTGCCAAATCATAAGATATTGCATCATTCATAATATCAACTAAATCTTGCAAAAAATCTCATGATAAACCATAAAATTAACAATGTTTGATTGAATCAAGACAAGCAAGAAATTCTTATTCAAACACTTACTTATTTCCTAAGAAATGTATGAAAACTATGTAAAAATGAAGGAAAAAGGCTTGTGAAACTAGCCTAAGATGACTTGTCATCACAACACCAAACTTAAATCTTGCTTGTCTCCAAGCAAGCAAAGAATCATGCAATATAGTTTGATAATCCATGGTGGGAAGAATAGCAACTTAATGTTCATGGTTGGCTAGTTTTCTATACATGCATCAATCACAAAAGAAATTCAAATGATTTATGTTTCTATCTAGCTTATTTTATGAAATATTTTCTTTATATTTCTTCCTTGAAGCAAGCTTTCATTCTCTTCTTAGCTTCTCCTTTTGGGTGCTTTGCACCATGAGTTGAAAACAAAGCTACGACTCTAAAAGCTTTGTTTTCAAGTATTACCACTTGATACATAAGCACCACAAGCATTTAATTAGAGGACTTCTTTAAGCTCATTTCTTTCTTTTCTTTACTCTCTAATTATTGATGCTCAGAGCCTTGAGCTTTGGGGGAGTGCTTTTGCATTTGAGGCTAGCCTTGACTTCTAAGTGTTTTGTTTTCAAGCTTTTTGCCTGATACATAAACACCACAAGTACTTAACAATTGTCATTGGTATTCAGAGCCTTCAGCTTTCTCATTTTTTCCCATTTCTTTTTCTTGCCTTATTTGCATTTACTTCTTCAAGGTTTTCATGATTTCAAAAATTTCATACAATGTCCTAGATGAAAACCTTAATCAAATAAATTCAAATGCAATTGAACAATAACAATTAATCATGCTAGCCTTCCAATACTTATATGCCCATGCTAAGTTCTTCTTTAATGACCTTGTTTGTTTATGATCACGATTCCTTAATTACTTTGACTTACACAATTCAATATGGTAGTCATGATGTCACAGCAACATGTTACACTCCAAAATTCAGGCTATGCTCTATTCACAAAGAGCAACCATACATGCATAGAAAGGAATAAAGAACAATTATGCAATTTAAAGTGTTGGAAACAAGAAAGAAGAAAAAGAAATGCTACCACTTTGTAGTTCATCTTCATTGTTGTTGTCCTTTTTCTCTTATCCTTCCCCTTCCCATACCAAACATAGAATGGTTGCTTTTCCTCAAGCAACAGTTAAAACAATGGTGATGGGGTCTATGATGGATCATGAGTGTCTTACACAAAGAAATGTGAGTAATACATGTGGTTAAGCAAGCAAAATTAGAGATACAATAAAGGCACATGAGACAGAGACCATGTGATTCAAAAAATAAGTGGGGTGTGCATGATACATTGCATAGAATATAAGTGGCACACCAAACTTAGTGTGACACTTTCACTTGGAATTAATGTAAGTATCCAATAAAGATTGGAAACAAATTTTGTTGTATAGAAATACCAAACTTAGAATGTAACCACATGTCAATTTATTTGAAATAAAACAAAGCAAAGGAAACTGTTATATGTTAATAACACAATCACCAAGAGAAACAAATGTCATGAGTAAAGGTTTCATGGTGAAGTATTAACACAGATAGTTGAGGACAATAAAAGAAAGTATTAAAAACAAAGAAATAACTGAAGCAACGATAAAGAAAAGCAGAACAGAGAACTTCAAAGCAAAGGCATTATAATTATACAAACAAGTGATGTTGCTGGGTACATTACATAGAAGGTTGAGTGGCACACCAAACTTAGAAATTTAGTGTGACACTTTCATTTTACAATGATGCAAGCATCCAGAAAGATTAGAACAGATTGTTGCAGGGCAACACCAAACTTAGAATGCAATCATATGCCAAATTATGGAGGAGGTTTATTGTTCTTCCCAAGATTTCTTCATCTCCTCTTCATATCTTTGAATGACAGATTCAAGTATTGAGAGTTTTTGGTTTAGGAAGGTTTGTAGGGGCTGTGAGTTTTCATGTTCCCTTGTTATCTCAAGTGGCTTCTATGGATATGAAATCATTGGCTCGTATACCTCCACCACCTCATTCTTCATTAAAATTTCACTTGATATAGGGGGCCTCTTCATCTTGTTGTTCCACTTCCTCCTTTACACCCACAAATTGGTTTTCATCTTCATTGCTTAGCAGTTCTAAGTTTCTCCTCATTTGCTCTAAGTGTTCATCCATCTTCTTGGAGAGGATTTCTTGTCTTTCCAAGGATTCTCTCATTCTTTCTTAAGATTCTATGGCACTTTGGAGGCATTATTCTGCTTGTAGCAAGAGAGGAGAAGATTGGGATAGATTACATGGATTTGTATGTGGTGTGGTGAAGTTGTTTTGAGTGGTATGAAATGAGTCTTGTGAGTTATGAAATGAATTTTGTGGTTGGTGAAATGAGTTGTATGGATCTTGGAGGGAATTTTGTGGTATGGCAAAATCAAGTGATGAGGAATTTTCAAGTGAGAAACTGAGAGGTGAGGTTGGACAATTTTGCATAAATGAATTGAAGGCACGCTCAAGTGATGATGTCTCTTGATCAATGGAGTATGAAATATTGAGTGCTCTCTGATTTTGCTCCTCCCACCCACAACTTGAGTAATTGTGGGATTCATCAAAGTATGGATCATTCTGTGGTTTTGGGGAGCAACTTTCCATGAATTTATTGAAAGAACTCTCAGTTGATGATGTCTCTTGATGAGCAAAACATGGATCATTAAAATCTCCTTAGTTTTAACCTTCCTAGTCACAATATGAGTAGTTGTTAGATTCATCAAAATAAGAATCATTTTGTGTCTCGGGGAGGTGTTCATACTCTATCATTTCTTGTTGATATTCCCATCCACCATTAGCATAATGACATGAATCATTTTGTGGTGTTGGGCAATATCTCATGAAATTGTCTTGCTCATCTTGTGGCTCTGAAGCATATCCCCATTGATTTGATTGCTCAGAATATGTGATTTCTTGGTGATATTCCCAGCCACCATTAGAATAGTCATTTGGTGATGGTGGGCAATATCCCATGAAATTTATTTGATCAAAAGATGAGGTGAACTCCCTTTGAATTTTGTAAAACACAATCACTAATGAGGAGAGTTTCTTAGTGAGGTAAAAACACAAACACCTATATATCAGCAGATAACAAAAAGTTTATAGAACTTAAAGAACAAAAACAAAGAAAATGCTTAATCTAGACTAATCACCCACTTAATCATCGTTTATCTAAATCAATCCCCGACAACGGCGCCAAAAACTTGATGGCGTGAAAATAGATTTCCACCCAATCTAAATGGCAAGTGCACTGGGTCGCATCAAGTAATAATAACTCACAAGAGTGAGGTCGATCCCACAGGGATTGATGGATCAAGCAACTTTAGTTGGGTTGTGAATTTAGTTAAGCTAGTATTCATAAATTGGATTTACAGAATGTAGATTGCAAGAATTCTAAATGCAGAATGTAAATTGTAACAAATGTAAAGGGATTGGGTGCTAGGAAATTAAAGGAAACAGAAATAACAGAGAACAAGATTCACTAGGGATTAGAGATATCATAATCCACAATGACTCAAATGGGTCTCAACTCCTTTCTTAATCATATGAGTATATCTATGGCGGATTGAAATTGATTGGATCCCAATTCCTTGGCAATCCAATCTCTCTAATCATAATCAATCTTGCCAATTCTTTGATCTAATTGTCATGAGAAGAGGTTAAGTGCATGTCTCTTATCCATAAGCCACACTAATTCTCAAGATCTCAATTCCTCCCGAATAGTGTTGGTCAAGAGAATTGTGAAGGATAAAGCTTCAGTTCTAATGCCTATGATTCCCCTTCCGAGGCTCACACAAGCATTCACAAATTCAAATCCCCTACCGGAGTGAATGAATCATCAATCAAAATAGAAGGTATCCAATAGCTACACAAATGAATTGAGAAGAAGAAGAAGTTCACTCAATCATGTGAATTAAAATGGAGCTCCTCCCCCCAATAAAGTGGGGTCAATGGATCATCGCTCAAATAACAGATGCAGAAAATATAAATTGCTGGAAATTAAATCAAGCTCAATGAGAACAGAAATGTAAAATTGGCAGAAGAAAAGTTACAGAAGAGAATTGTAGGCATTGAAATTGCATAAAACTAAATTGAATTCAATACTGAAATGTAAAAAAAGTGCATAAATGTAAAAGTGTTTACAAGAGCCTTCTACTCTACTCCTACTCCTACTCCTACTACTGCCTACTACTAACGCAGGCTACTATTTCCTCCTAACTAACCTCCCTCAATGAAATGAAACTGATGCCTTTATATCGGCTTTCCTAAATGACAAATGAAATTGAAATTGAAAACAAATTACAATTAAATGAAAGTCCTACTCTAGATGCTCCTTGTGCCTGAGTGGGCTTTGCTTGCTGTAATTCAAATGGGCTTAGAATGAAATTAATTGAGCAGAAATGCACTTCCAGGAGAGCGTAGCATTCATTAGGAGAACGGAGCGTTCGGGCACCTACGCGTATGCATGCTATACACTTGCGCATCCCTGGTGTTTTGGCTCATCGACGCGTACGCGTCACCCATGCGTATGCGTCCCTTGCAGCATTTACTAAATGAACGTAGCGTTCATGCAATGAATGCTACTCATGCGTACGCGTCCCCTACGCATACGTGGTGCACGAAATTGCAATCACACTTTTGCAATCCCGCACAACTAACTAGCAAGTGCATTGGGTCGTCCAAGTAATACCTTACGTGAGTAAGGGTCGATCCCACGGAGATTGTCGGCTTGAAGCAAGCTATGGTTATCTTGTAAATCTTAGTCAGGATATCAGAAATTATCAGGATTGATTGTGAAAAGCAAAAGAACATGAAATAAGTACTTGTTTTGCAGTAATGGAGAATAGGTTGAGGCTTTGGAGATGCTTGGCCTTCTGAATCTCTGCTTTCCTACTGTCTTCTTCATCAAACACGCAAGGCTCCTTCCATGGCAAGCTGTATGCAAGGGTTTCACCATTGTCAGTGGCTACCTCCCATCCTCTCAGTGGAAATGTTCAACGCACCCTGTCACGGCACGGCTATCCATCTGTCGGTTCTCAATCAGGCCGGAATAGACTCCAGTGATTCTTTTGCGTCTGTCACTAACGCCCCGCCCTCAGGAGTTTGAAGCTCGTCACAGTCATTCAATCATTGAATCCTACTCAGAATACCACAGACAAGGTTTAGACCTTCCGGATTCTCTTGAATGCCGCCATTAGTTCTAGCTTATACCACGAAGATTCTGATTAAAGAATCCAAGAGATATCTACTCAATCTAAAGTAGAACGGAGGTGGTTGTCAGGCACGCATTCATGGTTGAGAATATGATGAGTGTCACGGGTCATCACATTCATCCGGGTTAAGAACAAGTGATATCTTAGAACGGAAGCAAGCATGATTGAATAAGAAACAGTAGTAATTGCATTAATCCATCAAGACACAGCAGAGCTCCTCACCCCCAACCATGGGGTTTAGAGACTCATGCTGTGGAAGGTACACAAAGAAACGTGTAAAGTGTCATGAGGTACAGATACAATGTCAAAAGATCCTATTAATAGTGAACTAGTAACCTAGGGTATACAGAAATGAGTAAAAGACGTAAAAATCCACTTCTGGGTCCACTTAGTGTGTGCTTGGGCTGAGCATTGAAGCTTTCATGTGTAGAAACCTTTTCTGGAGTTAAACGCCAGCTTTCATGCCAGTTTGGGCGTTTAACTCCAATTTTTATGCCAGTTCCAGCGTTAAACGCTGGAAATTCTGAGGCTGATTTGCAACGCCGGTTTGGGCCATCAAATCTCAGGCAAAGTATGGATTATTATACATTGATGGAAAGCCCAGGATGTCTACTTTCCAACGCCGTTGAGAGCGCGCCAATTGGGCTTCTGTAGCTCCAGAAAATCTACTTCGAGTGCAGGGAGGTCAGAATCCAACAGCATCTGCAGTCCTTTTCAGCCTCTGAATCAGATTTTTGCTCAGGTCCCTCAATTTCAGCCAGAAAATACCTGAAATCACAGAAAAACACACAAACTCATAGTAAAGTCCAGAAAAGTGAATTTTAACTAAAAACTAATAAAAAGTATACTAAAAACTAACTAAAACTACTAAAAACATACTAAAAATAATGCCAAAAAGCGTATAAATTATCCGCTCATCACAACACCAAACTTAAATTGTTGCTTGTCCCCAAGCAACTGAAAATCAAAATAGAAAAAAAAAGAAGAGAATATACTATAGACTCCAAAATATCAAAGAAACATAGTTCCAATTAGATGAGCGGGACCGGTAGCTTTTTGCTTCCGAACAGTTTTGGCATCTCACTTTATCCTTTGAAGTTCAGAATGATTGGCATCTTTAGGAACTCAGAACTCAGATAGTGTTATTGATTCTCCTAGTTAAGTATAATGATTCTTGAACATAGCTAGTGTATGAGTCTTGGCTGTGGCCCAAAGCACTCTGTCTTCTAGTATTACCACCGGATACATACATGCCACAGACACTTACTTGGGTGAACCTTTTCAGATTATGACCCAGCTTTGCTAGAGTCCCCAATTAGAGGTGTCCAGGGTTCTTAAGCACACTCTTTTTGCCTTGGATCACAACTTTATTTCTTTCTTTTTCTTTCTTTTTCTCCCTTTTTTTTTCGAATTTTTTTTTTGTATTCACTGCTTTTTCTTGCTTCAAGAATCACTCTGATGATTTTTTAGATCCTCAATAACAGTTCTCTTTTTCCTCATTCTTTCAAGAGCCAACAATTTTAACATTGTCAAAACAACAAATTCAAAAGACATATGCACTGTTCAAGCATTCATTCAGAAAACAAAAAGTATTGTCACCACATCAAACTAATTCAACTAGTTTCAAAGATAAATTCGAAATCTTGTATTTCTTGTTCTTTTGTGATTAAAGCATTTTTCATTTAAGAGAGGTGATGGATTCATAGGACATTCATATCTTTAAGGCATAAACTTTAAATTTTATTAATTATGAATTAAGAAAAAGACTCAAAAATAGAAAACAAACAAAAATTTAAATAGGCTCCTAATGATAGAGGTTTTCACAGAGTTAGGACTCAACAACCTTGATTTTGAGAAGTGGATGCTCCCTCAAATTGAGGGGAGAACTTTAGGCGTTTCAGTTCTTGAAGTTCACGCCCCTGCTTCTCTTGTTCCTTCAGCAATTTGCAGAGCATGCAGTTCTGATTCTGCTGTTCTTCCTTAAGTTGCTCCATAGTCTCTTGCAACTTGGTGATAGATGCTTCCAGGCTGGCCCAGTAGCCAATTTCAGGAAATTCAGGGAGGAACTCCTGCGCCCTCCTTTTAATAGAGTTGTCTTGTGTTTGTCCTTCCATTGACTTCTTGGTGATTGGATGTTCAATGGGTATGAATTCATCTACTCCCATCTTTACCCCAGCCTCTTTACAGAGCAAGGAGATCAAGCTTGGGTAAGCCAATTTGGCTTCAGTGGAATTCTTATTTGCAATTGTGTAGATCTCACAAGCAATCACATGATGAACCTCCACTTCTTTTCCAAGCATAATGCAATGAATCATCACTGCTCTCTTGATAGTGACCTCAGAACGGTTGCTAGTGGGCAGTATGGAACGCCCAATAAAGTTTAGCCAACCTCTTGTAATTGGTTTGAGGTCTCCCCTCTTGAGTTGGTTTGGGACACCCTTTGAATTGGTTATCCACTTAGTTCCAGGGAGGCATATATCCTCTAGAACTTGATCCAACCCTTTATCTGCTCTCACCATTTTCCTATTAAAGGATTCAGGATCATCTTGTAGTTGAGGCAATTTAAAGATTTCTCTTATTTTGTCCAGATGGAAGTACATAACTTTCCCTCTGACCATGGTTCTGTAAGTATGGTAAGCGGTTCCAGTCATTCTCTGCTTGTCTGTTAGCCACAGATTTGAGTAGAATTCCTGAACCATATTCCTTCCAACCTTTATCTCAGGATTGGTTAGAACTTCCCATCCTCTGTTCCGAATTTGCTCTTGGATCCCCGGATATTCATCTTCTTTCAGATCAAATTTAACTTCCGGGATCACTGACCTCAGACCCATTATTTTGTGATAATGGTCTTCATGTTCTTTGGTTAAGAACTTCTCTTGATTCCAAAGATTCTTTGGATTATTCTCTTTCTTTCCTCTTAAATTGGTTTGTTTTCCTTTAGGAGCCATGATCTTGATGAATCTTGGCTTAGTGATCACGGAAAAGCACACCAAACTTAGAGGTTTGCTTGTCCTCAAGCAAAAGAAAGGAAGGAGGAGAGAGAGGAGAAGAGCAAATTCGAATGGTGTGGGGGAATGGTGAGGCCGAACTTCTTTTTATAGGGGGGAAGGAGATTTCGAAAGAAATTGAAAGGAGATTTGAGAAGATATGGAGAGAATTTGAGAAAAGGGTGAGTTTTTGAACAAGATTTGAGATTAATTTGAGAGGGATTTTAAGAATGATTTTGATTTTTGAGGATTTGAGACTGAATGATGAAAGGTTGAGATGGGTTTATGTAGAAAAGTATGGGTAAGAAAAGGAAAGTTCGAAAAAAATTTGATTGGAAAACAAAATCTTGGTCCCCCACCTTTCTGGCGTTAAACGCCCAGAATGGCATCCATTCTGGCGTTTAACGCCCATTTGTTGCCCATTGTGGGCGTTTAACTCCCAGCCAGGTGCCCTGGCTGGCGTTAAACGCCAGAATCCCCTTTGTCACTGGGCGTTTTGCTAAACGCCCAGGATGCTGCACACCTGGCGTTAAACGCCCAGAATGGTGCCCATTCTGGCGTTTAACGCCCAAAATGGCACCTTTACTGGCGTTAAACGCCCAGAATGGGCATTCTGGGCGTTTAACGCCCAAAATGCCCCTTACTGGCATTTTTTCGCCAGTAAGCTCTTTTTCTCTGCTTTTTGCGCTGAATCCTTCTGTAACTCTGTGAATTCCTTCATTTTTGATACTTGCCTTTGTAAAAACAAAACATATAACCTGCTAATGACTGGGTTGCCTCCCAGCAAGCGCTTCTTTACTGTCTTTAGCTGGACCTTTACTGAGAATCACTCAAGTCTCAGTTTTGAGCATTCCTACTCAAAATTGCCTTCAACATAATGCTTGATTCTTTGTCCATTAACAATGAACTTTTTGTCAGAATCAATATCCTGAAGCTCAACATATCCATATGGTGACACTCCTGTAATCACATACGGACCCCTCCACCGGGATTTAAGTTTTCCTGGGAATAATCTGAGCCTAGAATTGAAGAGCAGAACTTTTTGTCCTGGCTCAAAGACTCTGGTTGACAACTTCTTGTCATGCCACTTCTTTGCCTTTTCCTTATAAATTTTTGCATTTTCAAAGGCATTGAGTCTGAACTCCTCTAGCTCATTTAGCTGGTGCAATCTTTTTTCACCAGCTAACTGAGCATCCATGTTTAGGAATCTGGTTGCCCAATAGGCTTTATGTTCCAGTTCCACGGGCAGATGACAGGCCTTCCCATACACCAGTTGGTATGGAGAGGTTCCTATAGGAGTCTTGAATGCTGTTCTGTATGCCCACAGAGCATCATCCAAACTCTTTGCCCAATCCTTTCTTCGGGCTATCACAGTCCGTTCTAGGATTCTTTTTAGTTCTCTGTTAGAGACTTCAGCTTGCCCATTTGTCTGTGGATGATACGGAGTTGCTACTTTGTGGCTAATTCCATATCTGACCATAGCAGAGTATAGCTGTCTATTGCAGAAATGAGTGCCCCCATCACTGATTAGTACTATGGGAACACCAAACCTGATGAAGATGTGTTTCTGTAGGAATTTCAGCACGGTTTTGGTATCATTAGTGGGTGTAGCAATTGCTTCTACCCACTTAGATACGTAGTCCACTGCTACCAGAATGTAAGTGTTTGAGTATGATGGTGGGAATGGACCCATGAAGTCAATTCCCCATACATCAAACAATTCTATCTCTAATATCCCTTGTTGAGGCATGGCATATCCGTGAGGCAAGTTACCAGCTCTTTGGAAACTGTCACAGTTACGCACAAACTCTCGGGCATCTTTATAGAGAGTAGGCCAGTAGAAGCCACATTGGAGGACTTTAGTGGCTGTTCGCTCACTTCCAAAATGTCCTCCATACTGTGATCCATGGCAGTACCATAGGATCCTTTGTGCTTCTTCTCTGGGTACACATCTGCGGATCATTCTGTCTACACATCTCTTAAAGAGATATGGCTCCTCCCATAGGTAGTACTTGGCATCTGAAATTAATTTCTTTCTTTGCACTCTGCTGTACTCCTGGGGTATGAACCTCACAGCTTTATAATTTGCAATATCTGCAAACCATGGAGCTTCTTGGATGATAAAGAGTTGCTCATCTGGGAAAGTCTCAGAAATCTCAGTAGAAGGGAGGGACGCCCCAACTACTGGTTCTATTCGGGACAGATGATCAGCTACTTGGTTCTCTGTCCCTTTTCTGTCTCTTATTTCTATATCAAACTCTTGCAGAAGCAACACCCATCTTATAATCCTGGGTTTTGAATCCTGCTTTGTGAGTAAATATTTAAGAGCAGCATGGTCAGTGTACACAATCACTTTGGATCCCACTAGATAAGATCTAAACTTGTCAATGGCATAAACCACTGCAAGTAATTCTTTTTCTGTGGTTGTGTAATTCTTCTGTGCATCATTTAGAACATGGCTAGCATAATAAATGACGTGCAGAAGCTTGTTATGCCTCTGTCCCAACATTGCACCAATGGCATGGTCACTGGCATCACACATTAATTCAAATGGCAATGCCCAATCTGGTGCAGAGATGACTGGTGCTGTGACCAGCTTAGCTTTCAGGGTCTCAAACGCCTGCTGACACTGTGTGTCAAACACAAATGGCGTGTCAGCAGCTAGCAGGTTACTCAAAGGTTTTGCAATTTTCGAAAAATCCCTTATGAACCTTCTGTAGAATCCTGCATGCCCCAGAAAGCTTCTGATTGCCTTAACATTGGCAGGTGGTGGTAATTTTTCAATTACCTCTACCTTTGCCTTATCCACCTCTATTCCCCTGCTTGAAATTTTGTGGCCAAGGACAATTCCTTCAGTCACCATAAAGTGACATTTCTCCCAGTTTAAAACCAGGTTAGTCTCTTGGCACCTTTTCAGGACAAGTGCTAGGTGATTAAGACAGGAGCTGAATGAGTCTCCATATACTGAGAAGTCATCCATGAAGACTTCCAGGAATTTCTCCACCATATCAGAGAAGATGGATAGCATGCATCTCTGAAAGGTTGCAGGAGCATTACACAGACCAAAAGGCATCCTTCTGTAGGCAAACACGCCAGAAGGGCAAGTAAATGCTGTTTTCTCTTGGTCCTGAGGATCTACTGCAATTTGGTTGTAACCTGAATAGCCATCCAAAAAGCAGTAATAATTATGACCAGCTAGTCTTTCTAGCATTTGGTCTATGAATGGTAAAGGAAAATGATCCTTTCTGGTGGCTGTATTGAGCCTTTTGTAGTCAATACACATGCGCCACCCTGTGACTGTTCTTGTAGGAACCAGTTCATTTTTTTCATTATGAACCACTATCATACCTCCCTTTTTGGGGACAACTTGGACAGGGCTCACCCAGGGGCTATCAGAAATAGGATAAATAATCCCAGCCTCTAGTAATTTAGTGACCTCTTTCTACACCACCTCCTTCATGGCTGGATTTAGCCTCCTCTGTGGTTGGACCACTGGTTTGGCATTATCCTCCAACAGGATCTTGTGCATGCATCTAGCTGGGCTAATGCCCTTAAGATCACTTATGGACCACCCAAGAGCTGTCTTGTGTGTCCTTAGCACTTGAATCAGTGCTTCCTCTTCCTGTGGACTCAAAGCAGAGCTTATAATCACTGGAAAAGTGTCACCCTCTCCCAGAAATGCATACTTCAGGGATGGTGGTAGTGGTTTGAGTTCAGGTTTGGAAGGCTTATCCTCCTCCTGAGGAATTTTCGAAAATTCCTTTGATACCAGTGATCATTATCTTTAATGGGATGATGATGACCAAGAGCATAGGTTTGGATTTCACAATAAAAATAAGATTTTTCCACTGCAAGTATAGTCCAAACCAAGCCAATGATCATTAATCAAATATTAAATTCACTACAAAATAACTGGGAGTTTTAATCCCTGGGTCGTTCTCGCTAGGAACGCAATTGAAGTGTTACCTCCTAGGTTGTTAAGGAAAAAAGGGGGGTTTAAAGTTAAAGAACAAAAGATTAAAGGAACTTAAGAAATCAAAGACTAAGGAATGAGCAAAATTGTGAATTAATGCATAAAAGAGACCTTGACTTGGGGATTGAGAATCCAAGGAATTCTATCATTGCCATAACCACAACTATGGTAATTGTCATGAGTTAGTCTCGCCTAGTCAACTCTAACCATCGAGGAGTAAGTCAAGCAAGCATAATTGACCTTAATCCATAAGTCCTAGCCAACTTACCAAACTAGTTGATAAACGGCTAGCGTCAATGGAAAAAAGAGCCAACTAACTCCCCAAGAATTTCCATTAAATGTCAGACATTATGACTCTAGTATCCTAGGAACTCAAACAACAAGCCATGGTGTGAAAATCGACTCAAAATCTAGAGTTGGCATTTTCACAAACACCTTGTGTGCATAAAAGTAAAGTATGAAAAATTCCAAAGAAAAAAATAGAAAACTATAATCAATTATCAATAAAACCAAGTATAAACAAGCAATCAAACATAAAGGAAGCATGTAATAGTAAATTCATTAATCAAAACTTCAAGAACTCAAAATTGCAATTATAAACAAAGTAACTTGAACCAAAAGGAAATGAAGATAAAAGTGCTTTAATTAAGGAGGAAATTGAGAGTACTCACAATTAAAGAAGTAAATTCAAGGATCAAAGCTTGCTATAAAGTGCTACAAGAAGGCCACATAAACCCTAGGAGAGCTCTCTATTCTACACTACTCCTACTCTTAATTACTATGCAAAACTATGGAAAATAAATTCTAAGTCCTAATTGCCTTCAAATGTGTTGATTCCCCCTTTATATAGCACTTCAATTCAGTAATTCAACCTTCCAAAATGGGCCAAAAGGCCTCCAAATCGCGAGTGCACATGCTTCATTAATGAAGGCACACACTGGGACCTGTGCGGATGCACAGATGTGTGCATCTGCACACTCGGCTAAAAATCCTCCTGTGCGTATGCACAGGTGCTTGTGCACACGCACAGGTCGCTGTGTGTGCTTTTCCTTGTTTTCTTCATGTGTTCTCCCTTGTAAATGCTTTCTTCCACTTTTGCCTATCTATTCTTGCCTTCAAGGCCTGAAATTACTCACAAACCATATCACGACATCGAATGACATAAAAGTGGGATTAATTTGCTCTATTAAAGCACAAAAATTGCATATTTTTACAATTAAGATCAAATTAGGGACAAAATACAAAAGTATGCTATTCTGGTGCTTAAGTGTGATTTCATATGCCAAAATCCATCCAAATTGAGTCAAAATATGTCATCAAATATGGACTCATCAATTTCTCCACACTTAAACAATAGCATGTGCTCATGCTAAACCGACAAGGAGAATAATCAAAAGGGAAAATCAACTTATTAAATGCAACTATCTATATGTATACAAGTATGTATATACTATATCTATCTAGCTATATATCCATAGTTTCTTATATGATTGGTGAAAACAAACAAACAAATTCCCAAGCAAGAGTATAGACATATAGGGCAAAGTAAGGAGATAATCCAATGCGACCAAAATCTAACGAATTGATCCAACTCATTAAAGCGAATCAAATTGCAAGAATGCATGATAAGAAGCATGGAAACATAGAGTTGAGTAATTGAACCATCACTAGGTGTGTATACGCTTTGATCACTCAGTGTTTAGGGTTTCAATCACTCAAATCTCTTCTAATCATGCTTTCAAGGAATTGCTTTTCGTCTAACAATCAACAATCAAGTGATGCATGAATGCAATTATCATGAGGACTTCATACGGTTGTAATGGGGTTAGGGTAAAGGTGGGATAGATATGGCTATGTGGACTAAAATGGTTGAATCCTTGATTAGTTTAGGTTCCACATCAACCTATATCAACCGATTTGAAACAAAGATGTAGTCCTAACCTTCCATGATTTTCAATTCACTCACATTCATGTATGCTTTTCACAAGGACACCCCATATGCAATTCTTTATTCATTTGTTTACTCTTCAGGGTGTCTTTGTATCCTTTTTATGATGAAGAGTTTTTTTTTTTTTTTGGAATTGCATATGGTTAGGTAATTCATACATGAATCTTCCTATTTTCCAAGATTTTCAACAAATACCCAAAAGTAATAATTTCAATCACTACCAATGTTTCCCAGTATTCCCCCACACTTAATTGAAACACACTTTTCCAACCTAGGCTAATCAAGGATACAATCCAAGGTTATTCATGGTTTTTCGCTTATGGTTGTGATGTGGTGATATTAAGAATAATTGGGTAGATAAAGCTCAAAGGGGTTAACAATGGTATATACAAGGGGTAGGCTATATGGGAAAAGTGAGCTTTTAAACAAAGATGGCCTCAATCATGCTTAATGCAATTCAAAACATCAATCATTGGAAATAAAGAATCAAGCAAAACCAAGATCACAATCATAGAAGAGATATATCACACAACGAACAAAATTAGTGGTTAAAAATGTGTAACCACTCATTAAGGCTCAAATCTCACAAGGTAATTGTTCTTTACTCTTCTATGTTCCACAAAAAGTCATTCAAGCAAGTTTAAAGATAGTTTTCTAATCAATTCAATAGAAACCCCAAAATTGTTGGAAAGTCATGTTTTTTTTCACCAAAATTATTCATATATATATATATATATATATATATGTATGTATGTCGTCATGGATGCAAAATTTTTCAAAATTTCCTAGTTCTTCTCCTAATTTTCAACGATAAAAAAGTAACATGAACAATTAGGATCAAAATGAGCTAGGCATAAGCTATTCACAACATCCAATCACAATCCATATCTATACTATGTACCATGCAATATCAAATGTAATATGTAACTATATATACCAAAATGAAAGTGCAATACTAAAGATAACTAGGAGCAACTAACATATATACCCAAGCAAAAATGCATAAGTCAAAGTACTAAAAGTGTCCACAAAAGCATAGTAAAAACTAAAAATAACTAATTGAAAGTGTTCATGAAAGAATGTTTACACCTAAAATATCGCAGATCCTCCTCCACACTTAAGTCATGCACTGGAGGGGGGAAATCAATCATAAGAAGCTCCACCGTTAGATGGTAGTGGGTGATGATGACGCTGGTAAATAATGATGGCGCTAGATGGCTGTGTGGTAGTTTCAGCTCTCGGCTGCTCAACTGTCAACTCGGCTCCAACTGTCGACTCCTCAACTCTAGGCTCCTCGGCTCTATGCTACTCAGGTCTCTGCTCAGGCTCTGGTGTATCTGGAGGAGGTGGCCCAGGATCGCGACCGTCAAACTTCGCTAATATCCACTGGAAGCGGCGAGCGTTGCGGTGCTCAATATGGTGCAGAGTCTGCAAGATCTCCTGACTAAGGTCATAAGGCGTCTGGAGTCGGGGTACGGGTGTAGGTGCTAAAGGCTCTGCTGCTGCTGATGTAGGCTTAGAGGTCTTCCTCTTCTTCGGAGGTGGTCCTTCGTAGTCTCCGTATGGCAGAAAGGGCTGCTTACTATTGTAGATATACATCCGTTCTGTTGGACGTCTCTCTACACCAGATAAGGCTGTAAATCTGGTGATCAATGATGGAAAAGGAACGTTGAATTTTAGCTGTTGGTTCACCTTCATCATCGACTCTCTGATATGGGGAAGAACAGAGATTCTCTTCTCCTCTAGAATAGCCCATAGTAACACTGCCATCTAGACTCTGATATGCGTGGTATGCTTGCTCGGAAGAATGTAGTCGGCGATGATCTACTGCTAGATCCTCGGCTCTGGGGTGAGGTCAGTGCACGTAATGCTCAACAGAACCGCATTGTCTCCTTTACTATACTCCCATCTAGCTTCAGGCTGGCCTATCCTCTGCAAGACCACATCCAGAGATATCTTGCCCGTTGTAACATCCCTCATTACTTGAGTGTAAGCGTCCGAGCCGGAGGAATATGCAGAATATCTAAGAGGGCATCTAAAGCAGTATCAGAGATGTCTAGGGTGACACCTCTGAGAAAAATAGTTTTGGCATCCCTCTTTAGGAGATTTACGTAAAATTCCTTGACCTGGTGTTCATTTACTTCCACCGGATCAGATTTTACGAATCCTCAATGTTAAAAATTAAGTCGGTTAAGGATAGCATCCGCATATTTCTCAGGCAGGTTTAGTTTTCTCTCATAATGAAAGGAACGCTTTTCTAATTTCTTATATTGCTCTTGGGCTTTAGAGTTAATGAACATCTCTGGTTGGTCACTTGGGGCACACGAGGAGGACGAGCCAAAGGGTTGGCTTTTTCCTTCCTCTTGCGAGTCATCCTAAAGAAGGAAAAATAGAATACAACTCAGGAGAACAGATAAAAGTCACAAAAATTTAGAGGAGATAGTCAAACAATTAATTAAGGGCCAGTGAGGTAAACAGATACTAATTCAAGGGAAAAACATGTATGTAGCAGTGAAATGCTCAAAAAGAAAATGTGTTTCCCCAAATCAAGCAACCTAAGTAGCAAATGAATGAGTGAACAAACAATGAAAGCATATGCATTTCTTAGGTGCATTATATAAGTGAACTGAACTAAAAGAAATTGATTTATTGCGATTGTGCCTTGAGGATTGAAAAAGTTT
The DNA here is from genome assembly GCF_014773155.1 of Arachis stenosperma. Classification (NCBI taxonomy): domain Eukaryota; kingdom Viridiplantae; phylum Streptophyta; class Magnoliopsida; order Fabales; family Fabaceae; genus Arachis; species Arachis stenosperma. The sequence goes on from NC_080386.1 coordinate 57,503,333, forward strand.
GTAAGAGTTGGCACAAAAAGCAATGATCAACTTGACAATTTAAAGCACCTGTTTATTCATGGAACAAAATGGCAAAATGGTCACATAGACAATCCTTGTTCCCAAAAGCAATGTCAGTTGAAATCAGATTCATTGCTCAAAAAGATTTACAAGGGACAAGTAATTGTACATGATCATTTATAGTCATGAACACATGGATAAGCAGTCAGTCAGTTCAGCAAACAAACATTATATGTACTGCTGTAAAAAGCACCAAACAGATTTTTAAATTGGAAGTTTAATGCTTCTTTAGTGTGTAAGCAAAAAGAAATGGGCAGTCACATATAATGTAGTGAATCAGCATGATATGCACTTAAAGGTACCAAACATAATAATCAGTACTATCAAATTTAATTAAGTTTGGTCTGGAGAACAAAATCAACAATGAAGTGCATAGTTAGCAAACTAATCAGTAAAGGATGATATGCAAAATGGGATAATCAGAAGACAATTGAAGTTTAGTGTGATATCTCAACATAAACATAGAGTGCATTAATCATCTCATGCAGTAATTAGAATAACAAAAAACGTGCACAATTATGAAGTAACAATGCCAAGGGAAAGAAAATACCAAGATCTATATTGATCAGACACAGAATTTGGGTCAAAATTCCCATTCAGGCATTTTGTCAGGCATGTCATGTGTAGAAATCAGCAACATCATAATTTAATTTCAAAATCAAGCAAAAGCAGCATTCAGAATCAGGCAAGAACAACAGCAGTCAGTGCAGATTTAGTAACATTATCAATCTCAGCCAACATCAGTTAACAAGATCAGCCAGCATCATATATTTAATACAGTAAACACAAATCATCTAACCTAAAGCCACCTAATAACTAAAGCAAAATCACAAAGCAGAAGTAGAAGAAGCAGTAATATGAAGCAGAAAAGAAATTAAACAGGGCAAGGTAACAGTGGGTTAAAATCTGTAGTGCAGAATGAGAGGGATTGAGGGAAGGTGAGGGCGAGACAGAGAGGGCTGTAGCGGCCCAGGGGTCTGCCGCCACTGGCGGTTGCTCGCCAGAACAAGGATGCGCGGCCTAGGGCTGAACGCTGGCGCGGAGGCAGAGACAGGTAAGAAAGGAAGAGGGAGAGAGAGAGAGAGGAGGTGCATCGGTGGCGGCGTGGAGGTCGCCAGAGGTGGGTCACGGTGGAAGGAGGCTGGGCTGAGAGGGGTGGTTGTGGTTTTCAGAGAAAAGGGGAGAAGAGGGGTGAGTATGGGAAATGAAGTGCGACCCTTTCTCTTCTTGAATTAATGTTCGAAAAGTGACCTGTGTAGATGCACAAGGTCGTGTGCGAACGCACACAAGGAGAAAGAGGAAGGTGTGCGCACGCACAGGGTCGTGCGGAAGCTGCGAACAGAAGGTGTAACGCAACTTGTGCGGATGCACAAGGGGTGTACGCTCGCACAGAAGGAAAAAAGAGGGGGCGTGCGATCGCACAAGGGGTGCGGTCGCTGCGACCAGAGAGGTGTGTTCAGGCTGTGTGGGCGCACAAAGGGTGTGCACTCGCACATATGGCTTCTCCTTTTTTTTTCAAGATAGGGGTTTCGTGTGCGGGCCCACACAGGGTGTGCGGTTGCACAGGAGGAAAAAGGGTGGTGTTCCCACGCACACACTGTGCGTGCGCTGGGAATAGAAGGGGTGTTTAAGGGTGTGCGAGACAATGGTGCTGTGCGCACGCACGGAAACTAGAAAATAGGGGATCTGTGCGGACGCACAAGGCTATGCGCATGCACAGGTCTCTGTTCCTGCAACAAAAATTATGCCTCTAAGGCATCAAACTTGACATCCAAGACAGGTTTTCAAGTCCCAAAACATGACAAAACTCTCAAAAACACATTATTTCACTAGAATTACTTAACAAACATGAAAATGAATCCAACAAACCAAGCATTATAGCCAATTATTCATAAGCAAGAAAGTAAAAGAGGGAAAGTTAGAAGGATATTACCATGGTGGGGTGTCTCCCACCTAGCACTTTGGTTTATAGTCCTAGGTTGGACTTGGTAAGGAGGTCCTTGTTAGGGCAGTTTATACTTCCAGTCCTCCTTAAATCTCTAACCAAGTTTGCTATTGATTTGACCTCCGGGGTCCCAAATAAATTGCATCAAACTCTCGAGACTTCAAGCTAGCAACTAGGATCATCAAGTGTTGACTCATAAGACCAATGCCTGGATCCCATACTTGAGTCTTACACCAAAATTGAGCTCTAAATGTTAAATTGGCCCTTTTGATGAACTTTCCATTCCACTGCCAATTAACATTCCTCTCATCACCTTTCACTACTCCAAGAAGGGTTTGAAGTTGACAATCCGTCTCCAAGACGGCATATTGATGCAGGCCTAGAATGCTTGTTGAAGAAGCCTTTACCCACTCAATTTGCTCTTGTACACACACTTTCACTTCTTGGTGACTAAGGTCGTCCTCAACATCTATTGAATCTTCTTCATTATCACTCAAGTCAAAGATTGGAGGTTGAGTGAAGTCCATATCAACTTCTTCTTCCAAATTTAATAATGGAGATTCATGAAGGTCATCGGTGGGGTTAACCAAGTCGGACAAAAAATCTTGAAGGATGGAATCCTCTAGATAAATTTCTACCAACTCTTCATTTGTCCCCTTTTCCTCTTCATGTTATGACTCGACATCATCTTCTTGATCTTGCAATTCTTCTTCCATTCCACACTTTTCACATGGTTCCACATATTCATCCACTAAAACGTTTTGCTTGTGGCATGAACGAGATGAAGCTAAATGATCCAAAGCTTTTGCTAAGGTAGACATGACTTGCTCTCGCTTCTCCCAAAACTCTTTTTGTTCTTGAATGAGCATGAAAAATACTTCCTGTGTGGCTTGATCCATATGTGAAGATGAAGATTAAGGTGATGAAAGTTGACTATCAAACTCATGAGGGTGAGGGTTTTGTATGTAGTAAGGTGGTGGGGTGTAAGATTGGTGACTAAAAAGGTAAGTATTTGGGTTCCATTGGGGTGCATTGTGGTGATAGTGTGAAAAAGTCATTAAGAAAATATAAACAAAAGCCTACTAACAAAAGCAAACAAATAACCAAAAGGTGTTATTTACACTATTAACATATTCACAACAAACAAGAACATAACACTAATTGCACTCCTCGACAACGGCGCCAAATTTGACGATGACCAAGAGCATAGGTTTGGATTTCACAATAAAAATAAGATTTGTCCGTTGCAAGTATAGTCCAAACCCAATCAATGATCATTAATCAAATATTAAATTCACTACAAAATAACCGGGAGTTTTAATCCCCGGGTCGTTCTCCCTAGGAACGCAATTGAAGTGTTACTTCCTTTGTTGTTAAGGCAAAAAGATGGGGTTTAAATCAAAGGATGAAAGATTAAAGGAACTTATGAAATCAAAGACTAAGGAATGAGCAAAATTGTGAATTAATGCATAAAAGAGACCTTGACTTGGGGATTGAGAATCCAAGGAATTCTATCATTGCCATAACCACAACTATGGTAATTGTCATGAGTTAGTCTCGCCCAGTCAACTCTAACCATCGAGGAGTAAGTCAAGCAAGCATAATTGACCTTAATCCATAAGTCCTAGCCAACTTACCAAACTAGTTGATAAACGGCTAGCGTCAATGGAAAAAAGAGCCAACTAACTCCCCAAGAATTTCCATTAAATGTCAGACATTATGACTCTAGTATCCTAGGAACTCAAACAACAAGCCAAGGTGTGAAAATCGACTCAAAATCTAGAGTTGGCATTTTCACAAATACCTTGTGTGCATAAAAGTAAAGTATGAAAAATTCCAAAGAAAAAAATAGAAAACTATAATCAATTATCAATAAAACCAGGTATAAACAAGCAATCAAACATAAAGGAAGCATGGAAATGAAGACAAAAGTTCTTTAATTAAAGAGGAAATTGAGAGTACTCACAATTAAAGAAGTGAATTCAAGGATCAAAGCTTGCTATAAAATGCTACAAAAAGGCAACATAAACCCTAGGAGAGCTCTCTATTCTACACTACTCCTAGTCCTAATTACTATGCAAAACTATGGAAAATAAATTCTAAGTCCTAATTGCCTTAAAATGTGTTGATTCTCCCTTTATATAGTACTTCAATTCAGCAATTCAACCTTCCAAAATGGTCCAAAAGGCCTCCAAATCGCGAGTGCACGTGCCTCATTAATGAAGGCACGCACTGGGACCTGTGTGGATGCACAGATGTGTGCGTCCGCACACTTGGCTAAAAATCCTCCTGTGCGTATGCACAGGTGCTTGTGCGCACGCACAGGTCGCTGTGTGTGCTTTTCCTTGTTTTCTTTATGTGTTCTCCCTTGTACATGCTTTCTTCCACTTTTGGCCATCCATTCTTGCCTTCAAGGCTTGAAATCACTCACAAATCATATCACGGCATCGAATGACCTAAAAGTGGGATTAATTTGCTCTATTAAAGCATAAAAATTGCATGTTTTTACAATTAAGATAAAATTAGGGACAAAACACAAAAGTATGCTATTCTAGTGCTTAAATGTGAGTTCATGTGCCAGAATCCATCCAAATTGAGTCAAAATATGTCATCAAATATAGAGTCATCATATGGACATAGCCACATTAATTTGAAACAATTTACATTAGAACCAAAGTGTTAGTAGATTCAGTCCGTTGTTCCTTGTGCTCAGGTGGTAGGTTGGAGTCCAAATGGAAAACAGTTTTTAGTTTCAGGTTCATTAGATACCAATGATCATTATCTTTAATGGGAATATAAATCTGAATACAATACATTGTTCAATAAAGGTGTCAAAAAATATAAATAGTTTTATGCTAATTAAAGAGATAAGGACAAGAGCTTACATATTGAAGTGAATGGTATTTTTCCATATAATTGGATGCGTATCTATCAATTAACTCTTCTATTTGGAGATGTTGAAATACGTCAACCTCTTTTATATGTCATAAAAAATGTAAATAAAAAGTATAAAATAAACAATATTAAGTATGTTAATTATATTTGTATTTGCTTGTATTCTAGTAATAGTTCCAACTTGCAGGTGCAGATTAAGACAATGAATAATATAAAGATATTTGATTTATTTTAGCCTATATCATCAATGTAAATGTTCATACCTTGGGTCGAGATGTCTGACAAAGGGATGTTCTACCGACAAAGCGACCGACCTCTTCAGGTCAGGACAATCCGACCTCTTCTCAAAGAGCTCAGCCAAACTACCAGGAAAGCCCAATAAAGGGCCCAAACAGAGGAACACGACCCGAATCCGAGGGCAGCCCAAGCCTATAGAGATAAAGGCGGTTCCCTTAAAGATAAGATGGCCTCACTCAAAGATAAAGATAAGATAAGATAACTAACTTATCTTATCTAAGGAAGGTCTCTCTACACCATTATAAATACACTGGAGCACCTATGTATAACTCATACTCTGATTCTACTAAAAACCTACTTAATACCCTTGCTAACTTAAGCATCGGAGTCCCTTGCAGGTACTACCACCCTCCGGTGACGAAGGATCAGCACCATCACCAAGTCCAACAAGTCGGACACAACAGCTCCGACCAGTATAGAAGATCTTATCCGATATCGACCTACAGTTTCAGGTAACCCTCGGAACATTAGCGCCGTTGCCGGGGACCCTGGAAGTTATCCCATCGTCATGTCGGACGACCATGATAACGACCACAATTCAAGCCTAGAGGATAGAACACTGCACAAAAATGCGGACATTACACCAAAGGATACTCCTCAATTTAACAAAAAGAATTCAAATGCGGGAGCCATGGAGACGCTTCAAGACCGTTTAAAACAACTTGAAGAAGAAGCCCTACGTCAACGAGAGGCTGAGAAAGACCTACAGAAGGAAATAAGGCGACGCCGGGAATTGGAGGACAAACTCCTAAAACTCGAAGCCGATCTAAAAACCAAAGCCAACCGATCCCCTCATGAGGACAGCTCCCGCAAGGAACAAGATCCATTCACCAAGGAGATCATGAAGACCGAAATCTCAAAAGATTTTAAACTCCCAGATATGACTTTGTACAACAGCACTACAGATCTCGGCCATCATCTTAGTAATTTCAGAAGTAGAATGTACCTCACCGATGCCTCAGAGGCAGTTCGTTGCAAAGCCTTTCCGACTACTTTAACAAAGACGGTAATTAGGTGGTTCGACAATTTACCTCCTAAGTCTATCTCAAGTTGTGACAACTTGGCCAAGAAGTTTTTGGCCAGATTCTCCATCCAAAAAGACAAGGCTAAGCACGCCCCATGTCTATTAGGAATCAGGCAAGGAGAACGGGAAAGTCTTCGCAACTACATGGAAAGATTCAACAAAACGTGCCTGGACATACAAAGCCTACCAATCGAGGCTGCCATTATGGGCCTCATCAATGGCTTACAAGAGGTACCTTTTAGCTAGTTGGTGCACGAAATTGTGATCACTACTTTTCACAACTCAAATAATCCCCGGTAATGAATCCAAAAACTTGGTGCTCAATACCATGGTATAAACACAACTTCGCACAACTAACCAGCAAGTGCACTGGGTCGTCCAAGTAATAAACCTTACGCGAGTAAGGGTCGATCCCACGGAGATTGTTGGTATGAAGCAAGCTATGGTCACCTTGTAAATCTCAGTCAGGCAGACTCAAATGGTTATGGATGATATATGAATAAAACATAAAGATAAGGATAGAGATACTTATGCAATTCATTGGTGAGAACTTTAGATAAGCGTATGAAGATGCTTTGTCCCTTCCGTCTCTCTGCTTTCCTACTGTCTTCATCCAATCCTTCTTACTCCTTTCCATGGCAAGCTGTATGTTGGGCATCACCGTTGTCAGTGGCTACAATCCAGTCCTCTCAGTGAAAATGTTCAACGCACCCTGTCACGGCACGGCTATTCAGCTGTCGGTTCTCGATCATGTCGGAATAGAATCCAGTGATTCTTTTGCGTCTGTCACTAACACCCCACAATCGCGAGTTTGAAGCTCGTCACAGTCATTCAATCATTGAATCCTACTCAGAATACCACAGACAAGGTTTAGACCTTCCGGATTCTCTTGAATGCCGCCATCAATTCTAGCTTATACCACGAAGATTCCGGTTAAGGAAATCCAAGAGATATCCACCCAATCTAAGGTAGAACGGAGGTGGTTGTCAGTCACACGTTCATAGGTGATAATGATGATGAGTGTCACGGATCATCACATTCATCAAGTTGAAGAACAAGTGATATCTTGGAACAAGAACGAGCTGAATTGAATGGAAGAACAATAGTAATTGCATTAATACTCGAGGTACAGCAGAGCTCCACACCTTAATATATGGTGTGTAGAAACTCCACCGTTGAAAATACATAAGAACAAGGTCTAGGCATGGCCGTGAGGCCAGCCCCCAGTGATCAAAAGATTCAAAGATCTCCATATGAAAAATACAATAGTAAAAGGTCCTACTTATAGGGAACTAGTAGCTTAAGAATTACAAAGATGAGTAAATGACATAAATATCCACTTCCGGGCCCACTTGGTGTGTGCTTGGGCTGAGCATTGAAGCATTTTCGTGTAGAGACTCTTCTTGGAGTTAAACGCCAGCTTTTGTGCCAGTTTGGGCGTTTAACTCCCATTCTTGTGCCAGTTCCGGCGTTAAACGCTGGGCAGTTTTGAGCTGATTTTTAACGCCGGTTTGTGCCATCAAATCTTGGGCAAAGTATAGACTATTATACATTTCTGGAAAGCCCAGGATGTCTACTTTCCAACGCCGTTGAGAGCGCGCCAATTGAGCTTCTATAGCTCCAGAAAATCCACTTCGAGTGCAGGGAGGTCAGAATCCAACAGCATCTGCAGTCCTTTTAGTCTCTGAATCAGATTTTTGCTCAGATCCCTCAATTTCAGCCAGAAAATACCTGAAATCACAGAAAAACACACAAACTCATAGTAAAGTCCAGAAAAGTGAATTTTAACTAAAAACTAATAAAAATATACTAAAAACTTAACTAAATCTACTAAAAACATACTAAAAACAATGCCAAAAAGCTTACAAATTATCCGCTCATCACAACACCAAACTTAAATTGTTGCTTGTCCCCAAGCAACTGAAAATCAAACAAGATAAAAAGAAGAGAATATGCAATGAACCCCAAAAACATATATGAAGATCAGTATTAATTAGATGAGCGGGGCTTTAGCTTTTTGCCTCTGAACAGTTTTGGCATCTCACTTTATCCTTTGAAATTCAGAATGATCGGCTTCTTTAGGAACTCAGAATCCAGATAGTGTTATTGATTCTCCTAGTTAAGTATGATGATTCTTGAACAAAGCTACTTTATGAGTCTTGGCCGTGGCCCAAAGCACTCTGTCTTCCAGTATTACCACCGGATACATACATGCCACAGACACATAATTGGGTGAACCTTTTCAGATTGTGACTCAGCTTTGCTAGAGTCCCCAATTAGAGGTGTCTAGGGTTCTTAAGCACACTCTTTTTGCCTTAGATCACAACTTTATTTCTTTCTTTTTCTTTCTTTTTCTTTTTCTCCCCCTTTTTTTTCGTTTTTTTTATTTTGAATTCACTGCTTTTTCTTGCTTCAAGAATCATTTTTATGATTTTTCAGATCCTCAGTAACATGTCTCCTTTTTCATCATTCTTTCAAGAGCCAACAATTTTAACATTCATGAACAACAAATTCAAAAGACATATGCACTGTTCAAGCATACATTTAGAAAACAAAAGTATTGCCACCACATCAAAATAATTAATCTTGTTATAAAATTCAAAATTCATGCAATTCTTCTCTTTTTCAATTAAGAACATTTTTTATTTAAGAGAGGTGATGGATTCATAGGACATTCATAACTTTAAGGCATAGACACTAAGACACTAATGATCACAAGACACAAACATAGATAAACATAAAGCATAATTTTCGAAAAACAGGAAAATAAAGAACAAGGAGATTAAAGAACGGGTCCACCTTAGTGATGGCGGCTTGTTCTTCCTCTTGAAAATCTCATGGAGTGCTTGAGCTCCTCAATGTCTCTTCCTTGCCTTTGTTGCTCCTCTCTCATGATTCTTTGATCTTCTCTAATTTCATGGAGGAGAATGGAGTGTTCTTGGTGCTCCACCCTTAATTGTCCCATATTGGAACTCAGTTCTCCTAGGGAAGTGTTGATTTGCTCCCAATAGTTTTGTGGAGGAAAGTGCATCCCTTGAGGTATCTCAGGGACTTCATGATGAGTGGGGTCTCTTGTTTGCTCTATCCTTTTCTTAGTGATGGGCTTGTCCTCATCAATGAGGATGTCTCCCTCTATGTCAACTCCAACTAAATAACAGAGGTGACAAATGAGATGAGGAAAGGCTAACCTTGCCAAGGTAGAGGACTTGTCCGCCACCTTATAAAGTTCTTGGGCTATAACCTCATGAACTTCCACTTCCTCTCCAATCATGATACTATGAATCATGATGGCCCGGTCTATAGTAACTTCGGACCGGTTGCTAGTGGGAATGATTGAGCGTTGGATAAACTCCAACCATCCCCTAGCAACGGGCTTGAGGTCATGCCTTCTCAGTTGAACCGGCTTCCCTCTTGAATCTCTCTTCCATTGAGCTCCCTCTTCACAAATGTCTTGAGGACTTGGTCCAACCTTTGATCAAAGTTGACCCTTCTAGTGTAAGGATGTTCATCTCCTTGCATCATGGGCAAGTTGAATGCCAACCTTACATTTTCCGGACTAAAATCTAAGTATTTCCCCCGAACCATTGTAAGCCAATTCTTTGGGTCCGGGTTCACACTTTGATCATGGTTCTTCGTGATCCATGCATTGGCATAGAACTCTTAAACCATTAAGATTCCGACTTGTTGAATGGGGTTGGTAAGAACTTCCCAACCTCTTCGAATCTCATGTCGGATCTCCGGATATTCACTCTTTTTGAGTTTGAAAGGGACCTCGGGGATCACTTTCTTCAAGGCCACAACTTCATAGAAGTGGTCTTGATGCACCCTTGAGATGAATCTCTCCATCTTCCATGACTCGGAGGTGGAAGCTTTTGCCTTCCCTTTCCTCTTTCTAGAGGTTTCTCCGGCCTTAGGTGCCATAAATGGTTATGAAAAAGCAAAAAGCAATGCTTTTACCACACCAAACTTAAAAGGTTTGCTCGTCCTCGAGCAAAAGAAGAAAGAAGAGAGTAGAAGAAGAAGAAGTAGAGGAGATGGAGATGGCTTTGTGGTTCGGCCAAAGGGGAGAAGTAGTGTATAGGTTGTGTGAAAATGAAGGAGTGAAGATGGGTTTATATAGGGATGGAGAGAGGGGTAGGGTTCGGTTATGGGAGGGTGGGTTTGGGAGGGAAAGTGGTTTAAATTTGAATGGTGAGGTAGGTGAGGTTTTATGAAGGATGGATGTTAGTGGTGAAGAGAAAGATGGGATTTGATAGGTGAGGGGCTTTTGGGGAAGAGATGTTGAGGTGATTGGTGAATGGGTGAAGAAGAAGAGAGAGTGGTGAGGTAGGTGGGGATCTTGTGGGGTCCACAGATCCTGAGGTGTCAAGGAAAATTCAACCCTGCACCAAGTGGCGTGCAAAAATGCACTTCATGCCAATTCTGGCGTTAAACGCCGGGCTGGTGCCCATTTCTGACGTTTAACGCCAGCTTCTTGCCCTTTCCTGGTGTTTAACGCCAGTCTGGTGCCCCTTTCTGGCGTTAAACGCCCAGAATGGTGCCAGACTGGGCGTTAAACACCCATTTGCTAGCTTCACTGGCGTTTAAACGCCAGCAAGTTCTCCTCCAGGGTGTGCTATTTTTCTTTCTGTTTTTCATTCTGTTTTTGCTTTTTCAACTGATTTTGTGACTTCTCATGATCATCAACCTACAGAAAACATAAAATAACAAAGAAAAATAGATAAAATATAACATTGGGTTGCCTCCCAACAAGCGCTTCTTTAATGTCAGTAGCTTGACAGAGGGCTCTCATGGAGCCTCACAGATACTCAGAGCAATGTTGGAACCTCCCAACACCAAACTTAGAGTTTGAATGTGGGGGTTCAATACCAAATTTAGAAGTTGGTTGTGGCCTCCCAACACCAAACTTAGAGTTTGACTGTGGGGGCTTTGTTTGACTCTGTTTTGAGAGAAGCTCTTCATGCTTCCTCTCTATGTTTACATAGGGATATCCTTGAGCCTTAAACACAAGGGATTCTTCACTCACTTGAATGATCAATTCTCCTCTGTCAACATCAATCACAGCCTTTGTTGTGGCTAGGAAGGGTCTGCCAAGGATGATGGATTCATCCATGCACTTCCCAGTCTCTAGGACTATGAAATCAGCAGGAATGTAATGGTCTTCAACTTTTACCAGAACATTCTCTACAAGTCCATAAGCTTGTTTCCTTGAGTTGTCTGCCATCTCTAGTGAGATTCTTGCAGCTTGCACCTCAAAGATCCCTAGCTTCTCCATTACAGAGAGAGGCATGAGGTTTATGCTTGACCCTAGGTCACACAGAGCCTTCTCAAAGGTCATGGTGCCTATGTTACAAGGGATTGAGAACTTCCCAGGGTCCTGCCTCTTTTAAGGTAATCTCTGCCTAGACAAGTCATCCAGTTCTTTGGTGAGCAAAGGAGGTTCGTTCTCCCAAGTCTCATTACCAAATAACTTGTCGTTTAGCTTCATGATTGCTCCAAGGTATTTAGCAACTTGCTCTTCAGTGACATATTCATCCTCTTCAGAGGAAGTATACTCATCAGAGCTCATGAATGGCAGAAGTAAATCCAATGGAATCTCTATGGTCTCAGTGTGAGCCTCAGATCCCTATGGTTCCTCATTGGGGAACTCATTGGAGGCTAGTGGACGTCCATTGAGGTCTTCCTCAGTGGCGTTCATTGCCTCTTCCTCCTCTCCAAATTTGGCCATGTTGATGGCCTTGCACTCTCCTTTTGGATTCTCTTCTGTATTGCTTGGAAGAGTACTGGGAGGGAGTTCAGTAACTTTCTTGCTCAGCTGTCCCACTTGTGCCTCCAAATTCCTAATGGAGGACCTTGTTTCAGTCATGAAACTTTGAGTGGTTTTGATTAGATCAGAGACAATGGTTGCTAAGTCAGAGTGGTTCTGCTTAGAATTCTCTGTCTGTTGCTGAGAAGATGATGGAAAAGGCTTGCCATTGCTAAACCTGTTTCTTCCACCATTATTATTATTGTTGAAACCTTGTTGAGGTCTCTGTTGATCCTTCCATGGGAGATTTGGATGATTTCTCCATGAAGAATTATAGGTGTTTCCATAGGGTTCTCCCATGTAATTCACCTCTTCCATTGAAGGGTTCTCAGGATCATAAGCTTCTTCTTCAGATGAAGCATCCTTAGTACTGCCTGGTGCATTTCGCATTCCAGACAGATTTTGAGAAATCAAATTGACTTGCTGAGTTAATATTTTGTTCTGAGCAAATATGGCATTCAGAGTATCAATCTCAAGAATTCCTTTCTTCTGATTCGTCCCATTGTTCACAGGATTCCTTTCAGAAGTGTACATGAATTGGTTATTTGCAACCATTTCAATGAGTTCTTGAGCTTCTGTAGGCGTCTTCTTCAGATAAAGAGATCCCCCAGCAGAGCTATCCAATGACATCTTGGACAGTTCAGACAGACCATCATAGAAAATACCTATGATGCTCCATTCAGAAAGCATGTCAGAGGGACACTTTATGATCAATTGTTTGTATCTTTCCCAAGCTTTATAGAGGGATTCTCCTTCCTTCTGTCTGAAGGTTTGGACTTCCACTCTAAGCTTACTCAATTTTTAAGGTGGAAAGAACTTTGCCAATAAGGCATTGACTAGCTTTTCCCAAGAGTTCAGGCTTTCTTTAGGTTGTGAGTCCAACCATATCCTAGCTCTGTCTCTTACAGCAAAAGGGAATAGCATAAGTCTATAGACCTCAGGGTCAACCACATTGCTCTTGACAGTGTCACAGATTTGCAAGAATTCAGCTAAAAACTGATGAGGATCTTCCAGTGGAAGTCCATGGAACTTGCAATTCTATTGCATTAGAGAAACTAATTGAGGCTTAAGCTCAAAGTTGTTTGCTCCAATGGCAGGGATAGAGATGCTTCTCCCATAGAAGTCGGGAGTAGGTGCAGTAAAGTCACCCAGCACCTTCCTTGCATTGTTGGCATTGTTGTTATTTTCGGCTGCCATGGGTTCTTCTTCTTTGAAGATTTCTGTTAGGTCTTCTACAGAGAGTTGTGCCTTAGCTTCTCTTAACTTTCGCTTCAAGGTCCTTTCAGGTTTAGGGTCAGCCTCAACAAGAATGCTTTTGTCTTTGCTCCTGCTCTTATGAAAGAGAAGAGAACAAGAAAATATGGAATCCTCTATGTCACAGTATAGAGATTCCTTGATGTGTCAGAGGAAAAGAAAAATAGAAGGAAGAGGTAGAAGAATTCGAACTTATCAAGAAAGATGGAGTTCGAATTGTTCATTGAGGAATAGTGTTAGTCCATAAATAGAAGGATGTGATAAGAGGGGAAGAAATTTTCGAAAATAATTTAAAAAGATTTTAAAAACATTTTGAAAAACTTTAATTGATTTTCGAAAACCAAGAGTGGAAAAGAAATCAATTGATTTTTGAAAAAGATTTTGAAATTAGAAATCAAAAAGATATGATTGAAAACTGTTTTGAAAAAGATGTGATTAGAAGATATGATTGAAAAGATATGATTTTAAAAAGATGTGATTGAAAATATATGATTTGAAAAACAATTAAAAAAAAGATTTGATTTTAAAAATTAATGACTTGGCTAACAAGAAAAGATATGATTCAAACATTAAACCTTTCTCAACAGAAAAGGCAACATACTTGAAATGTTGAATCAAATCATTAATTGATAGCAAGTATTTTTGAAAATGGAAAGAAATTGATTTTGAAAAAGATTTGATTGAAAAGATATGATTTGAAAAAGATTTGATTTTGAAAAATTTTGAAAACCTGAAAAAAATCTGAATTGAAAACAGAATCTTCCCTCTTGTGCCATCCTGGCGTTAAACGCCCAGAATGGTGCACATTCTGGCGTTTAACGCCCAAAGCACTACCCTTTTGGGCGTTAAACGCCCAGCCAGGCACCCTGACTGGCGTTTAAACGCCAGTTTGCCTTCTTCACTGGGCATTTTGAACGCCCAGCCTTTTTCTGTGTAATTCCTCTGCTGTATGTTCTGAATCTTCAATTCTCTGTATTATTGACTTGAAAAGACACAAATTAAAAATATTTTTGGATTTTTTTAAAAAAATGAGGAGTAATCAAAATACAACTAAAATCAAATAACAATGCATGCAAGACACCAATATTAGAAGCTTGTATACTACTGACACTAACAAAATGAGAATGCACATGAGAAATAACAAAACACTCAAGTCAAGAGAATTTAATGATCAGAGCAAGGAAATCATCAAGAACAACTTGAAGATCAATGAAGACACATGCATAAATTCGAAAAATGCAAGAAGAATAGAAACATGCAATTGACACCAAACTTAAAATGAGACACTAGACTCAACAAGAAATTTTTTTGGTTTTTATGATTTTGTAATTTTTTTTTTGGATTTTTTCGAAAATTAAGTGAAAAAGAAAATAAAGGTATCAAAATTCTTAATGAGAATTCCAGGAATCATGCAATGTTAGTCTAAAGCTTTAGTCTAAAGAAATTAGACATGGCTAGCCAAGCTTCAGCAGGACATTGCATTCAAGAGCTAAATTGATGATTGGTGGACGAAATTGTGATCCTTTTTCCTTGTAATTGGATTTTAGAAATTGGCACGAGTGAACACAACTCCGTTCAACTAACCAGCAAGTGTACTGGGTCGTCCAAGTAATACCTTACGTGAGTAAGGGTCGAATCCACAGAGATTATTGGTTTGAAGCAATCAATATTTATTTTATTAATCTTAGTCAGGATGTGAAAGAAAATTGTTTGGGCTACTTGAACAATAGAGTTACTTGTTTATGATTAAAAGTGAAATTATTAGATTTGATTATAAAAATAAAAGAGGAGGACAGCGTTACTTGTTAGGCAGTAATGAGAGATATGTTGGAGTTTTGGAGATGCTTTGTCCTCTGAACTTCAACTCTTCCTTGGAATCCTCTTCTCACACGCAGGTTCCTTCCATGGCAAGCTCTATGTAGGGTGTCACCGTTGTCAATGGCTACTTCCCATCCTCGCAGTGAAAGCTAATGCTCACGCACTCTGTCACAGTACGGCCAATCACCGGTTGGTTCCCGCTCCTACTGGAATAGAATCCCTCTTTGCGTCTGTCACTAACGCCCAGCAGGTTAAAGTTTGAAGCGCGTCACAGTCATTCAATCCCGGAATCCTACTCGGAATACCACAGACAAGGTTTAGACTTTCCGGATTCTCATGAATGCCGCCATCTATCCGGCTTATACCACGAAGATTCTGTTGGGGAATCTAAGAGATATTCATTCAATCTGATGTAGAACGGAGGTGGTTGTCAGGCACACGTTCATGGGTTGAGGAAGGTGATGAGTGTCACGGATCATCACCTCCTTCACAATTAAGCGCGAATAAGCATCTTAGATAAGAACAAGCGTGTTTGAATGGTAAACAAAGGAATTGTATTAAATCATCGAGACGCTGCAGAGCTCCTCACCCCCAACAATGGAGTTTAGAGACTCATGCCGTCACAAAGTATGTAATTCAGATCTGAAAATGTCATGAGGTACAAGATAAGTCTGTAAAAGTTGTTTAAATAGTAAACTAGTAACCTAGGTTTACAGAAAAATGAATAACTAAGATAATTGGTGCAGAATTCCACTTCTGGGGCCCACTTGGTGTGTGCTGGGGCTGAGACTAAAGCTTTCCACGTGTAAAGGCCTTTCTTGGCGTCAAACTCCAGGTTTTGACGTGTTTTGGGCGTTCAACTCCGGATCATGACGTTTTTCTGGCGTTTAACTCCAGACAGCAGCATGTACTTGGCGTTCAACGCCAAGTTACGTCGTCTATCCTTGCGCAAAATATGGACTATTATATATTGCTGGAAAGCCCTGGATGTCTACTTTCCAACGCCATTAAGAGCGCGCCAATTGGACTCCTGTAGCTCCAGAAAATCCATTTCGAGTGCAGGGAGGTCAGGATCCAACAACATCAGCAGTCCTTTTTCAGCCTAAGTCAGATTTTTGCTCAGCTCCCTCAATTTCAGCCAGAAAATACCTGAAATCACAGAAAAACACACAAACTCATAGTAAAGTCCAGAAATATGATTTTTGCTTAAAAACTAATAATATTTAACTAAAAACTAACTGAAACATGCTAAAATCTACAAGAAATTACCCCCAAAAAGCGTACAAAATATCCGCTCATCACGACACCAAACTTAAACTGTTGCTTGTCCTCAAGCAAGTAGATGAATAAAATAGGTTCTAACAGAAATAAAGAAGTAATAAATTTTTAGAGTTTTAAATGAAGCTCAGATTCTTATTAGATGAGCGGGGCTTGTAGCTTTTTGTCTCTGAACAGTTTTGGCATCCCCCTGTATCTTTAAATTTTCAGAATAATTGGCATCCTTAGGAACTCAGAATTCAGATAGTATTATTGACTCTCCTAGTGTAGTATGTTGATTCTTGAACACAGTTATTTTATGAGTCTTGGCTGTGGCCCTAAGCACTTTGTTTTCCAGTATTACCACCGGATACATAAATGCCACAGACATATAACTGGGTGAACCTTTTCAGATTGTGACTCAGCTTTGCTAGAGTCCCCAGTTAGTGGTGTCCAGAGCTCTTAAGCACACTCTTTGGCTTTGGATCACGACTTTAACCACTCAGTCTCAAGCTTTTCACTTGGACCTTCATGACACAAGCACATGGTTAGGGACAGCTGGATTTAGCCGCTTAGGCCTGGATTTTGTTTCCTTGGGCCCTCCTATCCATAGATGCTCAAAGCCTTGGATCCTTTTTACCCCTTGCCTTTTGGTTTTAAGGGCTGCTTGGCTTTTATTCCTTTTGATTGTAATTATATATATATATATATATATATATATATATATATTTTTTGAACTACTTTTTCTTGCTTCAAGAATCAATTTCATGATTTTTCAGATCATCAATAATATTTTTCGTGTTCTTCATCCTTTCAGGAGCCAATATTCATCAAATTCAAAATACAATTTATGCACTGTTCAAGCATTCATTCAGAGAACAAAAAGTATTGCCACCACATATAATTAATTATAAATTTTATTATTAAGAACTCGAAAAATATAGATTACTTCTTTATTCTAAAATAAAATCTACTACTTTATTCATGCCTGATGATGAGAAAAATAAACTATAGCTTAATTGGAAATAAAATCAAAATAGACATACTAATTACTACTAAATATCTCCTAAGGTGAATTTCAAATAAAAAAAACGCTATCACTAAATTAAAGCAGGAAAATTGGAACTCAGCAACCTTTTGTTTTGAGGAAGGAAGTGTTCCTCTAATCTCTGGGGTGTTGTTCAAGGATTAATTTTTGGCGCTTTAGCTCCCTTAGATCACGCTCTTGCTCCTCCTGTTCTTTGAGCAGTTTGCAAAGCATGCTACTTTGATTATTCTGTTCTTCCTTTATTTGATCCATAGCTTCTTGCAAGTTAGAGATAGATGCTTCAAGATGTTCCCAAAATTCGAATTGAGGTAGCTCTGGGAGGGCTTCCTGTGCTCTCTTCTTATGTGGATCATCTTGTTGTTGCCTGACCATTGATATTCCAGTAATTGGCTTTTCAACTGGGATGTACTCTGTTATTCCCATCTTCACTCCGGCATCTTTGCAGAGCATAGAAATTAAGCTTGGATAGGCCAATCTGGCGTCTTTAGAGTTCCTGTTTGCTACTTTGTATAGCTCACATGAGATCAGCTGATGGACTTCTACCTCTTTTCCCAACATGATGCAGTGAATCATGACAGCTCTTTTGATGGTTACTTCAGAACGGTTGCTGGTGGGCAATATGGAACGCCCTACGAAATCCAGCCAGCCTCTGGCTACTGGTTTTAGATCCTCCCTTTTTAGTTGAACTGGGTCGCCAGTTGTGCTGGTAGTCCACTTGGCTCCAGGGATGCATATATCCTCCAGAATCTTGTCCAACCCTTTATTGACCCTCATCATTCTCCTATTAAAGGAGTCTGGGTCGTCTTTTAGTTGAGGAATCTTGAATATCTCCCTGATCCTGTCAGGATTGGTATGAATGATCTTTCCTCTGACTACAGTTTTATGATCAAAGATAGCAGCTCCAACGATTCTTTGCCTTTCTGTCTGCCATAGATTAGCATAGAACTCTTGAACCATGTTTCTTCCCACTTTTGTTTCAGGATTGGCCAGAATTTCCCAATGCCTGTTTCTGATTTGCTCTTGGATCTCCGGATATTCATCTTCTTTCAAATCAAATCTGACTTCCGGGATCACTGATCTGTGACTCATTATTTTATAATAATGATCTGAATGTTCTTTAGATAAGAACTTCCCTTGATTCCAAAGTGGCTTTGGAGTGCTTTCTTTCTTGCCCTTTTGGGTGGGTTGCTTTCCTCTTGGGGCCATGAATTTGATGATCACGGATATCCACACCAAACTTAGAGCTTTGCTTGTCCTCAAGCAAAAAGAGAAGAAAGAAGAGGGATAGGAGGAGAGCAGTGTGGAGTGGTGATGATGAGGAGGGCGCCGAACACAAGATATAGGGAGGGGGGTGGGGAATTGTTCGAAAAATAAGAAAGAGATAAGATAGAAGATATAATTTTAAAAGATATAATCAGAAAAAGATATAATTTTAAAAAGAAGAAGATATGAATCATAATTTAAAAGATAAATTTGAAATTTAATTTTGAAGAGGATTTTTAAAAGGGATTATTGATGTGTTGGAAACAAATTTGAAAAGATGATGGCTTGAATTGGAAAGCCATTTGGCCTTCTGGATTAAGATATATGTAATATTTTTGAAAAAGGGATTTTAGAAATTAGGATAAAAACTTTTGGAATTGAAAGAAATAATTTAAAATATGTTCATGCAAGAAATCATGAATTGAAACATAAAAAAATTTGAAAAATTGTAAAAAAAATGAAAATGTACCTCCTCCCACCATCCTGGCGTTAAACGCCCACGTGGTGCATGGTTTGGGCGTTTTTCTAAACGCCCAGAATGCTAGCAGATTGGCGTTAAACGCCCAGAAGGTGCATCTTTCTGGCGTTTAACGCCCAGAAGATGCTCCTTTCTGGCGTTTAACGCCCAGATGGCTACCCTTACTGGCGTTAAACGCCCAGTGGGAGCTTCTTTTGGGCGTTTAACGCCCAAAGTATTTCTTACTGCCTTTTTCACGCCAGTGAGCTTCCAAATTTCCCTGTAACTCTTGTGACTTCAACCATATGTTATTTCACCTTTGAAGATACTTGAACTTAAACCTGTAAAGAAAGAAAATTTATTTAATTAGTAAATAACTTAGGAAATGGCTGGGTTGCCTCCCAGCAAGCGCTTCTTTAATGTCATTAGCTGGACTGTTACTGAGTTTTTAATTAAGTCTCAGTCTTGAGCACTCTTGCTCAAAATTGCCTTCAAGATAATGTTTGACTCTTTGTCCATTAACAATGAATTTTTTATTAGAGTCACTATCCTGAAGCTCTATGTATCCATATGGCGATACGTTTGTAATGACATATGGACCTCTCCACCGGGATTTTAATTTCCCAGGGAATAATTTGAGCCTTGAATTAAATAACAGAACTTTCTGTCCTGGCTCAAAGACTCTGGATGACAATTTCTTATCATGCCATCTTTTTGCTTTCTCTTTGTAAATTTTTGCATTTTCGAAAGCATTGAGTCTAAATTCCTCTAGCTCATTTAACTGGAGTAATCGTCTTTCTCCAGCTAATTTAGCATCAAGGTTCAGGAATCTGGTTGCCCAGTAGGCCTTGTGTTCCAGTTCCACTGGCAAGTGACACGCCTTTCCATACACAAGCTGGTATGGAGAGGTCCCTATAGGGGTCTTAAATGCTGTTCTGTATGCCCATAGAGCATCATCCAAGCTTCTTGCCCAATCCTTTCTACGGTTAATTACAGTCCGTTCCAGGATTCTTTTGAGTTCTCTATTTGAGACCTCAGCTTGCCCATTAGTTTGTGGATGATATGGAGTAGCCACCCTGTGGTTGACTCCATAACGTTCCAGAGCAGAGTAAAGCTGTTTATTACAGAAATGAGTGCCCCCATCACTGATTAACACTCTAGGGACACCAAATCTGCTGAAGATGTGTTTCTGGAGGAATTTTAACACTGTTTTAGTGTCATTAGTGGGTGTTGCAATAGCCTCCACCCATTTGGATACATAATCCACTGCCACCAGAATATAAGTGTTTGAGTATGATGGTGGGAAAGGTCCCATGAAGTCAATGCCCCATACATCAAACAACTCAATCTCTAAGATTCCTTGTTGAGGCATGGCATAACTGTGAGGTAGGTTGCCTGATCTTTGGCAACTGTCACAATTAAGCACAAATGCTCGGGAGTCTTTATAGAGAGTAGGCCAGTAGAAGCCACTTTGGAGGACTCTGGTGGCTGTTCGCTCACTTCCAAAATGTCCTCCATACTGTGATCCATGGCAATGCCAAAGGATCTTCTGTGCTTCCTCTTTAGGCACACATCTACGGATTATTCCGTCTGCACATCTCTTAAAGAGATATGGTTCATCCCAAAGATAGTACTTTGCATCTGTGATTAATTTCTTTGATTGCACCCTACTGTACTCTTTGGGTATGAATCTCACTACCTTGTAGTTTGCAATGTCTGCAAACCATGGCACTTCCTGGATGGCAAACAGTTGCTCATCCGGAAAGGTTTCAGAGATCTCAGTGAGAGGGAGGGACGCCCCTTCTACTGGTTCTATTCGGGACAGGTGATCTGCTACTTGATTTTCTGTCCCTTTTCTGTCTCTTATTTCTATATCAAACTCTTGCAGAAGCAACACCCATCTGATGAGTCTGGGTTTTGAATCCTGCTTTGTGAGTAGATATTTAAGAGCAGCATGATCAGTGTACACAATCACTTTTGATCCTACTAAATAGGGTCTGAATTTGTCAATGGCGTAAACCACTGCAAGTAGCTCTTTTTCTGTGGTTGTGTAATTCTTCTGTGCATCATTTAGAACACGGCTAGCATAGTAAATGACGTGCAGAAGCTTGTCATGCCTTTGTCCCAATACTGCACCAATGGCATGGTCACTGGCATCACACATTAATTCAAATGGTAATGTCCAGTCTGGTGCAGAGATGATTGGTGCTGAGACCAATTTAGCTTTCAGGGTCTCAAATGCCTGCAGACACTCTTTATCAAAGATAAATGGCGTGTCAGCCGCTAGCAGGTTGCTCAGAGGTTTGGCGATTTTTGAAAAATCCTTTATAAACCTCCTATAGAATCCTGCATGCCCCAGAAAGCTTCTGATTGCCTTAACATTAGCGGGTGGTGGTAATTTTTCAATTACTTCTACCTTAGCTTGATCCACCTCTATCCCCTTGTTCGAAATTTTGTGCCCAAGGACAATTCCTTCAGTCACCATAAAGTGACATTTTTCCCAGTTTAAAACCAGATTAGTCTCTTGGCATCTTTTCAGAACAAGTGCTAAATGGTTTAGGCAGGAGCTGAATGAGTCTCCAAATACTGAAAAGTCATCCATGAAGACTTCCAGAAATTTTTCCACCATATCAGAGAAAATTGAGAGCATGCACCTCTGAAAGGTTGCAGGTGCATTGCACAGGCCAAATGGCATCCTTCTGTATGCAAATACTCCAGATGGGCATGTGAATGCCGTTTTCTCCTGATCCTGGGGATCCACTGCAATTTGATTATAACCTGAATATCCATCCAGGAAGCAGTAGTATTCATGACCTGCTAGTCTTTCTAGCATCTGGTCTATGAATGGTAAAGGAAAATGATCCTTTCTGGTGGCTGTATTGAGCCTTCTGTAATCAATGCACATACGCCACCCTGTAACTGTCCTTGTAGGAACCAGTTCATTTTTTTCATTGTGAACCACTGTCATGCCACCTTTCTTAGGGACAACTTGGACAGGGCTCACCCAGGGGCTGTCAGAAATAGGATAAATAATCCCAGCCTCTAGTAATTTAGTGACCTCCTTCTGCACCACTTCCTTCATGGCTGGGTTCAGCCGCCTCTGTGGTTGGACCACAGGCTTGGCGTCCCCTTCCAATAGGATCTTATGCATGCATCTGGCTGGGCTAATGCCCTTAAGATCACTGATGGACCACCCAAGAGCTGTCTTGTGTGTCCTTAGCACTTGAATTAGTGCTTCCTCTTCCTGTGGCTCTAAGGTAGCGCTTATAATTACAGGAAAGGTATCACCTTCTCCCAGAAATGCATATTTCAGGGATGGTGGTAATGGTTTGAGTTCGGGTTTTGGAGGTTTCTCCTCTCCTTGAGGGATTTTCAGAGGTTCTATTATCTTCTCTGACTCCTCCAAATCAGGCTGAACATCTTTAAAGATGTCCTCTAGCTCTGATTCCAAACTCTCAGCCATATTGACCTCTCTTACCAGAGAATCAATAATATCAACACTCATGCAGTCATTTTGGGTGTCTGGATGTTGCATTGCTTTGACAACATTCAACTTGAACTCCTCCTCATTGACTCTCAAGGTCACTTCCCCTTTTTGGACATCAATGAGGGTTCGGCCAGTTGCTAGGAAAGGTCTTCCTAGAATGAGAGTTGCACTCTTGTGCTCCTCCATTTCCAGCACCACAAAGTCAGTAGGAAAGGCGAATGGCCCAACCTTGACGATCATGTCTTCAATCACGCCTGATGGGTACTTAATGGAGCCATCAGCAAGTTGAAGACATATCCTGGTTGGTTTAATTTCTTCAGTTAAACCAAGCTTTCTGATAGTAGATGCAGGCATTAAGTTGATACTTGCCCCAAGATCACATAGAGCTTGCTTGGTGCAATTACCCTCTAATGTGCATGGTATCATAAAGCTCCCAGGATCTTTAAGCTTCTCAGGTAAGCTTTTCAGAATGACTGCACTGCATTCTTCAGTGAGGTAGACTTTTTCAGTTTCCCTCCAATCCTTCTTATGACTTAAGATTTCCTTCATGAACTTAGCATAAGATGGTATTTGCTCAAGTGCTTCTGCAAACGGGATCTTTATTTCAAGAGTCCTGAGATAGTCTGCAAAGCGAGCAAATTGCTTATCCTGTTCCGCTTGGCGGAGTTTTTGCGGATAAGGCATTTTGGCTTTGTATTCCTCAACCTTAGTTGCTGCAGGTTTATTGCCTACAGAAGTGGGTTGGGAAGCCTTTTTAGGAAGGTCAGCACTTGTATGTGACTGATTCCCCACTGGCATTTGAATACCAGTGGTGGGAGCTGGAGTGGCGTCAAACGCCACTTCCTTGTTTGTTACTGGCGTTTGAACGCCAGAACCATGCTCCCTTTGGGCGTTCAATGCCAGATCCATGCTTGTTTCTGGCGTTGAACGCCAGGAATGAGCATGATCTGGGCGTTCAGTGCCAGCTTTGTTCCTTTCTGGGCTCTGCTTGTCCTCAGAGGGATTTTGAGTATCCTCTTGTTCATTTTTTGGTTTCCTGCTGCTTTGAAGTGAGGTATTTAATGTTTTCCCACTTCTTAATTGAACTGCTTGGCATTCTTCTGTTATTTGCTTTGACAGTTGCTTTTCTGTCTGCTTTAATTGCACTTCCATGTTCCTGTTAGCCATTCTTGTTTCCTGTAATATTTCCTTGAATTCGGCTAGTTGCTGAGATAGAAAATCTAATTGCTGATTGAATTCATTAGCCTGATCCACTGGACTGAATTCTGCAGTTACTGTTTTAGCTTCTTCTTTCATAGAGGATTCACTGCTTAGGTACAGATGCTGATTTCTGGCAACTGTATCAATAAGCTCT
The DNA here is from genome assembly GCF_014773155.1 of Arachis stenosperma. Classification (NCBI taxonomy): domain Eukaryota; kingdom Viridiplantae; phylum Streptophyta; class Magnoliopsida; order Fabales; family Fabaceae; genus Arachis; species Arachis stenosperma. The sequence goes on from NC_080386.1 coordinate 57,527,298, forward strand.
TGAGCTTCTTCAATTGTTTTTCTCATGTGGATAGATCCACCAGCTGAGTGGTCTAGAGAAATCTGAGCTTTCTCTGTAAGCCCATAGTAGAAGATGTCTAATTGTACCCATTCTGAAAACATTTCAGAGGGGCATTTTCTTAGCATCTCTCTGTATCTCTCCCAAGCATCATAAAGAGATTTATTATCTCCTTGTTTGAAGCCTTGGATGCTTAGCCTTAGCTGTGTCATCCGTTTGGGAGGGAAATAATGATTCAGGAATTTTTCTGACAGCTGTTTCCATGTTTTTATGCTGTTTTTAGGTTGGTTATTTAACCACCTCTTAGCTTGATCTTTTACAGCAAATGGAAACAGTAGTAATCTGTAGACATCCTGATCCACTTCCTTATCATGTACTGTATCAGCAATTTGCAGAAATTGTGCCAGAAACTCTGTAGGTTCTTCATGTGGAAGACCGGAATACTGACAGTTTTGCTGCACCATGATAATGAGCTGAGGATTCAGCTCAAAGCTACTAACTCCAATGGAGGGTATACAGATACTACTCCCATATGAAGCAGTAGAGGGGTTAGCATATGACCCCAAAGTCCTCTTGGACTGTTCATTCCCACTTGCTTCCATATTGAATACAAGTTGAGAATTTATAGTTATGGAATAAATAAAAGTGGAATATATAAAAATATATTAAAATAAAAACAAAATAAATGAAAGAAAGTAGAAATATTTTGAAATTGAAAATTGAATTTTTATGAAAGATTTTCGAAAAAAAATTAGTTCAAAATTAGTTAGAAAAATAAAATTTTTTTTTTGAATTTTGAATTTTATGATGAAAGAGAAAAACACACAAAAGACACAAGACTTAAAATATTTAGATCTAATGCTCCTTATTTTTCGAAAATTTTTGGAGGGAAAACACCAAGGAACACCAAACTTAAAAATTTTAAGATCAAGACACAAGAAAAACTCAAGAACACTTTGAAGATTCACATGAACACAAGAAAGAACACCAAACTTAAAATTTTTTGAAATCCAAGACACTTTTTCGAAAATTATATTAAAATTAACAAGAAAACACCAAACTTAGAGTTTGGCACAAGATTAAATCAAGAAAAATTGTTTTTGAAAAAGGTTCCAAAGCGTAAACCCAATTGGATTAAATCTAACACTTGTTCTAAATATTCCAATTAATGTTTTAAAAAGAACACAAGTGAAACAAGAAAAGACACAAAGCAAGAAATATTCAAGATCAAACAAGAAAATTAAGCAAGAACAACTTGAAGATCAATGAAGAACAAAGAACACAAGTCGAAAATTTTAAAGAGAAATATGAGACATGCAATTGACACCAAACTTAGAACAAAACACTAAAACTCACGAAAATTAGAAAAATAGCGAATTTTGAAAAGAAATTTTTTTGAAAAGAAACTATCCTATCAATATTGATTTAATGACTCTATAAAAAATAAGAACAAAAATAAAAATAAATTATTCCTAATCTAAGAAATAAAATAAGCCTTCAATTGTCCAAACTCAATAATCCCCGGCAACGGCGCCAAAAACTTGGTGGACGAAATTGTGATCCTTTTTCCTTGTAATTGGATTTTAGAAATTGGCACGAGTGAACACAACTCCGTTCAACTAACCAGCAAGTGTACTGGGTCGTCCAAGTAATACCTTACGTGAGTAAGGGTCGAATCCACAGAGATTATTGGTTTGAAGCAATCAATATTTATTTTATTAATCTTAGTCAGGATGTGAAAGAAAATTGTTTGGGCTACTTGAACAATAGAGTTACTTGTTTATGATTAAAAGTGAAATTATTAGATTTGATTATAAAAATAAAAGAGGAGGACAGCGTTACTTGTTAGGCAGTAATGAGAGATATGTTGGAGTTTTGGAGATGCTTTGTCCTCTGAACTTCAACTCTTCCTTGGAATCCTCTTCTCACACGCAGGTTCCTTCCATGGCAAGCTCTATGTAGGGTGTCACCGTTGTCAATGGCTACTTCCCATCCTCGCAGTGAAAGCTAATGCTCACGCACTCTGTCACAGTACGGCCAATCACCGGTTGGTTCCCGCTCCTACTGGAATAGAATCCCTCTTTTGCGTCTGTCACTAACGCCCAGCAGGTTAAAGTTTGAAGCGCGTCACAGTCATTCAATCCCGGAATCCTACTCGGAATACCACAGACAAGGTTTAGACTTTCCGGATTCTCATGAATGCCGCCATCTATCCGGCTTATACCACGAAGATTCTGTTGGGGAATCTAAGAGATATTCATTCAATCTGATGTAGAACGGAGGTGGTTGTCAGGCACACGTTCATGGGTTGAGGAAGGTGATGAGTGTCACGGATCATCACCTCCTTCACAATTAAGCGCGAATAAGCATCTTAGATAAGAACAAGCGTGTTTGAATGGAAAACAAAGGAATTGTATTAAATCATCGAGACGCTGCAGAGCTCCTCACCCCCAACAATGGAGTTTAGAGACTCATGCCGTCACAAAGTATGTAATTCAGATCTGAAAATGTCATGAGGTACAAGATAAGTCTGTAAAAGTTGTTTAAATAGTAAACTAGTAACCTAGGTTTACAGAAAAATGAATAACTAAGATAATTGGTGCAGAAATCCACTTCTGGGGCCCACTTGGTGTGTGCTGGGGCTGAGACTAAAGCTTTCCACGTGTAAAGGCCTTTCTTGGCGTCAAACTCCAGGTTTTGACGTGTTTTGGGCGTTCAACTCCGGATCATGACGTTTTTCTGGCGTTTAACTCCAGACAGCAGCATGTACTTGGCGTTCAACGCCAAGTTACGTCGTCTATCCTTGCGCAAAATATGGACTATTATATATTGCTGGAAAGCCCTGGATGTCTACTTTCCAACGCCGTTGAGAGCGCGCCAATTGGACTCCTGTAGCTCCAGAAAATCCATTTCGAGTGCAGGGAGGTCAGGATCCAACAGCATCAGCAGTCCTTTTTCAGCCTAAGTCAGATTTTTGCTCAGCTCCCTCAATTTCAGCCAGAAAATACCTGAAATCACAGAAAAACACAAAAACTCATAGTAAAGTCCAGAAATATGATTTTTGCTTAAAAACTAATAATATTTAACTAAAAACTAACTGAAACATGCTAAAATCTACAAGAAATTACCCCCAAAAAGCGTACAAAATATCCGCTCATCAATGATGATCAATCAGCTTTGGTGATGATAAGAACATCACCTTGAAACACTAGAATTCATTCTTAAGAACTTTGAAAATAAAAATACCTAATCTAAGCAACAAGATGAACCGTCAGTTGTCCATACTCGAAACAATCCCCGGCAATGGCGCCAAAAACTTGGTGTTGTTGCCGGATCAAAACTTGGCACTGTTATTGCAGGGAACAAATGCGAAACCGTAGTTAGGACATTTAATTCCCCGGCAACGGCGCCAAAAACTTGGTGCACGAAATTGTGATCACTACTTTTCACAACTCAAATAATCCCCGGTAATGAATCCAAAAACTTGGTGCTCAATACCATGGTATAAACACAACTTCGCACAACTAACCACCAAGTGCACTGGGTCGTCCAAGTAATAAACCTTATGCGAGTAAGGGTTGATCCCACGGAGATTGTTGGTATGAAGCAAGCTATGGTCACCTTGTAAATCTCAATCAGGCTGACTCAAATGGTTATGGATGATATATGAATAAAACATAAAGATAAGGATAGAGATACTTATGCAATTCATTGGTGAGAACTTCAGATAAGCATATGAAGATGCTTTGTCCCTTCCGTCTCTCTGCTTTCCTACTGTCTTCATCCAATCCTTCTTACTCCTTTCCATGGCAAGTTGTATGTTGGGCATCACCGTTGTCAGTGGCTACAATCCCGTCCTCTCAGTGAAAATGTTCAACGCACCCTGTCACGGCACGGCTATTCAACTGTCGGTTCTCGATCATGTCGGAATAGAATCCAGTGATTCTTTTGCGTCTGTCACTAACACCCCACAATCGCGAGTTTGAAGCTCGTCACAGTCATTCAATCATTGAATCCTACTCAGAATACCACAGACAAGGTTTAGTCCTTCCGGATTCTCTTGAATGCCGCCATCAATTCTAGCTTATACCACGAAGATTCCGGTTAAGGAAATCCAAGAGATATCCACCCAATCTAAGGTAGAATGGAGGTAGTTGTCAGTCACACGTTCATAGGTGAGAATGATGATGGGTGTCACGGATCATCACATTCATCAAGTTGAAGAACAAGTGATATCATGGAACAAGAACGAGCTGAATTGAATGGAAGAACAATAGTAATTGCCTTAATACTCGAGGTACAGTAGAGCTCCACACCTTAATCTATGGTGTGTAGAAACTCCACCGTTGAAAATACATAAGAACAAGGTCTAGGCATGGCCGTGAGGCCAGCCCCCAGTGATCAAAAGATTCAAAGATCTCCAGATGAAAAATACAATAGTAAAAGGTCTTACTTATAGGGAACTAGTAGCTTAAGAATTACAAAGATGAGTAAATGACATAAATATCCACTTCCGGGCCCACTTGGTGTGTGCTTGGGCTGAGCATTGAAGCATTTTCGTGTAGAGACTCTTCTTGGAGTTAAACGCCAGCTTTTGTGCCAGTTTGGGCGTTTAACTCCCATTCTTGTGCCAGTTCCGGCGTTAAACGCCGGGCAGTTTTGAGCTGATTTGGAACGCTGGTTTGGGCCATCAAATCTTGGGCAACGTATAGACTATTATACATTTCTGGAAATCCCAGGATGTCTACTTTCCAACGCCGTTGAGAGCGCGCCAATTGGGCTTCTGTAGCTCCAGAAAAAATCCACTTCGAGTGCAGGGAGGTCAGAATCCAACAGCATCTGCAGTCCTTTTAGTCTCTGAATCAGATTTTTGCTCAGATCCCTCAATTTCAGCCAGAAAATACCTGAAATCACAGAAAACACACAAACTCATAGTAAAGTACAGAAAAGTGAATTTTAACTAAAAACTAATAAAAATATACTAAAAACTTAACTAAATCTACTAAAAACATACTAAAAACAATGCCAAAAAGCGTACAAATTATCCGCTCATCACTAGTCTATATCGAAGAAATACCCTGCATCTCTAAACGAAATGCAAGAACGAGCAGAGAAGTACATCAACATGGAGGAAAACTCTCGACTAGGAGAGATATCAAAATCCGGATTCACCTCCCGGGATAAGGACAAAGAACCCAAAAAGAAGGAAGATCGACATGGAGAAAAAATAAAGAAGTATCACAATTACACCCCTCTTCGGGTATCCCTTGTGGATGTCTATAGAGAAGTTTGCCACACTGAAAAAGTACCTCCAGCTCGACCACTCAATGGCAAAAAAGGAGGACGAAATCGGGGCGAATATTGTGAGTATCATCGCATCCGCGGGCTCCACACCTACGAATGTTTTGACTTAAAAAAAGTTATAGAAAAGCTAGTAAGAGAGGGGAAGCTAGATTAGTATCTGGCCGGCCGGGATGATGAGCAAAGAAAAAGAAGAAGGGAAGAAGACCTCGGACGAAACGAGCGGTCACCTCGCACACCAGAAAGACATGTCCACATGATACATGGCGGATTTGCGGGAGGAGGAGTCTCCAAATCATCTCGCAAAAGATATCTTAAAGACGTATATCATGTCGAGGGGAAGGAGGAAGCACCCGACATTCCCGCGATTACCTTCACCAGAGATGACGCATCTGGTATAATCTCAGGACACGACGATCCCATGGTCATCACTGTTATACTGGAAAATGCAAATCTCCACCGCACACTGATAGACCAAGGGAGCTCTGCCGACATCTTATTCAAAACTGCCTTCGACAAGCTCGGCTTGGAAGAAAAATAACTCAGAGCATATCCGAACAGCCTGTTCGGACTAAGAGACACCCCGGTTCAACCACTAGGATACATCTCGCTACACACAACCTTTGGAAAATGATACCCGTCAAGAACATTCAAAATACATTACATTGTGGTCGACGTAAGTTCAGCCTACAACACCTTAATAGGTCGGACAACATTGAATCAGCTCGGCGCAATAGTCTCGACTCCGCATCTATGCATGAAATTCCTAACTGCAGAAGGGATAGCTACAACAAAGGCAGATCAGAAGACGGCGCGCCGCTGTTACCATGAAAGTCTAAACCTCAGAAGCAGAGGAGAAGAATTCCACACAATCGAACTTGGCGGAGTTCAGAGGCGGGAAGAACTCCGCCCACAACCCGAAGGTGAAATAGAAAAAGTCCAGATCGGGGACACCCCGGACCAAACAACCCATATGGGTACAATCTTAAAAGGAGATATAAAAGAATCACTCATACAATTCTTATGAGATAACGTCGACCTCTTTACATGGAAGGCCGCAGACATGCTAGGATCTCGGCCAGTACAACAGAGGTGTAGAAAGCTCAGACCAGAACGCTCTCAAGTTGTGGAAGAGCAGATACAAGCTCTACTGGAGGCAGGGTTCATAAGAGAAGTCAAGTACCCACTATGGCTGGCCAACGTCATCTTGGTGAAGAAATCAAATGGGAAGTGGCGAATGTGCACCGACTACACTGATCTCAACAAAGCTTGCCCAAAAGATCCTTATCCACTCTTAAGTATCGATGCTCTGGTAGATGCCTCCTCCAGATATAAATACCTCTCGTTTATGGACGCATACTCGGGATACAATCAAATCCCAATGCATCTACCCAACCAAGAAAACACTTCCTTCTTAACCCCAAAAGCAAACTACTACTACATCATCATGCCTTTTGGTCTTAAAAATGCGGGAGCTACTTATCAGATATTAATGAATAAGGTCATTTTGGATCACATCGGAAAAATCATGGAAGTCTACGTGGACGATTTGCTGATAAAGACACAAAATGAAGAGATGCTACTGTCCAATCTGACCCAAGTCTTCGACACTATAAGACAGCATGGCATGCGACTCAATCCCGCAAAATGCACCTTCACAGTAGAAGCTGGCAAATTCTTGGGTTTCATGCTCACACAAAGAAGAATCGAAGCAAACCCGAACAAATGCTGGGCCATACTCGATATGAAGAGTCTGCCTTGTGTCAAAGAGGTAGAACAACTCAACGGGAGGTTAGCAGCCTTGTCCAGATTTCTAGCCGGATCAGCAATAAGATCATTTCCCTTCTACGCCATTCTAAGGAAGGGAAAGAAGTTTGAATGGACAACAGAGTGCGAGCAAGCCTTCCATGATTTCAAAAAGTTCATGGGACAGCCACCTATCCTAAGTCGGCCACAGGAAGGAGAACCACTTGTATTGTACCTTGCGGTGGAAAGTCGGGCAGTGGCTTCAGCACTAGTCCGAGAAGACGATAGTAGACAACAACCCGTATACTTCTTCAGTAAAGCATTACAAGGAGCCGAGCTGAACTATCACAAAATAGAAAAATTTGCCTACGCTCTCATACTAACATCTAGACGACTCCGTCCATACTTCCAAGCCCACACCATTAGGGTTCAAACCAACTAGCCCATAAAAGTGATTTTACAAAAAACAGACCTGGCGTGCAGAATTTTACAATGGGCAGTCGAGTTTTTGAATTTGATCTTCACTACGAAGCTCGAACAGCCATCAAATCAAAATACATGGCCGACTTTATTGCAGAATTTACAAACACACTGGAAATCCCCACAGAATGGAATCTCTACGTGGACGGTTCCTCAAATAAAACCGGAAGCGGCGTTGGTGTGATAATTGAAAGCGACCAAGGAACCCAAATCGAACTCTCCCTTAAATTTGGGTTCCCTGCCTCAAACAACCAAGCTGAATATGAGGCACTGCTAGCAGGTTTGAAGCTGGCTAAGGAGGTTGGAGCTCAAAAGCTTATTGTCTTCAGTGACTCACAGGTAGTCACTTCACAAATAGCAGGAAGATACCAAGCCAATGATCCTACCATGAAAAAGTACTTGGACAAAACCAGAGAACAGCTCGGACAACTCAGAGAATATGAGATCCGTCACATACCCCGAGAACAGAATGCCCGAGCTGACACACTTTCAAAACTGGCCAGTACCAAACCAGGGGGCAACAATAGAAGCCTCATCTAAGAAATTCTACAGAATCCATCAATCTCGGAAGAAGAAAAAATCCTGGCAATAATAGGTCAGGATCAAGGATGGATGACTCCCATAATTAACTACCTCAAAACAGAAGCACTCCCCACAGAGGAAAAAGAGGCAAAGAGGTTAAAACGGGAGGCATAATACTACACTATCATAAGCAATACTCTATACAAAAGAGGGATTTCAATACCATTGTTAAAATACGTACCAACTTCTAGCACAAAGGAAGTTCTAGAAGAAATACACAATGGCATTTGTGGCAATCACCTCAGAGCGCAAGCACTTACCAAAAAAGTACTTCGGGAAGGATTTTATTGGCCAACCCTACAAAAGGAAGCCACAGAGTTCGTAAAGACATGTCCATCATGCCAGAAACATGCCAACTTTCACATCGCCCCATGGTGCATGAAATTGCAATAACACTTTTGCAATCCCGCACAACTAACCAGCAAGTGCACTGGGTCGTCCAAGTAATACCTTGCGTGAGCAAGGGTCGATCCCACGGAGATTGTCGGCTTGAAGCAAGCTATGGTTATCTTGTAAATCTTAGTCAGGATATCAGAAATTATCAGGATTGATTGTGAAAAGCAAAAAAACATGAAATAGGTACTTGTTTTGCAGTAATGGAGAATAGGTTGAGGCTTTGGAGATGCTCCATCTTCTGAATCTCTGCTTTCCTACTGTCTTCTTCATCAAACACGCAAGGCTCCTTCCATGGCAAGCTGTATGTAGGGTTTCACCGTTGTCAGTGGCTACCTCCCATCCTCTCAGTGAAAATGTTCCTATGCTCTGTCACAGCATGGCTAATCATCTGTCGGTTCTCGGTCAGGCCGGAATAGAATCCAGTGATTCTTTTGCGTCTGTCACTAACGCCCCGCCTGCTAGGAGTTTGAAGCACGTCACAGTCATTCAGTCATTGAATCCTACTCAGAATACCACAGACAAGGTTTAGACCTTCCGGATTCTCTTGAATGCCGCCATCAGTTCTAGCTTATACCACGAAGATTCTGGTTAAGGAATCCAAGAGATATCTACTCAATCTAAAGTAGAACGGAGGTGGTTGTCAGGCACACGTTCATGGTTGAGAATATGATGAGTGTCACAGGTCAGCACATTCATCCGGGTTAAGAACAAGTGATATCTTAGAATGGAAGCAAGCATGATTGAATAAGAAACAGTAGTAATTGCATTAATCCATCAAGACACAGCAGAGCTCCTCACCCCCAACCATGGGGTTTAGAGACTCATGCCGTGAAAGGTACACAAAGAAACGTGTAAAGTGTCATGAGGTACAGATACAATGTCAAAAGGTCCTATTAATAGTAAACTAGTATCCTAAGGTTTACAGAAATGAGTAAATGACAGAAAAATCCACTTCCGGGCCCACTTGGTGTGTGCTTGGGCTGAGCAGTGAAGCATTTTCGTGTAGAGACCTTTTCTGGAGTTAAACGCCAGCTTTCATGCCAGTTTGGGCGTTTAACTCCAAGTTTTATGCCAGTTCCAGCGTTAAACGCTGGAATTTCTGAGGCTGATTTGCCACGCCGGTTTGGGCCATCAAATCTTGGGCAAAGTATGGACTATCATATATTGCTGGAAAGCCCAGGATGTCTACTTTCCAACGCCGTTGAGAGCGCGCCAATTGGGCTTCTGTAGCTCCATAAAATCCACTTCGAGTGCAGGGAGATCAGAATCCAATAGCATCTGTAGTCCTTTTCAGTCTATGAATCAGATTTTTGCTCAGAACCTTCAATTTCAGTCAGAAAATACCTGAAATCACAGAAAAACACACAAACTCATAGTAAAGTCCAGAAAAGTGAATTTTAACTAAAAACTAATAAAAATATACTAAAAACTAACTAAAAGATGCTAAAAACATACTAAAAACAATGCCAAAAAGGGTACAAATTATCCGCTCATCACAACACCAAACTTAAATTGTTGCATGTCCCCAAGCAACTGAAAATCAAAATAGGATAAAAAGAAGAGAATATACTATAGACTCCAAAATATCAAAGAAACATAGTTCCAATTAGATGAGCGGGACTAGTAGCTTTTTGCCTCCGAACAGTTTTGGCATCTCACTCCATCCTTTGAAGTTCAAAATGATTGGCATCTATGAGAACTCAGAACTCAGATAGTGTTATTGATTCTCCTAGTTAAGTATGATGATTCTTGAACATAGCTAGTGTATGAGTCTTGGCTGTGGCCCAAAGCACTCTGTCTTCCAGTATTACCACCGGATACATACATGCCACAGACACATAATTGGGTGAACCTTTTTAGATTGTGACTCAGCTTTGCTAGAGTCCCCAATTAGAGGTGTCCAAGGTTCTTAAGCACACTCTTTTTGCCTTGGTTCACAACTTTATTTCTTTCTTTTTCTTTCTTTTTCTTTTTCTCTCTTCTCTTTTTTTTTTTGAATTTTTTTTTTTTTACTTTTTCTTGCTTCAAGAATCACTTTAATGATTTTTCAGATCCTCAATAACAGTTCTCTTTTTTCCTCATTCTTTCAAGAGCCAACAATCTTTAACATTCTCAAAACAACAAATTCAAGAGACATATGCACTGTTCAAGCATTCATTCAGAAAACAAAAAGTATTGTCACCACATCAAACTAATTCAACTAGTTTCAAGGATAAATTTCGAAATCCTGTAGTTCTTGTTCTTTTGTGATTAAAGCATTTTTCTTTTAAGAGAAGGGATGGATTCATAGGACATTCATAACTTTAAGGCATAAACTTCAAATTTTATTAATTATGAATTAAGAACAAGACTCAGAAAATAGATATAAGATGAAACTAGAAATAGAGAACAAAGCAAAAAAAAACGCAAAACATAGGCTCCTAATGATAGAGGTTTTCACAGAGTTAGGACTCAACAACCTTGATTTTGAGAGGTGGATGCTCCCTCAGCTTGAGAGGAGAGCTTTTGGCGTTTCATCTCTTGGAGTTCACGCCCCTGCTTCTCTTGTTCCTTCAGCAATTTGCAGAGCATACAGTTCTGATTCTGCTGTTCTTCCTTAAGTTGCTCCATAGTCTCTTGCAACTTGGTGATAGATGCTTCTAGGCTGGCCCAGTAGCCAATTTCAGGAAATTCAGGGAGGAACTCCTGCGCCCTCCTTTTGATAGAGTTGTCTTGCACTTGTCCTTCCATTGATTTCTTGGTGATTGGGTGTTCAATGGGTATGAATTCATCTACTCCCATCTTTACCCCAGCCTCTTTACAGAGCAAGGAGATCAAGCTTGGGTAAGCCAGTTTGGCTTCAGTGGAATTCTTATTTGCAATTGTGTAGATCTCACAAGCAATCACATGATGAACCTCCACTTCTTTTCCAAGCATAATGCAATGAATCATCACTGCTCTCTTGATAGTTACCTCAGAACGGTTGCTAGTGGGCAGTATGGAACGCCCAATAAAGTCTAGCCAACCTCTTGCAATTGGTTTGAGGTCTCCCCTCTTGAGTTGGTTTGGGACACCCTTAGAATTGGTTATCCACTTAGTTCCAGGGAGGCATATGTCCTCTAGAACTTGATCCAACCCTTTATCTGCTCTCACCATTCTGCTATTAAAGGAGTCAGGATCATCTTACAGTTGAGGCAACTTGAAGATTTCTCTTATTTTGTCCAGATGGAAGTACATAACTTTCCCTCTGACCATGGTTCTGTAGGTATGGTAAGCGGTTCCAGTCATTCTTCTGCTTATCTGTTAGCCACAGATTTGAGTAGAATTCCTGAACCATGTTCCTTCCAACCTTTATTTCAGGATTGGTTAGAACTTCCCATCCTCTGTTTCGAATTTGCTCTTGGATCCCCGGATATTCATCTTCTTTCAGATCAAATTTAACTTCCGGGATCACTGACTTCAGACCCATTATTTTGTGATAATGGTCTTCATGTTCTTTGGTTAAGAACTTCTCTTGATTCCAAAGATTCTTTGGAATAGTCTCTTTCTTTCCTCTTAAATTGGTTTGTTTTCCCTTTGGAGCCATGATCTTGATGAATCTTGGCTTAGTGATCGCGGAAAAGCACACCAAACTTAGAGGTTTGCTTGTCCTCAAGCAAAAGAAAGGAAGGAAGAGAGAGGGAGGAAGAGGAAATTCGAATGGTGTGGTGGAAAGAGAGAGCCAAACGTGTATTTATAAGGTGGGGAGGGGAGTTTTCGAAAAAAAAAGAGAAATTTGAAAGGAGATTTGAGAAGATATGGAAAGAAATTGAGAAAAAAAAAGGGTGAAATTTTTTTTTGAACAAAATTTGGGAATGATTTGAGAGATTTGAAGAGTGATTTTAGATTTTTGAAAATTTGAAAGTGAATGATGAGAGATTGAAATGTATTTTTGTAGAAAAATATGGGTAAGAAAAGGAAAGTTTGAAAAAATCTGATTTGAAAACAAAATTGTGGTCCCCCCCACCATGCTGGCGTTAAACGCCCAGAATGGCACCCATTCTGGCGTTTAACGCCCAATTGATGCCCCTTTTGGGCGTTTAACGCCCAGCCAGGTGCCCTGGCTGGCGTTAAACGCCAGAAATCCTTTATCACTGGGCGTTTTTCTGAACGCCCAGGATGCTGCACACCTGGCGTTAAACGCCCAGAATGGTGCCCATTCTGGCGTTTAACGCCCAAAATGGCACCATTCCTGGCGTTAAACGCCCAGAATGGTACCCATTCTGGCGTTTAACGCCCAAAATGCCCCTTACTGGCGTTTTTTCGCCAGTAAGCTCTTTTTCTCTGCTTTTTGAGCTGAATCCTTCTGTAACTCTGTGAATTCCTTCATTTTTGATACTTGCCTCTGTAAGAACTAATCATATAACCTCCTAATGACTGGGTTGCCTCCCAGCAAGCGCTTCTTTACTGTCTTTAGCTGGACCTTTACTGAGAATCACTCAAGTCTCAGTTTTGAGCATTCCTGCTCAAAATTGCTCTCAAGATAATGCTTGATTCTCTGTCCATTAACAATGAACTTTTTGTCAGAATCAATATCCTGAAGCTCAACATATCCATATGGTGACACTCCTGTGATCACATACGGACCCCTCCATCGGGATTTGAGTTTTCCTGGGAACAATTTGAGCCTGGAGTTGAAGAGCAGAACTTTTTGTCCTGGCTCAAAGACTCTGGTTGACAACTTCTTGTCATGCCACTTCTTTGCCTTTTCCTTATAAATTTTTGCATTTTCAAAGGCATTGAGTCTAAACTCCTCTAGCTCATTTAACTGGAGCAATCTTTTTTCACCAGCTAACTGAGCATCCATGTTTAGGAATCTGGTTGCCCAGTAGGCTTTATGTTCCAGTTCCACGGGCAGATGACAGGCCTTCCCATACACTAGTTGGTATGGAGAGGTTCCTATAGGAGTCTTGAATGCTGTTCTGTACGCCCACAGAGCATCATCCAAGCTCTTTGCCCAATCCTTTCTTCGGGCTATCACAGTCCGTTCTAGGATTCTTTTTAGCTCTCTGTTAGAGACTTCAGCTTGCCCATTTGTCTGTGGATGATACGGAGTTGCCACTTTATGGCTGATTCCATATCTAACCATAGCAGAGTATAGCTGTCTGTTGCAGAAATGAGTGCCCCCATCACTGATTAGTACTCTGGGAACACCAAATCTGCTGAAGATGTGTTTCTGGAGGAATTTTAGCACGGTCTTGGTATCATTAGTGGGTGTAGCAATTGCTTCTACCCACTTAGATACATAGTCCACCGCCACCAGAATGTAAGTGTTTGAGTATGATGGTGGGAATGGCCCCATGAAGTCAATTCCCCATACATCAAACAATTCTATCTCTAATATCCCTTGTTGAGGCATGGCATATCCGTGAGGCAGGTTACCAGCTCTTTAGCAACTGTCACAGTTACGCACAAACTCTCGGGAATCTTTATAGAGAGTGGGCCAGTAGAAGCCACACTGGAGGACTTTAGTGGCTGTTCGTTCATTTCCAAAATGTCCTCCATACTGTGATCCATGGCAATGCCATAGGATCTTTTGTGCTTCTTCTCTGGGTACACATCTACGGATCACTCCGTCAGCACATCTCTTAAAGAGATATGGTTCATCCCAGAGGTAGTACTTGGCATCTGAAATTAATTTCTTTCTTTGCACACTGCTGTACTCCTTGGGTATGAACCTCACAGCTTTATAGTTTGCAATATCTGCAAACCATGGAGCTTCCTGAATAGCAAAGAGTTGCTCATCTGGGAAAGTCTCAGAGATCTCAGTAGAAGGGAGGGACGCCCCAGCTACTGGTTCTATTCGGGACAGATGATCAGCTACTTGGTTCTCTGTCCCTCTTCTGTCTCTTATTTCAATATCAAACTCTTGCAGAAGCAACACCCATCTTATAAGCCTGGGTTTTGAATCCTGCTTTGTGAGTAAGTATTTAAGAGCAGCATGGTCAGTGTACACAATCACTTTGGATCCTACTAGATAAGATCTGAACTTGTCAATGGCATAAACCACTGCAAGTAATTCTTTTTCTGTGGTTGTGTAATTCTTCTGTGCATCATTTAGAACACGGCTAGCATAATAAATGACGTGCAGAAGTTTGTTATGCCTCTGTCCCAACACTGCACCAATGGCATGATCACTGGCATCACACATTAACTCAAATGGCAATGTCCAGTCTGGTGCAGAGATGACTGGTGCTGTGACCAGCTTAGCTTTCAGGGTCTCAAACGCCTGCTGACACTGTGTGTCAAACACAAATGGTGTGTCAGCAGCTAGCAGGTTACTCAGAGGTTTTGCAATTTTCGAAAAATCCTTTATAAACCTTCTGTAAAATCCTGCATGCCCCAGAAAGCTTCTGATTGCCTTAACATTGGCAGGTGGTGGTAATTTTTCAATTACCTCTACCTTTGCCTTATCCACCTCTATTCCCCTGCTTTAAATTTTATGCCCAAGGACAATTCCCTCAGTCACCATAAAGTGACATTTCTCCCAGTTTAAAACCAGGTTAGTCTCTTGGCATCTTTTCAGGACAAGTGATAGGTGGTTAAGACAGGAGCTGAATGAGTCTCCATATACTAAAAAGTCATCCATGAAGACTTCCAGAAATTTCTCTACCATATCTGAGAAGATAGAGAGCATGCACCTCTGAAAGGTTGCAGGTGCATTGCACAGACCAAAAGGCATCCTTCTATAGGCAAACACGCCAGAAGGGCAAGTAAATGCTGTTTTCTCTTGGTCCTGAGGATCTACTGCAATTTGGTTGTAGCCTGAATAGCCATCCAAAAAGCAGTAATAATCATGACCAGCTAGTCTTTCTAGCATTTGGTCTATGAATGGTAAAGGAAAATGATCCTTTCTGGTGGCTGTATTGAGCCTTCTATAGTCAATACACATGCGCCACCCTGTGACTGTTCTTGTAGGAACCAGTTCATTTTTTTCATTATGAACCACTGTCGTGCCTCCCTTTTTGGGGACAACTTGGACAGGGCTCACCCAGGGGCTATCAGAAATAGGATAAATAATCCCAGCCTCTAGTAATTTAGTGACCTCTTTCTGCACCACCTCCTTCATGGCTGGATTTAGCCTCCTCTGTGGTTGGACCACTGGTTTGGCATTATCCTCCAACAGGATCTTGTGCATGCATCTAGCTGGGCTAATGCCCTTGAGATCACTTATGGACCACCCAAGAGCTGTCTTGTGTGTCCTTAGCACTTGAATTAGTGCTTCCTCTTCCTGTGGATTTAAAGCAGAGCTTATAATCACTGGAAAAGTTTCACCCTCTCCTAGAAATGCGTACTTCAGGGATGGTGGTAGAGGTTTGAGTTCAGGTTTGGGAGGTTTATCCTCCTCCTGAGGAATTTTCGAAAATTCTTTTGCTTCCTCTAGTTCTTCTTGCTCAGGTTGAGCATCTTTGAAGATGTCTTCAAGCTCTGATTCTAGGCTTTCAGCCATATTGATCTCTTCTACCAGAGAGTCAATAATGTCAGCGCCCATGCAGTCATTGGGTGTGTCTGGATGCTGCATGGCTTTCACAGCATTCAACTTGAACTCATCCTCATTGACTCTCAGGGTTACTTCCCCTCTTTGTACATCAATGAGAGTTCGTCCAGTTGCTAGGAAAGGTCTTCCTAGAATGAGAGTTGCACTCTTGTGCTCCTCCATTTCCAGCACCACAAAGTCAGTTGGAAAGGCAAAGGGCCCAACCTTGACAATCATGTCCTCTATTATGCCTGATGGGTATTTAATGGAGCCATCAGCAAGTTGGAGGCATATCCTGGTTGGTTTGACTTCTCCAGTCAACCCAAGCTTTCTGATAGTGGATGCAGGTATTAGATTGATGCTTGCTCCAAGATCACATAGGGCTGTCTTGGTGCAAGTGCCCTCTAATGTGCATGGTATCATAAAGCTTCCAGGATCTTGAAGCTTTTCTGGTAAGCTTTTCAGAATGACTGCACTGCATTCTTCAGTGAGAAACACTTTTTCAGTTTCTCTCCAATCCTTCTTATGACTTAAGATCTCTTTCATGAACTTAGCATAAGAAGGTATTTGCTCAAGTGCCTCTCCAAACGGAATCTTTATTTCAAGAGTCCTTAGATATTCTGCAAAGCGGGAAAATTGCTTATCTTGTTCCGCTTTGCGGAGTTTCTGAGGATAAGGCATCTTGGCTTGATATTCTTCAACCTTAGATGCTGCAGGTTTATTTCTTACAGAAGTGGTTGAAGAAGCCTTGTTAGAGGGATTACTGTCAGCACTTTCAGGTGTCTGATCTCCCCTTGGCGTCTGAACGCCAGGAATGGGTGAAGAATGGGCGTTAAACGCCAACTTCTCCCCCTTTTCTGGCGTTTGAACGCCAGAACTGGGCAAGGAATGGGCGTTTAACGCCAACTTTCCTTCCCTTTCTGGCGTTTGAATGCCAACAACATTCCTCTCTGGGCTCTTACTGTCCTCAGAGGGATTTTGAACATTGGGTTGGTTATCCTCTGTCAATTGTTCCTTGTTTGGCTTTTTGCTCTTTTGAGCAGTGGTATTCAGTGTTCTCCCACTCCTCAGTTGAACTGCTTGACATTCTTCTGTTATCTGTTTAGATATTTGCTGTTTCGCTTGATTCAACTGCAGTTCTATATTCTTGTTAGCAACCTTAGTATCATGGAGCATTTCTTTAAATTCTGCTAACTGTTCTGTCATCAGGAGCAATTGTTGATTAAGCTCATTCATCTGTTCTTGAGGATTAGGATCAGTGACTAATGCCATGACTTCCTCTTTTGGAACGAACTCATTGCTAGAATATAGGTATTGGTTTCTAGCAACAGTGTCTATAAGCTCTTGAGCTTCTTCAATTGTCTTCCTCATGTGTATAGATCCACCAGCTGAGTGGTCTAAAGACATCTGAGCTTTTTCTATGAGCCCATAGTAGAAGATGTCTAACTGTACCCACTCTGAAAACATTTCAGAGGGGCATTTTCTAAGCATACCTCTATACCTCTCCCAGGCATTATAAAGGGATTCATTATCCTCTTGTTTAAAGCCTTGGATGTCCAGCCTTAGCTGTGTCATCCTCTTTGGAGGGTAAAAATGATTCAGGAATTTGTCTGACAACTGTTTCCATGTCTTTATGCTTGTTGTAGGTTGGTTATTCAACCACCTTTTAGCTTGATCTTTTACAGCAAATGGAAACAGTAATAGTCTGTAGACATCCTGATCTACCTCCTTATCATGTACTGTGTCAGCAATTTGTAAGAACTGTGCCAGAAACTCAGTAGGTTCTTCCTGTGGAAGACCGAAATACTGGCAGTTTTGCTGCACTATGATAATGAGTTGAGGATTTAGCTCAAAGCTGCTTGCTTTGATGGGAGGTGTGCAGATGCTACTCCCATATGCAGTTGTAATTGGGTTAGCATATGACCCCAGAGTCCTTTTGGACTGATCAATCCCTCTTAAGTCCATAATGGACAAAAGGGAAATGATAATGATTGCAAATAGATAAATTTTGTTTTTTTTTTATTTTTTTTTTGAATTAAACGAAAAAAATTAAAATAAAATAAAAGGAAATTAAAAAAATTCGAAAATCAAAAAGAAAACAAAATCAAAGCAAATTGAGAACTGAATCAATTAGTTAATTAAAAAGATTTTGAAAAAAAGGCAATTAGAAAGATCTGATTGAAAAGTTTTATGAAAAAGATTTGATTTTTGAACAGAGGAAAGAGAAAAACCACAAAAAGACACCAAACTTAAAATTTTTAGAAAATCAAACACTAATTTTCGAAAATTTTAAAGGAAAAACACAAAGAGGACACCAAACTTAGAATTTTTATGAATCAAAAAAGGGACTAAGAACATGCAAAATCGAAAATTTTAAAAGAAAAACAAAAGCATGCAATTGACACCAAACTTAGAATATGAAACTAGACTCAACTAAAAGACTCTAAACTAATAAAAATAAAACAGTCCTAATCTAAGCAACAAGATAAGCCGTCAGTTGTCCAAACTTGAACAATCCCCGGCAACGGCGCCAAAAACTTGGTGCACGAAATTGCAATAACACTTTTGCAATCCCGCACAACTAACCAGCAAGTGCACTGGGTCGTCCAAGTAATACCTTGCGTGAGCAAGGGTCGATCCCACGGAGATTGTCGGCTTGAAGCAAGCTATGGTTATCTTGTAAATCTTAGTCAGGATATCAGAAATTATCAGGATTGATTGTGAAAAGCAAAAAAACATGAAATAGGTACTTGTTTTGCAGTAATGGAGAATAGGTTGAGGCTTTGGAGATGCTCCATCTTCTGAATCTCTGCTTTCCTACTGTCTTCTTCATCAAACACGAAAGGCTCCTTCCATGGCAAGCTGTATGTAGGGTTTCACCGTTGTCAGTGGCTACCTCCCATCCTCTCAGTGAAAATGTTCCTATGCTCTGTCACAGCATGGCTAATCATCTGTCGGTTCTCGGTCAGGCCGGAATAGAATCCAGTGATTCTTTTGCGTCTGTCACTAACGCCCCGCCTGCTAGGAGTTTGAAGCACGTCACAGTCATTCAGTCATTGAATCCTACTCAGAATACCACAGACAAGGTTTAGACCTTCCGGATTCTCTTGAATGCCGCCATCAGTTCTAGCTTATACCACGAAGATTCTGGTTAAGGAATCCAAGAGATATCTACTCAATCTAAAGTAGAACGGAGGTGGTTGTCAGGCACACGTTCATGGTTGAGAATATGATGAGTGTCACAGGTCATCACATTCATCCGGGTTAAAAACAAGTGATATCTTAGAATGGAAGCAAGCATGATTGAATAAGAAACAGTAGTAATTGCATTAATCCATCAAGACACAGCAGAGCTCCTCACCCCCAACCATGGGGTTTAGAGACTCATGCCGTGAAAGGTACACAAAGAAACGTGTAAAGTGTCATGAGGTACAGATACAATGTCAAAAGGTCCTATTAATAGTAAACTAGTATCCTAAGGTTTACAGAAATGAGTAAATGACAGAAAAATCCACTTCCGGGCCCACTTGGTGTGTGCTTGGGCTGAGCAGTGAAGCATTTTCGTGTAGAGACCTTTTCTGGAGTTAAACGCCAGCTTTCATGCCAGTTTGGGCGTTTAACTTCAAGTTTTATGCCAGTTCCAGCGTTAAACGCTGGAATTTCTGAGGCTGATTTGCCACGCCGGTTTGGGCCATCAAATCTTGGGCAAAGTATGGACTATCATATATTGCTGGAAAGCCCAGGATGTCTACTTTCCAACGCCGTTGAGAGCGCGCCAATTGGGCTTCTGTAGCTCCAGAAAATCCACTTCGAGTGCAGGGAGATCAGAATCCAACAGCATCTGCAGTCCTTTTCAGTCTCTGAATCAGATTTTCGCTCAGAACCTTCAATTTCAGTCAGAAAATACCTGAAATCACAGAAAAACACACAAACTCATAGTAAAGTCCAGAAAAGTGAATTTTAACTAAAAACTAATAAAAATATACTAAAAACTAACTAAAAGATACTAAAAACATACTAAAAACAATGCCAAAAAGGGTACAAATTATCCGCTCATCACCCCACCAGAGGAACTCATCAGCGTGACCTCACCTTGGCCATTCACAAAATGGGGACTCGATCTTCTTGGACCCTTCCCTCAGGGATCGGGACAAGTTAAATTCCTCATAGTAGGGATAGACTATTTCACAAAGTGGATCGAGGCAGAACCCCTAGCTAATGCCACTGCTCAAAGAAGTCAAAAATTCTTATATAGAAACATTGTCACAAGGTTTAGGGTTCCATACTCCATCACCATAGACAATGGTACCCAGTTCACAGACGTGGGCTTCAGAAAGCTAGCGGCCGACTTAACATAAAACAAGAATTTACTTCCGTAGAACATCCCCAAGCCAATGGACAAGCCGAAACTGCCAACAAAGTCATAATGGCCGGGCTGAAACGGAGATTACAGGACGTGAAGGGAGCCTGGGCCGAGGAGCTCCTACAAGTCCTATGGGCATATCGGACAACGCCACATTCCACCACGAAGGAATCACCCTTCCGATTAGCGTACAGAATGGAGGCAATGATCCCAGTGGAGATTGAAGAAAGGTCGCCTAGAGTGATCCACTATAGTGAAGAAGCCAACTCCCAACTTCAAAGGGAAGAACTTGACCTACTTCCAGAAGTCCGAGAAGGAGCTCGGATTAGGGAAGAAGCATTAAAATGACGAATGGCTGCGAGATACAATCAAAAGGTAGTACAGCGAGTTTTTGCTAAGAACGACCTCATCCTAATTCGAAATGATATCGGAACAACTCGACCTGGAGAAGGAAAGCTGGCAGCAAACTAGAAAGGACACTATCGAGTCATAGAAGTACTTGGAAAGGGCTACTACAGACTGTCCGAACTCGAAGGGCGAGAGCTTCCTAGGTCGTGGCACGCCTGCAACCTAAGAAGGTACTATAGTTAGGGATGATAAAGGATCTTAGGATAAGGCACACTCTTTTTCCTGAAAAGGTTTTTTAATGAGGCGCCAAGCCAAGACCTACAAATCACCCGACTTAGAGGATTAACCTCTCGCATGTATATATTTGCATTTTCTTTTGGATAAAATCTGTTTAGATCGTCTACAAACGCTCAAGCCGCATTTATCTAAAACATTCATTGTCCGATTATAAAGCTACAGATCGACAGAAAGTGAAAGCCAAATTCACTACGCGATCACAATAAAGACCAAAAATGAAAACCGAATTCATTAAAAGGTCGATCAAACGAGGGTTAAACCCAATCTCTACAAAATCGGCAAAGATGAAAATAGAATAATGCAAGAAGTTATAGAAAGTGATCCATAGAAAGGACCTGACGAGGTCCTAATAAAATGGATTGCTATAAAATAACTTAAAGACTGACTGACATAAAGAAGTCGAACCAGTCGTAGCAGCCAAAGTTATAAGTAAATCCCTGGAAAGAGGTCTGGCCAGCCCTATAAAAGAGGATTACTATAACTTAGAAGGGCCCGACGTGACGAAGTCGGCCCAAAGCATGAGAGTTATAAAAGTAATCCCTGAAAGAGACCCGAACAAGGTCCAAGAAAGAAGATTACAAAATAACTCAGCAGGGCCCGACGTGATGAAGTCGGCCCGAAACATAAAGCTACAAAGGTAATCCCTGAAAGAGACCTGAACAAGGTCCAAGAAAGAGGATTACAAAATAACTCAGCAAGGCCCGACGTGACGAAGTCGGCCCGAAACATAAAGCTACAAAGGTAATCCCTGAAAGAGACCTGAACAAGGTCCAAGAAAGAGGATTACAAAACAACTCAGTAGGGCCCGACGTGACGAAGTCGGCCCGAAACATAAAGCTACAAAGGTAATCCCTGAAAGAGACCTGAACAAGGTCCAAGAAAGAGGATTACAAAACAACTCAGTAGGGCCCGACGTGACGAAGTCGGCCCAAAACATGAAGCTACAAAGGTAATCCCTGAAAGAGACCTGAACAAGGTCCAAGAAAGAGGATTACAAAATAGCTCCGCAGGGCCTGACATAACGAAGTCGGTTCAACACATAAAAGTTATAAAAGTAATCCCTGAAAGAGACTTGAACAAGGTCCAAGAAAGAGGATTACAAAAATAACTTAGAAGGGCCCGACACGACGAGATCGGCTCAACACATAAAAGTTATAAAATTAACCCATGAAAGAGACCTGAACAAGGTCCAAGAAAGAGGATTACAAAATAACTTAGAAAAAACCAACACGACGAAGTCGGCCTCTCGAAAACCTTAATGTTATAAAAGGTAAATCCTAACAGAGACTTTACCAAGGCCCAAATGGAAAGGATTACTAGAAATAACTACAGGCTAAAAAGAGAAGGTCGACATACAAGTTGGACCCAACCTCAAAGAATCAAGCCACAAGTACAAAATACAAAGGCAATCCAAAGAGGTCGGCAAAGCTCCAAAACTCCCGAAAAGGAACCTGATAAGGTACCAAGCAAGTGCAGACAAGCATATTGTGAAAAAAGCACAAGATCTAATAATAACAAACTCAAGAGGCCACCAAGGTCGGCCTCAAAACCTTGGAAATCACTTTGTTTTTCCAAAAGAAAGCTGCTAAACAAGCAACTAAAAGTAGTAGAAAGTCAAAACTACCAGTCACAAAATATAAAAAGTTTAAAAGCCAACAAGTCGGGCTGACTACACAACACATTTAGAATAATCATTGAGGACCCAAAGACTTTCCAGCAACATCAACATGAGGTGAAAAAGGGCGAGTCTGGAGAGGCACCGCATCCACCGTCCCGTCATCCCGGTTCAAGATTTGGCAATTAGGTTCTGACTCAGGATGACTAACCTCGGCTGAAGGAGGTAAAGAGGTCGGCGCAACAGAGGTCTTTGTGGCAGGCATGGAAGGAGGGACGACATCATCATCATTAAGGTCATCAGGAACGATTTTACCATCTCTCACAATATTATCCAAACTGAAGAAAGTAAGGTCGAGCAGCATTTACACTACCTACAAGGTGACCTTAAAGCCTAGCATAATCGGCTCGAGCAGACTCTAAGTCATCCCCGAGACGCATCATCTCTCTATAGGTCGTGACATAACTATCCTTGTGCTTCAATGCCGTATCCTCAGCCAATCTCACAGAAGCTGCCAAGGCAAGAGAGCTAGCCTTTTCGCCCTCCAATTCCTTCTCCAGCTTGGTCACCTTCTTCTTAAGTTCCTCCTTCACACTCTTTATCCGATCAAACTCCGATTTAGCCTCCTCCATAAAATCTCTCGTAGCATGAATGGGAAGATCTTGGGCCATCCGATATAAAGTCCAAATGGCGAAGAAAAGAAACATCGTCAGTAGGCATGGTACCATAAGGACCGATCTGCTGGTCCACACACTCGACGGCGTCAAAATCAGAAGCATCAAGGTTAAAAGGCTCCGCAGATTTAAGTTTTTTCGGAGGAGGGGCGCCAGTGGAAGAAGAGGTAGTATCAGAAGTTTCCAAAGGATCGGCCAAACGAACTCGAGGAGTAGGGAACATCCTCCTCGGTACAGGAGAGCTCGGGACAGATGGCTTCGACAAAACCTGGGAGGACCCTTCTCCAACCACCTTGGCCGGGATGTTTTGAGCCGCGGTAGCCTTCCTCGCCTTCTTAAAAGCCTTCAGCGAGTGATTGTTTTTCGACATCTCTGAAAAATGAAAAAATATAGCAGCTTACAAACAAATGGAAGACACAGTTTATAATACGCAGCACAGTACGGATCAAGGATGGATCCCCCAAAAATCTTTTGGTCTCAAGATGGGGAGATTCCCACCAAATATCCTCCAAAGCAGCAACAAAATCCTGCTCAACCTTGTCTAACATCTCCCAAGTATACCTAGATACCACTACATTCCTCTGCCATTCTAAAGGAAAATGAGGCTTGCCATTCTCATCCAAAAAGAAAGGACGAGCTCCTTCAACAGCTCAGATCTAGAAAAAGTAATTCTTAAAATCTCGGAAAGATTCATCGTACATGGAAAAAACCTTATGTCCCTGGGCCGACCTAAAAGAAATCCAAGAAGCTTTCTTTTTGGTAGTTCCAAGCTTAGTCAACACAAACAGATACAGGAAAAGAGTTAAAGAGGGCGTCACACCAAATTCATGACATAACAGCTGAAAAATCTTAATAAAACCCCAAGAATTCGGATGAAGCTGAGATGGGGCTACATTACAAGACCACAACAGGTCGGTCTCAAAGGGAGTAAAGGGAAGGGTAATGTTCATCTGGCTAAAAAAGAAATCATATGCATAAAAGAAAGGACGCTCCCCCTGGGTCGGAACAGGAAAGGAGACCCTGTCGTCAGAATCGGGTAACACCAACTCATAGTTGTGTTGTTGATTCTCACTACTACATATTTGATGGTGTTTCCTAAGCTCCGCACAGAACTCCGAATTAGCTAGAGATACACATAGCAATACAAGGGAGTCCAACCAGTCGGACATCCTCTCAGGAACCTTAGAAGAAACCTCGACAATATTTTTGCGAGATGTCATGGCCAACTAATCCTACAAACAAAGAAAAGGAAACAAATTACTAACCCAAAAACAAATTCGGGCAATATGGAAGCAACTCGAACAAGACGACCTCGAGCACACAAACAGTAAAAGAAAGGCCCCAAGACGCATGCCAAGGTCCAGGGGCATCCTTTGGAGGCAAAGACGGAGTAAAGTCTCAGAAAAATCTACAAAATCTAAAAACGAAACCCTCAGCAGAGAAAATAACCCTCTCCCAAACAAAGCAGCGTCTCGAGAAGAAAAAGGCAAAAATCAAAGAAAAAACATCATCTTCATCAAATAAAAGCAATCAACAGGACTAAAGCCATCAAAAGGAGCAACCTTTCTCAAAAACAATAGTTCAGAAAGTAGCGGTAGCATACGAAGCCCTAAAAAAGCCAAACTAGGAAAATCCACCCAGAAGCATATATAAGGACAAAAGGAAACCAGAAAACATGCATTACTGTGATAAACCGAGCGTGATAATATACAAAGATTCAAGCTTTCCAACATGCACTCATTCAAAATCAAAACTTCACCAAAAGAATCAAATACAGAGCAGCAAAAATAGATGACGAAAGAAAAAGCAAAACTAACCTGAAAAAGGAGAAGAGTGCAGAAGGAGGTTGAAGACGAAGAAACCAGAAATTGCCATCGAAAGCAAAGAAAGCACTTACGATCACCAAACAATGTTGCAAGGAGAAACATAAAAACTTAAGTTTTCAGATGAAAACAGAAGGAGAGAAGAAAAAGGGAAGTTACAGCAAAAAGCAAGAGAAGAGAAAAACGTTTCTTGAGAGTAAAATTCAAAATAAAATCCAAGAGAAACGGAGCATCAAAAACCAAATAATGAGGGCATTAAAAACCCTCGTGCATTTCCAAGGCCATGACACTAATGCAAAAGCGCACGCTGTCAGAGGAAACAGAACAGAAACATTCCGCATTCAAAAAAGGAACTCTACAAAGATAAGATTGACGAAATGCTCGAGTTCGGTTTCACCCGAGAAGGATCGAAGTCCTAAAACTAAAGACTCGACCTCAAAAGGAAGACCGAGCTCGAGCAGGGGCACTGTTTATACCCTGGGTCGAGCTGTCCGACCCGGGATATTCTACTGACAAAGCGACCGACCTCTTCAGCTCAGGACAATCCAACCTCTTTTCAAAGAGCTTAGCCAAACTACCAGGAAAGCCCAATAAAGGGCCCAAACAGAGGAACACGACCCAAATCCGAGGGCAGCCCAAGCTTATAGAGATAAAGGCAGTTCCCTTAAAGATAAGATGGCCTCACTCGAAGATAAAGAGAAGATAAGATAACTAACTTATCTTATCTAAGGAAGGTCTATCTACAACATTGTAAATACACTGGAGCACCTAGGTATAACTCATACTCTGATTCTACTAAAAACCTGCTTAATACCCTTGCTAACTTTAGCATCGGAGTCCCTTGCAGGTACCACCACCTTCCGGTGACGAAGGATCAGCACCATCACCAAGTCCAACAAGTCGGACACAACATCTCCGACCAGTACAGAAGATCTCATCTGAGATCGACCTACAGTTTCAGGTAACCCTCGGAACAGTAAAAATATGAGCCACAATTTATAATCACGGCTTGTAAATTTTATACTTCTCAAGAATTTATTTTAACCTACTTCATCAAACTGTAATCATGAACTCGCTATTATTTTATGTATTGATCTTTAAATATATACACATTAAGCAGAATGCAGTTTTCTTGATCAACAAAGTTAAACAAGTAAATTAGCCTGGTTAATCTTATGTATTTTGTTATGGAATATGCCTAGAAAAATTATTATCCGAAAAATATTTTTACATAACAAGCAGTAGACAAAATTATTGTCCAAAAACTATTCTTAAATAATAATTACAATTTAGAAAATTATTATTATAACAATACATAGTTCAATTATATACCAGAAAGGTTGTCAATCTTTTCATTATTTTATAATTTAAGCTACCACATAAATAAAAAATAAAATCATTCATAAAATTACGAACTAATCTAAATCATCAAGCATTTCCAAATCCAAGCATTCTTATTTCATAACCATAAAACATGTACTAAAAATGAGGGAGGAAGGCACCAAGTTATTTTTAGTGTAATGCTTTTTTGGTCCCAAGTACATTTCCTAGCCTAAAACTCGATGATCTAATTCAAGCATAGATACGATTAGGGATTGATCTTGTTTTTGGGCATATAGATTACTAAATTAGATTGATAGAGAATAATTTTTACCTTGTCAGTAATTGTTTGATTCATGCTCAAGCAAAAAAGTTCTTGACATGTTGCGGACGAAGCTCCTATCTTTACAATGTTCTCACTGATAACAAGTGAATATAGATTCCATGAAAAAATAATAATGAATGAACATTGAGCATATTAAAGAACATGAAAAAATGTATACCTTGGTAATAAATGTGGATAAAAAACATATGTAAACATCTCTATCTGTCCCTTACTCAAGTTAATCTCGCTACCCATTTTGAAATAAGTTGTTATTACCTATTCGATTTCAAATAATTTCTATTAAAGTATTCTATACGCATCACTCAAATTGAAATTTGTAATATTTACCACAATAATTAGAAAAAAAAAAGAAAATAAAAGAAAAAAAATATTTGACCATTGGTTTCCTATGCACAAGCATATTTTGTTGTCTAAAAATAGACAATGATTTTGATTCTATGCGAACATGTGCAGCAACTGGGCATGCTTGATGCTCGTATTGCTTCTCCACGTCATACTTATGCATCTACTTCACACTTTGGCATCTGACGTGGTCGTTGCACACCTTTTAATGCCTACATAGAAAATTTGGGCATTATAAACATATTCCTTTTATAGGAATATATAAATACATATGGATGTGCAATGATCTTACCTCGACCGTATTTTAGAACTTGGATCTCCTTTCACTAGGTCCGGAAAACCATGTCTTTGATATTGGTTTCGATTTGCCTTTGCCATTTGGCTACGGTGATATTTTTTGGCGTTTGATTGAGGGATTGCTCCGTTGGACAACAACTTTGCATGGATCTTGGCGGGTTATGATTTTTTGATCTAGTTCCATAACATCATCGTCATCATCTCTAACACATCAAGACATATATTTGGGTCCATATCCATATTAATCATTGACTTAAGGTCACATTTTTGTTATTTTCAAAAATTTTTCATATCTTATGAGGGGTGGTCATAGGATTAATTTTGCTGTTATTCAAAAGTCTTGCAGTCTCTTTGACGTGGGATAAATGCCGGTTAAAAATGTCCAAAGGATTTTTCAACTCAATGTCGCAAGTATAGCCTAAACCAACAAATGATCCCAAATCAAAGTTAAGAAGAATGTCACAACAATCAAATCAATTACCGGGAATAGAATCCCGAATTATTTTTTCTAGGAATTGCAATAGAATGCACATCGTTGATTAGGAATTTTGGGGGATTTCTGAGTTGAGTGCAGAAAAAGTAAAGTGACTAGAATTTAAAGGCATAAACAACTAACAACTAAATTAAAACAACTAGAACTATCAATCAAACAATTAATTGACTAATAAGAATGCAATAAAAGATAGCAACAATAATAACATATAACTAAATGTAAGGAATCAAGATAAGAGAACTAAGAGAGCAAAGTCAATGACGAACTGATTTTTGCTAGTAAAGAATTTCACAAATATATTCTCGTTGAAAGTATAGCTTCTAAACCAACAAAAATTCTTTCGTACAAAAACATGGTTGTCACAAGTACAAACCCCTAAAACATGGTCGTCTCTCAAGGAATTGCAGGGAGGTGTTCTTATTATTGGTTATGAGTTTTGTAAATTGGAATTTTGGATTGAGAAATAAGAAGAGAAAATTCCAAAGAAAATAAATTAATAACAATAAAAAAAACATTGACTAGGAGAAGATTAATCGAAAGTTCTATCCTTGTTGGACGTTCCTAAGATCAGTTGATAATTGATTGTTGTTCCTACTTAGTTATCCCTTATCGAATAAAGGAAAGTTAAGTAGTGAGTCAACTTCTATTCACAAGTCCTAATCCTCTTCCTTGGGAAGGATTAGCGTTAGTAACTAGAGTGCTAGCCAACAACTTGCAATTACCAATTAATTCTTGAGTATTCCAACTCAAGGGTCTCCTCTTAATCCACTCCCAAGTCAAGTTGGGAGCTAGAATATCAACATTAAAACCACATTCGTTGTTATAAAAAAGGAATAGAAAAGAGACATGATAATTGGAATAGAAGCAATTAAATAAATAATAAAATTAAATTCATAAAAGCAATCCAATTATAACTCTGAACAAGGATTAAGAATATGGAAGAATAAGTGACAAGTAAGGAAACAAACTAGAATGATGAAGTCTTCAATGGAAGTAGTGACTCTGTAAATATCCAATCCAAAAGCATACAACTAGGAATCCTAAATCCTAGAGAGAGGAGAGAGCCTCTCTCTCTAAAATTACATCTAAATTATGAAAAGTGAATAATGAGAAGTGAACCCCCTGATTCTTTCACTATGCAGCCTCTAATCTGTGTTTTCTGGGCTTGAAACTAGGCTGGAAATAGCCCAGAAATCGCTGCCACGCTGATTTTCTGCAAAACGACACATGCGCGTGAAATGACGTGTGCGCGTCACCTAGCTGTACGGTCACTATGGCAAATTATATATCATTTCGAAGCTCCAGATGTTAGCTTTCAAACACAACTAGAATTGCTTCATTTAGATCTCTGTAGCTCTAGTTATGACCGTTTGAGTACAAAGAGGTCAGGCTGACAGCTTTAGCAATTCCTTCAATTTCTTGTATTCCTTCCACTTTTGCATGCTTTCTCTCCATCATCTAAGCCATTCCTGCCCTGTAATCCCTGAAATCACTTAACGCACATATCACGACATCGAATGGTAATAAAAGAGGATTAATATTAGCAAATATAAGGCCAAAGAAGCATGTTTTCAATCATAGCACAAAATCAGGAAGGAAAACGTAAAACATGCGAATTGAATGAATAAGTGTGAGAATAATGGATAAAATCCACTAGATTAAGCACAGGTTAAACCCTAAAAGTGGGGTTTATCAACCTCCCCACACTTAAACATTAGCATGTCCTCATGCTAAGCTTAAGAGAACTAAAAGAGTGAAGGCAAGATGGTAGGATGTATGAAATGCAACCTATCTGTATGAATGCAGCTAAATGCAAAATATTTCTACCAACTTGGTGAAAAGTAAATAAACCTTTCAAGAATAAAGATGAACTGGATTTCACTAATTCAAATCATAAAAATGAAGTACAAATAAACTTGCAGAAGAGAACAGCTCATGAAATCCGGGAACAAAGAATCGAGCATTGAACACTCATTGGAAGTGTATACACTCTAATCGCTCAAATGTTTAAGGTTCGATTCTCTCAATTCTCTACTAACCTTGCTTTCTAAGACTTTCTCTTCTTCTACCAATCAACAGAAATTTAATGCACCAATACACAAATCAAGAGGTCTTTTGAGGGTTGTAATGGGGTCAAGGTCAAGTTAGGATTGTATTTGGTCAAGTGGACTGAAATCTGAATCCTTAATTAACCTACACTTCTCACCTAACTTAGGACAATCCATATAATCATAATATAAAATCAATAACTACCGATTAACTGTGTTTACTACATATTCATGCATTCCAATTTTTTAGTACAGTACATATGCATTGCTATCACCATTTACTTTGGGGCATTTTGTCCCCTTTCATTATTTGATCTATTTCTTTTTCTTTTTCTTTTCTTTTTCTTTTATTTTTTCTTTTCTTTTGTTTTTTTTTTTCAAAATGCATATGATTAAGGTATTGAATACATAAACATGTCCTCAACATTTTTCAAAAAAAGTCTGACATACACAATTCCCAAACCAAACGTTTCCAAACCCACTTTCCCCAAACTTAATTCATGAGCACTCTCACTAGTCTAAGCTAACCAAGGATTCAAATTAGGGACATTATTATTTTTCTCTTATAGTTGATGATGTGCTAAAATAAAGAACAAATGGGATAAAATAGGCTCAAATTGGTTTGTAAAGGATAATGAAAGGGTAATTCCATATGGGTATGTAAGCAATAGTAAAACAAGGCCTCAATCATATAAGTATATGCATACATTATACCATGGAAATATAGAATCAAGCAAGATATAGATCACAATTTTAGAGAGAACAACACACACCAAAATAAAATATTGGTTGATAAGATGCAACCAATCAAATAGGCTCAACATCTCACTGGTTTTGTGTGTTCGAGCTCTAAACCATGTTCCAAAATAAAATTTCTTCAAACAAGTTTAACAAAAATTTTAATTCAAATTAGTGAAATGCTGTAAAAGAAGTTTCTTGAAAAAGAAATTATTATTTCAACCAAGCAGCAGTAGAATATGCACAACGTCTAACTATAATGCAATAAAAGATGCAAATGCAACAATGAACTAAAAAATTAAACATTGGTGTTGAGAAAGGAAATAACTAACCCACGGAAGTCGGTATCGACCTCCTACACTTAAAGATTGTACCGTCCTCGGTGCATGCAAAGATGTGCAAGTGGATGGGTAGCTCCAACTGATGCTTTTTCTTCAAAGATTGTGCGGTAGACTTGTTTACTATTCCAGTTAGAAACTTTTCCTTTTTCCACTTGGTGGTCATCCTGAAAGAAGAGAAAAGGGAAGAGAAGGAACCCACAAGCAAAGATATGAAAAGAAATGAAACATATGTGGGCTAGTGCCAAATAACAAGGTTCTCAACTACATGGTCACGACAACATGTAAGTGAGAAAAGAATAGAAGCACAGGGCATGTCAACTAAAGAGCAAACAAGTTAAGAAGAACCTAAAACACTACGAGAAAGTATGCAACAGTTGAGTAAGAAAATTTTTAACACCAATGAAAAAGTAGCACATTTGGAAGAGAAAATAAAAACATGCACAAAATTACAATGCAGTGAATGAAAGTATACAAAAGCAATGAGGAAAAGAAGTGAAAGAGAATAAGGATGAGAAGAAGGTAAGAGAAGAAGAAGAAAGAAAAAAAAAAGAGAGAGGAAAGTGTAAGAAAAGAGAGAAGAAAGAAGAAGAATGGGAAACGGGAAGCGACGCGTAAGCGTCAGGCACGCGCACACGTGGATGGCCATGAGGCAAAAATGACGCGAACGCGTCAGGGGCGCGTACGCATGATGGATGTTGTGCTTCTAGCACATTTCCAGCACCAAACCATCACAACTTGCTGCCTAAATACCCATTTACGCCAATTTCCAGGGTCATGCGTACGCGTGGGCTGGTGAAATCGTAGACGACACGCATGCGTGAGGGACGGGTACGCGTGGTTTTGCTTGTGCGCGAGGCATGCATCCAGCACTACTGATGAGCGGATAATTTATACGCTTTTTGGCATTGTTTTTAGGTAGTTTTTAGTGAGTTCAAGCTACTTTTAGGGATATTTTCATTAGTTTTTATGTTAAATTCACATTTCAGGACTTTACTATGAGTTGTGTGTTTTTCTATAATTTCATGTATTTTCTGGCTGAAATTGAGGGACTTGAGCAAAACTCTGAGAAGGAGGCTGACAAAGGACTGCTGATGCTGTTGGAATCTGACCTCCCTACACTCGAAATATATTTTTTGGAGCTACAGAATTCCAAATGGCGCGCTGTTAACGGCGTTGGAAAGTAGACATCCAGAGCTTTCCATCAATATATAATAGTCCATACTTTATTCGGGAATTGACGACGTAAAGTGGCGCTCAACGCCAAGTATATGCTGCTGTCTGGAGTTAAACGCCAGAAACACGTCACAACCCGGAGTTGAACACCAGAAACACGCTATAACTCGGTGTTCAACTCCAATAAAAGCCTCAGCTCGTGGATAGATCAAGCTCAGCCCAAGCATACACCAAGTGGGCCCCGGAAGTGAATTTATGCATCAATTACTTACCTCTGTAAACCCTAGTAGCTAGTTTAGTATAAATAAGACTATTTACAAGTGTATTAGTCGTCTTTTGACCACGTTACATCTTTGGTCTCAGTTTTGTTTTATTCTTCATCTTAGGAGGCTATTGATCACGTTTTAGGGGGCTGGCCATTCGGCCATGCCTGAACCTTTCACTTATGTATTTTCAACGGTGGAGTTTCTGCACACCATAGATTAAGGGTGTGGAGCTCTGCTGTACCTCAAGTTTCAATACAATTACCATTACTTTCTATTCAATTCTCTTTTATTCTTATTCCAAGATATACGTTGCACTTCAACTTGATGAATGTGATGATCCGTGACACTCATCATCATTCTCACCTATGAACGCGCGTGACTGACAGCCACTTCCGTTATACTTTAGGCCGGGCGCATATCTCTTAGATTCCCCAACAGAATCTTCGTGGTATAAGCTAGATAGATGGCAGCATTCATGGGAATCCGGAAAGTCTAACCTTGTCTGTGGTATTCCGAGTAAGATTCCAGGAATCCGGAAAGTCTAACCTTGTCTGTGGTATTCCGAGTAGGATTCCGGTATTGAATGACTGTGACGAGCTTCAAACTCCTGAAGGCTGGGCGTTAGTGACAGACGCAAAAGAATCAAGGGATTCTACTCCAACCTGATTGAGATCCGACATATGATTAGCCGTGCTGTGACAGAGCATTTGGACCATTTTTACTAAGAGGATGGGATGTAGCCATCGACAAGGGTGATGCCTCCAGACGATTAGCCATGCAGTGACAGCGCATAGGACCATTTTCCCGAGAGGATGAAAAGTAGCCATTGACGACGGTGATGCCCTACATACAGCTTGCCATGGAAAGGAGTAAGAAGGATTGGATGAATGTAATAAGAAAGTAGAGATTCAAGAGGAGCACAACATCTCCATACGCCTATCTGAAATTCCCACTATTGATTTACATAAGTATTTCTATCCTATTCTATTTTCTGCTTATTATTAATTTTTAAAATCCATAACCATTTAATCTGCCTGACTGAGATTTACAAGGTGACCATAGCTTGCTTCATACCAACAATCTCTATGGGATCGACCCTTACTCACGTAAGGTATTACTTGGATGACCCAGTACACTTGCTGGTTAAGTTGAACGGAGTTGTGTCCACACATAGCAAAGAGCCATAATAATGATTCCATACAATAACAAAGAGTACTACATTGATGTGATCACAATTTCGTCCACCAAGTTTTTGGCGCCGTTGCCGGGGATTGTTCGAGTATGGACAACTGACGGTTTATCTTGTTGCTCAGATTAGGTAATTTTCTTTTCAAAAATCTTTTTCGAAATTTTTCTTTTCTTTTTCATTTTTTCCAACTTTGTTTTCGAAAAAAATTAATAAAAATCCAAAAAAATTAAAAAAATCATAAAAACCAAAAATATTTTGTGCTTCTTGTTTGAGTCTTGAGTCAATTCTTAAGTTTGGTGTCAATTGCATGCTTTAAAAAAATTTTTTTTTTCTCTTGCATTTTTCGAAATTTCATGCATTCATAGTGTTCTTCATGATCTTCAAGATGTTCTTGGTAAATCCTCTTGTTTGATCTTGATGATTTCTTGTTTTGTGTTGTTTGTTGTTTTTCATATGCATTTTTCGTTTGTTAGAGTCCATGCATTAAAGATTTCTAAGTTTGGTGTCTTGCATGTTTTCTTTGTATCAAAAAAAAATTTTTCAAAATTATGTTCTTCATGTTCATCATGATCTTCAAAGTGTTCTTGGTGTTCATCCTGACATTCATAGTGTTCTTGCATGCATCATGTGTTTTGATCCAAAATTTTTAAGTTTTGGGTCATGTTTGTGTTTTTCTCTCTCATAATTAAAAATTCAAAAATCAAAAAAATATCTTTTCCTTATTTTTCTCATAATTTTCGAAAATTTGAGTTGACATAGTCAAAAATTTTCAAAATTAGTTGTTTCTTACAAGCCAAGTCAAATTTTCAATTTTAAAAATCTTATCTTTTCAAAATCTTTTTCAAAAATCATATCTTTTCCAATTTTTCCTATTTTTCGAAAATTTCAAAAATCTTTTTCAAAATAATTTAAAGAAATCTTTTTCTTATCTTTATATCAAATTTTCGAAAATTAGCTAACAATTAATGTGATTGATTAAAAAATTTGAAGTTTGTTACTTTCTTGTTAAGAAAGGTTCAATATTTAAATTCTAGAATCATATCTTGTAGTTACTTGTTAGTTAAGTAATTAATTTTAATTTTAAAAATTAAAATCTTTTTCAAACATATCTTTTTATCATATCTTTTTCAAAATTTTATTTTTTTAAATTTTGATTTCAAAATATCTTATCTAACTTCTTATCTTCTTATCTTTTCAAATTTAACTTTAATATCTTTTTCAACTAACTATTTGACTGTTTGTTTGTTTCTTATCTTTTTCAAAACCACCTAACTACTTTTCCCTCTCTAATTTTTGAAAATATCTCATCTCTTTTTCAAAAATTCTTTTTAATTAACTAATTGTTTCAAATTTTAATTTTAATTTTAATTCATCTTTAATTTTCGAAAATACTAACCCTTTTTCAAAATTATTTTCGAAATTCTCCCTCTCTTTTCTTATTCTATTTAATTATTTACTAACACTTCTCTTCACCTCTCTTCATCTAAATATCTGAACCCATTCTTCTTCACTCTTCTTCCCTTTCTTTTTCTACTAACATAAAGGAATCTCTATACTGTGACATAAAGGATTCCTCTTTCTTTTCTTGTTTTCTTCTCCTTCATATGAGCAGGAACAAGGACAAAAGCACTCTTGTTGAAGCTAATCCTGAACCTGAAAGGACTCTGAAGAGGAAACTAAGAGAAGCTAAATTACAACAATCTAGAAGTAACCTTTCAGAAATTTTCGAACAAGAGAAGGAGATGGCAGTCGAACCCAATAATGATAATGCAAAAAGGATGCTTGGTGACTTCACAAAACCAACGTCCAAATTTGATGGAAGAAGCATCTCCATTCCTGCCATTGGAGCCAATAATTTTGAGCTTAAGCCTCAACTAGTTGCTTTAATGCAACAGAACTACAAGTTTTATGGACTTCCATCTGAAGATCCTTACCAGTTTTTAACTGAGTTCTTGCAGATTTGTGAGACTGTTAAGACGAATGAAGTAGATCCTGAAGTCTATAGGCTCATGCTTTTCCCTTTTGCTGTAAGAGACAGAGCTAGAATATGGTTGGATTCACAACCTAAGGATAGCCTGGACTCCTGGGAAAAGCTGGTCACGGCCTTCTTGGATAAATTTTTTCCTCCTCAAAAGCTAAGCAAGCTGAGAGTGGATGTTCAAACCTTCAAACAAAAAGATGGTGAATCCCTCTATGAAGCTTGGGAAAGATACAAGCAGTTGACCAAAAGGTGTCCATCTGACATGTTTTCAGAATGGACCATATTAGATATATTCTATTATGGTCTATCTGAGTTTTCAAAAATGTCATTGGACCATTCTGCAGGTGGATCTATTCACCTAAAGAAAACGCCTAAAGAGGCTCAAGAACTCATTGACATGGTTGCAAATAACCAATTCATGTATACTTCTGAGAGGAATTCCATGAATAATGGGACACCTCAGAGGAAGGGAGTTCTTGAAATTGATGCTCTGAATGCCATATTGGCTCAGAACAAAGTGTTGACTCAGCAAGTCAACATGATTTCTCAAAGTCTGAATGGATGGCAAAATGCATCCAACAGTACTAAAGAGGCAGCTTCTAAAGAAGCTTATGATCCTGAGAACCCTGCAATGGCAGAGGTAAATTACATGGGTGAACCTTATGGAAACACCTATAATTCATCATGGAGAAATCATCCTAATTTCTCATGGAAGGATCAACAAAAGCCTCAACAAGGCTTTAACAATGGTGGACGCAATAGGCTGAGCAATAGCAAGCCTTTTCCATCATCTTCTCAGCAACAGACAGAGAATTCTGAACAAAACACTTCTAATTTAGCCAATCTAGTCTCTGATCTTTCAAAGGCCACTTTCAGTTTCATGAGTGAAACAAGATCCTCCATCAGAAATCTGGAGGCACAAGTGGGCCAGCTGAGTAAGAAAGTCAGTGAAACTCCTCCCAGTATTCTCCCAAGCAATACAGAAGAGAATCCAAAAGGAGAGTGCAAGGCCATTGATGTAATCAATATGGCCGAATGCACAAGGTAAGAGGAGGACGAAAATCCTAGTGAGGAAGACCTCCTGGGACGTCTCTCAAGCAAGAGGGAGTTTCCTATTAAGGATCCAAAAGAATCTAAGGCTCATATAGAGACCATAGAAATTCCATTAAATCTCCTTCTGCCATTCATGAGCTCTGAAGACTATTCTTCCTCTGAAGAGGATGAAGATGTGACTGGAGAGCAAGTTGCTCAATATTTAAGAGCTATCATGAAGCTGAATGCCAAGTTGTTTGGTAATGAGACTTGGGAAAGTGAACCTCCCTTGCTCATTAATGAACTAGATACCTGGATTCAGCAAATTTTACCTCAAAAGAGACAAGATCCTGGCAAGTTCTTTATACCTTGTACCATAGGCACCATGACCTTTGAAAAAGCTCTATATGATCTGGGGTCAGGGATAAATCTTATGCCACTCTCTGTAATGGAGAAGCTGGGGATCATTGAGGTACAACCTGCCTTGTTCTCATTACAATTGGTAGACAAGTCATTGAGACAAGCTTATGGAATAGTAGAGGACGTGTTAGTAAAGGTTGAAGGCCTTTACATCCCTGCTGATTTCATAATCTTAGACACTAGGAAGGAAGAGGATGAATGCATCATCCTTGGAAGACCTTTCCTAGCTACAGCAGGAGCTGTGATAGATGTCAACAGAGGTGAATTAGTCCTTCAATTGAATGGGGACCACCTTGTGTTTAAGGCACATAGCCATCCCTCTGCGACAAAAGAGAGTAAGCATAAAGAGCTTCTCTCAATTCAGAGTCAAGAAGAGCCCCAATAGTCAAACTCTAAGTTTGGTGTTGGGAGGCCACAACCAAACACTAAGTTTGGTGTTAAGACCCAATATCCAAACTCTAAGTTTGGTGTTGGGACTATGCAACATTGACCTGATCACCTTGTGGCTCCATGAGAGCCCACTGTCAAGCTATTGACATTAAAAGAGCGCTTGTTGGGAGGCAACCCAATTTTATTTATCTAATTTTTATTTTATTTTATTTTATTGTTATTTTGTGTTTTATTAGGTACATGATCATGTGGAGTCATGAAAAAAATATAAAAATTAAAAACAGAATAAAAAACAGTAGAAGAAAATTCACACCCTGGAGGGAGGACAGACTGGCGTTCAACGCCAGTAAGGAGCATCTGGCTGGCGTTCAACGCCAGAACAGAGCATGAATCTGGCGCTGAACGCCAGAAACAAGCAACATTCTGGCGTTTGAATGCCAGGAATGTCCCTTGAGAAAAGCTGGCGCTGAACGCCAGTAACAAGTATGGAACTGGCGTTCAACGCCAGAAACATGCTACACATGGGCGTTGAACGCCCAAAACATGCTACACATGGGCGTTGAACACCCAGAACGTGCATCACCTCGGCGTTTAAACACCAGAATGGTATGCAAAGGCATTTTGCATGCCTATTTGGTGCAGGGATGGAATTCCTTGACACCTCAGGATCTGTGGACCCCATAGGATCACCTCAAGATCTGTGGACCCCACAGGATCATCTTAGGATCTGTGGACCCCACAGGATCACCTCAGGATCTGTGGACCCCACAGGATCCCCACCTAACATATTCCCACCTTACCTCCTAATCCTATAACACTCTTCCCCATGTCACACTTCCGAACAACTTCAATCTCTGAATCTCTCCTTCCAATTAACACTCTTTCCCAAATCCCTTCACCAATCACCTCAATCTCTCTTCCCCATCACCTCTTCACCACTCACATCTATCCACTCTTCCCCAAAACCCCACCTACCTTCAAAATTCAAAAACACTTTCCCACCCAAACCCACCCTAAAATGGCCGAACCTACCCTCTCCCCTTTTCCTATATAAACCCCTCCATTCCACTTTATTTTCACACAACACAACCCCCTCTTCTATACCTTGGCTAAAACCTACACTCCCCCTTCTCCTCCATATTTTCTTCTTCTTCTTCTTCTCTTCTTTCTTCTCTTGCTCGAGGGCGAGCAATATTTTAAATTTGGTGTGGTAAAAGCATAAGCTTTTTGTTTTTCCATTACCATCAATGGCACCTAAGGCCGGAGAATCCTCTAGAAAAGGAAAAGGGAAGACAAAAGCTTCCACCTCCGAGTCATGGGAGATGGAAAGATTCATCTCCAAAAGCCATCAAGACCACTTCTATGATGTTGTGGCAAAGAAGAAGGTGATCCTTGAGGTCCCTTTCAAGCTCAAGAAAAATGAGTATCCAGAGATCCGATATGAGATCCGAAGGAGAGGTTGGGAAGTCCTAACCAACCCCATGCAACATGTCAGAATCTTAATGGTTTAAGAATTCTATGCCAATGCATGGATCACTAGGAACCATGATCAAAGTATGAACCCGAGTCCAAAGAATTATCTCACAATGGTTCGGGGGAAATACTTAGATTTTAGTCCGGAGAATGTGAGGTTGGCGTTCCACTTGCCCATGATGCAAGGAGACGTACGCCCCTACACTAGAAGGGTCAACTTTAATCAAAGGTTGGACCAAGTCCTTATGGATATATGTGTCGAAGGAGCTCAATGGAAAAGAGACTCCAAAGGCAAGCCAGTTCAACTAAGAAGACTGGACCTCAAGCCTGTGGCTAGAGGATGGTTGGAGTTCATTCAACGCTCCATCATTCCCACTAGCAACCGATCCGAAGTTACTGTGGATCGGGCCATCATGATTCATAGCATCATGATTAGAGAGGAAGTAGAAGTTTATGAAGTCATCTCCAATGAAATCTACAAAATAGCCAAAAAGCCCTCCACCATGGCAAGGCTAGCTTTTCCTCACCTTATTTGCCATGTATGTTACTCAGCTGGAGTTATCATAGAAGGAGACATCTCCATTGAAGAGGATAAGCCCATCACCAAGAAGAGGATGGAGCAAGCAAGAGAGACTCTCCACGGATCTCAAGAGATGCATGTGGAAGCTCATCATCAAGAAATCCCTGAGATGCCTCAAGGGATGCACTTTCCTCCCAACAACTATTGGGAACAACTCAACACTTCCTTAGAAGATTTGAGCCATAATGTGGAACAATTAAGGGTGGAACATCATGAGCACTCCATCATTCTCTATGAAATAAGAGAAGATCAAAGAGCAATGAGGGAGGAGCAACAAAGGCAAGGAAGGGACATAGAAGAGCTTAAGGACATTGTTGGTCCTTCAAGAAGAAGACGCCACTAAGGTGGATTCATTCCTTTTTCTTATTTCTTTCTGCTTTTCGGTTTTTATGTTGTGTTTATCTATGTTTTGTGTCTCTACTGCATGATCATTAGTATGTAGTAACTATGTCTTAAAGCTATGAATAAAATCCATTAATCCTTCACCTCTCTTAAAAGAAAAATGTTTTAATTCAAAAGAACAAGAAGTACATGAATTTCGAATTTATCCTTGAATTTAGTTTAATTATATTGATGTGGTGACAATACTTTTTGTTTTCTGAATGAATACTTGAACAGTGCATATTTTTGATCTTGTTGTTTATGAATGTTAAAACTGTTGGCCCTTGAAAGAATGATGAACAAAGAGAAATGTTATTGACAATCTGAAAAATCATGGAATTGATTCTTGAAGCAAGAAAAAGCAGTGAAAAACAAAAGCTTGCGAAAAAAAAGGGGCGAAAAAAAATAGAAAGAAAAAGAAAAAGCAAGCAGAAATAGCCAATAGCCCTTAAAACCAAAACGCAAGGTTAAAAAGGATCCAAGGCTTTGAGCATCAATGGATAGGAGGGCCCAAGGAAATAAAATCCAGGCCTAAGCGGCTAAATCAAGCTGTCCCTAACCATGTGCTTGTGTCATGAAGGTCCAAGTGAAAAGCTTGAGACTGAGTGGTTAAAGTCGTGATTCAAAGCAAAAGAGTGTGCTTAAGAGCTCTGGACACCACTAACTGGGGACTCTAGCAAAGCTGAGTCACAATCTAAAAAGGTTCACCCAGTTATGTGTCTGTGGCATTTATGTATCCGGTGGTAATACTGGAAAACAAAGTGCTTAGGGCCACGGCCAAGACTCATAAGTAGCTGTGTTCAAGAATCAACATACTTAATTAGGAGAATCAATAACACTATCTGAAAGTCTAAGTTCCTAGAGAAGCCAATCATTCTAAACTTCAAAGGAAAAAGTGAGATGCCAAAACTGTTTAGAAGCAAAAAGCTACAAGTCCTGCTCATCTAATTATAATTAATATTCATTGATATTCTGGAATTTATAGTACATTCTCTTCTTTTTATCCTAATTGATTTTCAGTTGCTTGGGGACAAGCAACAATTTAAGTTTGGTGTTGTGATGAGCGGAAAATTTATACGCTTTTTGGCATTGTTTTTAGGTAGTTTTTAGTGAGTTCAAGCTACTTTTAGGGATGTTTTCATTAGTTTTTATGTTAAATTCACATTTCTGGACTTTACTATGAGTTGTGTGTTTTTCTGTAATTTTAGGTATTTTTTGGCTGAAATTGAGGGACTTGAGCAAAACTCTGAGAAGGAGGCTGACAAAGGACTGCTGATGCTGTTGGAATCTGACCTCCCTGCACTCGAAATGGATTTTTTGGAGCTACAAAACTCCAAATGGCGCGCTCTCAACGGCTTTGGAAAGTAGACATCCAGAGCTTTCCAGAAATATATAATAGTCCATACTTTATTTGGGAATTGATGACGTAAAGTGGCGCTCAACGCCAAGTACATGCTGCTGTCTGGAGTTAAACGCCAGAAACACGTCACAACTCGGAGTTGAACGCCAGAAATACGCTATAACTCGGCATTCAACTCCAATAAAAGCCTCAGCTCGTGGATAGATCAAGCTCAGCCCAAGCATACACCAAGTGGGTCCCGGAAGTGAATTTATGCATCAATTACTTACCTCTGTAAACCCTAGTAGCTAGTTTAGTATAAATAAGATTTTTTACTAGTGTATTAGTCGTCTTTTGACCACGTTACATCTTTGGTCTCAGTTTTGTTTTATTCTTCATCTTAGGAGGCTATTGATCACGTTTTAGGGGGCTGGCCATTCGGCCATGCCTGAACCTTTCACTTATGTATTTTCAACGGTGGAGTTTCTGCACACCATTGATTAAGGGTGTGGAGCTCTGCTGTACCTCAAGTTTCAATACAATTACCATTACTTTCTATTCAATTCTCTTTTATTCTTATTCCAAGATATACGTTGCACTTCAACTTGATGAATGTGATGATCTGTGACACTCATCATCATTCTCACCTATGAACGCGCGTGACTGACAACCACTTCCGTTCTACTTTAGGCCGGGCGCATATCTCTTAGATTCCCCAACAGAATCTTCGTGGTATAAGCTAGATAGATGGCGGCATTCATGGAAATCCGGAAAGTCTAACCTTGTCTGTGGTATTCCGAGTAGGATTCCGGTATTGAATGACTGTGACGAGCTTCAAACTCCTGAAGGCTGGGCGTTAGTGACAGACGCAAAAGAATCAAGGGATTCTACTCCAACCTGATTGAGAACCGACAGATGATTAGCCGTGCTGTGACAGAGCATTTGGACCATTTTCACTAAGAGGATGGGATGTAGCCATCGACAAGGCTGATGCCTCCAGACGATTAGCCATGCAGTGACAGCGCATAGGACCATTTTTCCGAGAGGATGAAAAGTAGCCATTGACGACGATGATGCCCTACATACAGCTTGCCATGGAAAGGAGTAAGAAGGATTGGATGAATGTAATAAGAAAGTAGAGATTCAAGAGGAGCACAGCATCTCCATACGCCTATATGAAATTCCCACTATTGATTTACATAAGTATTTCTATCCTATTTTATTTTCTGCTTATTATTAATTTTCATCATCCATAACCATTTAATCTGCCTGACTAAGATTTACAAGGTGACCATAGCTTGCTTCATACCAACAATCTCTGTGGGATCGACCCTTACTCACGTAAGGTATTACTTGGATGACCCAGTACACTTGCTGGTTAAGTTGAACGGAGTTGTGTCCACACATAGCAAAGAGCCATAATAATGATTCCATACAATAACAAAGAGTACTACATTGATGTGATCACAATTTCGTCCACCAACTACTCTTGCCCAACTTTCTGTTTGATTTATTTATTTTACACAGTCACATATGACGTGTACGCGTCGTAGACGCTCGCGCGTCGACTGTGTTTTTTTTTTTTTAGCATGTAGAATGCAAAATACAGATGATTATGCAAAATTTATGACTGACCACTAATAATAAAAAAATAAAATAATATAAAATAAAACTAAAAATAAAAATGAAAGATCATACCATGGTGGATTGTCTCCCACCTAGCACTTTTAGTTAAAGTCCTTAAGTTGGACATTTGGTGATAAGGGTCATATGAAGGTGAATGGTGAAAAGGGGCTTGTGAGTAGGGTGGTTCAGAGCTATGTTGAGGAGAGGGTTCATAGACGTGTTGTGGTGGGTATTGAGTGTCACGAAAAAGTCCACCATAACCATTGTCTTGGTATGCATCATGGAATGGTTGTTGCTTGTAGTACATTGGAGGGGGTTGTTGCCAAGAGGGTTGATCAAATCCTTGTGCCTCCTCCCATCTTTGATTGTTCCAACCATGGTGCTTGTTGGTATTATAATCTCCTCTTCCTGTAACATAGCTATAACCACGCTCGTAGCCAGAGGGGTGAGAAGTCATAGTAGAAAAGGGAAAACAAAAACTAATAAAAAGAAGCAACTAGGTCCTAAAACTAACAAAAACTATCAAACAAGCAAAAAGAAAATATTTACAATAACCAATAATAAGGCACACGTTTGCAATTCCCCGGCAACGGTGCCATTTTGACGAACGGATTCTTGCGTGGTCTAGAATTTTACAAATAAGTTCTCGTTGAAAGTATAGCTTCTAAACCAACAAGGAATCCTTTCGTGCAAAAGATTGTTTGTTACAAGTAACAAACCCCTAATAAAATTGATAACCGAAGTATTTAAACCTCGGGTCGTCTCTCAAGGAATTGCAGGGAGGTGTTCTTATTATTGGTTATGAGTTGTGTAAATTGGGGTTGTGGGGATGAGAAATGAGAAGAGTAAATTGTAGAGAGAATAGAAAAATAACAATAAAAACTCTTGGCAAGGTATGAGAATTGGAAGTCCTATCATAGTTATCCTTATCAATTGTGATGA
The DNA here is from genome assembly GCF_014773155.1 of Arachis stenosperma. Classification (NCBI taxonomy): domain Eukaryota; kingdom Viridiplantae; phylum Streptophyta; class Magnoliopsida; order Fabales; family Fabaceae; genus Arachis; species Arachis stenosperma. The sequence goes on from NC_080386.1 coordinate 57,571,153, forward strand.
GAATTGTCTGTTGCTCCCACTTGGTCAACCTCTAACTATGAAGGTAAGTCAAGTGGATAAATCAATATGAATCCCTATGTCCTAGTCAACTCCCAAGGAAAGACTAGAGTTAGTGGAATTCAAGTTAACTAGCAACTTTCAATTAGCAATCAATCAAAGGAGTTTGATAACTCAAGTGTCACCAATTACTCAGCCAAGGCCAAAAGGGTGAAAATCTAAATTAAAATACTCCCAAGCATTTTATCAAATACTTGGAGGGCATAACACCAAATAGTAGAGAAGCAATAGGAGATAATAACATCCAAATAACTAATCTCAAATATCAGCAACAAAGATCAAAAGAGAGCAATCTTGAATATGAAATACCTCAAATTATATTAAATAGAGAATCCAATCACAAAAGGGATGTATAGATCAAAGTATTAAAGTTAATAAGAGTATGAGAGAATTAAGTCAAGGAACATTAAACCTAGGATTGAGAAGAGATAACCCTAAATCCTAAAGAAATCCTAAGTCCTAAAACCTAAGAGAGAGGAGAGAACCTCTCTCTCTAAAACTACATCAAAAATCTAAAGTTCTGTGAATGTGTTGAATCAATGTTGAACGAATTGATTCCCCCACTCTGTAGCCTCTAATCTATGTTTTCTGGGCCTGGAACTGGGCCAAAAAGAACCCAAAAATCACTAGGAGCGATTTCTGCAACTTCTGCACGTGGCGCACATCACACGTACGCGTGAGTCACACGTGCGCGTCGTTTGGCAAAATTCCTTATCACGCGTACGCGTCGCTCCTCTTTTGCGCTGGTCAAGCATACACGTCAGCTATGCGTACGCGTCACGTCCCGCTGGTCAGCTTCATTATTCCTTTGTGTTCCTTCTATTTTTGCAAGCTTCCTTTCCATTCTCCAAGCCATTCTTGCCCTATAAAGCCTGAAACACTTCAACACACAGATCACGGCATCGAATGGTATATAGAGGAGTTAAAATTTGACAATCTAAAAGCTCTGGAAGCGAGTTTTCAATCATAGCATGAAATCAAGAAGACAACGTAGAACATGTGAATTTCATGAATAAGTGTAGGAATAATCTGATAAATTCCACTCATTTAGCACAAAATAAATCATAAAATAGTGATTTATCAATCAACAAGAGAGATAACAATCAATCAATATATGAAACCTTGGCTAGGTGTGGGAATTAGAATTCTTATCCTCATTGTCTTCCTCAAGTGTGATGGTAAGTGCCTATAACTCTCGCTTAGTTATCCTCTAACAATTAAAGGAAAGTCAAGTAAGTACAATTAACTCTAGTCCATAACTCGTTGTCAATTCCTAGTGAAAAACTAGATTTAGTAGAGTTCAAGCTAACTAGCAACCTCCAATTACCAATCAACACTTGTTTTTTACAATTCAAGAATCTCTAATTACACAATCCCAAAGCCAAGATTGAAAATCTATTCCATAATCAATAGTTACATTTTCTCAAACACTTAGTGAGTAATAACAAAAGACATCATAAAATTGAGAAAACAATCCAAATTAAAGCTACCCACTATCAATAATCAACAATAACAAATCAAATAACACAAATGAAACATGAATAACCTCAATGCATTACTAGAATTTAAATCCAACAAGATCTAAAGTCATAACCCAAAATAACTTAAATTACAAGAGAGCTAATTAAAATTAGAGTAGAGGAACTACAATTATAGTAATAAAAACTGAAATTAACAAAGGTCTAATCTATGGATTGCAATAAAAATGGACAAAGAACACTAAAACCTAGAGAGAAGGAAGAAGTTCCCTCTCTAAAACTCAAAACTATGTAAAATCTAACTAATAGAATGTTGTGTCCAAGCTTCCTTTACCCCTCAACTTCTAATCTTTGAATTGAGCTTAAAAGTGGGCCAAAATGAGCTCATAAATCGCTCCCAACGTGTTTCTATTAATGAGGCACGTGCAAGCATCCCCACGTATCCGAGAATATGGTCCGCGTATGTGGACGAGGAGAAAACAAAAGATGCGTACGCAGCATCGACGATGCATACGCATGTCTGCAAGAATCCCAAATCTTCATTTCTTCATGATTTGCTACTCTTGCTTGCTCCTTTTTCCACTTCCTCCAATCTAACCTTGATTCCTAAGACATGAATTCACTTATCAAACATATCAAGGCATCAAATGGAATCCTAAAAAGCATGTTTTTACAATTAAGTGCAATTTGGAAGGAAATCACAAAGGTATGCTATTTAAGTGAATAAATGTGAGTTTATGTGATAAAATTCATTCAGTTCATGCCAAAATTTATCATCAAATATAGACTCATCAATTTTCCCACACTTAGACAATAGCATGTCCTCATACTAATCAAAAAGGGAAAGTGAAAGAAGGAGTGAACAACTTATTGAATGAAACTACTCATGAGTATACAAATATACTAATGGATTATATCTATCTACTAATATGTCCTATGAAATTGAAAAAAAAAAACAACCAAACTTCCAAGTAAGCATATAGGCACATAGGGCTAGAACAAGTTACAATTGCAATGCAATTTCAATCCAAAGAATTCATTCAACCTCATAATTGAGCAACTTGCAAGAAAACATAAAACAATATGTGGAGAATTAGAATTAAGTAATTGAATCCCTCACCGAATGTGTGTACACTCTAATCGCTTATTGTTTAAGGTTTAATCACTCAATTCTCCTGTAATCATGCTTTCTAGAATTCATTCTTCATCTAACAATCGACAAGTATTTAATGCAAGAACATAAATATCATGAGGCTTTAGAGGGTTGTAATGGGGTTAGGATTAAGGTAGGATCAATATGGATAAGTGGACTTCTAAATTGAATCTTTAATTAGCTTAAGTATCCACACAACCTATATCAACCTAATCACCAAAAATGAAAACTAACTACCCATCACTTCCTTTTTACACATTCATGTATTCCCTCTTTAGTCATAACACATATGCATCATTATTATTTCTTTACTTTGGGGTATTTTGTCCTTTTTTAGTGTTTTTTTTAATTGAGAATATATATATATATATATATATATATATATATATTCTCAATTAAAAAAAATTATTTTTCTTTTCTTTTATCAACACTAATTGCATATGGTTTAAGCAAATTGATACTGAATGTACACCCCTTTTTCCAACATGTTCAATGAAATACTCAAAATGCACTTTTTCATTCACTACCAATGTTTGCCAAATTTTTCTCCCACACTTAAATAACACACACCTTAACCTATGCTAATCATAGATGCAATTCAAGGTTATTCATGGTTTTTCGCTTAGGATTGGTGGTGCACGAATCCCCACACTTTGTACAACTAAACCAGCAAGTGCACTGGGTCATCCAAGTAATACCTGAGCATTTCAGGGTCGATCCCATGAGGATTGTGGCTTGAAGTAGGCTATGGTTATCTTGTAGATCTTAGTCAGGCGAATAGAAGATGTAAGTATGTTGTCTAATTGCATAAAAGAAAATAAAGAGAAATTAACTAGGTTGATATGTATACAATGAGGAGAAGATGGCTAAGGCTTGGAGATGCTTTGTTCTTCTGGATTAATTCCAGTTTTACTGTCTTCTTCAACTGTGAATGATTTCTTCTATGGCAGGTTGTATGTGATCAACGCCAGTTGAGAGGTCGCCAATGCTCCTCCAGATCTGAACCCTAGGGTTAGTGTGGATCTATTCTGATTTAGGGTGAAGCTACTGCAGTCCATTCTCCTTAATGATCCTACTCAAAACACCACAGACAAGGTCGAATCTTCTGGATTAGAGAATGCTGCACCTCTGGGTTCTAGTCTCTACCACAAAGACTCTAATCTCCACATACCACAGCTGAACTGGTGTCTCGAGAAGTCCCCAACGAAGTCGTGGATTAGCCGTCTAAGAGATGTATAATCAAACTGGTGGTTCAATGCTTTCCAGTTACGTATTCACACGAACCCAAGAAGAACACAAGTGTTTACTTGGCACGCGGTCTTAGAATAAAAAACGAAGATACATCTTAGAAGAGATAATCAAACACGAATTGAGAAAGAATAGTAGTACTTTATTAATCCATAAAACTCAGTAGAGCTCCTCCCCTCAACCTAAGAGGTTTAGAAACTCATACTGATAGAAAATACAATCTTAAGGATTATATTAAGAAGGGTAAAACAGTCTTTTAGTGCTAAAATCCACTTTTGGGGCCCACTTGGTGAGTGTTTGGGCTAAGCTTGATTGAGATCCACATGCTAGGAGGCTTCTAGGGCATTGAACGCTGGCTAGGGGTGATGTGCGGAAAACGATCCGACACAAAACTCACCGGCAAGTGTACCGGGTCGCATCAAGTAGTAATAACTCACTTAGAGTGAGGTCGATCCCACAGGGATTGATGGATCAAGCAACTTTAGTGGGTGATTAGTTTAGTTAAGCTAACATTGAGTGAATTGTGTGAAGTGTAGCCAACAGAAAGTAAATGGCGGAAATCTTAAAGATGCAGAATGTAAATTGGCAAGTAACTTAAAGAGCAAGAAAGGTAGATTGACAAAATCTTAAATGACAAGAAATGTAAATTGCATCAAATGTAAAGGGGATTGAGTGCAGGGGATTTAAAATTCAACAAGAAAATGTAACGAGCAATCAAGCAGAGGAGTAAAAGATGAAATAAGTGCAGCAGATTTAAACAGAAATGGAAAATTTCTTGAAGAAGCAACACAGAATGTAATTAAGCTCAATTGTGAAATTTAAAGAGACAAATGAAGATCTCAGGGAATCAAAGAGACTAGAAAACAAGTCTAGATCTCAATCCCTTCTGTTCCGAGGGTTACCTGAAACGTGTAGCTCGGTCTTCTGGCAAGGCCCGAGGTGGGGGGTCTGTGACCCGAGCTGGTTGTGCTGAACGGCGGGGGGTTGTACCTGCAATGACACTCCGATGCTTAAGTTAGCATGGGTCCAAGCAGATATCAAGTAGAATTAGAGTATGAGTTATACCTGGGTGCTCCAGTGTATTTATAGTAGTTGGCTGCGATCATCCCTGGATAAGATATTCTTATCTTATCTTATCTTTTGGGAGATTCATCTCTATCTTTGCGGAACCGCCTTTCCCAGGCCCTTTCGGCCTTTAGGTTTTGGGCTTAGTTCCTTCTGATGGGCCTTTCTTTGGCCTGTTTGTCCGAGGTCCGACCTCGAACGTGGGCCTTGGGTCGAGGTCGGGCCTTCTATCAGCATTACCGAGTTTGGAGAGCTCGGTCAGGGTATGAACAGTGCCCCTGCCCGAGTTCGTCTTTTTTCGGAAGGTCGAGCTCGGGCATAGTAGTTTTTCAAAATTTGAAAACGGTCGTTTCAGCATTTATTGCTTGTTACCGTTTTCTTCCTTGATTTCCGTGCGGCGCTCTGTGGAGGCTTTATTTATTTGCCCCTTTCTTCATTTTTCTTTGTTTATTCATCACTTCTTTTCGAGCATCTTTTCTTCTTTCTCTCTGTTCTTCGTCTTCCATTTTTGTGCGTTTTTTCAGAGTTCTTTTCTGCGCCGCCGTTTTTCCTTTCGTCGGAGCTCGTCGCTTTCTTCTTTTCCAGGTTTGCTTTTTTCGCTTTTATTCTTTGTACGCTTCTTTTTTCTGATATCTTCTATGCCCGGGTTGCCCCGAAAAGAGGCGCCGCTATTGCTTTGTACGTGTGTGTGGGGGACTCTTTTCTCCGATCCATTTTTGTTATTCGAGTTGCTGCCTTCTTGTTTGTAAAAGAACTTTGCTTTCTTTTGTTTTTGTTGAATTTGGTTTTTCTGCCTTTGTGTGATTTTTGTCTTGCTGTTGTATTCTTTCTTTGTAGGCAAGATTTTTTTTTATGTCTCGAAAGGTGTTTCAAGCAATGTCGACCAAGATTCCGAGTGGTCTAGGTTGGGTAGATCCTGCTCCTTTAAGGGTCCCGTCTGTTGTAGATTCTGAGTATCTGATTAGGTTCCGTAGGGAGTGTAGTATTTGTGAGAACAGGGAGTCTGAGCGGGATTACGAGTTAGCAGCCCCGGAGTCCGAGGAGAGGGTATGTTTTCCGCCGTTAGAGAGTTCCGAGAAACTTTTCTTCTATGCTTATGATTGTTTCTTCTCCAAGCTAGGTGTCCGTCTTCCTTTCACCGACCTGGAATCCGAGGTCCTTTGGTCTTGTAACCTTGCCCCTACACAACTCCATCCGAACTCTTGGGCGTTTTTAAAGCTTTTCCAACTTTTGTGTCAGATTTTAGGCGTTTCCCCTTCTGTTTCTCTTTTTTCTTATCTGTTTGTACTGACGAAGCCGGGGTCGGGTGCTGGGAAGGTGTCCTGGGTTTCGTTTAGGGCTAACCAGGGTAGGAAATTTTGCACTTTGTATGATGAGTCGTTTCACGATTTCAAAAACTATTACTTCAAAGTCCGGGCTGTTGGAGATGTCCGACCTTTTTTCTTAGATGAGAGTGGGGAGCCTTCGTTTCCTCTTTGTTGGCAAGAGAGTGTGGTGTCGGTTAAGTACACTTTCGAGAGTCTAGATGAGGTGGAACAGGCTTTCGTTGGTGTGTTGAGCAGTCTATGGGGTCGGGCACCTCACTTGGATACGAAGAAAATGTTGGGAGATCCAAGCCTTCTCCGTTCCGAGTTAGGTAGTTCCCGACCTCTTTTTGAGATTTCATTTTCATATTTTGACTTTGTTTTGATCTTTCTGTTTGATAACCTCTTTGTTTCGTTTCTGCAGAGATGTCTTCTCAGGCTGATTCTATGAAGTTTCTCCGTCGAGCGAAGAAATCTGCGGCATCTCGGAATATCGAGGCTGAAGCTTCTCCCCGACCTTCTCCGCAGAAGACTACAATTGGTGTTCAGACTCGGTCGAAGACCATTCCGGTCCCTCAGTTCCGAGCTATAACTCAGGATCCTCCGACCTCCGGACCCGGTCAGCTTTCCCCGACCTCGACCTCGGGTCCTCCCCCAAGAAACAGAAGACTTCCCGAGAGCCTGCTGGTTTCAATGACAAGGATTTCGATGCTCTCGGTTGGGTTGAGCAGCACATTCTTCCTCAGACTTTTATTTCTACTGATGATGCGTCCATGGAGCATCACTTTCAGTATATGGCGCGGAGTTGTGTTCGGATGGCTAGCCTTCATGCCGCCATTGCTCGGGAGTTTAAGAAAGCTCCCCTTGGGGCGACCAGCTCCCGACTTGAGAAGGCCCGGTCCGAGCTTGATAAGGTTAGTCAGCTGAAGGATGCTAGGATTGCCGAGCTGGAGGAGTCTTTGGAGGAAGAGAAGACTAGGGCTACCGCGGCTGTGGCGGTGGCGAAGACGTCTGAGGAGATGGCGAGGGTGGCGACGGAGAACTATACCAAGCTGTATGCTGAGCTTGTGGAGACGAAGGAGAAGCTGCAATCTGCTCGGGATGACTTTTATGAGCTGGAAGATAATGTGGCCAAGGGTATGGATGCTATGTTTGTGAATTTGAGGGATCAGGTCCGGGTTCTTGCTCCCGAATTGGATCTCAGTTTGTTCAGTACGGATAACATGGTTGTGGAGGGGAAGATTGTTCCTGCCCCTGTTGAGGATGAGGTTCCGATGTCCGACCCCAAGGCTCCGGTGTCCGACCCCGAGGCTCCGGTCGTGAACCCGACTTCACCTTTGGCCGAGGATAGAGTTGGTATGGAGGTTCCAAGCGATGGTGCTGTTCCTGCAGTCCCGATATCCATGTTTCAGCCAGGTGTTGATGCGGAGTCTGGAAAGGGCCTTGATCCTCTGTAATTTTTTGTACTTTTTGTGCTTTTGCCCGACCTGTGGGCTTTTTGTTTTTTGGATGTTTTCTGCAAACATTTTGGACACCTGTTCTGCTATTTTAGCTACTCTTGTAGCTTTATTATGCCATGCTTTGTGTTTCGATTTGTCTTGTTCCGCTTTTATGCTTTTTAGTTGTTCTCGGATAACAACTTTTTAGCTAGCGTTTTGACTTCCCGCTTTTTGCTTTTTTAGTTGTTTTTGGGTAACAACTTTTTAGCTAGCGCTTTGACTTCTCGCTTTTTGCTTTTTAGTTGTTTTTGGGTAACAACCTTTTAGCTAGTGCCTTGACTTTCTCGCTTTTTGCTTTTTAGTTGTTTTTGGGTAACAACTTTTTAGCTAGCGCCTTGACTTTCTCGCTTTTGCTTTTAGTTGTTTTGGGTAACAACTTTTTAGCTAGCGCCTTGACTTTCTCGCTTTTTGCTTTTTAGTTGTTTTTGGGTAACAACTTTTTAGCTAGCGCCTTGACTTTCTCGCTTTTGCTTTTTAGTTGTTTTTGGGTAACAACTTTTTAGCTAGCGCCTTGACTTTCTCGCTTTTTGCTTTTTAGTTGTTTTTGGGTAACAACTTTTTAGCTAGCGCCTTGACTTTCTCGCTTTTTGCTTTTTAGTTGTTTTTGGGTAACAACTTTTTAGCTAGCGCCTTGACTTTCTCGCTTTTGCTTTTTAGTTGTTTTGGGTAACAACTTTTTAGCTAGCGCCTTGACTTTCTCGCTTTTTGCTTTTTAGTTTTTGGGTAACAACTTTTTAGCTAGCGCCTTGACTTTCTCGGTTTTTACTTTTTAGTTGTTTTTGGGTAACAACTTTTTAGCTAGCGCCTTGACTTTCTCGCTTTTTGCTTTTTAGTTGTTTTTGGGTAACAACTTTTTAGCTAGCGCCTTGACTTTCTCGCTTTTTGCTTTTTAGTTGTTTTTGGGTAACAACTTTTTAGCTAGCGCCTTGACTTTCTCGCTTTTTGCTTTTTAGTTGTTTTGGGTAACAACTTTTTAGCTAGCGCCTTGACTTTCTCGCTTTTTGCTTTTTAGTTGTTTTTGGGTAACAACTTTTTAGCTAGCGCCTTGACTTTCTCGCTTTTTGCTTTTTAGTTGTTTTTGGGTAACAACTTTTTAGCTAGCGCCTTGACTTTCTCGCTTTTTGCTTTTTAGTTGTTTTTGGGTAACAACTTTTTAGCTAGCGCCTTGACTTTCTCGCTTTTTGCTTTTTAGTTGTTTTTGGGTAACAACTTTTTAGCTAGCGCCTTGACTTTCTCGCTTTTTGCTTTTTAGTTGTTTTTGGGTAACAACTTTTTAGCTAGCGCCTTGACTTTCTCGCTTTTTACTTTTTAGTTGTTTTTGGGTAACAACTTTTTAGCTAGCGCCTTGACTTTCTCGCTTTTTGCTTTTTAGTTGTTTTTGGGTAACAACTTTTTAGCTAGCGCCTTGACTTTCTCGCTTTTTGCTTTTTAGTTGTTTTTGGGTAACAACTTTTTAGCTAGCGCCTTGACTTTCTCGCTTTTTGCTTTTTAGTTGTTTTTGGGTAACAACTTTTTAGCTAGCGCCTTGACTTTCTCGCTTTTTGCTTTTTAGTTGTTTTTGGGTAACAACTTTTTAGCTAGCGCCTTGACTTTCTCGCTTTTTGCTTTTTAGTTGTTTTTGGGTAACAACTTTTTAGCTAGCGCCTTGACTTTCTCGCTTTTTGCTTTTTAGTTGTTTTTGGGTAACAACTTTTTAGCTAGCGCCTTGACTTTCTCGCTTTTTGCTTTTTAGTTGTTTTTGGGTAACAACTTTTTAGCTAGCGTTTCTCGAAGTCCTGGTTCTTTTGCCAGCTTCTTTCTTGGGTCCGAGTTTACTCTCGGACATCGGGATCCTTGAGTACCCCTTTGGTCAGGTCCGACTTCGTTGTTTGGTCGGCCTTTTTTAAGTTATTTTTGTAACTTCTTTTCTATTTGGCTTTTTGAGCCATTTCAGAGTTACTTTTATAACTTCTCACATTAATTTGAACCTCGTCGCTTCATCTTTGCCGACCTCGTATGGCCTTTGGCAAATGATTTTTTGCGTTTTGCCGAGCATAAATTAATGCGCCTTGGTGGGGTACTTTTTAGGATATGCTTTATAACGAGAAAGAGAAAATAAAGAAATTTGATTAGTATTAAAAAGAAGAATATGTACAAAGTGTTTACCCTTTTGACTAGGTCGGGTGTCCTACTTAACCGGGTGTCTCATTAAAAAACCCTCGTGGGGAAAAAGAGTACACCTCGGGTTAAGTTATTCTAGCTGTAGTATCGTCTTAGGTTACAGGCGTGCCAGGTTCTGGGCAGCTCATTGCCTTCTAGGTCGGATATCTTGTAGTAGCCTGTCCCTAAGATTTCTGTTACTTTGTAGGGCCCCTTCCAATTTGCGGCTAGCTTTCCTTCTCCCGATTTTTGTGTTCCGATGTCGTTTCGGATTAAAATCAGGTCGTGAGTGGAGAAGCTTCGTTTTATCACCTTTCGGTTATATCTGAGGGCCGTTCGTCGTTTTAAGACTTCTTCTCTGATTCGGGCTCTTTCTCGGACCTCGGGTAGGAGGTCGAGTTCTTCCCTTTGTGCCTGAGGGTTGCCTCCTTCGTTGTAGAAGATGGTTCTGGGTGATCCTTCGTCTATTTCGACGGGAATCATTGCCTCCATTCCGTAGGCTAGTCGGAATGGGGATTCTCCTGTTGTAGAGTGCGGGGTTGTCCGATATGCCCATAATACCTGGGGGAGTTCATCGGCCCATGCCCCTTTGGCCTCTTGGAGTCTTCGTTTTAACCCGGCCAAGATGACTTTATTTGCGGCCTCTGCTTGTCCATTGGCTTGCGGGTGTTCGACCGATGTGAACTGCTGTTTGATTTTTAGCTCGGCCACCAAGTTCTGAAAACTTGTGTCTGTGAACTGTGTTCCATTGTCTGTTGTGATGGAGTAGGGGACTCCGAACCTCGTGACAATGTTTTTGTATAGGAATTTACGGCTTTTCTGAGCCGTAATAGTGGCTAAGGGTTCAGCCTCGATCCACTTTGTGAAGTAGTCGACCCCTACTATGAGGTACTTGACTTGCCCCGGTCCTTGTGGGAATGGGCCGAGTAGGTCGAGTCCCCACTTTGCGAAGGGCCATGGTGCGGTGATGCTTATGAGGTCTTCGGGCGGTGCTTTGTGAAAATTGGCGTTTTTTTGGCAGGGGGGCATATTTTCACAAACTCTGCCGCGTCTCTTTGCAAGGTCGGCCAGTAGAACCCGGCTCTGACTATTTTCTTGGACAGGGCCCGGGCTCCGAGATGGTTCCCACACATGCCTTTGTGGACTTCTTCGAGGACGCTCTTTGTTTCTGTGGTCGGGACGCACCTCAGGAGGGGGTTTGAGAATCCTCTTCTGTATAATACGTCGTGGATTAACGTGTAGTTCTGGGCGTCTTTTGTAAGCCTTTTAGCTTCTTTTCTTTCGGCGGGGAGAGTTCCCGATTTCAGATAGTTGAGTATGGGGGTTATCCATCCTTGTTGTTGCCCGGATATATTTAGTATTTCTTCCTCCCTTAACACGGAGGGGGATTGTAGAGTTTCTTGGAGGAGACTTCTGTTGTTCCCTCCGGGCTTGGTGCTAGCAAGTTTTGAGAGGGCGTCTGCCCGGGCATTTTGCTCCCGGGGTATGTGCTGGATTTGTATTTCCGGGAAGTGTCGTAATTGCGCCTGTGTTTGGTCCAGGTATTTTTTCATAGTAGGGTCTTTGGCCTGGTAGCTTCCATTTACTTGTGATGTGACGACCTGGGAGTCGCTGAAGATCGTGATCCTCTTTGCTCTGACCTCTTCGGCTAGTTTTAGTCCGCTAGTAGGGCTTCGTATTCGGCTTGGTTATTTGAGGCCTGGAACTCGAATTTTAGGGATAGCTCAATCCGTGTTCCTTGATCGCTTTCGAGTATAACACCGGCCCCGCTTCCTGTTTTGTTTGAGGATCCGTCGACATACAGATTCCATGAGAGTGGGGTTCCCGGGGTCTCAGTGTATTCTGCGACGAAGTCGGCTAGGTATTGAGATTTTATGGCAGTCCGGGCTTCATAGTGGAGGTCGAACTCGGACAATTCCACCGCCCATTGTAGGATTCGTCCTGCCATGTCTGTCTTTTGTAGGATGTGTCTCATGGGTTGGTTTGTCCGGACTTTGATGGTGTGGGCTTGAAAGTAGGGGCGGAGTCTCCGAGCTGTGAACACTAGTGCATAGGCGAATTTCTCTATTTTCTGATAGTTTAATTCGGCCCCTTGTAGTGCTTTGCTTACGAAGTATATGGGGTGTTGCCCCTCCTCATTTTCTCGTATTAGTGCCGAGGCGACTGCCCGATGTCCGACCGACAGGTATAGTACGAGCTCTTCCCCTTTTAGAGGTCGGGTTAAGATTGGTGGCTGCCCGAGGAATTCCTTGAATTCTTGGAAGGCCTTTTCGCATTCCGGGGTCCAAGAGAAGGGTTTCCCTTTCTTTAGGAGTGAGTAGAGAGGGAGTGATCTTATCGCTGATCCTGCCAAGAATCTTGATAGGGCGGCTAGTCTCCCATTTAGTTGTTGTACTTCTTTGACACACGTCGGGCTTTTCATATTGAGTATTGCTTGGCATTTGTCCGGGTTTGCTTCGATGCCTCTCTGAGTCAGCATGAAGCCTAAGAACTTCCCGGCTTCTGCGGCGAAGGTGCACTTTGTCGGGTTAAGTCTCATGTTGTGTTTCCGGAGGGTGTCGAAGATACTGCTGAGGTCGGCCACCAAGTTTCTGTCTTCTTGTGTCTTTACTAGCATGTCGTCGACGTACACCTCTAGCTGTAGCCCGATGTGTTCTGAGAACACTTTGTTCATTAGCCTCTGGTAGGTTGCCCCTGCGTTCTTCAGCCCGAAGGGCATTACTACGTAGCAGTAGTTTGCCCTTGGGGTTATGAACGAGGTCTTTTCTTGGTCGGGTCCATACATCGGGATTTGATTGTATCCCGAGTATGCATCCATGAAGGAGAGGTATCTGTAGCCCGAAGCGGCATCGACTAAGGCGTCGATGTTCGGTAGTGGATATGGATCTTTGGGGCAGGCTTTGTTGAGATCCGTGTAGTCTACGCACATCCTCCATTTTCCATTGGGCTTCTTCACTAGGACCACGTTTGCGAGCCATAGGGGTACTTTACTTCCCTAATGAACCCTGCATCTAGTAGTGCTTGCACTTGTTCTTCTATTGCTTGCATGCGTTCGGGCCCGAGCTTCCTGCGTCTTTGTTGGACAGGTCGGGATCCCGGGTATACTGATAGCTTATGGCACATCAGGTTGGGGCTTATGCCTGGTATATCGGAGGCTTTCCAGGCGAAGAGGTCGGAATTCTCCCTTAAGAGGGTTGTGAGTTCCTCCTTTAGGCCTGCCTCGAGGTTTGCCCCTATGTTTGTTACTTTCTCGGGTGTGTTCCCGATCTGGATCTTTTCGGTCTCTCCTTCTGGTTGTGGCCGAAGATCTTCTCGGGCTTGGACTCGCCCGAGTTCTATTGTGTTGACCTCTTTCCCTTTTAGGCTCAGGCTTTCGTTGTAGCATCGTCGTGCTAGTTTTTGGTCGCCTTTTAGGGTAGCGATTCCCTTTGCGGTAGGGAACTTCATACAGAGGTGTGGGGTCGAGACTATAGCCGCTAGTCTGTTTAGGGTTGGTCATCCGATGAGGGCATTGTATGCTGAAGTGACGTCGACTACAATGTAGTCGATGCTTAGTGTTTTGGTTTGCTCGCCTTTTCCAAAGGTAGTGTGTAATGAGATGTATCCCAAGGGGCGGATCGGGGTATCTCCTAGTCCAAACAGGTCAGTGGGATAGGCTTTTAGCTCTTTTTCTTCGAGTCCGAGCTTGTCGAAGGCTGCTTTGAACAGGATATCTGCTGAGCTTCCTTGGTCGATCAGGGTTCGATGTAAGTTGGCGTTGGCTAGGATGATGGTGATCACCATAGGGTCGTCGTGTCCGGGTATTATTCCAAGAGCATCTTCTCGGGTAAATGAGATAGTAGGTAACTCGGGTAAGGGGCTGTCTTCTCGGACATGGTAGACTTCTTTGAGGTGTCTCTTCCGTGAGGATTTGGATGTCCCTCCCCCTGCGAAACCTCCGTTTATCATGTGTATGTGCCTTTCAGGAGTTCGCGGGGTTCGTGTTTGCTCGGCCCGATCTTCGTTATCTCCCCGTCTTCTCTTTCTGGTTTCTTCTCCTTTCTCAGCTATGTATCTGTCGAGTTTTCCCTCTCTGGCTAGCTTTTCTATAACATTCTTTAAGTCGTGGCAGTCGTTAGTAGAGTGGCCGTAGAGTCTGTGATATTCGCAGTACTCGGACCGATCTCTTCCTGCTCTCTTGTGCTTCAGAGGTTTGGGTGGTGGGATCTTCTCGGTGTGGCATACTTCTCTGTAGACGTCTACCAGGGAGACTCGGAGGGGAATGTAGCTGTGGTATTTTCGTGGCTTGTCCGAGTTGGATTCTTCTTTCTTTTTCTGTTCCCGATCTCGATCTCGGGGCGGGTAGGTTGACTCCTTCCTGGAAGAGTCTCTCAGCTGGGAGGTTTCTTCCATGTTGATATACTTTCCTGCCCGTTCTTGTACTTCGTATAAGGAAGTCGGGTATCTTTTGGATAGGGATTGGCTAAACGGTCCTTCTTTTAGGCCGTTTGCTAGTCCCATGATGGCTGCTTCCGTGGACAAGTGTTGTATGTCCAGGCAGGCCTTGTTGAATCGCTCCATGTACTCTCTGAGAGTTTCTCGGTTGCCTTGTTTGATCCCGAGTAGGCTGGGGGCATGTTTTGCCTTGTCCTTTTGAATAGAGAACCTTGTTAAGAATTTTTGGTCAGGTCTTCAAAGCTGGAGATTGATCCTGGTGGCAGGTTGTCGAACCACTTCATGGCTGACTTAGTGAGAGTGGTGGGGAAGGCTTTGCATCGAATCGCGTCGGAGGCGTCGACTAAGTACATTCTGCTTCTGAAATTGCTGAGGTGACGACTTGGATCGGTGGTGCCGTCGTAGAGGTCCATATCTGGTGGTTTGAAGTTTCGCGGTACCTTCTTCTTTCATGATCTCTTGTGTGAAGGGATCATGGTTGCTTTCGGAGTGGTGCCGTGTTCCGTCCTATCTTTTAGGTTGGCCTCTATCTTCCGCAGTTTTTCTTCCAATTCTCTGCGTTTGCGAGCTTCCCTTCTCAGATCCTGTTCAGTTTCCTTCTGCTTCTTTGCGTCCTCTTCGAGTTGTCTCAGCCGGCTTTGTTGTGCCCGAACTGTTTCCAGAATCTCCGAACTTTTTTCTCTTTCGGGATTTTGTGGATCTTTGTCTGGGGGTGATGTCTTTGGGCGATTCTGTTTGTTTCCTCCTGGAGTGCGTGGTGATAGAGGGCTGTCCGACCGTTCTCCGGTGTCAACTTCCTCTTCTTGTTCTGATGTAGCGTGGTTATTGTTGGGAGGGTCGTCCGCCATGGTAAAGGGATGACTTCCAGGTTCCCCGGCAACGGCGCCAATGTTCCGAGGGTTACCTGAAACGTGTAGCTCGGTCTTCTGGCAAGGCCCGAGGTGGGGGGTCTGTGACCCGAGCTGGTTGTGCTGAACGGGGGGGGTTGTACCTGCAATGACACTCCGATGCTTAAGTTAGCATGGGTCCAAGCAGATATCAAGTAGAATTAGAGTATGAGTTATACCTGGGTGCTCCAGTGTATTTATAGTAGTTGGCTGCGATCATCCCTGGATAAGATATTCTTATCTTATCTTATCTTTTGGGAGATTCATCTCTATCTTTGCGGAACCGCCTTTCCCAGGCCCTTTCAGCCTTTAGGTTTTGGGCTTAGTTCCTTCTGATGGGCCTTTCTTTGGCCTGTTTGTCCGAGGTCCGACCTCGAACGTGGGCCTTGGGTCGAGGTCGGGCCTTCTATCAGCATTACCGAGTTTGGAGAGCTCGGTCAGGGTATGAACACCTTCCTTGATCCAACAGCAAACAAGATGCAGAAAAATTAAAGATGAAAGCAATGAAGAAAACTTTGATTCAAATCACAATTCACTTGAAAGTTTGTAGAAGAAGAACAAGAGAGGTTGCAGATGGAGAATGAAAACAGAATTTCTTCCAATCTCCACCCAAGATTCAAAACAGAAAATGAAAACTAAGAGAGAGCTCTCAAATCCTAATGCTCCCTAGTGGAGCTAGCCTCTTTCTAATTGAGCTCCTATTAGAGCCAACCTCCCCTTAGTGAGATGGAATTGATGCCTTTATATAGGCTTTACAAAATGAAAAATGAAAATGAAATTAAAACAAATTACAAAAATGAAAATCCTAATTTAATTGATCCATGTGCCTTTGAGTGATGATGTGGGCTTTGCTTGCTTTGGATTTGAGGAGAAATGGGTTTGGTTGGCCTTGATTCAATTTGGAGAGGAATTGAATTTAAATGGAATTTTGGTTGGATTTTGGCCCATGAGTGTTTGTTCCCAGGAGGCTGCCCTGCCCTTGTGGAGGGCAGGGCAGAAAATGGTGCGTGTTGGTGCTTGCGTGCGCGTTTGGGTGCTGCAGGATGCTGCCCTGCCCTTGTGGAGGGCAGGGCAATGTTGTCATGGTGCGTGCCATGCTTCCCTGGGCCGTGTCAAAGTGATGCGCGCAAGCTCCCTTGTGTGTAGCGCTCCCCACTTCCCCTTAGGTGCTTGGTTCGAAACCCATGGGTGGCACTTGGAGTTGATTTTTCTTGGATTTTCTTCAAGAAGAGCACGACATTGCCCTGCCCTCCAAGAGGGCAGAGCAGAAATTTAAACGCTACTTTGCTTTGGAGTGAGGCTCCAGCTTCGAGCCTTGGTGGAAGCACTTTGGTTTATTTTTGCTTATTTTTGGCCCTTAAAGATGCCTTTCGTTCCTGCCTCAATTTTACGCCAAATATGGATTGCTATATATCGTTGGAAAGCTCTGAATGTCAGCTTTCCAACGCAACTGAAAGCACATCAATCGGACGTCTGTAGCTCAAGTTATAGCCCTTTGAAAGAGGCATGGTCATGCTGTGAGCGCCCAGATTTTACCTTAGCGAAAATTCTTGCTTCCAACCTCACTTTGCATCACGATTCTGCCCTGCCCTTGGCAAGAGCAGGGCAGTGTGTGCTGATTGCTTATTCTTCATTAATTTGGTCATGGGCCACGCTTTTAAAAGCGTGGCCTAAGCCTCCAAAGTGTGCTCCAACTTCAAAGTGTGTCCCAAAGCTCTTTTTTTCTCCTTTTTTTGTGCTTCTTTGCTTCTTTTTCTTCTTATTTCCTACAAGGTTTATAAAATTAAAATATCAAGGAAATATATCATTTAAGTACAAAAGCATTTAATATTTAAGCACAAATTATCAATTTTTTGTATGAAAAAGCATAGAAAAATAGGTATATGATGACATGTCATCACAACACCAAACTTAAACCTTGCTTGTCCCCAAGCAAGAAAAGAATCATGCAATAGAAATCGACAATCCAAGGTAAGAAGAGTAGCAAGTTAATGTTCATGGCAAGCTGGTTTTCTATGCATGCTACAATCACAAAAGAGATGTAAATGATTGATGCTTCTATCTAGCTCATTTTATGAAATCTTTTTCTTATAATTCTTCCTTGAAACAAGCTTTTGATTTTTTTATTTTTTTTAGCTTCTCCTTTTGGATGCTTTGCCCCATGAGTTAATAACAAAGCTACGACTTCTAAATGCTTTGTTTTCAAGTATTACCACTTGATACATAAGCACCACAAGCATTTAATTAGAGGACTTCATTAAGCTCATTTTTCTTTTCTTTTCTTGACTCTCTAATCATTGATGCTCAGAGCCTGGAGCTTTGAGGAAGTGCTTTTGCACTTGAGCCTAGCCTTGACTTCTAAGTGTTTTGTTTTCAAGCATTTGGCTTGATACATAAACACCACAAGCACTTAACAAATAAATTGTCATTGGTACTCAGAGCCTTCAGTTTTCTCATTCTTTCCCTTTTTCTTTTCTTGCTTTAATTGTATTTGCTTCTTCAAGGTTTTCATGATTTCAAAAGATTTCACAAAATGTACTAGATGAAAAACTTCAATTAAATAAAATCCAATGCAATTGAGCAACAATCAATCATACTAGCTTTCCAATACTTGTATGCACATGCTAAATTCTTCTTTAATGCCTTGTTTATTTATGATCATGATGCTTTATTGCCTTTGAATTCACAAAGCTCAAGTTGGTAGTTATAATGCCACAGTAACATATTATAAATCAAAATTCAAGCTATGCTTATTCATACACACATGTATACAGAGAAGGTAAAGACAATCATGCAGTTTATGAAACAAATGAGAGGAAAAGGAACTTTACAACCTTGTAGTTCATCTTCTCTATTGTTGTCATTTTCCTCCCATTCTTCTCCTTCCCATACCAACTCAAAATGCTTGCTCATCCTCAAGCAACAATTAGAACAATGGCTATGGGGCTAAGAAGGATCATGAATGTCTTACACAATGATATGTTAGTAGTACATGTGTTTCAAGCAAGCAAAATTGAGGATAACAATCAAGGCACGGAGAAATAAAAACACTATGATTGCAAACGTAAGATGGTGTGCATGATACATTGCATAAAAAATATATAAGTGGCATACCAGACTTAGTGTGACACTTTCACTTGGAATTGATGCAAGTATCTTGTAAGGATTGGAACCAAATTTTGTTGCATAGCAACACCAAACTTAGAATACGACCATATGCCAATTTATTTGAATTAGAACTAAACAAAAGAAACTGTTATATGTTAAATACAATCACCAAGCCAAGAATATGTCATGAATAAGGATCTCTTGGTGATGTATTAACTAAAACAGTCAAGAAGCAAAATAAGTGGAAGTATTAAAAATAAAGAAATAACTAAAGTAAACAGAATAATAAAGTGTCAAACCAAAAGAAAAACAACACTGCATAGGCCTTATGATTATGCAGACAAGTAGTGTTGCTTAATGAATTTCATAGAGAATTAAGTGGCACACCAAACTTAGAATCTTAGTGTGTCACTTCCATTTTTGATTTGATGCAATCATCCAAAAAGATTAAAAACAAGTTGTTGCAAGACAACACCAAACTTAGAATGTAACCATATGCCCATTTATTGAATTTAAACAAAGTAAAGAACGAAGACAAAGCAGAGAAGAAATGTTACCTACGGTTGGGTTACCTCCCAACAAGTGCTCTTTTAGTGTCATTAGCTTGACATGTTGTTATTCACTTTCTTCCTCTTCTTCCAATTGGTTAAGAGGAATGACCTTAAGGGGGGAGAAGATTCAGCTACTGTCCCTTGTCTTGGCCTTTCCTCAGCAAGCTTTCTTTTGCAAATGGCTTGATTGATCTTGCTTGCTGGATTAGGGACAGGATTGGTGTTTTTGTTAGTTGCCTTCACTTCTTGGATGTCAAGACATGGTTGTTGTGTGATTTTTGGAGTGATTTCTTTATCAAGAGCCTCTTGCATTGGTGGTTCCATGAGCTTTTCCTTCATGTACTTCTCTACTTCAGTTGAGTGTGACTTCTCTTGAATGTCTTCCTCCCTTTCTTCTTCATGATCTTCCATTAATGCCTCTGGGAGGGATCTTTGTGTTTCATTGTCACCTCAAGTGGCTCTTGTGAATGTAGAATCCTTGGCTCATGTCCAAATACTTCCACCACATCTTCTTTTTTCACTGAAATTTCACTTGCCACAGAGGCTTCCTCATCTTGCTTTTCCATTTCCTCACCCACAAATTGGTCTTCATCCTCTCTGTTTGATGGTTCTAAGTTCCTCCTTGTTTGCTCTAAGGGCTCATTCATCTTCCTGAGGATGATTTCTTTCCAGGATTGAGGTTGTGTGTATCTTTCCACGAGTTTTCTATGTATTTCAATGGCTTGAAGGTAATCCTCATCTGGTGGTTCAAGAGATGAAGGTTGAGAGTAATTTTGGTGACGTGGATATGTTGTGGTGAAGCTGTGTTGAGGGGTGTGGAATGAGTTGTGTGATTGATGGGATGACTTGTATGGATTTTGGAGGAAACTTTGTGTTGAGGTATAATCTAGTGATGAAGAACTTTCAAATGAGAAACTGGGACGTGAGGGTGAATGCTCTTTCATTCCTTGGTGATACTCCCTGCCACCATTAGAATAATGACTTGAATCATTTTGTGGTAGTGGGAAGTATCCCATATGATTCTCTTGCACATCTTGTGTCTCTGAAGCAAATCTCCATGGATTGGAGTGCTCAGAATTTGTGTCTTCCTGGTGATATTCCCAACCATAATTAGAATACTGACTTGAATCATATTGTGATGGCGGGCAATATCCCATGAAGTTTGTTTGACTAAAAGATGAGGTGAACTCCATTTGAATTTTGCAAAACACAACACCATTGAAAATTGAAAGTCATGTCACAGAGACAGAATTTCTTAGTGAGGCAAAAATACAAACACCTTGGTTTCAGTTTAAAATAGAGAACAAAAACAAAAAAAATGCTTGATCTAGACTTCTCACCCACTTAATCATTGTTGATCTAAATCAATCCCCGGCAACGGCGCCAAAAACTTGATGTGCGGAAAATGATCCGACACAAAACTCACCGGCAAGTGTACCGGGTCGCATCAAGTAGTAATAACTCACTTAGAGTGAGGTCGATCCCACAGGGATTGATGGATCAAGCAACTTTAGTGGGTGATTAGTTTAGTCAAGCTAACATTGAGTGAATTGTGTGAAGTGTAGCCAACAGAAAGTAAATGGCAGAAATCTTAAAGATGCAGAAAGTAAATTGGCAAGTAACTTAAAGAGCAAGAAAAGTAGATTGACAAAATCTTAAACGACAAGAAATGTAAATTGCATCAAATGTAAAGGGGATTGGGTGCAGGGGATTTAAAATTCAACAAGAAAATGTAATGAGCAATCAAGCAGAGGAGTAAAAGATGAAATAAGTGCAGCAGATTTAAATAGAAATGGAAAATTTCTTGAAGAAGCAACACAGAATGTAATTAAGCTCAATTGTGAAATTTAAAGAGACAAATGAAGATCTCAGGGAATCAAAGAGACTAGAAAACAAGTCTAGATCTCAATCCCTTCCTTGATCCAACAGCAAACAAGATGCAGGAAAATTAAAGATGAAAGCAATGAAGAAAACTTTGATTCAAATCACAATTCACTTGAAAGTTTGTAGAAGAAGAACAAGAGAGGTTGCAGATGGAGAATGAAAACAGAATTTCTTCCAATCTCCACCCAAGATTCAAAACAGAAAATGAAAACTAAGAGAGAGCTCTCAAATCCTAATGCTCCCTAGTGGAGCTAGCCTCTTTCTAGTTGAGCTCCTATTAGAGCCAACCTCCCCTTAGTGAGATGGAATTGATGCCTTTATATAGGCTTTACAAAATGAAAAATGAAAATGAAATTAAAACAAATTACAAAAATGAAAATCCTAATTTAATTGATCCATGTGCCTTTGAGTGATGATGTGGGCTTTGCTTGCTTTGGATTTGAGGAGAAATGGGTTTGGTTGGCCTTGATTCAATTTGGAGAGGAATTGAATTTAAATGGAATTTTGGTTGGATTTTGGCCCATGAGTGTTTGTTCCCAGGAGGCTGCCCTGCCCTTGTGGAGGGCAGGGCAGAAAATGGTGCGTGTTGGTGCTTGCGTGCGCGTTTGGGTGCTGCAGGATGCTACCCTGCCCTTGTGGAGGGCAGGGCAATGTTGTCATGGTGCGTGCCATGATTCCCTGGGCCGTGTCAAAGTGATGCGCGCAAGCTCCCTTGTGTGTAGCGCTCCCCACTTCCCCTTAGGTGCTTGGTTCGAAACCCATGGGTGGCACTTGGAGTTGATTTTTCTTGGATTTTCTTCAAGAAGAGCACGACATTGCCCTGCCCTCCAAGAGGGCAGAGCAGAAATTTAAACGCTACTTTGCTTTGGAGTGAGGCTCCAGCTTCGAGCCTTGGTGGAAGCACTTTGGTTTATTTTCGCTTATTTTTGGCCCTTAAAGATGCCTTTCGTTCCTGCCTCAATTTTACGCCAAATATGGATTGCTATATATCGTTGGAAAGCTCTGAATGTCAGCTTTCCAACGCAACTGAAAGCACATCAATCGGACATCTGTAGCTCAAGTTATAGCCCTTTGAAAGAGGCATGGTCATGCTGTGAGCGCCCAGATTTTACCTTAGCGAAAATTCTTGCTTCCAACCTCACTTTGCATCACGATTCTGCCCTGCCCTTGGCAAGAGCAGGGCAGTGTGTGCTGATTGCTTATTCTTCATTAATTTGGTCATGGGCCACGCTTTTAAAAGCGTGGCCTAAGCCTCCAAAGTGTGCTCCAACTTCAAAGTGTGTCCCAAAGCTCTTTTTTTCTCCTTTTCTTGTGCTTCTTTGCTTCTTTTTCTTCTTATTTCCCACAAGGTTTATAAAATTAAAATATCAAGGAAATATATCATTTAAGTACAAAAGCATCCAATATTTAAGCACAAATTATCAATTTTTTGTATGAAAAAGCATAGAAAAATAGGTATATGATGACATGTCATCAAGGGGGTCCTTCTTAGGGGCTGGACACTAGTCTCTTCTCCTTTGTGCGCTGGATCCTAGAATAGAGCAGAAGATTGGCGTTGAACGCCAGCTTTGGGCCTTTAATTCTGAAGAAAAGTATGGCCTATTAAACATTGCTGAAAGCTCTAGAGGTTAGCTTTCCATATCTGTTAAGAACGCTCCATTTGGATTTTTGTAGCTCCAGAAAAGCCCTTTCGAATGCAAGGAGTTCAGATCCGGACAACATCTGTCGTGCTTTTTTTGTCTCTGAATCAGACTTTTGCTCCAGCACCTCAATTTCAGCCAAAAAATACATGAAATTGCATAAAAACACACAAACTCAAATTAGACCTAAAAAATGTCACTTTTACAATAAAACCTATGAAAATATAATAAAACTTAAACAAAACATGCTAAAAACTATATGAAATGATGCCAAAAAGCTTATAAAATATCCGCTCATCAGAACATCAACTTAAACTGTTGCTTGTCCCCAAACAACTAAAAACACAGTAGGATAAAAAGAAGAGTAAGATACAATAAATCTCAGAGTTTCCAATGAAGCTCAATTTCAATTAGATGAGTGGGACTTAGTAGATTTTTTCTTCTGAATAGTTTTAAAACTCAAAAGTGTTGGTCTCTTTAGAAACTTAGAATCCAGATGACCCTAAGCACTTTATTTTCCAGTATTACCACCGGATACATAAATGCCACAGACACTTTAACTGGGTGAACCCTTTCAGATTGTGATTCAACTTTGCTAGAATCCCCAGATAGACGTGTTCAGAGTTCTTAAGCACACTCTTAGGATCTTTGGATCCTTTTACCCTTGCCTTTTGGTTTAAAGGGTTATTGGCTTTTTCTTCTTTTTATTTTTCATTCATTTTTTTCGCATGCATATATATATTTATTTTTTTTCTTTTATTGCAACATGCTTTTTCTTTTTATTTTGCTGCTTTTTCTTGCTTCAAGAATCAATTTTGTTGGATTTTTCAGATTACCAATAATACTTCACTTTCAAGAGCCAACATTCTTAATTTCAACTTCAAATATGAATTGTTTATTCATACATTTAGAAAAAAAAAAGCAATGCCACCATATTAAAATAATTGACGTTTCTTATTATAAAACTCAAAATTCATGTATCTATCTATTCTTTTCCAATAAAATTTTCTTTTAAGTAAGGTGAGAGATATATGAAATATTTATAACTTTAAGACATAGATAGAAATGATCATGCAATAAGAACAAGAAATAGATGATAAAATATAACAGAAAATAAAAAGAAAAAAATGACATAAGGAGAGGGGATTAAGAGAACGAATCTACCTTAATGGTGGCAGCTAGTGCTCTTCCTTGAGGATCCAATGTAGTGCTTGATTTCTTCAATGTCGCTCCTTTGTCTTTGTTATTCTTCCCTCATAGCCCTTAGATCTTCTCCAATTTCATTGAGGATGGTTGATGAATGCGCATCATGTTATATTTTCTATGCTTTTTCATTTCAAAATTTAATTCATTATGCTTAATTATTGAGTATTTTTGTGCTTAAGTTGTATATTGCTTTGACTTCTTTGAATTGTTTAACTTTGTAGAAAAAGGTGAAAAAAGAAGCAAAAAGCACAAAAGAAGCATAGGAAGCTGGCGTGCCACTTGGTGCTCTAGGCGTGGCATGCCAAGCTTGTGAGCCCAACTCTCATCAATGGGCGTGCCACTTGGTGCTCTGGGCATGGCACGCCATGCTTGTGAATTCAAGATCTTAAAGAGGGCGTGCCACTTGGTTTTTGGGCATGGCACGCCAAGCCAACATTCCAGCAAAGGAGATTGAAGAGTTCTACTTTGGTGTGGCACCCCAGTATTGGGCGTGGCATGCCGAGGCATATGCTAGCCTAACCTTCTCTCATTCAAATGAACATATCTTGGGCTACACAACTCCAAATGAGATTATTTTAGTGCCATTCAAAATTAGACATCCAGAGCTTTTCAACCATATATAACACTTTATAATGGATGTAATAACCGTGATTAATCGAACATGTTAATTAAATGGTTATATTGCCCAAATTTGATTCTGAAAAGTTAGAGTGAGAATTTGAGGTTTTAAACATCATTTTTGGACTCAGTGGGTCTTTTTGTGTCAGAAAATGCGTTTTCTATGAAAAACCATGAAAAACCATGAATCGGCAGTTGAATCGATTAAACTGGTTCAAGTCTGCCTGGTACTACACAAGAAAAAGTAAAAACCATCAAAAACCTTAGAAAAACATTAAAGATGAAAAATCGGGCATTAATTTTAAAGGTTTGGCCCGAAGTTGAGCCAAACGGGCTAAAAACGCTAACGGATTGGACCAGGCCCAAGTTAGGCCCAAGCTCAAAATATATAAGGGTTCATTACTGAACACAATCACTCATAACACACTCAAACACACCCATACATTACTGAAGAGAAGAAGAAGATGAGAAACCCCAGGAGCACTATTCATCCTCTTCTTCTCTAGCTAATATCTTGAGCTACGGTGCTCTGATTTGCGTGCCGTCAGCGGCTCCGTGTTCCTTTCGAAGAGCTCTAAAAAACCCATATGAGAAACTGGTAAGGTAAGCTCGAAATTCACCCAGTTCTTCTCTTCAAAATTTCTGGTAACTAGGGCTTAGGGTTAAGTGAGTTTTTGTGATTCTTGGTATTTAGGTTCACTCTAATCCTTGCTTAGCTTGGGGTTTTGACATCCAGATCTGTTGAGAAAGGTAAGAGGCTTTGAACTCTTGTGAAATTTTGATTTATGTTGAGCCCTAGGTTGATTTTGGGTGATTTATATGTATATAGCTGGATTATTGTGAATTTGGAGCTTGTTGGTGCATGTTGGAGTTACATTGGTGGTTGGATTTTGGTTGAAAGCTCATTTGGTTCATAAAGGGAATCGGCCAATGTATAGTTTCCATTTCCTCTATGTAGTATAAAATATTCATGGACACCTAGACTAGTGACCCAAAGGATAGGTTTCGAAATTTTATGTTGTTGATGATTGTTTGTGTTGATGAAGTATAATAATTTGATGTTGTTGTTATAGTTAAATGATGAAGTTGAGATATGATGGATGTGGATGAATGAGTATTGTCAAGTATTGATTTGAATCGTGGTTGGATTGATGATGAAAATTGATGATGATATGATGATGATTGGTGGATATGTTGTGTATGTGATAATTGAGGTTGTGGGTAATGAAATGTGAAAGAAAATATGGTACGACTGAATGCAATATGATAGAAATGTTAACTTTGATGAAAAGTGGAGTTTTGGAATGGTTTGGTATGGTTTTGAAAAGTGTATGGTAAGAAATTGAGGAAATTGTGAAGTTTGATAAAGTTGGGTTTTTTGTGAACTTTGTCTGATCATAACTTTTGCCTCAGTTTTCTAAATTGATGGAAATTAGTTTAGAATTAAAGTTTATTGAAAACTCTTCGAAACAATATAAAGTTTGAAAGATTTGGAATTTTGTAGAGGAGGTTATGATCATTCAAAGTTGGTGTTAAAAATCTGAAATTCTGCAAAGTTGCATAATTTTGTGATTTCTGATATGTGCGCACGCACAGCCATGTGCGAACGCACACCTCTGCGAAGATGTTGACTTGTGCTCATGCACAGACCTGTGTATCCGCACACGCAGAGGCAGGCAATCTGCTTGCGGCGCTAGCACAGCCTGTGCGCGCACACACCAAGGGAAAATTACAACCTGTGTGTACGTACAGACCTGTGCGCACGCACACGTTGGGAAGGCCAATCTGTTAGGGGCGCTGGCACAGGTGGTGCGAGTGAACATACTTTGTAAACTTTGACACCTGTGCGTATGCACACGATTTAAAATTCTCCAGAGCGTGCACGCGCACATCCCTGTGCGACCGCACACGCCCTGTTTCTCAAAATTTTATTTGTTTTCAACTATTCTACCTTCCCACAAGGTTGTAAGCTTCTTTAACACTATTCTTAGACTCTTGGGCCTAGTTTTAGACTTTTTAAACATTGGGAAAGAATGTCGGGATATTAGATGATATTATTTTGATAACTTAGAAAATGGAGACCTAGGTTTCTGGCGTGCTAAGGAATGATGAAATGTTGATGTGTGGAAACTGAGATATGAATGGACAGTGGTTGAGATGAGTCGGGGACTTGGATTGAGATAATGGATCCATGTATACTGAAAATGTTTTTTGAAAACCACAGATATATTGTTTTTACTCAGATTTTGAGACGCTATGTGCTGGCAGGGACGGCGGTTGGATCCCGCCTGTCGAGGTGGCGGCGGTGGCGTAAGGGCGGTGGTTCATCCCGCTTGTGTTGAGATGTGAGGTCTGCGGCAAGAGTATCCCGCTCGCATCCCTTCAGATACATAGAGCGTGCAGGCGCCGTAATAAACCACTATTTTATGGTTTATCTTGTGTTTAATTGAGTGGTTTTATCAAGTCTTTACCCACTTATTCATATGAACTGCATAATTTTACAATCCCTTCCTAAATATTATTTTATGGTTGAAAACTTGCTTCTTAGAGATCTTTAATTTGTGTATTTTAATTCTCCTTTATACCATTCGATGCTGTGATCTGTGTATTAAGTGTTTCAGGCTTTACAAGGCAGGGATAACTTAGAGAATGGAGAGGAAGCTTGCAAAAATGGAAGGAACACAAGAAACTAAGGAGATAACCAGCGAACAGCGACGCGCGCGGGTGGCTAACGTGAGCGCGCGAAATGGAGAAAGTCACAGCGATGCGTACACGTGCCTGACACGTACGCGCGGATTGGAGTCTACACGAATGACGCGAACGCATGGATGACGCGGACGCGCAACAAGGAAAATCACCGAATGACGCGCACGCGTGACCTATGTGATTTGCAGAAATAACAGAAAATGCTGGGGGCGATTTTGGGACGCATTTTGACCGAGTTTTCGGCCAAAAAACACAGAATAAAGCCATGGAACATGTAGAGACTTAAGACACACATCAACACATTCTCATTAGGATAGTTTTAGGATTTTAGATCTAAATCTAGAGAGAAACTACCCTTCCTCTTGGTTCACTTTACATTCATAGTTATTAGTTCTATGCTTTTTGCTTTGGATATTGAAGAGTCATCACCTCCGTTGAAGATACTATTCTAGTTTATTTTTCTTTACTTGCTCTTTTATTTATTCCATATTCCTAATTCTTGTTTAAAGTAGTAGTTGGATTATTTTCATGGATTGTTGATACAAAGGATTACTTTTATTTTTAATTAAATTTCAGTCTCTATTTTATTTAAATTATTATGTCTTCTTCTTATATTTTTCTGAGTATTATATTCATGTCAATGGAGTAGATTCCCTACTTGACATGGGGGAAGATTAAGAGGAGACACTTGAGTTGGAAGGCTTAAGTGTAGATTAAACTGAAAGTTGTTGGCTAGTTCTGTATTTACTAACGCTAGACTGGTACACGAAATCGTGATACACAACTTCGTGCAGCTGACCAACAAGTACACTGGGTTGTCGAAGTAATACCTTATGTGAGTAAGGGTCGATCCCACAGAGATTGTCGGCTTAAAGCAAGCTATGGTCATCTTGTAAATCTCAGTCAGGCGGATTCAAATGATTATGGGGTTTTGATAATTAAGAGAATGAAATAGAACATAAAATAGGATAGAAATACTTATGCAATTCATTGATGGAAATTTTAGATAAGCCTATGAAGATGCTTTGTTCCATCTGAGCCTCTGCTTTCCTATTGTCTTCATCCAATCATTCATACTCCTTTCCATGGCAAGCTGTATGTAGGTGGATCACCGTTGTCAATGGCTATCATCCATCCACTCAGTGAAAATGGTTCTCTACAATTTCCCACATGCCTAATCAGTTGTCGGCTCTCGATCATGTTGGAATAAGATCCTTTGATCCTTTTGCGCACTGTCACTGCGCCCTATAGTCACGAGTTTAAAGCGCATCACAGTCATCCCATCCCAGATCCTACTCAGAATACCACAGACAAGGTTTAGACTTTTCGGATTTCAAGAATGCTGCCAAACGATTCTAGCTTATACCACGAAGACTCTGATCTCATGAAATGGAAGACTCTGTTGTCAAGAGAGGCAACCATGCGTCGTGGATCAGGAGGCCAAGAAATATGCATTCAAGCTTGTTTTCAAGTAGAACGGAAGTGGTTGTCAGGCATGCATTCATAAGTGAAAATGGTGATGAGTGTCACTTGATCATCACATTCATCAAGTTGAGATGCGAATGGATATCTTGGAACAGCAATAATCTTAAATTGAATAGATAACAGTAGTAATTGCATTAATTCATGAGGAACATTAGAGCACCACACCTTAATCTATGATGTGTAGAAACTCCACTGTTCAAAATACATAAGAACAAGGTCTAGGCATGGCCCCTCCCAAATAGCATGAAACATACGAAAAGGGTTCAAAGACCTGATCCCAAGATCAAAGATTATCCAAAGATGAAAATACAATAGTAAAAGGTACTATCTATAGTGAACTAGTAACCTAGGGTTTACAGAAATAAGTAAATGATGCATAAATCCACTTCCAGGGCCCACTTGGTGTGTGCTCGGGCTGAGCATTGAAGATTTCACGTGCATAGCCTTTTCTTGGAGTTAAACGCCAGCTTTGATGCCATTTTGGATGTTTAACTCGAATTCTGGTGCCAGTTTGGGCGTTTTACGCCAGAATTTTTATGTTGACTTGGAACGCAAGTTTAGGCCATCAAATCTCGGGCAAAGTATCGACTATTATACATAATGTCTACTTTCCAACGCAATTGAGAGCGCACAAATTGGGCTTTGGTAGCTCTAGAAAATCCATTTTAAGTGCAGGGAGGTCAGAATCCAACAGCATCTGTAGTCCTTTTTCAGCCTCTGAATCAGAGTTTTGCTCAGGTCCCTCAATTTCAGCCAGGAAAAACCTGAAATCATAGAAAAATACACAAACTCATAGTAAAGTCCAGAAATGTAATATTAGCATAAAAACTAATAAAAATATACTAAAAACTAACTAAATCATACTAAAAATTACCTAAAGACAATGCCAAAAAGCGTATAAATTATCCGCTCATCACAACACCAAACTTAAATTGTTGCTTGTCCCCAAGCAACTGAAAACAAAATAGGATAAAAAGAAGAGAATATACAATGAATCTCACAATATCAATGAAACTTAGTCCCAATTAGATGAGCTGGGCTAGTAGCTTTTTGGCTTCTGAACAATTTTGGCATCTCACTTTATCCTTTGAAATCCAGAATGATTGGCATATATAGGAACTCAGAATTTTAGACAGTGTTATTGATTCTCCTAGTTTAGTATGTTGATTCTTGAACATAGCTACTTTATGAGTCTTGGCCGTGACCCTAACCACTTTGTCTTCCAGTATTACAACCGGATACATAAATGCCACAGACACATAACTGGGTGAACCTTTTCAGATTTTGACTCAGCTTTGCTAAAGTCCCCAGTTAGAGGTGTCTAGAGTTCTTAAGCACACTCTTTTTGCTTTGGATTACGACTTTTACCATTCAGTCTCAAGCTTTTCACTTGGACCTTCATGACTGGTGCACAAAAATTACAATCACAATTTTGCAATTCCGCACAACTAACCAGCAAGTGCACTGGGTCATCCAAGTAATACCTTACGTGAGTAAGAGTCGATCCCACGGAGATTGTCGGCTTGAAGCAAGCTATGGTTATCTTGTAGCTCTTAGTCAGGATATCAATAATGGTTCTAAGTTTTAATTGGAATAAGTAAAAGAACATGGATTAAATGATACTTGTTATGCAGTAATGGAGAACATGTTGGGGTTTTGGAGATGCTCTGTCTTTTGAATTTCTGCTTTCCTACTGTCTTCTTCTTCATGCACGCAGGTCTCCTTCCATGGTAAGCTGTATGCTGATGGATCACCGTTGCCAATGGCTACTAGTCGTCCTCTCAGTGAAAAGGGTCCATGTACATGGCTAATCATCTGTTGGTTCTCACAAATGTTGGAATAGGATCCATTGATCCTTTTGCACACTGTCACTGCGCCTACATTAATGAGTTTGAAGCTCGTCACAGTCATCCCTTCCCGGATACTACTCGGAATACCACAGACAAGGTTTAGACTTTTCGGATCTTAGGAATGCTGCCAATTGATTCTAGCTTATACCACGAAGACTCTGATCTCACGGATTTGAATGCTTGATGAATGGATTTTTGACGGTTTAGAATTTCACAAATGAAATCTCGTTGAAGTATAGTTTCTAAACCAACAATAATCCTTTCATGCAAAAATTTGTTTGTCACAAGTACAAACCCCCTAAAATCTATAAACCGAAGTATTTAAACCTCGGGTCGTTCTCCCTAGGATTTACAATAAAGTGTCTTGTTATTGGTTAGAAATGTGTTTTGGGGTTTTGGTAAGAAACATGGAAGTTAAATGGCAAGAAAGTAAAGTAAGGCCTAAAAAGGTCTTGGCAAGGGTTGGTGGTCAAGGATCTCTATCCTAATCACTAACCACAATATGAGAATTGGCAAGGATTAATCTCATTAAATCATCTTCTAACTAGTAGTAAACGAAAGTCAAATGAGCTATATCAATCCTAGTCCATAAGTCCTAACTCTCCATTAATCCAATTAGTGAGAACTAGAGTCAATGGCTCCCAATCATCAATCACTTGGACATTAGTAACTCAAGAGTTCCTAAGTTACCTTTCCAAGCCAAGAGTATAAAATTCTACTCTAACATCCAACCAAGCATTTCATCAAACACTTGGAAGGCGTAAAAGGAAAGCATAGTAAAATTGCAAGAAAAGTAAATCTACACTACTCAACTGCAAGGAATTAAACAACAACAAATCAAATGAACACAATTATTATGAATTACCTCTAATTGAATTGAAAGAGAATAGGAGGAACAAAAGTAGATCTACAACAAAGTATAAGAACAACATAAAGGAAATTACAACAAAAGAATAGAGGAAGATGAATGTAACAACAAAGAATTGAGAGATAGAAGTGGAAGAAAGCAAAGATTAAAACCTAGATCTAAGAACTAAACCTAATCCTAATCCTAATCCTAGAGAGAAGTGAGAGCTTCTCTCTCTAGAAACTACTTCTAAAACTAAACTATGACTAATGATCAAAAAGTATGAAAAATATCCTCATTCCCCCTTCAATCTTTGGCTTAAATAGCATCAGAAATGAGTTGGATTGGGCCCACAAGGCTTCTAAAATCGCTGGCCACGTGCTGCATTAAGTGGGTAATGTGCCACCATCGGCGCATCCGCATACTGTGCACGAGCGCGCCCCTATGTGCGATGCAACTATGGCAAATCTTATATCGTTTCAAAGCCCCGGATGTTAGCTTTCCAACCCAACTGGAACTGCATCATTTGAACCTCTGTAGCTCAAGTTATGGTCGTTTAAGTGCGAAGAGGTCGGCTTGACAGCTTTCCGGTTCTTTCGTTTCTTCATGAGTTCTCCAACTTTTCATGCTTTCTTTCTTCATTCCTGGTGCACGAATTTGCAATCCGTACAACTAACCAGCAAGTGCACTGGGTCGTCCAAGTAATACCTTACATGAGTAAGGGTCGATCCCATGGAGATTATTGGTTTGAAGCAAGCTATGTTTATTTTATTAATCTTAGTCAGGATACCAATAAGGTTATTTGGTTTTAATTATATGAAGTCAAAGTATTTGGAATAAGGAATTGTTACTTTATTAATGGAGAATATGTTGGGGTTTTGGAGATGCCTTGTCCTCTGAACTTCAACTCTTCCTTGAAATCCTTTTCCCACACGCAAGGTTCCTTCCATGGCAAGCTCTATGTAGGGTGTCACCATTGTCAATGGCTACTTCCCATCCCCTCAGTGAAAATGGTCCAAATGCTCTGTCACAGCACGGCTAATCATCTGTCGGTTCTCAATCAGGTTGGAATATAATCCATTGATTCTTTTGCGTCAGTCACTAACGCCCAGCTTTCAGGAGTTTGAAGCTCGTCACAGTCATTCAATCCCAGAATCCTACTCGGAATACCACAGACAAGGTTTAGACTTTCCGGATTCTCATGAATACCGCCATCAATCCGGCTTATACCACGAAGATTCTGATTAAGGAATCTAAGAGATACTCATTCAATCTGATGTAGAACGGAGGTGGTTGTCAGGCACACGTTCATGGATTGAGGAAGGTGATGAGTGTCACGGATCATCACCTTCTCCATAATTATGTGCGAATGAACATCTTAGATAAGAACAAGCGTGTTTGAATGGAAAACAAAAGTAATTGCATTAATTCATCGAGACGCTGCAGAGCTCCTCACCCCCAACAATGGAGTTTAGAGACTCATGCCGTCAAAAAGTATGTAATTCAGATCTGAAAATGTCATGAGGTTCAAAATAATTCTCTAAAAGTTGTTTAAATAGTAAATTAGTAACCTAGGTTTATAGAATATGAGTAAACTAAGATAATTAGTGCAGAAATCCACTTCTAGGGCCCACTTGGTGTGTGCTGGGGTTGAGACTAAAGCTATCCACGAGCTGAGGCTTTTCTTGGAGTTGAACTCCAAGTTATAACGTGTTTTGGGCGTTCAACTCCGGATCATGACGTGTTTCTGGCGTTTAACTCCAGACAGCAGCATATACTGGGCGTTCAACGCCAAGTTACGTCATCTATCTTCGCGCAAAGTATGGACTATTATATATTTCTGGAAAGCCCTGGATGTCTACTTTCCAACGCCGTTGAGAGGGCGCCAATTGGACTCCAGTAGCTCCAGAAAATCCATTTCGAGTGCAGGGAGGTCAGGATCCAACAGCATCAGCAGTCCTTTTTCAGCCTAACTCAGATTTTTGCTCAGCTCCCTCAATTTCAGCCAGAAAATACCTGAAATCATAGAAAAACACACAAACTCATAGTAAAGTCCAGAAATATGATTTTTGCCTAAAAACTAATAATATTTAACTAAAAACTAATTAAAACATGCTAAAATCTACATGAAATTACCCCCAAAAAGCGTATAAAATATCCGCTCATCACAACACCAAACTTAAACTGTTGCTTGTCCTCAAGCAACTAGATAAATAAAATAGGATAACAAGAAATTAAGAAGTAATAATATTTCAGAGTTTTAAGTGAAGCTCAGATTCTAATTGGATGAGCGGGGCTAGTAGCTTTTTGCTTCTGAACAGTTTTGGCATCTCACTTTATCCTTTGAAATTCAGAATGATTGGCATCCATAGGAACTCAGAATTCAGATAGTATTATTGATTCTCCTAGTTTAGTATGTTGATTCTTGAACACAGCTACCTAATGAGTCTTGGCCGTGGCCCTAAGCACTTTGTTTTCCAGTATTACCACCGGATACATAAATGCCACAGACACATAACTGGGTGAACCTTTTCAGATTGTGACTTAGCTTTGCTCAAGTCCCCAATTAGAGGTGTCCAGAGTTCTTAAGCACACTCTTTTGCTTTGGATCACGACTTTAACCACTCAGTCTCAAGCTTTTCACTTGGACCTGCATGCCACAAGCACATGGTTAGGGACAGCTTGATTTAGCCGCTTAGGCCTGGATTTATTTCCTTGGGCCCTCCTATCCATTGATGCTCAAAGCCTTGGATCCTTTTCACCCTTGCCTTTTGGTTTAAAGGGCTATTGGCTTTTTCTACCTCTTTTGCTTTTTTTTTGCAAGCTTGTTTTTCACTGCTTTTTCTTGCTTCAAGAATCAATTTTGTGATTTTTCATATCATCAATAACATTTCTCTTGTTCATCATTCTTTCAGGAGCCAATAATTTTAACATTCATAAAATTCAATATCAAAAATATGCACTGTTCAGGCATTCATTCAGAAGACAAAAAGTATTGCCACCACATATAAATAATTAGAATTTTTCTTATTAAGAACTCGAAAAAAATATTGCCTCTTTATTCTAAAAATCTACTATTTTATTCATGTTTGATGATGATGAGAAAAATAAATTATAACTTAATTGGAATTAAAATCAAAGTAGAGATACTAATTACTACTACTAATATATAACTTCTAAGGTAAATTTCTAATAAGAACAGTTATCACAGAGTTAAGGCAAAGATTAGAACTCAACGACCTTTATTTTGGGAAGTGGATGTTCCTCTAGTCTGTGGGGTGCTTGGTCCTTCAAGATATAATTTCTGACGCTTCAGTTCCTTCAAGTTACATCCTTGCTCTTCCTGTTTCCTTAGGTGCCATGATCTTGATGAGTTTTAGCTCAATGATCATGGCAAATCACACCAAACTTAGAGGTTTGCTTGTCCTCAAGCAAAAGAAAGGATAAGAGAGGAATAGAGGGAGAGGTAATTTCGAAATTCAAAAGATATGATGAGTTGAAAAAGATTTAAAAAAAAGATATAAGATAAAAGATATGATTTATAAAAGGTAAATATGATAAGAAAAAGATATAATTTAAAAAGATATGAATGATATTTAAAAATAAATCTGAATTTTTAATTTGAAAAAGATTTTAGAAGATAATTAAGTGTTGAAGAACTTTTAAGAAAAAAGAGTTGGATTGGATTGGAAAACAATTTGTTTTTATGGATTAAGATGCATGTAATATTTTTGGAAAAGGGATTTTTGAAATTAGGGTTCTTAGAAATTAGAATTAAAATTTTTGAAATTGAAGGATGATATTTGAAAACATGTTTATGTAAGAAATCATGAATTGAAACATAAAAATTAGAAAATTTGTGAAGAAAAACGAATTTTACCTCCTCCCCACCATCCTGGCGTTAAACGCCCAAATGCTGCATGTTTTGGGCGTTTAACGCCCAAATGCTGCTTCTCCTGGGCGTTCAACGCCCAGCTGTTGCTTCTTTCTGGCGTTGAACGCCAAGAAGTCCTTTGTCACTGGGCGTTTTTCTGAACGCCCAGGATGCTGTCAATTTGGCGTTAAACGCCCAGAAGGTGCTTCTTTCTGGCGTTCAACTCCCAGAAGATGCTCCTTTCTAGCGTTTAATGCCCAGATGGCTACCCTTACTGGCGTTGAACGCCCAGTGGGTGCTTCTTTTGGGCGTTCAACGCCCAAAATTGTTTCTTACTGGCTTTTTCACGCCAGTGAGCTTCCAAATTCCCTTGTAACTCTGTAAATCCAATCAATTGCTATTTTACCTTGAAGATACTTTGACATATACCTGTAAAAATCAATTAATTAATCAAAACGAACAAAATTAAATTTTGTGATAGGCTGGGTTGCCTCCCAGCAAGCGCTTCTTTATTGTCCTTAGCTGGGCAGTGAGCTCTCATAGAGTCTCACAGATAATCAGAGCAAGGTAGGGACCCCCCAACATCAAACTTAGAGTTTGAATGTGGGGGTTCAACGCCAAACTTAGAGTTTGGTTGTGGCCTCCCAACACCAAACTTAGAGTTGGACTGTGGGTGCTTTGGTTGACTCTGCAGTGAGAGAAGCTTTTCATGCTTCCTCTCCATTGTTACAAAAGGAGAACCTTGTGTCTTATAGTTTGCAATGTCTGCAAACCACAGAGCTTCCTGAACAGCAAACAAATGCTCATCCAGAAAGGTTTCAGAGATCTCAGTAGGAGGGAGGGATGCTCCTGCTACTGGTTCTATCCGGGACAGGTGATCAGCTACTTGATTCTCTGTTCCTTTTCTGTCTCTTATTTCTATATCAAACTCTTGCAGAAGCAACACCCATCTTATGAGCCTGGGCTTTGAATCCTGCTTTGTGAGTAGATATTTAAGAGCAGCATGGTCAGTGTACACAATCACTTTTGATCCTACTAAGTAGGATCTAAACTTGTCAATGGCATAAACCACTGCAAGTAATTCTTTTTCTGTGGTTGTGTAACTTTTATGGGCATCATTTAAAACACGGCTAGTATAATAAATGACATACAGAAGCTTGTTATGCCTCTGTCCCAATACTGCACCGATGGTATGGTCACTAGCATCACACATTAGTTCAAAGGGTAATGTCCAGTCTGGTGCAGAAATAACTGGTGCTGTGACCAGCTTAGCTTTCAGGGTCTCAAACACCTGCAGACACTTTGTGTCAAACACAAATGGCGTGTCAGCAGCTAGCAGATTGCTCAGAGGTTTGGCAATTTTTTAAAAATCCTTTATAAACCTCCTATAGAATCCTGCATGCCCCAGAAAGCTTCTGATTGCCTTAACATTGGCAGGTGGTGGTAATTTTTGAATTACCTCTACCTTAGCTTGATCCACCTCTATTCCCTTGTTTGAAATTTTGTGCCCAAGGACAATCCCTTCAGTCACCATAAAGTGACATTTTTCCCAGTTTAAAACTAGGTTGGTCTCTTGGCATCTTTTCAGAACAAGTGCTAAATGGTTAAGGCAGGAGCTGAATGATTCTCCAAATACTGAAAAGTCATCCATGAAGACTTCCAGAAACTTCTCCACCATATCAGAGAAGATGGAGAGCATGCACCTTTGAAAGGTTGCAGGTGCATTGCACAAGCCAAATGGCATCCTTCTGTATGCAAATACTCCAGATGGACATGTGAATGCCGTTTTCTCTTAATCCTGGGGATCTACTGCAATTTGATTATAACCTAAATATCCATCCAGGAAGTAGTAGTATTCATGACCTGCTAGTCTTTCTAGCATCTGGTCTATGAATGGTAAAGGAAAATGATCCTTTCGGGTGGCTGTATTGAGCCTTCTATAATCAATACACATACGCCACCCTGTAACAGTTCTTGTAGGAACCAATTCATTTTTTTCATTATGAACCACTGTCATGCCACCTTTCTTAGGGACGACTTGGACAGGGCTTACCCAAGGACTATCAGAAATAGGATAAATAATCCCAGCCTCTAGTAACTTAGTAACCTCTTTCTGCACAACTTCCTTCATGGCTGGATTCAGCCGCCTTTGTGGTTGAACCACTGGCTTGGCGTCACCCTCCAGTAAGATCTTGTGCATGCATCTGGCTGGGCTAATGCCCTTGAGATCACTGATAGCCCACCCAAGAGCTGTCTTGTGTGTCCTTAGCACTTGAATTAATGCTTTCTCTTCCTGTGGCCCTAAAGCAGAGCTTATGATTATAGGAAAAGTGTCACCTTCTCCCAGAAATGCATATTTCAGGGATGGTGGTAGTGGTTTGAGCTCGGGTTTAGGAGGTTTCTCCTCTTCCTGAGGAGTTTTCAGAGGTTCTTTTATTTCCTCTGGTTCCTCCAGATCAGGCTGAACATCTTTAAAAATGTCCTCTTGCTCTGATTCGAGACTCTCAGTCATATAGATCTCTTCCACCAGGGAGTCAATAATATCAACACCCAGGCAGTCGTCTAATGTGTCTGAATGTTGCATAGCTTTGACAACATTCAACTTAAACTCATCTTCATTGACTCTCAGGGTTATCTCCCCTTTTTGGACGTCAATGAGGGTTCGTCCAGTTGCTAGGAATGGTCTTCCTAAAATGAGAGTTGCACTCTTGTGCTCCTCCATTTCCAGCACTACAAAGTCAGTAGGGAAGGCAAATGGCCCAACCTTGATAATCATGTCCTCAATTATGCCTGATGGGTATTTAATGGAACCATCAGCAAGTTGAAGACATATCCGGGTTGGTTTGACCTCTTCAGTCAAGCCAAGCTTTCTGATAGTGGATGCAGGGATTAGGTTGATGCTTGCCCCAAGATCACATAGAGTTGTCTTGGTGCAGTTACCCTCTAATGTGCATGGTATCATGAAGCTCCCAGGATCTTTAAGCTTCTTAGGTAAGCTTTTCAGAATGACTGCACTGCATTCTTTAGTGAGGTAAACTTTTTCAGTCTCCCTCCAATCCTTCTTATGACTTAAGATCTCTTTCATGAACTTAGCATAAGAGGGTATTTGCTCAAGTGCTTCTGCAAACGGAATCTTTATTTCAAGAGTCCTGAGATAGTCTGCAAAGTGGGCAAATTGTTTATCCTTTTCTGCTTGGCGGAGTTTTTGAGGATAAGGCATTTTGGCTTTGTATTCCTCAACCTTAGTTGCTACAGGTTTATTACCTGTAGAAGTGGGTTGGGAAGCCTTTTTAGAAGGGTTGTTGTCAGCACTTGTATGTGACTGATTTCCCACTGGCGTTTGAATGCCAGGGGTGGAAGCTGGAGTGGTGTTAGACACCAACTCCTTATCTGTTACTGGCGTCTGAATGCCAGAACTATGCTTCCCTTGGGCGTTCAACGCCGGATTCATGCTTGTTTCTGGCCTTGAACGCCATAAATGAGCATGGTCTGGGCGTTCAGCACCAGCCTTATTCCTCTCTGGGCTCTGA
This sequence comes from Arachis stenosperma, assembly GCF_014773155.1. Taxonomy (NCBI): domain Eukaryota; kingdom Viridiplantae; phylum Streptophyta; class Magnoliopsida; order Fabales; family Fabaceae; genus Arachis; species Arachis stenosperma. The sequence continues at coordinate 57,609,716 of NC_080386.1, forward strand.
TTGTCCTCAGAGGGATTTTGAGTAGCCATTTGTTCATTTCTTGGCTTCCTGCTGCTTTGAAGTGAGGTATTTAATGTCTTCCCACTTCTTAATTGAACTGCGTGGCATTCTTCTGCTATTTGTTTTGACAGTTGCTTTTCTGTTTGCCTTAACTGTACTTCCATATTCCTGTTAGCCATTCTTGTTTCCTGTAGTATTTCCTTGAATTCGGCTAGCTGCTGAGTTAGAAGGTCTAATTGCTGATTGAATTCATTAGCCTGATCTACAGGATTGCGTTCAGCAGTTACTGTTTTAACTTCTTTTTTCATAGAAGATTCACTGCTTAGGTACAGATGCTGATTTCTGGCAACTGTATCAATAAGCTCTTGAGCTTCTTCAATTGTTTTTCTCATATGTATAGATCCACCGGCTGAGTGGTCTAGAGAAATCTGAGCTTTTTTTGTAAGCCCATAGTAGAAGATGTCTAATTGCACCCACTTTGAAAACATTTCAGAGGGGCATTTTCTTAGCATCTCTCTGTATCTCTCCCAGGCATCATAAAGGGATTCGTTATCTCCTTGTTTGAAGTCTTGGATGCTTAGCCTTAGCTGTGTCATCCGTTTTGGAGGGAAATAGTGATTCAGGAATTTTTCTGACAACTGTTTCCATGTCTTTATGCTGTTCTTAGGTTGGTTATTTAACCACCTCTTAGCTTGATTTTTTACAGCAAATGGGAACAGTAATAATCTGTAGACATCCTGATCTACTTCCTTATCATGTACTGTGTCAGCAATTTGTAAAAATTGTGCCAGAAACTCTGTAGGTTCTTCCTGTGGAAGACCGGAATACTGGCAGTTTTGCTGCACCATGATAATGAGCTGAGGGTTCAACTCAAAGCTACTAACTCCAATGGAGGGTATACAGATACTACTCCCATATGAAGCAGTAGTGGGGTTAGTGGTGCGCGAAATTGTGATCACTACAACTTCGCACAACTAACCAGCAAGTGCACTGGGTCGTCCAAGTAATACCTTACGTGAGTAAGGGTCGATCCCACGGAGATTGTTGGTATGAAGCAAGCTACGGTCACCTTGTAAATCTCATTCAGGTAGACTCAAATGGGTATAGATGATAAATAAAGCATAAAGATAAAGATAGAGATACTTATGTATATCATTGGTGAGAGCTTCAGATAAGCGTATGAATATGCCTTCCCTTCCGTCTCTCTGCTTTCCTACTGTCTTCATCCAATCCTTCTTACTCCTTTCCATGGCAAGCTTATGCAAGGGTTTCACCGTTGTCAGTGGCTACCTCCCATCCTCTCAGTGAAAATGTTCCTATGCTCTGTCACAGCATATGGCTAATCAGATGTCGGTTCTCGGTCAGGCCGGAATAGAATCCAGTGATTCTTTTGCGTCTGTCACTAACGCCCCGCCTGCTAGGAGTTTGAAGCACGTCACAGTCATTCAATCATTGAATCCTACTCAGAATACCACAGACAAGGTTAGACCTTCCGGATTCTCTTGAATGCCGCCATCAGTTCTCGCCTATACCATGAAGACTCTGATCTCACGGAATGGCTGGCTCGTTTGTCAGGCGAGCACTCGGTTGTCAGGCGATCAACCATGCATCGTGTATCAGGAATCCAAGAGATAAACACTAGAGCTTTGTTGCTTGTAGAACAGAGTGGTTGTCAGTCACTTTGTTCATAAGTGAGAATGATGATGAGTGTCACGGATCATCACATTCATCAAGTTGAAGAACAAGTGATATCTTGGACAAAGAACAAGCGGAATTGAATAGAAGAACAATAGTAATTGCATTAATACTCAAGGTACAGCAGAGCTCCACACCTTAATCTATGGTGTGTAGAAACTCCACCGTTGAAAATACATAAGAACAAGGTCTAGGCATGGCCGTGAGGCCAGCCTCCCAATGATCTAAGATAGCATAAAACTCAAAGATAGCTACCCAGATTGCAAATACAATAGTAAAAGGTCCTACTTATAGAAAACTAGTAGCCTAAGGTGTACAAAGATGAGTAAATGACATAGAAATCCACTTCCGGGCCCACTTGGTGTGTGCTTGGGCTGAGCAATGAAGCATTTTCGTGTAGAGACTCTCCTTGGAGTTAAACGCCAGCTTTGGTGCCAGTTTGGGCGTTTAACTCCCATTCTTGTGCTAGTTCCGGCGTTTAACGCTGGAATTCCTGAGGGTGACTTTGAACGCCGGTTTGGGCCATCAAATCTTGGGCAAAGTATGGATGTCTACTTTCCAACGCCATTGAGAGCGCGCCAATTGGGCTTCTGTAGCTCCAGAAAATCCATTTCGAGTGCAGGGAGGTCAGAATCCAACAACATCTGCAGTCCTTTTCAGTCTCTGGATCAGATTTTTGCTCAGGTCCCTCAATTTCAGCCAGAAAATACCTGAAATCACAGAAAAACACACAAACTCATAGTAAAGTCCAGAAAAGTGAATTTTAACTAAAAACTAATAAAAATATACTAAGAACTCAACTAAAACTACCAAAAACATACAAAAAATAATGCCAAAAAGGGTACAAATTATCCGCTCATCACAACACCAAACTTAAATTGTTGCTTGTCCCCAAGCAACTGAAGATCAAATAAGATAAAAAGAAGGGAATATGCAATGAACTCCAAAAACATCTATGAAGATCAGTATTAATTAGATGAGCGGGGCTTTTAGCTTTTTGTCTCTGAACAGTTTTGGCATCTCACTCTATCCTTTGAAATTCAGAATGATTGGCTTCTTTAGGAACTCAGAATCCAGATAGTGTTATTGAATCTCCTAGTTAAGTATGATGATTCTTGAACACAGCTACTTATTGAGTCTTGGCTGTGGCCCAAAGCACTCTGTCTTCCAGTATTACCACCGGATACATACATGCCACAGACACATAATTGGGTGAACCTTTTCAGATTGTGACTCAGCTTTGCTAAAGTCCCCAATTAGAGGTGTCCAGGGTTCTTAAGCACACTCTTATTGCCTTGGATCACAACTTTATTTCTTTCTTTTTCTTTTCTTTTTCTCTTTTTCTTTCGTTTTCTTTTCTTCCCTTTTTTTTTCGTTTTTCTTTTTTTTTTTTTTTGAATTCACTGCTTTTTCTTGCTTCAAGAATCATTTTTATGATTTTTCAGATCCTCAGTAACATGTCTCCTTTTTCATCATTCTTTCAAGAGCCAACATTCATGAACCACAAATTCAAAAGACATATGCACTGTTCAAGCATACATTCAGAGAACAAAAGTGTTGCCACCACATTAATATAATTAAACTGTTATAAAATTCAAAATTCATGCAATTCTTCTCCTTTTCAATTAAGAACATTGTTTAAGAAAGGTGATGGATTCATAGGATACTCATAACTTTAAGGCATAGACACTAATGATCATAAGACACAAACATAGATAAACATAAGCACTAAAATTCGAAAAACAAGAAAATAAAGAACAAGGAGATTAAAGAACGGGTCCACCTTAGTGATGGCGGCTTGTTCTTCCTCTTGAAGGTCTTATGGAGTGCTTGAGCTCCTCAATGTCTCTTCCTTGTCTTTGTTGCTCCTCTCTCATGATTCTTTGATCTTCTCTAATTTCTTGGAGGAGAATGGAGTGTTCTTGGTGCTCCACCCTTAGTTGTCCCATGTTGGAACTCAATTGTCCTAGGGAGGTGTTCAGTTGCTCCCAATAGTCTTGTGGAGGAAAGTGCATCCCTTGAGGCATCTCAGGGATCTCATGATGAGAGGGGTCTCTTGTTTGCTCCATCCTTTAATTGGTGATGGGCTTATCCTCTTCAATAGGAATGTCTCCCTCTATGTCAACTCCTACTGAATAACAGAGGTGACAAATGAGGTGAGGAAAGGCTAACCTTGCTAAGGTAGAGGACTTGTCTGCCACCTTATAAAGTTCTTGGGCTATAACCTCATGAACTTCCACTTCTTCTCCAATCATGATGCTATGAATCATGATGGCCCGGTCTAGAGTAACTTCGGACCGGTTGCTAGTGGGAATGATTGAGCGTTGGATAAACTCCAACCATCCTCTAGCCACGGGTTTGAGGTCATGCCTTTTCAATTGAACCGGCTTTCCTCTTGAATCTCTCTTCCATTGTGCGCCCTCTTCACTTATAACTGTGAGGACTTGGTCCAACCTTTGATCAAAGTTGACCCTTCTAGTGTAAGGATGTTCATCTCCTTGCATCATGGGCAAATTGAACGCCAACCTTACACTTTCCGGACTAAAATCCAAGTATTTCCCCCGAACCATAGTAAGATAATTCTTTGGATCCGGGTTCACACTTTGATCATGGTTCTTGGTGATCCATGCGTTGGCATAGAACTCTTGAACCATCAAGATTCCCACTTGTTGAATGGGGTTGGTAAGCACTTCCCAACCTCTTCTTCGGATCTCATGGCGGATCTCCGGATATTCACCCTTTTTGAGTGAAAAGGGGACCTCGGGGATCACTTTCTTCAAGGCCACAACTTCATAGAAGTGGTCTTGATGCACCCTTGAGATGAATCTATCCATCTCCCATGACTCGGAGGTGGAAGCTTTTGCCTTCCCTTTCCTCTTTCTAGAGGTTTCTCCGGCCTTGAATGCCATAAATGGTTATGGAAAAACAAAAAGCAACGCTTTTACCACACCAAACTTAAAAGGTTTGCTCGTCCTCGAGCAAAAGAAGAAAGAAGAGAGTAGAAGAAGAAGAAATGAGGAAGAAGGGAGTGGCTTTGTGTTCGGCCAAAGAGGGGGAGAAGTGGTGTTTAGGTTGTGTGAAAATGAAGGGGTGAAGAAGGGTTTATATAGGAGAGGGGAGGGGTAGGGTTCGGCCATTATGGGTGGGTTTGGGAGGGAAAGTGGTTTGAATTTGAATGGTAGGGTAGGTGGGGTTATGAAGGATGGGGGTGAGTGGTGAAGAGAAAGATGGGATTTGATAGGTGAAGGGTTTTTGGGGAAGAGGTATTGAGGTGATTGGTGAATGGGTGAAGAAGAGAGAGAGAGTGGTGGGGTTGGTGGGGATCCTGTGGGGTCCACAGATCCTGTGGTGTCAAGGAAAGTCATCCTGCACCAAATGGCATTCAAAATCACGTTTTGAGCCATTTCTGGCGTTAAACGCCGGGCTGGTGCCCATTCCTGGCGTTTAACGCCAGGTTCTTGCCCTTTTCTGGCGTTTAACGCCAGTCTGGTGCCCCTTTCTGGCGTTAAACGCCCAGAATGGTGCCAGACTGGGCGTTAAACGCCCAACTGCTAGCCTCACTGGCGTTTAAACGCCAGTGGGTTCTTCCTCCAGGGTGTGCTGTTTTTCTTCCTGTTTTTCATTCTGTTTTTGCTTTTTCAATTGATTTTGTGTCTTCTTATGATCATCAACCTAAAAAAAAACATAAAATAACAAAGGAAAATATATAAAATATAACATTGGGTTGCCTCCCAACAAGCGCTTCTTTAATGTCAATAGCTTGACAGAGGGCTCTCATGGAGCCTCACAGATACTCCGAGCAATGTTGGGACCACCCAACACCAAACTTAGAGTTTGAATGTGGGGGTTCAACACCAAACTTAGAGTTTGGTTGTGGCCTCCCAACACCAAACTTAGAGTTTGACTGTAGGGGCTCTGTTTGACTCTGATTTGAGAGAAGCTCTTCATGCTTCTTCTCCATGGTGACAGAGGGATATCCTTGAGCCTTAAACACAAAGGATTCTTCATTCACTTGAATGATCAGTTCACCTCTATCAACATCAATCACAGCCTTTGCTGTGGCTAGGAAGGGTCTGCCAAGGATGATGGTTTCATCCATGCACTTCCCAGTCTCTAGAACTATGAAATCAGCAGAGATGTATTGGTTTTCAATCTTCACCAAAACATCCTCTACAAGTCCATAAGCTTGTTTTCTTGAGTTGTCTGCCATCTCTAGTGAGATTCTTGCAGCTTGTACCTCAAAGATCCCTAGCTTCTCCATTACAGAGAGAGGCATGAGGTTTACACTTGACCCTAAGTCACACAGAGCTTTCTTGAAGGTCATGGTGCCTATGGTACAAGGTATTGAAAACTTCCCAGGATCTTGTCTCTTTTGAGGTAATTTCTGCCTAGACAAGTCATCCAGTTCTTTGGTGAGCAAAGGAGGTTCATCCTCCCAAGTCTCATTTCCAAATAACTTGTCATTCAGCTTCATGATTGCTCCAAGGTATTTAGCAACTTGCTCTTCAATGACATACTTATCCTCTTTAGAGGAGGAATACTCATCAGAGCTCATGAATGGCAGAAGTAAATCCAGTGGGATCTCTATGGTCTCATTTTGAGCCTCAGATTCCCATGGTTCCTCATTGGGGAACTCTGTGGAGGCTAGTGCACGCCCATTGAGGCCTTCCTCAGTGGCGTCCACTTCCTCTCTTTCCTCTCCAGATTCGGCCATGGTTATGGCTTTGCACTCTCCTTTTGGATTTTCTTCTGTATTACTTGGGAGAGTATTAGGAGGGAGTTCAGTAACTTTCTTGCTCAGCTGTCCCACTTGTGCCTCCAAGTTCTTAATGGAGGACCTTGTTTCAGTCATGAAACTTTGAGTGGTTTTGATTAGATCAGAGACCATGGTTGCTAAGTCAGATTGGTTCTGCTTAGAATTCTCTGTCTGTTGCTGAGAAGATGATGGAAAAGGCTTGCCATTGCTAAACCTGTTTCTTCCACCATTATTGTTGTTGAAACCTTGTTGAGGTCTCTCTTGATTCTTCCAAGAGAAATTTGGATGATTTCTCCATGAAGAATTATAGGTGTTTCCATAGGGTTCTCCTAGGTAGTTCACCTCTTCCATTGAAGGGTTCTCAGGATCATAAGCTTCTTCTTCAGATGAAGCATCCTTAGTACTGTTTGGTGCATTTTGCATTCCAGACAGACTTTGAGAAATCAAATTGACTTGTTGAGTCAATATCTTGTTCTGAGCAAATATGGCATTCAGAGCATCAATCTCAAGAACTCCTTTCTTCTGACTTGTCCCATTGTTCACAGGATTCCTTTCAGAAGTGTACATGAATTGGTTATTTGCAACCATTTCAATTAGCTCTTGAGCTTCTGTAGGCATCTTCTTCAGATGAAGAGATCCTCCAGCAGAGCTATCCAAAGACATCTTGGATAGTTCAGAGAGACCATCATAGAAAATACCTATGATGCTCCATTTCGAAAGCATGTCAGATGGACATTTTCTGATTAATTGTTTGTATCTTTCCCAAGCTTCATAGGAGGATTCTCCATCCTTCTGTCTGAAGGTTTGGACTTCCACTCTAAGCTTACTCAATTTTTGAGGTGGAAAGAACTTTGCCAAGAAGGCATTGACTAGCTTTTCCCATGAGTCCAGGCTTTCTTTAGGTTGTGAGTCCAACCATATTCTAGCTCTGTCTCTTACAGAAAAAGGGAATAGCATCAGTCTGTAGACCTCAGGGTCAACCTCATTAGTCTTGACTGTGTCACAGATTTGCAAGAATTCAGCTAAAAACTGATGAGGATCTTCCAATGGAAGTCCATGGAACTTGCAATTCTGTTGCATTAGAGAAACTAATTGAGGCTTAAGCTCAAAGTTGTTTGCTCCAATGGCAGGGATAGAGATGCTTCTCCCATAGAAGTCGGGAGTAGGTGCAGTAAAGTCACCCAGCACCTTCCTTGCATTGTTGGCATTGTTGTTGTTTTCGGCTGCCATGGGTTCTTCCTCCTTGAAGAATTCGGTCAGGTCCTCAACAGAGAGTTGTGCCTTAGCTTCTCTTAGCTTTCGCTTCAAGGTCCTTTCAGGTTCAGGATCAGCTTCAACAAGAATGCCTTTGTCTTTGTTCCTGTTCATATGAAAGAGAAGAGAACAAGAAAATGTGGAATCCTCTATGTCACAGTATAGAGATTCCTTGAGGTGTCAGAGGAACAGAAAAATAGAAAGAAGAGGTAGAAGAATTCGAGCTTGATCAGATAGAGTTCGAATTGTGCATTAAGAAGGAGTTGTACTCCATAAATAGAAGGATGTGGGAAGAGAGGAAGAAATTTTCGAAAATCAAGTGAAATATTTTGAAAACATTTTTGAAAAACTTTAATTAATTTTCGGAAATCAAGAGTGGGAAAAAAAATCAAGTAATTTTTTTGAAAATGATTTTTGAAATTAGAAATCAAAAAGATATGATCAAAAACTGTTTTGAAAAAGATGTGATTAAGAAGATATGATTGAAAAGTTATGGTTTTAAAAAGATATGATTGAAAAGATATAGTTTTGAAAACAATTTAAAAAGATTTGATTTTAAAAATTAATGACTTGCCTAACAAGAAAAGATATGATTCAAACATTAAACCTTTCTCAACAGAAAAGGCAACATACTTAAAATGTACAATCAAATCATTAATTGTTAGTAAGTATCTTTGAAAAAGGAAAGAAATTGATTTTGAAAACATTTGATTGAGAAGATATGATTTGAAAAAGATTTGATTTTGAAAAACTTTGAAAACTTGAAAAAAAATTGATTTGAAAACAAAATCCTCCCCCTTGTGCCATCCTGGCGTTAAACGCCCAGAATGGTATTCATTCTGGCGTTAACGCCCAAAATGCTACCTTTTGGGCGTTAAACGCCCAACCAGGTACCCTGGCTGGCGTTTGAACGCCAGTCTGTCCTTCTTCACTGGGCGTTTGAACGCCCAGCTTTTTCTGTGTAATTCCTCTGCTGCATGTTCTGAATCTTCAGTTCCCTGTACTATTGACTTGAAATAGAACCAAGATCAAATAAACAAGCATGCAAGACACCAAACTTAAGATTAGACACTAGACTCAAACAAGAAACATAAAATATTTTGGGTTTTTTATGATTTTTATTATTTTTTGTGCTTTTCGAAAATCATATGAAAATAGAAAATAAAGGTTTCAGAATTCTCAATTTGGATTCCAAGAATCATTGCAATGTTAGTCTAAGACTCCGGTCCAGGAATTAGACATGGCTTCACAGCCAGCCAAGTTTTCAAAGAAAGCTTCGGTCCAAAACACTAGACATGGCCAATGGCCAGCCAAGCCTTAGCAGATCATTGCTCCAATAGCAAGATTGATGTAAATCAACAAGCTATTGTGATGATCATTGCTCCAATAGACATGGCTTCTCAGCCAGCCAGATTTCAACAGATCATCATGAAACTCTAGAATTCATTCTTAAGAACTCTGAAGAAAAATACCTAATCTAAGCAACAAGATGAACCGTCAGTTGTCCATACACAAGAACAATCCCCGGCAACGGCGCCAAAAACTTGGTGCTGTTGCCAGATTTTGGCACTGATGTCACCGGACCAAAAGCTTGCTCAAAACTCGAACAATCCCCGGCAACGGCGCCAAAAACTTGGTGCGCGAAATTGTGATCACTACAACTTCGCACACTAACCAGCAGTGCACTGGTCGTCCAAGTAATACCTTACGTGAGTAAAGGTCGATCCCACGGAGATTGTTGGTTGTCCATACACAAGAACAATCCCCGCAACGGCGCCAAAAACTTGGTGCTGTTGCCAGATTTTGGCACTGATGTCACCGGACCAAAAGCTTGCTCAAAACTCGAACAATCCCCGGCAACGGCGCCAAAAACTTGGTGCGCGAAATTGTGATCACTACAACTTCGCACAACTAACCAGCAAGTGCACTGGGTCGTCCAAGTAATACCTTACGTGAGTAAAGGTCGATCCCACGGAGATTGTTGGTATGAAGCAAGCTATGGTCACCTTGTAAATCTCAGTCAGGCAGACTCAAATGGGTATAGATGATAAATAAAGCATAAAGATAAAGATAGAGATACTTATGTATATCATTGGTGAGAGCTTCATAAGCGTATAAGATGCCTGCCCTTCCGTCTCTCTGCTTTCCTACTATCTTCATCCAATCCTTCTTACTCCTTTCCATGGCAGCTTATTGCAAGGGTTTCACCGTTGTCAGTGGCTACCTCCCATCCTCTCAGTGAAAATGTTCCTATGCTCTGTCACATATGGCTAATCAGATGTCGGTTCTCGGTCAGGCCGGAATAGAATCCAGTGATTCTTTTGCGTCTGTCACTAACGCCCCGCCTGCTAGGAGTTTGAAGCACGTCACAGTCATTCAATCATTGAATCCTACTCAGAATACCACAGACAAGGTTAGACCTTCCGGATTCTCTTGAATGCCGCCATCAGTTCTCGCCTATACCATGATGACTCTGATCTCACGGAATGGCTGGCTCGTTTGTCAGGCGAGCACTCGGTTGTCAGGCGACCAACCATGCATCGTGTATCAGGAATCCAAGAGATAAACACTAGAGCCTTGTTGCTTGTAGAACAGAGTGGTTGTCAGTCACTTTGTTCATAAGTGAGAATGATGATGAGTGTCACGGATCATCACATTCATCAAGTTGAAGAACAAGTGATATCTTGGACAAAGAACAAGCGGAATTGAATAGAAGAACAATAGTAATTGCATTAATACTCAAGGTACAGCAGAGCTCCACACCTTAATCTATGGTGTGTAGAAACTCCACGTTGAAATACATAAGAACAAGGTCTAGGCATGGCCGTGAGGCCAGCCTCCCAATGATCTAAGATAGCATAAAACTCAAAGATAGCTACCCAGATTGCAAATACAATAGTAAAAGGTCCTACTTATAGAAAACTAGTAGCCTAAGGTGTACAAAGATGAGTAAATGACATAGAAATCCACTTCCGGGCCCACTTGGTGTGTGCTTGGGCTGAGCAATAAAGCATTTTCGTGTAGAGACTCTCCTTGGAGTTAAACGCCAGCTTTGGTGCCATTTGGGCGTTTAACTCCCTTCTTGTGCCAGTTCCGGCGTTTAACGCTGGGAATTCCTGAGGGTGACTTTGAACGCCGGTGTTGGACCATCAATCTTGGGCAAAGTAACTATCATATATGCTGGAAAGCCCAGGATGTCTACTTTCCAACGCCGTTGAGAGCGCGCCAATTGGGCCTCTGTAGCTCCAGAAAATCCACTTCGAGTGCAGGGAGGTCAAATCCAACAGCATCTGCAGTCCTTTTCAGTCTCTGGATCAGATTTTTGCTCAGGTCCCTCATTTCAGCCAGAAATACCTGAAATCACAGAAAAACACACAAACTCATAGTAAAGTCCAGAAAGTGAATTTTAACTAAAAACTAATAAAAATATACTAAGAACTCAACTAAAACTACCAAAAACATACTAAAAACAATGCCAAAAAGGGTACAAATTATCCCCTCATCAGTTAGCATATGACCCCAGAGTCCTCCTGGATTGTTCATTTCCACTTAATTCCATGATGGAACAAGGGAGATGATATGTATGTTGATATTATTTATTTTATAGAAGTGGAATAAATAAAAACCGAATATATAAAAAATTTGAAAATATTTTGTGAAATTTTTTTTTTTGAAAATTTTGAAATTGAAATCTGAATTTTATATAAAAATTTCGAAAATGTAGTTTTAAAATTAGTTAGAAAAGATATTTTTTGAATTTTGAATTTTTATGAAAGAGAAAAAACACATAAAAGACACAAGACTTAAAATTTTTTTTAGATCTAATGCTCCTTATTTTCGAAAATTTTTGGAGGGAAACACCAAGGAACACCAAACTTAAAAAACTTTTAAGATCAAGACACAAGAAAAACTCAAGAACACCTTGAAGATTCACAAGAACACCAAGAACAAAAGGAAGAACACCAAACTTAAAATTTTTAGAAAACTTTAATAAAATTTTCGAAAATTATGAAAGATAACAAGAAAACACCAAACTTAAAGTTTGGTACAAGATTAATCAAAAAATTATTTTTGAAAAAGGATTTTAAAAGAAGGTGCCCAATTGCTAAGACATAAACCCACGCTATAAGCAACTGAGCTAAAAATGTAACGTATTTTAAAGATGTATTATTTTTATGGATAAAAGTATAATTTTTGAAAGTTAATATTTTGAAAAAGCACAAGAAAAAACAAGAAAAGACACAAACAAGAAAACTCAAGATCAAACAAGAAAAATAAACAAGAACAACTTGAAGATCAAAGAACAAAGAGCACAAGTTCGAAAATTTAAAGAAAAATATAAAGATGCAATTGACACCAACTTAGAACAAGATACTAGACTCACGAAAAATTAACAATTAATAAACAAAAATAATTTTTTTTGAAAAGAAATTTTTGAAAAGAACTATCCTATCAGAATTTAATGACTCTATAACAATAAAAAAAATAAATTATTCCTAATCTAAGAAGTAAAATAAACCTTTAGTTGTTCAAATTCGAATAATCCCTGGCAACGCGCCAAAAACTTGGTGCACGAATTTGCAATCCGTACAACTAACCAGCAAGTGCACTGGGTCGTCCAAGTAATACCTTAGTAAGGGTCGATCCCACGGAGATTATTGGTTTGAAGCAAGCTATGTTTATTAATCTTAGTCAGGATACCAATAAGGTCCTTCAGGAGTTTGAAGCTCATCACAGTCATTCAATCCCAGAATCCTACTCGGAATACCCCAGACAAGGTTTAGACTTTCCGGATTCTCATGAATGCCGCCATCAATCCGGCTTATACCACGAAGATTCTGATTAAGGAATCTAAGATACTCATTCAATCTGATGTAGAACGGAGGTGGTTGTCAGGCACAAGTTCATGGATTGAGGAAGGTGAGTGTCACGGATCATCACCATCTCCATAATTAAGTGCGAATGAACATCTTAGATAAGAACAAGCGTGTTTGAATGGAAAACAAAAGTAATTGCATTAATTCATCGAGACGCTGCAGAGCTCCTCACCCCCAACAATGGAGTTTAGAGACTATGCCGTCAAAAGTAGTAATTCAGATCTGAAAATGTCATGAGGTTCAAAATAATTCTCTAAAAGTTGTTTATATAGTAAATTAGTAACCTAGGTTTACAGAATATGAGTAAACTAAGATAATTGGTGCAGAAATCCACTTCTGGGGCCCACTTGGTGTGTGCTGGGGCTGAGACTAAAGCTATCTACGAGCTGAGGCTTTTCTTCGAGTTGAACTCCAAGTTATAACGTGTTTTGGGCGTTCAACTCCGGATCATGACGTGTTTCTGGCGTTTAACTCCAGACAGCAGCATATACTTGGCGTTCAACGCCAAGTTACGTCATCTATCTTCGCGCAAAGTATGAGCTATTATATATTGCTGGAAAGCCCTAGATGTCTACTTTCCAACGCCGTTGAGAGCACGCCAATTGGACTTCTGTAGCTCCAGAAAATACATTTCGAGTGCAGGGAGGTCAGGATCCAACAGCATCAGCAGTCCTTTTTCAGCCTAACTCAGATTTTTGCTCAGCTCCCTCAATTTCAGCCAGAAAATATTTGAAATCACAGAAAAACACACAAACTCATAGTAAAGTCCAGAAATATGATTTTTTCCTAAAAAATAATAATATTTAACTAAAAACTAATTAAAATATGCTAAAATCTACATGAAATTACCCCCAAAAAGCGTATAAAATATCCGCTCATCAATTCCCTTGATCCAATCTTTGCCTCCTAAACCTTAAATCACTTAACAAACATATCAAGGCATCTAATGGAATCAAGGTGAATTAAATTTATTTATTTTAAGACCTAAAAAACATGTTTTCACTCTTAAGCACAATTAAAGGAGAATATACAGAACCATGCTAATTCATTGGGTAAATGTGACAAAAGGTCTAAAAAATACTCTAAATTCAATACAAGATAAACCGTCAAATTGGTGTTTATCAATGCTCTGTTGTCAGGAGAGGCAGTCAAACTCATGAACTAGGAACCCAAGAGATATACATTCAATCTAAGGTTGAACGGAAGTGGTTGTCAGGCATGCGTTCTTAGGTTCAGAATGGTGATGAGTGTCACGGATCATCACATTCATCATGTTGAAGTGCGAATGAATATCTTAGAATATAAACAAGCGTGATTGAATAGAAAATAGAAATAATTGCATTAATTCATCGAGACACCGCAGAGCTCCTCACCTCCAACTATGGGGATTAGAGACGTATGCCGTAGAAGATTCAAATTCAGATGTAAAATGTCATGAGGTATCAAAATGAATCTCTAAAAGTAGTTTTTATACTCAACTAGTAACCTAGGTTTACAGAAAATGAGTAAGCTATGATAGATAGTGCAGAAATCCACTTCTGGGGCCTACTTGGTGTGTGTTTGGGCTGAGCAATAAAGCTCTCACATGTAGAGGCTATTCCTGGCATTTAACTCTAGCTTTTGTGCCAGTTTGGGCGTTTAACTCCAGCTTGTATCCTGTTTCTGTCATTTAACGCCAGAATAAGGTAGAAAGTTGGCGTTAAACGCCAGTTTGCATCATCACTACTTGGGCAAAGTATGAACTCTTATCTATTGCTAGAAAGCCCAGGATGTCTACTTTCAAATGCAACTGAGAGCGCGGGCTTCTGTAGCTCCAGAAAATCCATTTCGAGTGCAAGGAGATCAGAATCCAATAACATCTGCAATCCTTTTTCAGCCCCTGAATCAGATTTTTGCTCAGGTCCCTCAATTTCAGCCAGAAAATAGCTGAAATCACAGAAATACACAAACTCATAGTAAAGTCTAGAAATGTGATTTTTGCATAAAAACTAATAAAAATATACTAAAAAGTAGCTAGATCCTATTAAAAACTATATGAAAATACCCCTCAAAAAGCATATAAAATATCCGCTCATCACAACACCAAACTTAAACTGTTGCTTGTCCTCAAGCAACTAGATAAATAAAATAGGATAACAGAAGATCAAGAGGTAATACATCTAAGAGTTTTAAGTGTAGCTTAGACTCTAATTAGATGAGCGGGGCTAGTAGCTTTTTGCTACTGGACAGTTTTGGCATCTCAATTCATCTTTTGAAGCTCATAATGATTGGCATCTATAGGAACTCAGAATTTTAGATAGTGTCATTGATTCTCCAAGAAAAGAAAGAAAGTACAGAAAAGTCAAGATGAAGATTAAAACTAACATTGAAACTTCCAAATTCATAAATGAAAAGTACAAAGAAAAGAAAGAGAATGAAAAGTGTGTGAGGGGAGGGAGTCCGAAGACCCCTCTTCAATCCCCAATTCCAGAATTCCAGTCCTGCCTCCCTTCAAAGTAAAAACTAAGGCCTTTATATAGGCTCTCCTAAATTACAAAATAAAATTAAAAGCAAATTACAAGTAAATGAAAAGTCCTACTCTAGATGCTTCTTGTGGCCTTTGATTGGTTGTCACTTGTGGGCTTGCTTCCTTGAGGTTGGGTGGTCCTTAAAAGAGAAATGAATGAGGTCCAGGGTGACTTGGCTTTATTTCTTTCGTTAGCCACACTAACGCTACAAGTGTGGCGTTAGTGCTGAAGTTAGTGTGGCTAACGTCACACTTGCTACCCGATTGGTGTTTTTGGGGCTTAAAAGATGCCTCTTGTTTGTGCTTTAATTTCATGCCCACTATAAACTATTATATAGCTTTGGAAAGCTCTAAATGTCAGCTTTCTAACGCAACTGGAATCACCTCAATTGGACCTCTGTAACTCATGTTATGCTCCTTTGAAGTGGACAAGGTCGCTGGCATAGTCGCTAGCGTTACTGGAAAACGTGAGTCACGATAACGCTAGCGATCAGGGGCTTAATATTGCCAGGTTCTGGAGCTCAAACTTAATGTCCACCCCATACTATTATATATTGTTGAAAAGCTCTGGATGTATACTTTCCAACGCCTTTGGGAGCGCATCATTTGGAGCTCTACAACTCGAGTTACACTTCTTGGAATCCTACTTTTCAATGCCTTTGGAATCACCTCATTTGGAGTTTTGTGGCTCAAGTTATTCTTGTTTGAAGAAGGCATGGTCAGGCTGCCAGGGAGACTTTTGCCCACGTTAGTGTAACTAACATGGCCATTAACGTGGGTCTTCCTTTGCTTCGCTAGCGTTAATGGCGTTCACCTTTTCCACTAACTTTGGCGTCTCCCTTTCCTTCCACGTTAGCTCCCATGTTAATGTAACTAACGTGGAAGCTAACGTGGGTTTTCTTGTCCCTCGCTAACATTAGTGGTGCTTACTTTTACCACTAACGTTCCATGCTCTCCTTCTTCAAAGTTAATGCCATTAACTTTCTCACTAACGTTGGGGCTTCTCTTTTCCTCCACGTTAATGGCCACATTAGTGGCACTAACGTAGACACTAACGTGGCTCTTCTCTGCTTTTTGTTACCTAAAATCAATCAAACAAAGTGCATCAAAGTCTTGCTCTTAATCATGGGATCATGCATCATCCAATTTATCATTCAATTCATGCATAATTCTCATGAAATCATTCAAAATTCACAATGTTTGCTTGAATCATGGTATGATTGCATTTTCAACCAAATACTTGCTTATTTCCTAAGAAAATGCATGAAACCAACCTAAAGCATACAAAAAATGCCTAGTAAAACTAGCCAAGATGCCCTGGCATCAGGCATCAATCATATGCATGCATATAACACATTAACATTGGACATATAGGATAAAATAAAATTCAAATTACAATCATAGAGAAGTAAACACACAAGAATAAAATAGTTATGGTTAAATAATGTAACCATGTATTTAGGCTCAAAGTCTCACATGTTGTGTTCTTTAGCTCAAAAACCATGTTCCAATTACAACTTCAAACAAATTTAACATAAAGGTTTTGATTTAAATTAGTGAAATTTTTCAAAAATAGGGTCTTAAAAGAAACTTATTATCTTTTCAATCAAGTAGAACATGCATGCAATTAACCTATTACTATGCAATCTATCCTATTCTAAAAAAAAGAAAAACTAACTAAATATTCTATTTTATTGGTGTTAAGGAAGAGAAATTACCTCCGGAAGTCAGGTACTGACCGACCTCCCCACACTTAAGGCTTTGTACCGTCCTCGGTGCCATCTGTCAGAAACAAAGGTGGGCCGGTAGCAGTGTATCCACAGTCAGGACTGTCATGGCTCCCTGTGCTGGTAAAGGAAGTGGAGTCCGGAGTGTCTGGGTCTTTGTCAGGTCTGTGGTTGCCTGTGAATAGCTCCTTGAGGTATTTGAATCGGCGCTGGTTGTGGCGCTCTCGTAGCTTCACTTTCTGGTCTTGCCGGTCCAACCTCTCCAGTATTTGATGGAGCAGCTGACTTGTTGAAAGTGCTTGTGGTGTGGAAGGAGGAATGTCTGCAGCTTATTCTACGGACTGGCTGGTAGTGGCTGTTGGTGGCCTGAGATATTTCCCGTTAGGGACGTACTGATCATCCCATGGAAGCATGGCTTTAGTGTCCCCAGCTCTGTAGGAGACCCCAGCTACTGAGACAAGATATGAGACCAAGGCGAAAAAAGGTAAGTTTCCCACAATTGTTACGTGTCCCATGGCATTCCGGATGTGTCTTGGTAGGTTTAGAGGCTAGTCTATAAGGATGCTCCATAGTAGAATGGCCATGTCTGTAGTGAAGGAGGACTCATGAGTGCTCGAAAAGACGTAATGGGACATAATCTATGCCCATACGCGAGCCTCCAAGGTAAGTGAGGAAGCCGATATTCCCTTAGGTCGAGAATGATGGTATCCATAAATCCATCTGCTGCCAGGTTATACGATAACTCTGAGAACAGCGTCCCAGTCAAATTGGTACGTCTGGCGCTTGAGTGCAACCTCTTGAAATGTGTCTAGTCCTTCTGGAGCAGGGGGGAGATCTAAAGCTCGTTGAATGACCTCTTCTGTAATGGGGATTTGCTTCAGACAGACATAGATAGACTGCAGGTTTGGCAAGTGAAAGTTGGAGTAAAATTCAACTACCCATGAAAGATTAACCTGCCGTGGCTGTCTCTATAGGAATCCCCAATGTCTTTGTTCAATTTGCGGCTCAACAAATTCAGCAACACGGGTCGGGAGGATAAGAAGGTATTCGTTGTTGTAATTCCTTTCTGCCAGGATGGGGAACATCTGCTCACAGTAGTGGCTGAGAAAACGCGCAGTGTCCTTTGCTGGGAAGGCTTTCTCTTTTTTATCGACCTTTATAATCCTCTTAATTCTTTTTGTTAAGGGCTTAACTGCAGTTGAAGATGGCTCTGCCACTAATTCTCTTTTTGTTCCTCTCCTTGCTGGTTGGGAGTAGCTTTCTCCTTTCTTGTCTTGGTGGCCATCCTGAAAGGGAAAGACTAAGGACGTTAAAACTTCAAGGGTTAGAGCAAGGAAGAGAACGGGAAAGGGGGTAATCAATACACAGTAAAGAAGAATGACGTTAACACATGGTTATGACTACACATGAAAAGTCATCAATGGACATATGGCAAGTGCATGTGATGACAGTTAAATGCAAGGTATTTATTGGCATGCTGGCAAAAGTATGAGTAGCATAGATCAAGCATTCAATGTTCAAGTTAGATTACCAAGTCTTTCAAACTAACAATATGTTTGTAATAACAATTATATTTAATTAATAAAATATAAAAAGGGTTTTTTGAAAAGCAAGCATTAAGGTAGTAGGATAACATAAAAGTAGTGCATGATGCCATACGGGCTTTTTCACAAACACTTAGCATGAATGGTAAATAAGTTATTGAAAGTAATAAATTGAACATGTAAGTAACCCTATAAAAAGTAATATATAATTTTCATACAATTCCTTAATAATCCACAAGCAAAATATAGAAAATAATGACCCAAATAAATTTTCAACAACAATTAAAAGAAAAAAAGAGGAAGAGAACATAGATAATGAAAGTAAAAAGAAAAAGAAGAAGAAAACATAAAAATAAGAATAAGAGTGGAAAAGTAAAGAGAGAAGAAGGAAAGAAAAACCTTGATAATGGTGGTGAGAAAGGGGAAGTAGAAAGTGAGAAAGAAATAAGAAGGAAGAAGGGGGGAGAAAGAAATAAGAAGGGATAAGAAAAATTAGGATTTGGGGAAGAAAAAAAAAGATATTTTGGCTGATCTGGATAAGTTGTGCGGCGCAGGCGAAACGGACGCGTGGGTCACGCGTTCGTGCGAATAGCGCTTATATAAAGTGACGCGGATGCGTCGGTCACGCGGACGTGTGACATGATTTGTGCTAGTGGCGCGAGAGCAACCTCACGTTCGCACAACTCTCTGTGTAAAACTCAATTTTGCCAAATTTTAGGGTGACGCGTTCGCGTGGTTGACGCGATCGCGTGAATGGCCATACTTTGAAAAATGACGCAGACGCGTGGGGCACGCGTCCACGTGGTAGGGCTTGTGCTTCTAGCATGAGTCCAGCCCAAGTCCAGCTCAACTTATTGCCATTCACCCATTTACGTCGATTGTACAGGGCCATGCATTCACGTGGGTGACGTGGATGCGTGCGGAAGCTATGTTGCAAACGACGCGAACGCGTTAGTGACGCGGTCACGTGGGCGAGTGTTTGCCAAAGGCACGCCTCCAGCCACACTTTTGCGTGACTCTCTGTTCAATCTTATTTTCTTCCCAACGCACATATGACACGGAGACGTCGGCGACGCTGTCACGTCGGCAACGCTGTCGCATCGCATGCATTTTTTTTATGCAAATGCAGATGTAAACAATAGGCAGTAGTACTGAGAAGATTTATTGAAAAAGGAAATTAAGGAGATGGGAAAGAACGATCATACCATGGTCGGTTGTCTCCCACCCAGCACTTTACTTTAACGTCCTTAAGTTGGACGCTCCACTAGCTCAGTCTTCTGCTGTGGGTGGATCTTCCAGGAGGAAGATCTCTAGCTCCTTCTTTTTCGCCATCCTCTCGCCATGAAATAACTTCAAACGATGTCCATTGACCTTTATAAGTTCAGAGCTTGAAGCATGGCTCAAGTGAAAGACTCCGTATGGCTCCGCCCTCTCTACTCGATAGGGACCATCCCATCTGGATCTCAGCTTGCCTGGTGGTGGACGAAATTGTGATCACATACTCTTTGTATTTGTATGAAATTTAATAATTGGATCTATTTGAAGTCACAACTCCGTTCAACTAACCAGCAAGTGCACTGGGTCGTCCAAGTAATACCTTACGTGAGTAAGGGTCGATCCCACAGAGATTGTTGGTATGAAGCAAGCTATGGTCATCTTGTAAATCCCAGTCAGGAGGATAAAATTATGGAATTTAGAAAATCAAATATGATTAATAAAAATAAACAAAAAATAAAATAGGATAGAGATACTTATGTAAATTAATAGTGGGAATTTCAGATAAGTGTATGGAGATGCTGTGCTCCTCTTGAATCTCTACTTTCCTATTACATTCATCCAATCCTTCTTACTCCTTTCCATGGCAAGCTGTATGTAGGGCATCACCGTTGTCAGTGGCTACATCCCATCCTCTCAGTGAAAACGTTCCTATGCTCTGTCACAGCACGACTAATCAGCTGTTGGTTCTCGATCATGTTGGAATAGGATCCATTGATCCTTTTGCGCTTGTCATCACGCCCAGCAATCGCGAGTTTGAAGCTCGTCACAGTCATTCAATCCCAGAATCCTACTCGGAATACCACAGACAAGGTTTAGACTTTCCGGATCCTCATGAATGCCGCCATCTATCTAGCTTATACCACGAAGATTCTGTTGGGGAATCTAAGAGATATGCGCCCGGCCTAAGGTAGAACGGAAGTGGTTGTCAATCACGTGCGTTCATAGGTGAGAATGATGATGAGTGTCACGGATCATCACATTCATCAAGTTGAAGTGCAACGTATATCTTGGAATAAGAATAAAAGAGAATTGAATAGAAAGTAATAATAATTGTATTGAAACTTGAGGTACAGCAGAGCTCCACACCCTTAATCTATGGTGTGCAGAAACTCCACCATTGAAAATACATAAGTGAAAGGTTCAGGCATGGCCGAATGGCCAGCCCCCATGATCTGAGAACTAATCGTCCCAAGATGTCTAATACACTAGTAAAAAGTCCTATTTATAATAAACTAGCTACTAGGGTTTACATGAGTAAGTAATTGATGCATAAATCCACTTCCGGGGCCCACTTGGTGTATGTTTGGGCTAAGCTTGGTCTATCCACGAGCTGAGGCTTTTATTGGAGTTAAACTCCAAGTTATAACGTGTTTTGGGCGTTCAACTCCGGATCATGACGTGTTTCTGGCGTTTAACTCCAGACAGCAGCATGTACTTGGCGTTCAACGCCAAGTTACGTCGTCAATTTCCGAATAAAGTATGGACTATTATATATTGCTGGAAAGCTCTGGATGTCTACTTTCCAACGCCGTTGAGAGCGCGCCATTGGGAGTTCTGTAGCTCCAGAAAATCTATTTCGAGTGCTGGGAGGTCAGATTCCAACAGCATTAGCAGTCCTTTTGTCAGCCTTTTTCAGAGTTTTGCTCAAGTCCCTCAATTTCAGCCAGAAATTATCTAAAATCACAGAAAAACACACAAACTCATAGTAAAGTCCAGAAATGTGAATTTAACATAAAAACTAGTGAAAACATCCCTAAAAGTAGCTTGAACTTACTAAAAACTACCTAAAAACAATGCCAAAAAGCGTATAAATTATCCGCTCATCACAACACCAAACTTAAATTGTTGCTTGTCCCCAAGCAACTGAAAATCAAATAGGATAAAAAGAAGAGAATATACTATAAATTCCAGAATATCAATGAATATTAATTATAATTAGATGAGCGGGACTTGTAGCTTTTTGCTTCTGAACAGTTTTGGCATCTCACTTTTTCCTTTGAAGTTTAGAATGATTGGCTTCTCTAGGAACTTAGAATTTCGAATAGTGTTATTGACTTTCCTAGTTAAGCATGTTGATTCTTGAACACAGCTACTTATGAGTCTTGGCCATGGCCCTAAGCACTTTGTTTTCCAGTATTACCACCAGATACATAAATGCCACAGACACATAACTGGGTGAACCTTTTCAGATTGTGACTCAACTTTGCTAGAGTCCCCAGTTAGTGGTGTCCAGAGCTCTTAAGCACATTCTTTTGCTTTGGATCATGACTTTAACCACTCAGTCTCAAGCTTTTCACTTGGACCTTCATGACACAAGCACATGGTTAGGGACAGCTTGATTTAGCCGCTTAGGCCTGGATTTAATTTCCTTGGGCCCTCCTATCCATTGATGCTCAAAGCCTTGGATCCTTTTTACCCTTGCCTTTTGGTTTTAAGGGCTACTGGCTTTTTCTTTTTCTTTCTATATTTTTATTTTTATTTTTTTTTTTATTTTTTTTCGCAAGATTCTTCTTGTTCACTGCTTTTTCTTGCTTCAAGAATCAATTTCATGATTTTTCAGATCCTCAATAACATTTCTCTTTGTTCATCATTCTTTCAAGAGCCAACAATTTTAACATTCATAAACAACAAGATCAAAAGACATATGCACTGTTCAAGCATTCATTCAGAAAACAAAAGTATTGCCACCACATCAATATAATTAAACTAAATTCAAGGATAAATTCGAAATTCATGTACTTCTTGTTCTTTTGAATTAAAACATTTTTCTTTTAAGAGAGGTGAAGGATTAATGGAATTTATTCATAGCTTTAAGACATAGTTACTACATACTAATGATCATGAAGTAGAGACACAAAACATAAATAGACATATAACATAAAAACCGAAAAAGCAGAGAAAATAAGAACAAGGAATGAGTCCACCTGAGTAAGGGTGGCGCCTTCTTGAAGGTCCAATGGTGCTTTTTGAGCTCCTTTATGTCTCTTCCTTGCTTCTGTTGAATGATCCATAGTGATTTTGGTGTTCCTATCCTTAGTTGCTTCCAATAATTATGTGGAGGAACATGTATCCTCTGAGGTATCTCAGGGATTTCTTGAAGAGGAAATTTCTCATGCTCTCTTGATGTGCAGTCAAATGCTCTTCTATTGAGCTATGGACCCTTGAGATGAATCTCTCTATCTCCCATTACTTAGAGGTGGAAGCTTTTGTCTTTTCTTAGTTTCCTCTTCAGAGTCCTTTCAGATTCAGGATCAGCTTCAACAAGAATGCCTTTTTCCTTGTTCCTGCTCATATGAAAGAGAAGAAAACAAGAAAAGAAAAGGAATCCCCTATATTTAGGAAAAGAGGATCCTTATTATTAGTAGAGAAAGAAGGGGGTAGAAGAAGAATGGTAAAGGATAGAGGTAGTGATTTGAGATGAAGAAAGATGAAGAGAAGTGTTAGTAAATAAATAAATAAATAGAAGAAGAGGAGAGATAGAGAATTTCGAAAATAATTTTAAAAAAGAAGTTAATAATTTCGAAAATAAAAGATAAGATAGAATTAAAATTAAAACAATTAATTTATTAAAAAGAATTTTTGAAAAAAGAATGAGATATTTTCGAAAATTAGAGAGGGGAAAGTAGTTAGGTGATTTTGAAAAAGATAAGAAACAAACAAAAAGTCAAATAGTTAGTTGAAAAAGATATTAAAATCAAATTTGAAAAGATAAGAAGATAAGAAGTTAGATAAGATATTTTGAAATCAAAATTTGAAAAAGATAAAATTTTGAAAAAGATATGACAAAAAGATAATATAGATAAGATATGGTTGAAAAAGATTTAATTTTAAAATTAAAATTAATTACTTAACTAACAAGAAATTAAAAGATAAGATTCTAGAATTTAAAGATTGAACCTTTCTTAACAAGAAAGTAACAAACTTCAAATTTTTGAATCAATCACATTACTTGTTAGCTAATTTTCGAAAATATGATGTAAAAGATAAGAAAAAGATTTTGAAAAATATTTTTAAAAAAAAAATTTCGAAAATTATATAAAAAAAATGAAAAGATGTGATTTTTGAAAAAGATTTTGAAAAGATAAGATTTTTAAAATTGAAAATTTGACTTGACTTGTAAGAAACAACTAATTTTTAAAATTTTTGACTAAGTCAACTCAAATTTTCGAAAATTAGGAGAAAAAAAGGAAAAGATATTTTTTTTATTTTTGAATTTTTTTATGATGAGAGAGAAAAACACAAAAATGACCCAAAACATGAAAATTTTGGATCAAAACACAAGATGCATGCAAGAACACTATGAATGTCAAGATGAACACCAAGAACACTTTGAAGATCATGATGAACATCAAGAACATGATTTTGAAAAATTTTTATGCAAAGAAAACATGCAAGACACCAAACTTAGAAATCTTTAATGCATGGACTCTAACAAACGAAAAATGCACATGAAAAACAACAAACAACACAAAACAAGAAAACATCAAGATCAAACAAGAAGACTTACCAAGAACAACTTGAAGATCATGAAAAACACTATGAATGCATGGAATTTTCGAAAAAAAATGCAAGAAAAATTTTTAAAGCATGCAATTGACACCAAACTTAAAAATTGACTCAAGACTCAAACAAGAAACACAAAATATTTTTGGTTTTTTTATGATTTTATGATTTTTTAGTATTTTTATTTTTTTTTTCGAAAATTATATTAAAAAAAACGAAAATAATAAAAAAATATTTTTGAAAGATTTTAGAAAACTTTTTGAAAAGAAAATTACCTAATCTGAGCAACAAGATGAACCGTCAGTTGTCCATACTCGAACAATCCCCGGCAACGGCGCCAAAAACTTGGTGGACGAAATTGTGATCACATACTCTTTGTATTTGTATGAAATTTAATAATTGGCTCTATTTGAAGTCACAACTCCGTTCAACTAACCAGCAAGTGCACTGGGTCGTCCAAGTAATACCTTACGTGAGTAAGGGTCAATCCCACAGAGATTGTTGGTATGAAGCAAGCTATGGTCATCTTGTAAATCCCAGTCAGTAGGATAAAATTATGGAATTTAGAAAATCAAATATGATTAATAAAAATAAACAGAAAATAAAATAGGATAGAGATACTTTTGTAAATTAATAGTGGGAATTTCAGATAAGTGTATGGAGATGCTGTGCTCCTCTTGAATCTCTACTTTCCTATTACATTCATCCAATCCTTCTTACTCCTTTCCATGGCAAGCTGTATGTAGGGCATCACCGTTGTCAGTGGCTACATCCCATCCTCTCAGTGAAAACGTTCCTATGCTCTGTCACAGCACGGCTAATCAGCTGTTGGTTCTCGATCATGTTGGAATAGGATCCATTGATCCTTTTGCGCTTGTCATCACGCCCAGCAATCGCGAGTTTGAAGCTCGTCACAGTCATTCAATCCCAGAATCCTACTCGGAATACCACAGACAAGGTTTAGACTTTCCGGATCCTCATGAATGCCGCCATCTATCTAGCTTATACCACGAAGATTCTGTTGGGGAATCTAAGAGATATGCGCCCGGCCTAAGGTAGAACGGAAGTGGTTGTCAATCACGTGCGTTCATAGGTGAGAATGATGATGAGTGTCACGGATCATCACATTCATCAAGTTGAAGTGCAACGTATATCTTGGAATAAGAATAAAAGAGAATTGAATAGAAAGTAATAATAATTGTATTGAAACTTGAGGTACAGCAGAGCTCCACACCCTTAATCTATGGTGTGCAGAAACTCCACCGTTGAAAATACATAAGTGAAAGGTTTAGGCATGGCCAAATGGCCAGCCCCCATGATCTGAGAACTAATCGTCCCAAGATGTCTAATACACTAGTAAAAAGTCCTATTTATAATAAACTAGCTACTAGGGTTTACATGAGTAAGTAATTGATGCATAAATTCACTTTCGGGGCCCACTTGGTGTATGTTTGGGCTAAGCTTGGTCTATCCACGAGCTGAGGCTTTTATTGGAGTTAAACTCCAAGTTATAACGTGTTTTGGGCGTTCAACTCCGGATCATGACGTGTTTCTGGCGTTTAACTCCAGACAGCAGCATGTACTTGGCGTTCAACGCCAAGTTACGTCGTCAATTTCCGAATAATGTATGGACTATTATATATTGCTGGAAAGCTCTGGATGTCTGCTTTTCAACGCCGTTGAGAGCGCGCAATTTGGAGTTCTGTAGCTCCAGAAAATCTATTTCGAGTGCAGGGAGGTCAGATTCCAACAGCATCAGCAGTCCTTTTGTCAGCCTTTTTCAGAGTTTTGCTCAAGTCCCTCAATTTCAGCCAGAAATTATCTGAAATCACAGAAAAACACACAAACTCATAGTAAAGTCCAGAAGTGTGAATTTAACATAAAAACTAGTGAAAACATCCCTAAAAGTAGCTTGAACTTACTAAAAGCTACCTAAAAACAATGCCAAAAAGCGTATAAATTATCCGCTCATCACCTGGCATGAGCCACCTTCTGGAGTTATAAAGGAGGACTAAGTCCCCAGGTTGAAACTCTCTTCTCTTGATGTTCTTATCATGCACAGCTTTCACCTTCTCTTTATACAGCCTGGAGTTTTCATAAGCTTCTAGGCGAAGGTTCTCTAATTCTTGCAGTTGCAACTTCCGTTCAGCTCCGGCTTTCTCATAGTCCATGTTGCATTCCTTTACCACCCAGAAGGCTTTATGTTCTAACTCAACTAGGAGATGACAGGCCTTTCCATAAACTAATCAAAAAGGACTCATCCCGATTGGTGTCTTGTATGCTGTTCGATATGCCCAAAGCGTATCTTGGAGCCTGGTAATCCAGTCCTTTCTTTGAGACTTGACTATCTTTTGCAGTATGCGCTTTATCTCTCTGTTAGACACCTCTGCTTGCCCATTAGTCTGGGGGTGATAGGTTGTTGATACTTTATGAATTATCCCATTCTTCTTCAGTAATCCTGTTAGTCTCCTGTTACAAAAGTGAGTGCCTTGATTGCTCACGATTGCTTGTGGTGATCCAACACGACAAATAATATAGTTTCTAACAAAGGAAACAACAGTGTTAGCATCATCAGTATGGGTTGGAATTTCTTCCACCCATTTAGAAACATAATCTACAGCTAACAGTATATAAAGGTGACCATTAGAATTTGGAAATGGACCCATGAAGTCAATGCCCCAAACATCAAAAATTTCACAGAAAAGTATAATTTGTTGAGGCATTTCATCCCTCTTGGATATATTACTAAATCTTTGGCAAGGAGAACAAGATCTATAAAGGTCAGCAGCATCTTTAAAAAGAGTAAGCCACCAGAATCCACAGTCAAAAACTTTTCTAGCTATTCGTTGAGGGCAAAAATGTCCTCCACTCTCAGATGAGTGGTAGGCCTCTAAAATGGACTGGAATTCTGATTGAGGTACACACCGTCTAATTACCTGGTCAGCACCACACCTCCATAGATATGGATCATCCCATATATAATATTTGGACTCGCTTTTCAGTTTGTCTCTCTGATGCTTAGTAAGATCAGGAGAAAAAGTGTGGCTAACTAGATAATTAGCTACAGGTGCATACCAAGGAACTACATCAGATACTGCTTGTAAGCTATCAAATGGGAAAGTATCATTGATATGAATGGAGTCATCTTTAATGTGCTCAAGGCGACTCAAGTGGTCTGCCACTAAATTTTGGTTACCACTCCTATCTTTAATTTCCAAATCAAATTCTTGCAACAGTAGCATCCAACGTATTAGCTTCGGTTTAGACTCCTTTTTAGCTAATAAATACTTTAGAGCTGCATGGTCTGAGTACACTACTACCTTAGTACCAAGTAAATAGGCTCGGAATTTATCCAGAGCAAAAACAATAGCTAGAAGCTCTTTTTCAGTAGTAGTGTAATTAGATTGAGCAGCATCTAAAGTCTTAGATGCATAAGCAATTACAAAAGGATCATTACCTTCATGCTGAGCTAGTGCTGCTCCTACTGCATGATTGGAGGCATCACACATGATTTCAAATGGTTGATTCCATTCTGGTCCCCTCACAATTGGAGCTTGAGTCAGGGCGGTCTTCCACTTATCAAACGCTTGTTTGCAATCCTCACTGAACTTGAACTCAATATCTTTCTACAGTAGTCTGGATAAAGGTAGTGCTACCTTACTGAAGTCCTTAATGAATCTCCTGTAAAAACCTGCATGGTGGTGCACGAAATTGTGATCACTACTTTTACACAAAACAATCCCCGGTAATGGCTCCAAAGACTTGGTGCTCAATACCATGCCATAAACACAACTTCGCACAACTAACTAGCAAGTGCACTGGGTCGTCCAAGTAATAAACCTTACGCGAGTAAGGGTCGATCCCACGGAGATTGTTGGTATGAAGCAAGCTATGGTCACCTTGTAGATCTCAGTCAGGCAGACTCAAATGGGTATAGTGATAAACGAATAAAGCATAAAGATAAAGATAGGGATACTTATGTATATCATTGGTGAGAGCTTCAGATAAGCGTATGAAGACGCCTTCCCTTCCGTCTCTCTGCTTTCCTACTGTCTTCATCCAATCCTTCTTACTCCTTTCCATGGCAAGCTTATGCAAGGGTTTCACCGTTGTCAGTGGCTACCTCCCATCCTCTCAGTGAAAACGTTGCCTATGCTCTGTCACAGCATGGATAATCATCTGTCGGTTCTCGGTCAGGCCGGAATAGAATCCATTGATTCTTTTGCGTCTGTCACTAACGCCCCGCCTGCTAGGAGTTTGAAGCACGTCACAGTCATTCAATCATTGAATCCTACTCAGAATACCACAGACAAGGTTAGACCTTCCGGATTCTCTTGAATGCCGCCATCAGTTCTCGCCTATACCACGAAGACTCTGATCTCACGGAATGGCTGGCTCGTTTGTCAGGCGAGCACTCGGTTGTCAGGCGATCAACCATGCATCGTGTATCAGGAATCCAAGAGATATTCACTAAGCCTCATATGCTTGTAGAACAAGAGTGGTTGTCAGTCACTTTGTTCATAAGTGAGAATGATGATGAGTGTCACGGATCATCACATTCATCAAGTTGAAGAACAGGTGATATCTTGGAACAAGAACAAGCGGAATTGAATAGAAGAACAATAGTAATTGCATTAATACTCGAGGTACAGCAGAGCTCCACACCTTAATCTATGGTGTGTAGAAACTCCATCGTTGAAAATACATAAGAACAAGGTCTAGGCATGGCCGTGAGGCCAGCCTCCCAGTGATCAAAAGATTCAAAGATCTCCAGATGTCTAATACAATAGTAAAAGGTCTTACTTATAGAAAACTAGTAGCCTAAGGTGTACAAAGATGAGTAAATGACATAAAAATCCTCTTCCGGGCCCACTTGGTGTGTGCTTGGGCTGAGCAATGAAGCATTTTCGTGTAGAGACTCTCCTTGGAGTTAAACGCCAGCTTTTATGCCAATTTGGGCGTTTAACTCCCATTTAGGTGCCAGTTCCGGCGTTTAACGCTGGAATTCCTGAAGGTGACTTTGAACGCCGGTTTGGGCCATCAAATCTTGGGCAAAGTATGGACTATCATATATTGCTGGAAAGCCCAGGATGTCTACTTTCCAACGCCGTTGAGAACGCGCCAATTGGGCTTCTGTAGCTCCAGAAAATTTACTTCGAATGCAGGGAGGTCAGAATCCAACAGCATCTGCAGTCCTTTTGAGTCTATGGATCAGATTTTTGCTCAGATCCCTCAATTTCAGCCAGAAAATACCTGAAATCACAGAAAAACACACAAACTCATAGTAAAGTCCAGAAAAGTGAATTTTAACTAAAAACTAATAAAAATATACTAAAAACTAACTAAAAGATACTAAAAACATACTAAAAACAATGCCAAAAAGCGTACAAATTATCCGCTCATCACAACACCAAACTTAAATTGTTGCTTGTCCCCAAGCAACTGAAGATCAAATAGGATAAAAAGAAGAGAATATGCAATGAACTCCAAAAACATCTATGAAGATCAGTATTAATTAGATGAGCGGGGCTTTTAGCTTTTTGCCTCTGAATAGTTTTGGCATCTCACTTTATCCTTTGGAATTCAGAATGATTGGCTTCTTTAGGAACTTAGAATCTAGATAGTGTTATTGATTCTCCTAGTTAAGTATGATGATTCTTGAACACAGCTACTTCATGAGTCTTGGCCGTGGCCCAAAGCACTCTGTCTTCCAGTATTACCACCGGATACATACATGCCACAGACACATAATTGGGTGAACCTTTTCAGATTGTGACTCAGCTTTGCTAAAGTCCCCAATTAGAGGTGTCCAGGGTTCTTAAGCACACTCTTATTGCCTTGGATCACAACTTTATTTCTTTCTTTTTCTTTCTTTTTTTCTTCTCTTTTTTTTTCGGTTTTTTTTTTTCGCTTGCTTTCTTCTTCTTTTTTTTGTATTCACTGCTTTTTCTTGCTTCAAGAATCATTTTTATGATTTTTCAGATCCTCAGTAACATGTCTCCTTTTTCATCATTCTTTCAAGAGCCAACATTCATGAACCACAAATTCAAAAGACATATGCACTGTTCAAGCATACATTCATAGAACAAAAGTGTTGCCACCACATCAAAATAATTAAACTGTTATAAAATTCAAAATTCATGCAATTCTTTTCTTTTTCAATTAAGAACAATTTCTAAGAAAGGTGATGGATTCATAGGACATTCATAACTTTAACGCATAGACACTAAGACACTAATGATCATAAGACACAAGCATAGATAAACATAAAGCATAATTTTCGAAAAACAAGAAAATAAAGAACAAGGAGATTAAAGAACGGGTCCACCTTAGTGATGGCGGCTTGTTCTTCCTCTTGAAGGTCTTATGGAGTGCTTGAGCTCCTCAATGTCTCTTCCTTGTCTTTGTTGCTCCTCTCTCATGATTCTTTGATCTTCTCTAATTTCATGGAGGAGAATGGAGTGTTCTTGGTGCTCCATCCTTAGTTGTCCCATGTTGGAACTCAATTCTCCTAGGGAGGTGTTTAGTTGCTCCCAATAGTCTTGTGGAGGAAAGTGCATCCCTTGAGGTATCTCAGGGATCTCATGATGAGAGGGATCTCTTGTTTGCTCCATCCTTTTCTTTGTGATGGGCTTGTCCTCATCAATGGGGGTGTCTCCTTCTATGTCAACTCCTACTGAATAACAGAGGTGACAAATGAGATGAGGAAAGGCTAACCTTGCCAAGGTGGAGGACTTGTCCGCCACCTTGTAGAGTTCTTGAGCTATGACCTCATGAACTTCCACTTCTTCTCCAATCATGATGCTATGAATCATGATGGCCCGGTCTAGAGTAACTTCGGACCGGTTGCTAGTGGGAATGATTGAGCGTTGAATAAACTCCAACCATCCTCTAGCCATGGGCTTGAGGTCATGCCTTCTCAATTGAACCGGCTTCCCTCTTGAATCTCTCTTCCATTGTGCGCCCTCTTCACATATGACTGTGAGGACTTGGTCCAACCTTTGATCAAAGTTGACCCTTCTAGTGTAAGGATGTTCATCTCCTTGCATCATGGGCAAGTTGAATGCTAACCTTACATTTTCCGGACTAAAATCCAAGTATTTCCCCCGAACCATAGTAAGATAATTCTTTGGATCCGGGTTCACACTTTGATCATGGTTCTTGGTGATCCATGCATTGGCATAGAACTCTTGAACCATCAAGATTCCGACTTGTTGAATGGGGTTGGTAAGCACTTCCCAACCTCTTTTTCGGATCTCATGGTGGATCTCCGGATATTCACCCTTTTTGAGTGAAAGGGGGACCTCGGGGATCACCTTCTTCAAGGCCACAACTTCATAGAAGTGGTCTTGATGCACCCTTGAGATGAATCTATCCATCTCCCATGACTCGGAGGTGGAAGCTTTTGCCTTCTCTTTCCTCTTTCTAGAGGTTTTTCCGGCCTTGGATGAAATAAATGGTTATGGAAAAACGAAAAAGCAACGCTTTTACCACACCAAACTTAAAAGGTTTGCTCGTCCTCGAGCAAAAGAAGAAAGAAGAGAGTAGAAGAAGAAGAAATGAGGAAGAAGGGAGTGGCTTATGTATTCGGCCAAGGAGGGGGAGAAGTGGTGTTTAGGTTGTGTGAAAATGAAGGAGTGAAGAAGGGTATTTATAGGAGAGAGGGGGGGATAGGGTTCGGCCATTATGGGTGGGTTGGGGAGGGAAAGTGGTTTGAATTTGAAGGGTGAAGTAGGTGGGGTTTTATGAAGGATGGATGTGAGTGGTGAAGAGAAAGATGGGAGTTGATAGGTGAAGGGTTTTTTTTTTTTTGGGGAAGAGGTATTGAGGTGATTGGTGAATGGGTGAAGAGGAGAGAGAGTGGTGGGGTTGGTGGGGATCCTGTGGGGTCCACAGATCCTGTGGTGTCAAGGAAAAGTCATCCCTACACCAATTGTCTTTCAAAATCACGTTTTGAGCCATTTCTGGCGTTAAACGCCGGGCTGATGCCCATTCCTGGCGTTTAACGCCAGGTTCTTGCCCTTTTCTGGCGTTTAACGCCAGTCTGGTGCCCCTTTCTGGCGTTAAACGCCCAGAATGGTGCCAGACTGGGCGTTAAACGCCCAACTGCTAGCCTCACTGGCGTTTAAACGCCAGTGGGTTCTTCCTCCAGGGTGTGCTGTTTTTCTTCCTGTTTTTCATTCTGTTTTTGCTTTTTCAATTGATTTTGTGTCTTCTTATGATCATCAACCTACAAAAAAAAATAATAAAATAAAATAACAAAAGAAAATAGATAAAATATAACATTGGGTTGCCTCCCAACAAGCGCTTCTTTAATGTCAGTAGCTTGACAGAGGGCTCTCATGGAGCCTCACAGATACTCAAAGCAATGTTGGAACCTCCCAACACCAAACTTAGAGTTTGAATGTGGGGGTTCAACACCAAACTTAGAGTTTGGTTGTGGCCTCCCAACACCAAACTTAGAGTTTGACTGTGGGGGCTCTGTTTGACTCTGATTTGAGAGAAGCTCTTCATGCTTCCTCTCCATGGTGACAGAGGGATATCCTTGAGCCTTAAACACAAAGGATTCTTCATTCACTTGAATGATTAGTTCACCTCCATCAACATCAATCACATCCTTTGCTGTGGCTAGGAAGGGTCTGCCAAGGATGATGGATTCATCCATGCACTTCCCAGTCTCTAGGACTATGAAATCAGTAGGGATGTAATGGTCTTCAATCTTCACCAATACATCCTCTACAAGTCCATGAGCTTGTTTTCTTGAGTTGTCTGCCATCTCTAGTGAGATTCTTGCAGCTTGTACCTCAAAGATCCCTAGCTTCTCCATTACAGAGAGAGGCATGAGGTTTACACTTGACCCTAAGTCACACAGCGCCTTCTTAAAGGTCATGGTGCCTATGGTACAAGATACTGAAAACTTCCCAGGATCTTGTCTCTTTTGAGGTAATTTCTGCCTAGACAAGTCATCCAGTTCTTTGGTGAGCAAAGGAGGTTCATCTTCCCAAGTCTCATTTCCAAATAACTTGTCATTTAGCTTCATGATTGCTCCAAGGTATTTAGCAACATGCTCTTCAGTGACATACTCATCCTCTTCAGAGGAAGAATACTCATCAGAGCTCATGAATGGTAGAAGTAAGTCCAATGGAATCTCTATGGTCTCATTTTGAGCCTCAGATTCCCATGGTTCCTCATTGGGGAACTCTGTGGAGGCTAGTGCACGCCCATTGAGGCCTTCCTCAGTGGCGTCCACTTCCTCTCTTTCCTCTCCAGATTCGGCCATGGTTATGGCTTTGCACTCTCCTTTTGGATTTTCTTCTGTATTACTTGGGAGAGTACTAGGAGGGAGTTCAGTAACTTTCTTGCTCAGCTGTCCCACTTGTGCCTCCAAATTCCTAATGGAGGACCTTGTTTCAGTCATGAAACTTTGAGTGGTTTTGATTAGATCAGAGACCATGGTTGCTAAGTCAGAGGGGTTCTGCTTAGAATTCTCTGTCTGTTGCTGAGAAGATGATGGAAAAGGCTTGCCATTGCTAAACCTGTTTCTTCCACCATTATTGTTATTAAAACCTTGTTGAGGTCTCTCTTGATTCTTCCATGAGAAATTTGGGTGATTTCTCCATGAAGAATTATAGGTGTTTCCATAGGGTTCTCCTAGGTAATTCACCTCTTCCATTGAAGGGTTCTCAGGATCATAAGCTTCTTCTTCAGATGAAGCATCCTTAGTACTGCTTGGTGCATTTTGCATTCCAGACAGACTTTGAGAAATCAAATTGACTTGTTGAGTCAATATCTTGTTCTGAGCCAAAATGGCATTCAGAGTATCAATCTCAAGAACTCCTTTCTTCTGACTTGTCCCATTGTTCACAGGATTTCTTTCAGAAGTGTACATGAATTGGTTATTTGCAACCATTTCAATGAGCTCTTGAGCCTCTGTAGGCATCTTCTTCAGATGAAGAGAACCTCCAGCAGAGCTATCCAAAGACATCTTGGATAGTTCAGAGAGACCCTCATAGAAAATACCTATGATGCTCCATTCAGAAAGCATGTCTGAGGGACACTTTCTGATTAATTGTTTGTATCTTTCCCAAGCTTCATAGAGGGATTCACCATCCTTCTGTCTGAAGGTTTGGACTTCCACTCTAAGCTTACTCAATTTTTGAGGTGGAAAGAACTTTGCCAAGAAGGCATTGACTAGCTTTTCCCAAGAGTCCAGGCTTTCTTTAGGTTGTGAGTCCAACCATATTCTAGCTCTGTCTCTTACAGCAAAAGGGAATAGCATCAGTCTGTAGACCTCAGGGTCAACCCCATTAGTCTTGACTGTGTCACAGATTTGCAAGAACTCAGCTAAAAACTGATGAGGATCTTCCAATGAAAGTCCATGGAACTTGCAATTCTGTTGCATTAGAGAAACTAATTGAGGCTTAAGCTCAAAGTTGTTTGCTCCAATGGCAGGGATAGAGATGCTTCTCCCACAGAAGTCGGGAGTAGGTGCAGTAAAGTCACCCAGCACCTTCCTTGCATTGTTGGCATTGTTGTTGTTTTCGGCTGCCATAGGTTCTTCTTCTTTGAAGAATTCGGTCAGGTCCTCAACAGAGAGTTGTGCCTTAGCTTCTCTTAGCTTTCGCTTCAAGGTCCTTTCAGGTTCAGGGTCAGCTTCAACTAGAATGCCTTTGTCTCTGCTCCTGCTCATATGAAAGAGAAGAGAACAAGAAAATGTGGAATCCTCTATGTCACAGTATAGAGATTCCTTGAGGTGTCAGAGGAAAAGAAAAGTAGAAGACAGAAGTAGAAAATTCGAACTTATCAAAGAAGATGGGGTTCGAATTTTGCATTAAGGAATAGTGTTAGTCCATAAATAGAAAGATGTGAAAAGAAGGGAAGTAATTTTCGAAAATTTGAGTAAGAGATTTTGAAAACATTTTGAAAAACACTTAATTGATTTTCGAAAATAAAAGTGGGAAAGAAATTAAGTGATTTTTGAAAAAGATTTTGAAATTAGAAATCAGAAAGATTTGATTGAAATCTATTTTGAAAAAGATGTGGTTGAGAAGATATGATTGAAAAGTTATGGGTTTAAAAAAGATATGATTGAAAAGATATGATTTTGAAAACAATTTTAAAAAGATTTGATTTTAAAAATTAATGACTTGCCTAACAAGAAAAGATATGATTCAAACATTAAACCTTTCTCAACAGAAAAGGCAACATACTTAAAATGTTCAATCAAATCATTAATTGTTAGTAAGTATCTTTGAAAAAGGAAAGAAATTGATTTTGAAAACATTTGATTGAAAAGATATGATTTGAAAAAGATTTGATTTTGAAAAACTTTGAAAACTTGAAAAAAATTGATTTTGAAAACAAAATCTTCCCCCTTGTGCCATCCTGGCGTTAAACGCCAAGAATGGTATCCATTCTGGCGTTTAACGCCCAAAATGCTACCTTTTTGGGCGTTAAACGCCCAACCAGGTACCCTGGCTGGCGTTTAAACGCCAGTCTGTCCTTCTTCACTGGGTGTTTTGAACGCCCAGCTTTTTCTGTGTAATTCCTCTGCTGCATGTTCTGAATCTTCAGTCCCCTGTACTATTGACTTGAAAATAGAACCAAGATCAAATAAACAAGGCATGCAAGACACCAAACTTAAGATTAGACACTAGACTCAAGCAAGAAACATAAAGTATTTTTGGTTTTTATGATTTTTATAAATTTTTTTGTGCTTTTTTCGAAAATTATATGGAAATAGAAAATAAAGGTTTCAGAATTCTCAATTTGAGTTTCCAGGAATCATTGCAATGCTAGTCTAAGACTCCGGTCCATGAATTAGACATGGCTTCACAGCCAGCCAAGCTTTCAAAGAAAGCTTCGGTCCAAAACACTAGACATGGCCAATGG
Source organism: Arachis stenosperma (assembly GCF_014773155.1). Taxonomy (NCBI): domain Eukaryota; kingdom Viridiplantae; phylum Streptophyta; class Magnoliopsida; order Fabales; family Fabaceae; genus Arachis; species Arachis stenosperma. Next base: position 57,645,748 of record NC_080386.1, read on the forward strand.
CCAGCCAAGCCTTAGCAGATCATTGCTCCAATAGCAAGATTGATAGAGATCAACAAGCTATTGTGATGATCAGTTGAAACCTCGGTCCAATAAGATTAGACATGGCTTCACAGCCAGCCAGATTTCAGCAGATCACCATGAAACACTAGAATTCATTCTTAAGAACTCTGAAGAAAAATACCTAATCTAAGCAACAAGATGAACCGTCAGTTGTCCATACTCAAGAACAATCCCCGGCAACGGCGCCAAAAACTTGGTGCACGAAATTGTGATCACTACTTTTACACAAAACAATCCCCGGTAATGGCTCCAAAGACTTGGTGCTCAATACCATGGCATAAACACAACTTCGCACAACTAACCAGCAAGTGCACTGGGTCGTCCAAGTAATAAACCTTACGCGAGTAAGGGTCGATCCCACGGAGATTGTTGGTATGAAGCAAGCTATGGTCACCTTGTAGATCTCAGTCAGGCAGACTCAAATGGGTATAGTGATAAACGAATAAAGCATAAAGATAAAGATAGGGATACTTATGTATATCATTGGTGAGAGCTTCAGATAAGAGTATGAAGACGCCTTCCCTTCCGTCTCTCTGCTTTCCTACTGTCTTCATCCAATCCTTCTTACTCCTTTCCATGGCAAGCTTATGCAAGGGTTTCACCGTTGTCAGTGGCTACCTCCCATCCTCTCAGTGAAAACGTTGCCTATGCTCTGTCACAGCATGGATAATCATCTGTCGGTTCTCGGTCAGGCCGGAATAGAATCCATTGATTCTTTTGCGTCTGTCACTAACGCCCCGCCTGCTAGGAGTTTGAAGCACGTCACAGTCATTCAATCATTGAATCCTACTCAGAATACCACAGACAAGGTTAGACCTTCCAGATTCTCTTGAATGCTGCCATCAGTTCTCGCCTATACCACGAAGACTCTGATCTCACGGAATGGCTGGCTCGTTTGTCAGGCGAGCACTCGGTTGTCAGGCGATCAACCATGCATCGTGTATCAGGAATCCAAGAGATATTCACTAAGCCTCATATGCTTGTAGAACAAGAGTGGTTGTCAGTCACTTTGTTCATAAGTGAGAATGATGATGAGTGTCACGGATCATCACATTCATCAAGTTGAAGAACAGGTGATATCTTGGAACAAGAACAAGCGGAATTGAATAGAAGAACAATAGTAATTGCATTAATACTCGAGGTACAGCAGAGCTCCACACCTTAATCTATGGTGTGTAGAAACTCCACCGTTGAAAATACATAAGAACAAGGTCTAGGCATGGCCGTGAGGCCAGCCTCCCAGTGATCAAAAGATTCAAAGATCTCCAGATGTCTAATACAATAGTAAAAGGTCCTACTTATAGAAAACTAGTAGCCTAAGGTGTACAAAGATGAGTAAATGACATAAAAATCCTCTTCCGGGCCCACTTGGTGTGTGCTTGGGCTGAGCAATGAAGCATTTTCATGTAGAGACTCTCCTTGGAGTTAAACGCCAGCTTTTATGCCAGTTTGGGCGTTTAACTCCCATTTAGGTGCCAGTTCCGGCGTTTAACGCTGGAATTCCTGAGGGTGACTTTGAACGCCGGTTTGGGCCATCAAATCTTGGGCAAAGTATAGACTATCATATATTGCTGGAAAGCCCAGGATGTCTACTTTCCAACGCCATTGAGAGCGCGCCAATTGGGCTTCTGTAGCTCCAGAAAATCCACTTCGAGTGCAGGGAGGTCAGAATCCAACAGCATCTGCAGTCCTTTTGAGTCTCTGGATCAGATTTTTGCTCAGATCCCTCAATTTCAGCCAGAAAATACCTGAAATCACAGAAAAACACACAAACTCATAGTAAAGTCCAGAAAAGTGAATTTTAACTAAAAACTAATAAAAATATACTAAAAACTAACTAAAAGATACTAAAAACATACTAAAAACAATGCCAAAAAGCGTACAAATTATCCGCTCATCACATGGCCAAGGAACGAACGGACTTCCCTCACAGAGGAGGTGTAAGGTAAACTAGAAATAACATCCACATTTGCTGGGTCTACAGAAATACCAGTATCAGAGACAACATGTCCTAGAATAATTCCTTGTTTCACCATAAAATGACACTTTTCAAAATTTAAAACAAGGTTTGAACTAACATACCTGTCTAATACTCTAGATAAACTATACAAGCAAAGGCTAAATGAATCACCATATATGCTAAAGTCATCCATAAAAACTTCCATACAGGTCTCAATAAGATCAGAGAAAAGACTCATCATACACCTTTGGAAAGTAGCTGGTGCATTGCATAAACCAAAGGGCATCTCTTATAAGCATAAGTCCCAAAAGGACATGTAAAAGTAGTCTTTTTCTGATCTTCAAGAGCTATATGGATTTGAAAATAACCTGTATAACCATATAAAAAGCAGTAATGAGATTTACCTGACAGGCGATCAAGCATCTGATCAATGAATGGCAAGGGGTAATGATCCTTGCGAGTGGCTTGGTTGAGATACCTGTAGTCAATGCAGACTCTCCATGAGTTCTGCATTCTGGTTGTCAGACTTTCTCCCTGCTCATTTCTTATTGTTGTGCTTCTAGACTTCTTGGGCACCACTTGCACTAGGCTGACCCATTCGCTATCTGAAATGGGGTAAATGGTATCTGCGTCAAGTAGTCTGGTTACTTCCTTCTTGACAACTTCTAAGATGGTTGGATTCAATCTTCTTTGAGGTGGACGAACAGGCTTTGCTCCTTCTTTTAAGAATATTTTATGTTCACAAACTTGACGGCTGATGCCTACTATATCCACCAAGCTCCATCCAATTGCTTTCTTATGCGTCCTCAAAACACTAAGCAGTTGTTCTTCTTGCTGGGAAGTGAGCTCCCTTGCAGTGATAACTGGAAACTTCTGCTTGTCCTCAAGGTAAGCATACTTGAGGTGTGGAGGAAGGGGCTTTAATTCCATTTTCTACTCATGGCTTGGCTCTTGATCATCTGGAGCTGGTGAAAAGGGTAACGAATATTCAGTATGTTCAAAGGGAGTCCCCACACTTGGATCTTGCTCCATGTGACTCTTTTCCATTTCTTCCTGGTGAGTTGTAGCTATAATTTCATCAATGATGTCGCATTGGAATATGGAGTGATATTTCGGAGGATGCTTCATAGCTTCATCCAGATTGAAGCTCACTGTTCCGCCATCTACCTCAAAAAGAATAGGTTCCCGAATAGGCATCCAGCTTGAACTTCGAAGTCTTCAAAAACGGTCTTCCAAGCAGGATTGACGAAGGCTTTCCTGAGTCATTTTGGGGCATCTCCAAGATACAGAAGTCAATGGGAAACGTGAGCCCCTTAATGCTCACTAACACATCTTCAGCAATTCCAACCACTGTAATAATGCTTTTATCTACTAACACAAAATGAGCTTCCGACCTTTTTAAGGGAGGGAGCCTTGAAGCATTATATATAGACAGGGGCATAATACTCATGCACGCTCCTAAATCATATATACAGTCAGAAAATATCACACCTCCAATGGTACAGTTAACCATACATGGGCCTGGATCACTACATTTTTCAGGTATATTTCCCATTAAATCAGATATAGAACTACCTAAAGGAATAGTTTCTAATTCAGTAATTTTATCTTTGTGTATGCACAATTCTTTTAGAAACTTTGCGTATTTAGGTACTTGCTGAATAACATCAAAAAGGGGGAATAGTTACCTCAACCTTTTTGAAAATTTCTACCATTTTGGGATCAAGTTCCATCTGTTTCTGGATTTCTTAGCAAGGCGTGGAAATGAGATAGGAGTGGCATCTCTTACAGCTTCAGCTTGCTTGGGTTCTGTATTCCTTGGTTGGGCTGCTTCAGCTTCAGCCATGCCTTGTGCTTCATCTTCTTCTTCAACATCCTCTACCTCGACCATGTCCTTAGTTGGGGCGTGTTTTAGCGGGCTTGGCTCCTCAGGATTCCTCCCTTGTAGTGTGGTTCCAGACCTCAAGGTAACGGCATTGATGCCACCCTTGGGGTTGGGTAATGGTTGAGAGGGGATTTCACCGAAGCTCAAAGGCTGGTTGTTGGAGTTATTTAGTGATCCAATCTGTGAGACAAGAGCTTTCAAGGTAGAATTCAGACCATTTAGAGTAGAAGTAAGGTTGTTTTTCATGGCCTGCTATCTCCGATCAATAGATTGTAATAACTTATCATTAGAAGATGAAGAGGGATAAGTGATCTGAGAGGTATGCTGAGATACTTAAGGCTGCCTTAGATGAGGTGCTCTGTAGGCCTGATTTTGATTCTGCTATCTGATGTTGTTATTGTTATTCCACCTCTGGTTTCCATTGTTATCTCTGCCTCCTCTGTTATGATTGTCCCTCCAACCCTGGTTAGAATTATCTCTCCAACCTTGGTTGGAATTATCCTTCCATCCATGGTTGTAGCTGCCACCTTGATTGTATCCTTGATTGGGGTGGTCATAGAAGTTTTGAGTGGCTACCACAGTGTTGTCTTCCTGCTGGAGCTGCGGACATTCATCAGTATAATGACTATAATCAGCACAGATCCCGCATACTCTTTGTATAAATAATTGTTGGCTTTGCTGTGGTGGAGATGGCTGAGCTTACTGAGCTTGTTGTTGACTCAACTGCATCTACTTCAGTAAGTTGGTCATTTCACATATACTCTGAGTTAGAGCAGTAGTCTCTTTGCTAGAGGCTACCTCTGCAACAGCTTTGGAGTTTCTTTACCTTTGCCTGTGATTCCTAGTGGATTCAGCTAAGTCGCTAATCAATTTCCATGCTTCATCAGTGGTCTTGTACTTTTTCATAGACCCATTGCTAGCACCTTCCAATGTGGTCTTATCTTGAGGCTTCATGCCCTGTGTGAAGTAGCCAAGCAACACTAACTTCTCAATCATGCGGTGGGGACATGCTTCCAGAAGATTGTTGAAGCGCTCCTAATATTCATGGAGAGTCTCAGATTCGCCTTGAACAATCACGGAAATTTCCTTTCTCAATCTATCAATAACTTCAGCTAGAAAGAATTTTTCCAAAAATTCCCTTATAAGCGTATCCCAGTTAGCAACAGTCGCTCTAGGTTGGACGTAGTACCACTCTCTCGCCTTTCCCTCAAGAGAGAACGGGAAGGCTTTTAACAGAATAGAAGTTTCATCTGCCCCATCATGCCTCACAGTAGAGAAGGCTGCCTGGAAATCCCTAAGGTGCTTGATAGGCTCATGAGCAGGTAAGCCATGAAACTTAGGCATCAAGTTGAGTAGTGCAGTCTTTAGTTCAAAATCTGCAGCCACCGCTGGGTGATGCACTTGATACGGTTACAGTGTAAAATCAAGGGCTCTAGCTTCCTGGATAGTAACTCTCCTAGGTGCAGCCATGTCACCTGCACGTAAATCAACCGAATCAGTAGAAAGGGAGCTTGTTTCTTCCTTAAGTGACCTTTCAGATTCGCCCTCGGAGTGGACTAACTGACGCCGAGCTTGCCTTGTATGTGAAATAGTTCTTTCAATCTCAAGATCAAATACTTACAAGCTTGGATCAGGTAGTGAACGTGTCATTCAATGAAAGAAACATGCAGCTCATAGTAGCAAAATAAATAAATACAAATAAATAAATTCCAATCAATAAATTAGCACTCTATTGCAACTCCCCGGCAATGGCGCCAAAAATTGGCGTGGTGAAAATTGCCAGATTAAGAATTACTAAGAAAAAATAGCATTGCAAGTACAGCTCTTAACCAGCAAAAATCTGCTTGTCAATTTAGAAAAGAGTTGTCACAAATTTTAGAAATAAAATACTAGGAGTATGAGTCCCAGGTCGTCTCCCAACGAGTTGCAGAAAGATGTGCTATTTTATTAATCAGAGGTTTTCCAAAACGGTTTTGAGTTTGATAATCAGGAAATTAAATCTGAGAATTTATGTAATTTAAATAAAAATCTTGACCGGGAGAAGATCAATTGGAAGTTCTATCCTTGTTGGATTTTTCTCAAGATCAATTGGTAATTGGGAGCTATTTCCACTTAGTTATCCTTTACTAAATAAAGGAAAGTCAAGTAAATTGGAAGTCAACCTCTATTCACAAGTCCTAATCCTCTCCCTTGGGAAGGATTAGCGTTAGTGACTAGAGATTCAACCAACAATAAACCCAGTTACAATTTGACTCTTGAGTATTCTAACTCAAGGTTCTCCTTTTAATCAACTCCCAATGATGTTGGGAAACTACTCCATTATCATTAATGTAGACTTTACAAAATTAAAAGGGGGAATAAAAAGAGATATGATAAACAATAATCAAAGAGATCAATTAAAAATAAAAATAGTCTTTGTATTAATAAACTCTAAAAATAATCCAATTGTAACTCTGGACAAATTAAAGATATGAAAGAGTAAGTGAAAGGTAAGTAAACAAACTAGAATGACCAGTTCCGGAGGTAGACTCTTCTCAATAACCAAAGCAAATTCTTCAAATCCTAAATTATGAGTGTAAAGAAAAACCTAGAGGAAGAGGTAGAATTCTCTCTCTAGAAATTATGCGGAATGAGAAAAAAATGTTTTGTCTCTGCACGTTCCCTGGCTCTAATCTGCGTTTTTGGACCGAAAGCTAGGTTAAAATGTGGCCCAGAATCCATGCCAGCAATTTCTGTAAATTCTGCAGATCGCGCACATCACGCGACCGCATTGTCCACGCGTTCGTGTCATTCACCATTTTTCCGTGCCACGCGTGCTCATCGTCCACGCATTCACGTCACTTGTGCAGCTTCCAATCCACGCGTTCGCGTCAGGCAAGCGAGCGCGTCACTACGATTTCCTCCATTTCGCGCGGTCGCGTGAGCCATGCACCCGCGTCACTTTTCTCTAAGCCATTCCTGTCCTATGAAGCCTGAAACACTTAACACACAGATCACGGCATTGAATGGTATAAAGGAGAATAAAAATATACAATTAAAAGATCTTTAGGAAGCAAGTTTTCAATCATAGAACAATTTTGGGAAGGACTTATAAAATCGTGCTAATCATATGAATAAGTGGGTGAAAGACTTGATAAAACCATTCAATTAAACACAATATAAATAAAAAAATAATGGTTTATCAATATTTTTTTTATTTTTGAATTTTATTATGAAAGAGAAAAACACACAAAAGACACAAGACTTAAAATTTTTAGATCTAATGCTCCTTGTTTTCGAAAATTTTGGAGGGAGAACACCAAGGAACACCAAACTTAAAAATTTAAAGATCAAAACACAAAGAAGACTCAAGAATACTTTGAAGACTCACAAGAACAACAAGAACAAAAAAAGAACACCAAACTTAAAATTTTTAGAAAACCAAAATAAAATTTTCGAAAACTAAAGAAAAATTAATAGGAGAACACCAAACTTAAAATTTGACACAAGTTTTAATCAAAGAATTTTTTTTTGAAAAGAAGATGCCAAAAACATAAGCCAACGCTCTAACCAATTGAGTTATGAAAGAAAAACTATTTTCTTGAAAACTCTTTTTGAACTTTTTGAAAATCACAAGAAAAAAAAGGGAAAGACACAAAACAAGAAGAACTAAAGATCAAACAAAAATAAACAAGAACAACTTGAAGATCAAGAAAGAACAATGGACACAAATTCGAAAATATGAAGAACAAATAAGGACATGCAATTGAAACCAAACTTAAAACATGAAACTAGACTCAAGTAAAAACAAAAAATTAACTAAGAAAAATAAGATTTTTGAAAATTTTTGAAAAGAAAATAAAGAGACTCTAAACTAACAAAAGACAATTTTTCCTAATCTAAGCAACAAAATAAACTCGAACAGTCCCCGAGAACAGCGCCAAAAACTTGGTGCACGAAAATTACAATCACAATTTTGCAATTCTGCACAACTAACCAGCAAGTGCACTGGGTCATCCAAGTAATACTTTACGTGAGTAAGGGTCGATCCCACGGAGATTGTCGGCTTGAAGCAAGCTATGGTTATCTTGTAGCTCTTAGTCAGGATATCAATAATGGTTTTAAGTTTTAATTGGAATAAGTAAAAGAACATGGATTAAATGATACTTGTTATGCAGTAATGGAGAACAGGTTGGGGTTTTGGAGATGCTCTGTCTTCTGAATTTCTGCTTTCCTACTGTCTTCTTCTTCATGCACGCAGGTCTCCTTCCATGGTAAGCTGTATGTTGGTGGATCACCGTTGTCAATGGCTACCAGTCGTCCTCTCAGTGAAAAGGGTCCATGTACATGGCTAATCATCTGTTGGTTCTCACTAATGTTGGAATAGGATCCCTTGATCCTTTGGCACACTGTCACTACGCCCAGCATTCATGAGTTTGACGCTCGTCACAGTCATCCCTTCCCGGATCCTACTTGGAATACCACAAACAAGGTTTAGACTTTCCGGATCTCAGGAATGCTGCCAATTAATTCTAGCTTATACCACGAAGACTCTGATCTCACGGATTTGAATGCTCTGTTGTCAGGAGAGGCAGTCAAACTCGTGAACCAGGAACCCAAGAGACATACATTCAATCTAAGGTAGAATGGAAGTGGTTGTCAGGCACGCATTCTTAGGTTGAGAATGGTGATGAGTGTCACAGATCATCACATTCATCATGTTGAAGTGCGAATGAATATCTTAGAATAGAAACAAGCGTGATTGAATAGAAAACATAAATAATTTCATTAATTCATCGAGACACAATAGAGCTCCTCACCCCCAACCATGGGGTTTAGAGACTCATGCCGTAGAAGATACAAATCCAGATATAAAATATCATAAGGTATCAAAATGAATCTCTAAAAGTAGTTTTTATACTCAACTAGTAACCTAGGTTTACAAAAAATGAGTAAGCTAAGATAGATAGTACAGAAATCTACTTCCGGGGCCCACTTGGTGTGTGTTTGGGCTGTGCAATGAAGCTTTCATGTGTAGAGGCTATTACTGGCATTTAACTCCAGCTTTTGTGCCAGTTTGGGCGTGTAACTCCAGCTTGTATCCTGTTTCTGGCATTTAACGCCATAATAGGTTAGAAAGTTGGCAATAAACACCAGTTTGCATCATCACTACTTGGCAAAGTATTGACTATTATATATTTCTGAAAAGCCTAGAATGTCTAATTTCTAACTCAATTAAGAGCGCGCCAATTGGGCTTCTATAGCTCCAGAAAATTCATTTCGAGTGCAGGAAGGTTAGAATCCAACAACATTTGCAATCCATTTTCAGCCTCTGAATCAGATTTTTGCTCAAGTCCCTCAATTTCAGCCAGAAAATACCTGAAATCAAAGAAAACACACAAACTCATACCAAAGTCCAGAAATGTAATTTTTGCATAAAAACTAATAAAAATATACTAAAAAGTAGCTAGATCCTACTAAAAACTATATGAAAATACCCCCAAAAAGCGTATAAAATATCCGCTCATCAATGACACAAGCACATGGTTAGGGACAACTTGATTTAGCCGCTTAGGCCAGGATTTTATTCCTTTGGTCCCTCCTATCCATTAATGCTCAAAGCCTTGGATCCCCTTTACCCTTGCCTTTTTAGTTTAAAGGGCTATTGACTTTTTCTGCTTGCTTTTTCTTTTTCTATTTTTTTTTCTCTTTTTTTCGCCACTTTTTCTTTTTCACTGCTTTCTCTTGCTTCAAGAATCAATTTCATGATTTTTCAAATTATCAATAACATTTCTCTTTGTTTATCATTCTTTCAAGAGCCAACAATTTTAACATTCATAAACTTCACCATAAAAAATATACACTGTTCAAGCATTCATTCAGAAAAACAAAAAGTATTGCCACCATATCAAAATAATTAAACTAATTTCAAGATAAAATTTGAAATTCGTGTACTTCTTGTTCTTTTTTAATTAGGAACATTTTTCATTTACGAAATGTGAAGGATTCATAGAATTATTCATAGCTTTAAAACATAGATACTAGACACTAATGATCATGTAATAAAGCTAAAACATAGATAAAACATCAATCATAGAATTAAAAAAAAAAAACAGAAAGACAAGAACAAGGAAATCAAAGAATGGGTCCACCTTAGTGATGGCGGCTAGTTCTTCCTCTTGAGCTCATCTATGTCTCTTCCTTGCCTTTGTTGCTCTTCCCTCATGGCTATTTGATCCTCTCTAATTTCATGGAGAATAACGTAGTGCTCTTGGTGCTCCATCCTTAGTTGCTCCATATTGGAACTCAAATCTCCCAAAGAGGCGTTGAGTTGCTCCCAATAGTTGTTTGGAGGAAAATGCATCCATTGAGGCATCTCAGGGATTTCTTGATGAGGGACTTCCTCATGCTCTTGTTGAGGTCCATGGTGGGCTTTCTTATTTGCTCAATCCTCTTTTTAGTGATGGGCTTGTCCTTATCAATGAGGATGTCTTCCTCTATGACAATTCCAGCTAAATTGCATAGGTGACAGATGAGATGAGGGAAGGCTAACCTTGCTAAAGTGGAGGTTTTGTCAGCCACTTTGTAGAGTTCTAGAGATATGACCTCATGAACTTCTACTTCCTCTCCAATCATGATGCTATGGATCATGATAGCCTGATTTACAGTCACTTCGGATCGGTTGCTAGTAGGAATGATGGAGCGTTGGATGAATTCCAACCATCCTCTAGCCACGGGTTTAAGGTCATGCCTTCTCAATTGAACCGTCTTGCCTTTGGAGTCTCTTTTCCACTGAGCTCCTTCTACGCATATGTTCATGAGGACTTGGTCCAACCTTTGATCAAAGTTGACCCTTCTAGTATAGGGGTGTGCATCTCCTTGCACCATTGGCAAGTTGAATGCTAACCATACATTTTTCGGACTTAAATCTAAGTATTTTCCCCGAACCATTGTAAGTCAATTCTTTGGGTTCGGGTTCACACTTTGATCATGGTTCTTGGTGATCCATGCATTAGCATAGAACTCTTGAACCATTAAGATTCCAACTTGTTGAATGGGGTTGGTGAGAACTTCCCAACCTCTTTTTCGAATCTCACGTCAGATCTCCAGATATTCATTCCTTTTGAGCATGAAAGTGACCTCAGGGATCACCTTCTTTTTGGCCACAACTTCATAGAAGTGGTATTGATAGACCTTTGAGATGAATCTCTCCATCTCCCATGACTCAGAGGTGGAAGCTTTTGCCTTTCCTTTCCTCTTTCTAGAGATTTTTCCTGCCTTAGGTGCCATAAATGGTTATGGAAACATAAAAAGCAATGCTTTTTCCACACCAAACTTAAAAGGTTTGCTCATCCTCGAGCAAAAGAAAAAAGAAGGATAGAGAAGAAGAAGAAGAAGTGGAGGAGATGGGAAGGTCGGAATGGTTCGGCCAAGTAGGGAAAGAAGTGTTTATGATGTGTGAAAATGAAGGAGGGATGAGGGGTTTATATAGAAGTGGAGAGAGGGGTAGGGTTCGTGTATTAGGGGTTGGGTTTGCAAGGAAAAGGATGTGAATTTGAATGTTTGAGGTAGGTGGGGTTTTTGGGGAAGAGTAGATAAAGGTGATTGGTGAAGGGTATTTGGGGAAGGGTGTTATTGGAATGTGTGAAGAAGAGAGAGAGTGAGTTGAGGTAGGTGGGGATCCTGTGGGGTCCACAGATCCTGAGGTGTCAAGGATTTCTCATCCCCTGCACCATTTTAGCATGTAAATGCCCCCTTTGAGTGCCAATCCTAGTGTTAAATGCCAGGTTGTTGCCCATTTATGGCGTTTAACGCCAGCTTTTCTTCTTTTTCTGGCGTTGAATGCCAGCTTGATGCCCTTTTCTGGTGTTAAACGCTAGTCTAGTGCCCCTTTCTGGCATTAAACGCCCAGAATGGTGCCAGACTAGGCATTTAATGCCCATTCTGCTACCCTTATTGGCATTTACACGCCATTAAGCTCATCCTCCAGGATGTGCTATTTTCAATGTTGTTTTTTTTTTTTGCTTTTATTTTTGTAACTCCACAAGATCATCATCCTAAAGAAAATATAAAATAATAATAGAAATTCAATATAGATAAGTAAAAATTGGGTTGCCTCCCAACAAGCGCTTCTTTAATGTCAATAGCTTCACAGTGAGCTCTCATGGAGCTTCATAGATATTCAGAGCATAGTTGGGGCCACCCAACACCAAATTTAGAGTTTGAATGTGGGGGCTTTGGTTGACTCTATATTGAGACAAGCTTTTTATGCTTCTTCTCCATGTGTATAGAAGGAGATCCGTGAGCCTTAAACACAAGGTAATCCTCATTCACTTGAAGGACCAACTCTCCCCTGTCAACATCAATCACAGCTTTTGCTATGGCTAGGAAAGGTCTGCCAAGAATGATGGATTCATCCTCATCCTTCCCAGTATCTAGGATTATGAAGTTAGCAGGGATGTAAAGGCCTTCAACCTTTACCAAGACATCCTCTACAAGTCCATAAGCCTGTTTTTGTGATTTGTCTGCCATCCCTAGTGAGATTCCTGCAGCTTGTACCTCAAAGATTCCTAGTTTCTCCATTACAGAAAGTGGCATGAGGTTTATGACTGACCCCAGGTCACACAGAGCCTTCTTAAAGGTCATGGTGCCTATGGTACAGGGTATTAAGAACCTTCTTGGATCCTCTTTCTTTTGAGGTATCTTCACCTGAGCCAATGCACTTAGTTTATTGATGAGCAAGGGGAATTCATCCTCCCAAGTCTCATCACTAAATAACTTGGCATTCAGCTTCATGATTGCTCCAAGGTACTTAGCAACTTGCTCTTCAGTAATATCTTCATCCTCATCAGAGGAAGGATATTCATCCGAGCCCATGAATAGCAGAAGTAGGTTCAATGGAATCTCTATGGTCTCTGTATGAGCCTCGGATTCCCTTGGTTCCTCAAAGGGGAACTTCTTTTCGTTCAGAGGACATCCCATGAGGTTTTTCTCACTGGGAATCACGTCCTCCTCACTCTCTCCATGCTCAGCCATGTTGGTCACTGTTATGGCTTTGCACTCTCTCTTGGGATTTTCTTCTGTATTGCTTGGGAGAGTGCTAGGAGGAGTTTCAGGAACCTTCTTACTCAGCTGAACCAAGTGTGCCTCCAAATTTTTAATGGCAGATCTTGTTTTATTCATGAAACTTAATGTGGTCTTAGATAGATCAGGGACTATGGTTGCTAAGCCAGAACGATTCTGCTCAGAGTTCTCTGTCTGTTGCTGAGAAGATGATGGGAAAGGTTTGCTATTGCCAAACCTATTTCTCCCACCATTATTATTGTTGAATCCTTGTTGAGGCTTCTGTTGATCCTTCCATGAGAAATTTGGGTGATTTCTCCATGAAGAATTGTAGGTGTTTCCATAGGGTTCTCCCATTTAATTCACCTCTTCTATTGCAAGATTCTCAGGGTCATAAGCTTCTCCTTCAGAGGAGGCTTCTTTAGCACTGCCAGATGCAGCTTGCAATCTAGTCAGATTCTGAGAAATTATATTGACTTGCTGAGTCAATAATTTGTTTTGAGCCAATATGGCATTCAGAGTATCAATCTCACGAACACTTTTCTTCTGAGTTGTCCTATTGTTAACAGGATTTCTTTTAGAAGTGTACATGAACTGGTTATTTACAACCATTTCAATGAGTTCCTGGGATTCTGCAGGCATTTTCTTCAGATGAATGGATCCGCCTGCAGAATGGTCTAATGACATCTTAGATAACTCAGATAGACCATCATAGAAGATACCTATGATGCTCCATTTTGAAAGCATGTCAGAGGGATACCTTCTGATTAATTGCTTATATCTTTTCCAAGCTTCATAGAGGGATTCACCTTCCTTCTGTTTGAAGGTTTGAACTTCCACTCTAAGCTTACTCATCTTTTGAGGTGGAGAGAATTTAGCTAAGAAGGCATTGACTAACTTTTCCCAAGAGTTCAGTCTATCTCTAGGCTGTGAGTTCAACCATTGGTCTTAACAGTGTCATAGATTTGTAAAAATTTAGCCAAGAACTGATGAGGATCATCCAATGAAAGTCTATGAAACTTGCAATTCTGTTGCATCAGAGAAATTAATTGAGGCTTAAGTTCAAAGTTGTTTGCTCCAATTGGCAGGAATAGAGATGCTTCTCCCATAGAAGTCGGGAGTTGGTGCAGTAAAGTCACCAAGCACCTTCCTTGCATTGTTGGCATTGTTGTTATTTTTGGCTGCCATGTCTTCTTCTTTTTTAAAGATTTCTGTCAGGTCCTCTCTAGAGAGTTGTGCTTTAGCTTCTCTTATCTTCCTCTTCAGAGTTCTTTCAGGTTCAGGATCAGCTTCAACAAGAATGCCTTTATCTTTATTCCTACTCATATGAAAGAGAAGAAAACAAAGAAAGAATGAAATCCTCTATGTCACAGTATAGAGATTCCCTGATGTGTCAAAGGAAAAGAAAAATAAAAGGATGAGGTAGATAAAAAAGAATTCGAACATATAAAGAGGGGGAGGGTTCAAATTATTAAGAGAGGAGGAGTGTTAGTGATTAAATAGAAAGATATGAGAGAGGAAATTTTCAAAATTTTTAAAATTTAAATAATTAGTTAATTAAAAAGATTTTGAAAAAGTGGTTAGTGATTTTCGAAAATTGGAAGTGGAAATGTAGTTAGGTGGTTTTGAAAAATATCAGAAGTTAGAAAAAGATTTTGAAATTAAAATAAAAGAGATATGATTAAAAAAGATTTGATTTTAAAAATATATGATTGAAGAAAATTTGATTTTTAAAAAGATATGATTGAAAAGATATGGTAAAAAAATATTTGATTTTTAAAATTGATGACTTGACTAACAAGAAATTAAAAGATATGATTCTAAAATTCAAATATTGATGCTTTCTTAACAAGAAAGTAACAAACTTGAAATTTTTGAATCACAACATTAATTGTTAGCAAGGATTTTTGAAAATATTAAAAGAAAAATGAAAAACATTTGATTTTGAAAAAGATATGATTGATATGAGAGGATATGAAAAAGATAAGATTTTGAAAAATTAGTTTTAAAACATGAAAAATTGAAAAAGATTTGAATTGAAAACAAAACTACCTCCTTGGTGCTATCCTGGCGTTAAACGCTCAGAATGGTATCCATTCTGACCTTTAACGCCCACTTGTCTACCTCCTTGGGTGTTAAACGCCCAGACAGGTACCCTGGCTGGCGTTTAAATGCCAGAATTCCTTCTTCACTAGGCGTTTGAACGCCCAGCTTTTTCTCTGTGATTCCTTTGCGTATGTTCTGAATCTTCAATTCTCTGTATTATTGACTTGAAAAGACATAATTTTGAAAATATTTTTTGAATTTTTAATGATGAGAGAGAAAAACAACAACATGAAACTAAACATGGAAAACTAAGATCAAATAAACAATGCATGCAAGAACACTTTGAATGTCAAGATGAACATCAAGAACATTTTTTTTGAAAATTTTTAAGAAAAGAAAGACATGCAAGACACCAAACATAGAAATTTTCATACTAGAGACACTAACAAATTGAGAATGCACATGAGAAACAACAAAAGACACAAAACAAGAGAATTTTAAGATCAGACAAAGAAAATCATCAAGAACAACTTGAAGATCAATGAAAAACACAATGCATATGTTTTCAAGAAATGCAACAAAAATAGAAATATGCAATTGACACCAAACTTAAAAACTGACACTAGACTCAAATAAGAAACACAAAAAATATTTTTGATTTTATGATTTTATAATTTTTTGTATTTTTTCTTCGAAAATTATTTTGAAAAAGAGAATAAGAAACTCAAAATTTTTAATAAGAATTCTAGGACTCATGCAATGTTAGTCTAAAGCTTCAGTCTAAAAAAGATTAGACAAGGCTTACCAAGCTTCAGCAGGACATTACATACAACAGCCAAATTGATGGGAATCAACTAGCTCCTGTGATGATAAAAGCATCATCTGAAACTCTAGAATTCATTATTAAAAATTCTGAAAAACAAAATAAAAAGAAAAATACCTAATCTAAGCAACAAGATGAATTCTCAGTTGTCCAAACTCGAACAATCCCCAGCAATGGTGCCAAAAACTTGGTACACGAAATCGTGATACACAACTTCGTGCAGCTGACCAGCAAGTGCACTAGGTCGTCCAAGTAATATCTTACGTGAGTAAGGTCGATCCCACGTTGATTGTCGGCTTGAAGCAAGCTGTGGTCATCTTGTAAATCTCAGTCATGCAGATTCAAATAATTATGGGGTTTTCATAATTAAAAGAACAAAATAGAACATAAAACAGGATAGAAATACTTATGCAATTCATTGATGGGAATTTCAAGTAAGCGTATGAAGATGATTTGTTCCCTCTGAGCCTCTGCTTTCCTATTGCCTTCATCCAATCATTCATACTCCTTTCCATGGCAAGCTGTATGTAGGTGGATCACCGTTGTCAATGGCTACCATCCATCCTCTCAGTGAAAATGGTCATCTACGGTTTCCTGCATGGCTAATCAGTTGTCGGTTCTCGATCGTGTCGGAATAAGATCCTTTGATCCTTTTGCGCACTGTCACTGTGCCCCACAGTCGCGAGTTTGAAGCATGTCACGGTCATCCCATCCCAGATCCTACGCAGAATACCACAGACAAGGTTTAGACTTTTTGGATCTCGAGAATGCTGCCAAATGATTCTAGCTTATACCACGAAGACTTTGATCTCACGGAATGGAAGACTCTGTTGTTAGGAGAGGTAACCATGCGTCGTGGATAAGGAAGCCAATAGATATGCATTCAAGCTTGTTTTCAAGTAGAACGGAAGTCGTTGTCAGGCACGCACTCATATGTGAGAATGGTGATGAGTGTCACTTGATAATTAGATTCATCTAGTTGAGATGCGAATGGATATCTTAGAATAAGAATAAGCTTAAATTGAATAGAAAACAGTAGTAATTGCATTAATTCATGAGGAACAGCAGAGCTCCACACCTTAATCTATGATGTGTAGAAACTCCACCGTTGAAAATACATAAGAACAAGGTCTAGGCATGGCCTCCCAAATAGCATGAAACAAACAAAAAGGTGTCTTGCATATTTTCTTTGCATTAAAAATTTTTCAAAATTATGTT
The DNA here is from genome assembly GCF_014773155.1 of Arachis stenosperma. Lineage (NCBI taxonomy): Eukaryota > Viridiplantae > Streptophyta > Magnoliopsida > Fabales > Fabaceae > Arachis > Arachis stenosperma. Next base: position 57,662,782 of record NC_080386.1, read on the forward strand.
CTTGATGTTCATCATGATCTTCAAAGTGTTCTTAGTGTTCATCTTGACATTCATAGCATTCTTGCATGCATCCATTATTTTGATCCAAAAATTTCATGCATTGAATATTTTTGTTGTTTTTCTCTCTCATGATTAAAAATTCAAAAATCAAAAAAAAAATATCTTTTCCTTATTTCACTCCAAATTTTCGAAATTTTGGGTTGACTTGGTCAAAAATTTTCAAAATTAGTTGCTTCCTACAAGTCAAGTCAAAATTTCAATTTTAAAAAATCTTATCTTTTCAAAATCCTTTTCAAAAATTATATCTTTTTCAATTTTTTTCTTTTTTTTTCGAAAATTTCAAAAATCTTTTTCAAATTATTTTCAAAATCTTTTTCTTATCTTTATATGTAATTTTCGAAAATTCACTAATAATTAATGTGATTGGTTCAAAAATTTGAAGTTTGTTACTTTCTTGTTAAGAAAGGTTCAATCTTTAAGTTCTAGAATCTTATCTTGTAGTTTCTTGTTAGTGAAGTAAGTAATTTCAAAATTTTTGAATTAAATATTTTTATCTTTTATTTTATCTTTTCCAAAAATTTTATCTTCTTCAAAATTTGATTTTAAAATATCTTATCTAACTTACTATCTTCTTATCTTTTTCAATTTTGATTTCAAATCTTTTTCAATCAACTAACTAACTTTTTGTTTGTTTCTTATCTTTTCAAAACCACCTAACTACTTTTCCCTCTTCTATTTTCGAAAATATCTCCTTCTTTTTCAAAAATTCTTTTTAATTAATTAATTGTTTCATGTTTTTATTTTAATTACATTTTATCTCTAATTTTCGAAAATCACTAACCCCTTTTCAAAAATTATTTTCGAAATTTCTCTTCTCCTTTCTTCTTCTATTTAATTATTTAATTACTAACACTTCTCTTCACCTATCTTCATCCATAAATCCGAATCCATTCCTCTATCTTCTACCCCTTCTTTTTCTACTAACATAAAGGAAGCTCTATACTGTGACATAGAGGATTCCTTTTTCTTTTCTTGTTTTCTTCTCTTTCATATGAGCAGGAACAAGGATAAAGGCACTCTTGTTGAAATTGATCCAGAACCTGAAAGGACTCTGAAGAAAAAATTAAGAGAAGCTAAATTACAACAATCCAGAAACAACCTTTCAGAAATTTTCGAACAAGAGAAGGAGATGGCCGAAAATAATAATAATAATGCAAGGAGAATGCTTGGTGACTTCACTAAGCCAACGTCCAAGTTTGATGGAAGAAGCATCTCCATTCCTGCCATTGGAGCCAATAACTTTGAGCTTAAGCCTCAACTAGTTGCTTTAATGCAACAAAACTGCAAGTTTTATGGACTTCCATCTGAAGATCCCTATCAGTTTTTAACTGAATTCTTGCAGATCTGTGAGACTGTAAAGACGAATGGAGTTGATCCTGAAGTCTACAGACTCATGCTTTTCCCTTTTGCTGTAAGAGACAGAGCTAGAGTGTGGTTGGATTCTCAACCCAAGGATAGCCTGGACTCATGGGATAAGCTTGTCACTACATTCTTAGATAAGTTCTTTCCTCCTCAAAAGCTGAGCAAGCTGAGAGTGGATGTTCAAACCTTCAAACAAAAAGATGGTGAATCCCTCTATGAAGATTGGGAAAGATACAAGCAGCTGACCAAAAGATGTCCATCTGACATGTTTTCAGAATGGACCATATTAGATATATTCTATTATGGTCTCTCTGAATTTTCGAAAATGTCATTGGACCATTCTGCAGGTGGATCTATCCACCTGAAGAAAACGCCTGAAGAGGCTCAAGAACTCATTGACATGGTTGCAAACAACCAGTTTATGTACACATCTGAGAGGAATTCCGTGAATAATGGGGTACCTCAGAAGAAAGGAGTTCTTGAAATTGATGCTCTGAATGCCATATTGGCTCAGAACAAAGTGTTGACTCAACAGGTTAACATGATCTCTCAAAATCTGAATGGATTGCAACATGCATCCAACAGTAATAGAGAGGCAGCTTCTGAAGAAGCTTATGATCCTGAAAACCCTGCCATGGCAGAGGTTAATTACTTAGGTGAACCTTATGGAAACACCTATAACTCATCATGGAAAAATCATCCAAATTTCTCCTGGAAGGATCAACAAAAACCTCAACAAGGTTTTAACAATGGTGGACGCAATAGGCTGAACAATAGTAAGCCATATCCATCATCTTCTCAGCAACAGACAGAGAACTCTGAACAAAATAATTCTAATTTAGCCAATATAGTCTCTGATCTGTCAAAGGCCACTTGGAGTTTCATGAATGAAACCAGATCCTCTATTAGAAATCTGGAGGCACAAGTGGGCCAGCTGAGTAAGAAAGTAATTGAAACTCCTCCCAGTACTCTCCCAAGCAATACAGAAGAAAATCCAAAAGGAGAGTGCAAGGCCATTGATGTGATCAAAGTGGCCGAATGCACAAGGGAGGAGGAGGACGAAAATCCCAGTGAGGAAGACCTCCTGGGACGTTCCTCAAGCAAGAAGGAGTTCCCTATTAAGGATCCTGAGGAATCTGAGGCTCATCTAGAGACCATAGAGATTCCATTTAACCTCCTTCTGCCATTCATGAGCTCTGAAGACTATTCTTCCTCTGAGGAGGATGAAGATGTGACTGGAGAGCAAGTTGCTCAATATTTAGGAGCTATCATGAAGCTGAATGCCAAATTGTTTGGTAATGAGACTTGGGAAAGTGAACCTCCCTTGCTCATTAGTGAACTAGATACTTGGATTCAGAAAACTCTACCTCAAAAGAAACAAGATCCTGGCAAGTTCTTAATACCTTGCACCATTGGCACCATGAGCTTTGAAAAAGCTCTATGTGATCTTGGGTCAGGAATAAATCTTATGCCACTCTCTGTAATGGAGAAGCTGGGGATCATTGAGGTGCAACCTGCCTTGTTCTCACTACAATTGGCAGACAAGTCCATAAGACAAGCTTATGGAATAGTAGAGGACGTGCTAGTAAAGGTTGAAGGCCTTTACATCCCTATTGATTTCATAATCCTAGACACTAGGAAGGAAGATGATGAATGCATCATCCTAGGAAGACCATTCCTAGCCACAGCAGAAGCTGTGATAGATGTCAACAGAGGTGAGTTAGTCCTTCAATTGAATGGGGACTACCTTGTGTTTAAGGCACATGGCCATCCCTCTGTGACAAAAGAGAGTAAGCATGAAGAGCTTCACTCAGTTCAGAGTCAAAAAGAACTCACACAGTCAAACTCTAAGTTTGGTGTTGTGAGGTCACATCCAAACTCTAAGTTTGGTGTTCAAATTCCATATCCAAACTCTAAGTTTGGTGTGGAGACAACACACTAAATTGACCTGATCATCTTGTGGCTCCATGAGAGCCACTGTCAAGCTATTGACATTAAAGAAGCGCTTGTTGGGAGGCAACCCAATTTTATTTATCTAATTTTATTTTATTTTGTTTCTTTGTTATTTTTGTGTTTAATTAGGTACATGATCATGAGGAGTCACGAAAAAAATCAAAAAAATTAAAAACAGAGTCAAAAACAGAAGAAAAAAATTTTCACCCTGGAGGACGCACGGGCTGGCGTTCAACGCCCAGAAGATGCATCTGGCTGGCGTTCAACGCCAGAACAGAGCACCATTCTGGCGCTGAACGCCAGAAACAAGCAACAACCTGGCGTTAAACGCCAGGATGCGCACACAGAGGACAAACTGGCGCTGAACGCCAGAAACAAGCATGAAACTGGCGTTCAACGCCAGAAACATGCATTACATGGGCGTTTAACGCCCAGAACATGCACCAATGGGCGTTTGAACGCCAGAATGTTGCATGAAGGCATGTTACATGCCTATATGGTGAAGGAATGGTATTTCTTTTCACCTCAGGATCTGTGGACCCCACAGGATCCCTACCTCAGGATCTGTGGACCCCACAGGATCCCCACCTACCTTTTCTTTTAATCCTAATCACACTCTCCTAATCCAAATCTCATTTTCAATGTCACACTTCCCAAAAAACCTTCACCTATCACCTCAATTCCTCTTCCCAATTTCCCCATTCACCATTCACATCAACCTCCTCTTCCCCATACACCCCACCTACCCTCATAACATTCAAATTGAATTTCCCACCCATTCCCACCCAAATGGCCGAAACCCACCCTCCCCTCTCCCTATAAATACCCTTCACTTATTCTTCATTTTCACACAACACAAAACCCATCTCTCACCATATAGCCGAACCTACTCCTCCCCCTTTCTACCATTTTCTCTTCTTCTTCTTCTACTATTCTTTTCTTTCTTGCTCGAGGACGAGCAAATTTTAAGTTTGGTGTGGTGAAAAAGCCTAAGCTTTTTATTTTTCATTCACCATCAATGGCACCCAAGACCGGAGTTTCCTCAAGAAAAGGAAAAGGGAAGGCAAGAGCTTCCACTTCCGAGTCATGGGAGGAGGAGAGATTCATCTCCAAGAGCCACCAAGACCACTTCTATGATGTTGTGGCAAAGAAGAAAGTGATCCATGAGGTCCCTTTCAAACTCAAGAAGAATGAGTATCCGGAAATCCGACATGAAATTCAAAGAAGAGGTTGGGAAGTCATAGCCAACCCCATACAACAAGTTGGAATTTTGATGGTTCAAGAGTTCTATGCTAATGCATGGATCACAAGGAACCATGATCAAAGTATGAACCCGAATCCAAAGAACTATCTCACAATGGTTCGGGGGAAATACTTGGATTTTAGTCCGGAAAATTTGAGGTTGGCGTTTCATTTACCTATGATGCAAGGTGATGAACACCCCTACACTAGAAGGGTCAACTTTGATCAAAGGTTGGACCAAGTCCTTAGGGACATTTGTGTGGAAGGCGCCCAATGGAGAATAGACTCCAAAGGCAAGCCAGTCCAACTAAGAAGACTGGACCTCAAGCCTGTAGCTAGAGGATGGTTGGAGTTCATCCAAAGATCCATCATCCCTACAAGCAACCGATCTGAAGTTACTGTGGATCGGGCCATCATGATTCATAGCATCATGATTGGAGAGGAAGTAGAGGTTCATGAAGTCATATCCAATGAACTCTACAAAATAGCTGACAAGCCTTCATACATGGCACGGCTAGCCTTCCCCCACCTCATATGCCATCTATGTTATTCAGCCGGAGTTATCATAGATGGAGATGTCTCCATTGAAGAAGACAAGCCCATCACCAAGAAAAGGATGGAGCAAACAAGGGAAGTTCCTCACGGCCCCCAAGGAGAACATGAGGAAGTTCATCATCAACAAATGCCTCATGGAATGCACTTTCCTCCCTAAAACTATTGGGAACAACTCAGTACCTCTTTAGAGGATTTGAGCCATAATGTGGAACAACTAAGGGTGGAACACCATGAACACGCCCTCACTCTCCAAGAAATAAGAGAAGATCAAAGAGCAATGAGGGAGGAGCAACAAAGACAAGGAAGGGACATAGAAGAATTGAAGAACATCATTGGTCCTTCAAGAAGAAGACGCCACTAAAGGTGGATTCATTCCTTGTTCTTTATTTCTTTCTGTTTTCGGTTTTCAATTATTGTGTTTATCTATGTTTTGTGTCTTCATGATCATTAGTATGTAACCATGCCTTAAAGCTATGAATAAAATCCATTAGTCCTTCACCTCTCTTAAAAGAAAAAATGTTTTAATTCAAAAGAAAAAGAAGTACATAATTTTCGAAATTATTATTGAATTTAGTTTAATTATATTGATGTGGTGACAATGCTTTTGTTTTCTGAATGAATGAATGAACAGTGCATATGTCTTTGGATATTGTTGTTTATGAGTGTTAAAATTGTTGGCTCTTGAAAGAATGATGAACAAAGAGAAATGTTATTGATGATCTGAAAAACATCATGAAATTGATTCTTGAAGCAAGAAAAAGCAGTGAAAAAAAAATGGCGAAAATTTTAAAGCAAGGATCCAAGGCTTTGAGCATCACTGGATAGGAGGGCCCAAGGAAAATAAATCCAGGCCTAAGCGGCTAAATCAAGTTGTCCCTAACCATGTGCGTGTGTCATGAAGGTCCAAGTGAAAAGCTTGAGACTGAATGGTTAAAGTCGTGATCCAAAGCAAAAGAGTGTGCTTAAGAGCTCTGGACACCACTAACTGGGGACTTTAGCAAAGCTAAGTCACAATCTGAAAAGGTTCACCCAGTTATGTGTCTGTGGCATTTGTGTATCCGGTGGTAATACTGGAAGACAAAGTGCTTAGAGCCACAGCCAAGACTCATAAGTAGCTGTGTTCAAGAATCAACATGCTTAACTAGGAAAGTCAATAACACTATCTGAAATTCTAAGTTCCTAAAGATGCCAATCACTCTGAACTTCAAAGGAAAAAGTGAGGTGCCAAAACTGTTCAGAAGCAAAAAGCTACAAGTCCCGCTCATGTAATTAAATTAATATTCATTGATATTTTGGACTTTATAGTATTCTCTTCTTTTTATCCTATTTGATTTTCAGTTGCTTGGGGACAAGCAACAATTTAAGTTTGGTGTTGTGATGAGCGGATAATTTATACGCTTTTTGGCATTGTTTTTATATAGTTTTTAGTAAGTTTAAGCTACTTTTAGGGATGTTTTCCTTAGTTTTTATGTTAAATTCACATTTCTGGACTTTACTATGAGTTTGTGTGTTTTTCTGTGATTTCAGATAAATTCTGACTGAAATTGAGGGATTTGAGCAAAACTCTGAAAAAGGCTGACAAAAGGACTGCTGATGCTGTTGGAATCTGACCTCCCTGCACTCGAAATGGATTTTCTGGAGCTACAGACCTCCAAATGGCGCGCTCTCAACGGCGTTGGAAAGTAGACATCCAGGGCTTTCCAGCAATATATAATAGTCCATACTTTATTCGAAGAATGACGACGCAACTTGGCGTTGAACGCCAAGTACACGCTCCTTTCTGGAGTTAAACGCCAGAAAAACGTCATGATCCGGAGTTGAACGCCCAAAACACATCATAACTTGAAATTCAACTCCAAGAGAAGCCTTAGCTCGTGTATTGATCAAGCTCAGCCCAAGCACACACCAAGTGGGCCCCGGAAGTGAATTTATGCATCAATTACTTACTCATGTAAACCCTAGTAGCTAGTCTAGTATATATAGGACATCTATCTACTGTATTAGACATCCTGGATTGTATTTTGAATCCGGTGATCACGTTTTAGGGGGCTGGCCATTCGGCCATGCCTGGACCTCTTTCACTTATGTATTTTCAACGGTGGAGTTTCTGCACACCATAGATTAAGGGTGTGGAGCTCTGCTGTACCTCAAAGATTAATGAAGTTCTATTTTTTTTATTCAAATCTCTATCTTATTCTTATTCCAAGATATTCATTCGTACCCAAGAACATGATGAATGTGATGAGTTAGATAACCCTCATCACTATTCTCACTGATGAACGCGCGTGATTGACAACCACTTCCGTTCTACATGCAACAAGGCTTGAATGTGTATCTCTTAGATTCCCCAACAGAATCTTCGTGGTATAAGCTAGATAGATGGCGGCATTTATGAGGATCCGGATAGTCTCACCTTGTCTGTGGTATTCCGAGTAGGATCATGGGAATCCGGAAAGTCCAACCTTGTCTGTGGTGTTCCGAGTAGGATTCCGGTAATGAATGACTGTGACGTGCTTCAAACCTGTAACCTGCTGGGCGTTAGTGACAGACGCAAAAGAGGGATTCTATTCCTGTAGGGGAGGGAACCAACCGGTGATTGGCCGTACTGTGACAGAGTGCGTGAGCATTAGCTTTCACTGCGAGGATGGGATGTAGCCATCAACCATGGGTGATGCCTCCAGACTGGTTAGCTGTGCGAGTGACAGCCGCATAGGATATTTCCCCGTGAGGATGAAAGTAGCCACAGTTGATGGTGAACCCCTATACAAAGCTTGCCATGGAAAGGAGTAAGAAGGACTGAGTAGAAGCAGTGGGAGAGCAGGCGTCCGAGAGCTCTACAGCATCTCCATTCCGCTTATCTGAAATTCCCACCAATGAATCTGCATAAGTATTTCTATCCCTTTCCTTTTTATTTACAATCCAATAATCACAATTACCTTTTTAATCTGCCTAACTGAGATTTGCAAGGTGACCATAGCTTGCTTCATACCAACAATCTCTGTGGATTCGACACTTACTCACGTAAGGTTATTACTTGGACGACCCAGTACACTTGCTGGTTAGTTGAACGGAGTTGTGAATTCAAATAAAGAAAATAAACAGTGCCCTAAGAGTATATTCATTCAAAATCCAAGAAACATAGATCACAATTTCGTCCACCAAATTACCAAGAAGAGCATGGAGGGAATTAATGAAGAAGAAGACCAAGAAGGGGTAGTAGCTCCTAGACAAAGGAGATCACAAAGAGAGGAAGGACGAAATCAAGCTTATGATGCCATAGATATGAGCCAATTGCAAAGATCAATTGAAGAACTATCTCAGCAACTCATGCTGGCTCAACAAGGTCAAAATCAACTCATGCAGGCCCAACAAGGCCAAGATCAGGGGCGCCCAGCGCAATATCTAGAGCCCCATCCAGAATTTAGGGAGCAATTTTTGAAAGAAAAAGAAGAACGAGAAGCTTGGCAGCATCAAATGGAGGAGAAACAAGAGAAATGGCAACAACAAATGATGACTCAGTAGCAAGAATTTCAAGCACAGATTCTTGAAGGACAAAAAGAGCAATACAAAGAATTCAAAGAATCATATGATAAGCTGTATTTTAGTCAAGCTAAAGCAGAGGAATATAGTCACAACCTGTATCAATGGAAGAATGTTCATCATACCATGGGAGAAGTTAGACACGTACAAAGAATGGAGTATGATGAAAACATGCAAGCAAGGTTGGAGTACTTGACCCACAATTTGCCAACACTCAATCCTGAGATCAAGCCATTTGAACAATGCCCTGAATTCTTAGCCAAGCAACAAGCAAAATCTCATCAATACACTGAGTCAACCTTTAACAGATTGGAAGATTTTGGGCTCAAAGGACTCTTAGATTCTGTTTGGGGTAGAAGATGTCCTGGTGAAGAGATCCGAGATTACTCCAAGACAGGGAAGAGAAAGAAGAAGAAGGGAGAATCAAGCAGCAGCCATGACCATTAGAAGGTGGCAAAGTTCCTTCATACTTCCTCTTTCATGTCTCTAATAAGGAGATGCATGTCTGAAACATGATATGCCTCCATCATTTATTTCTTTTACTTTATGCATTTTCTGTTCTTTGCTTTTCATTTTAGTTAGTTAATAAATAGCTAGAAAAATGATAAGTCTGCATAATGCTTGTTATCCATCACTTAGCTTGAAAATTGTTTTGTTCCCCATATGCTTAAATAAAAGAGTTTGGTTTGAATTGAAAAGTAAAATATCCAATGTTGCATAAGTATGAATGGAAGTTGGTGGTGGTATATGTGTTTGATTAAATGCATAACTCATGAAATAATTGTTGCATAATATCATTCTTATTCAATTGTGAGTTAGCTTGCTGTTACAAAGATTCTTATCAAGAATGAAACAGCCCTTGGTAACAAAAACAGAAAGAAAAGAGAAAGAAAAAGCCAAAATGGCAAGAAAAAAACAAAGAATAAAGGTTGGACACCAATAGCTTGAACCTTAGGACATATGCCTGTGGTGTTCTTGTACTAAGATCTGCTTGGATGAGTAAATTCTAAGGGGTATTTTGAAACCCGGTCACTTAGATCAACTGATTTGGGATGGCCAATTGAAAATCCACAATAAAGAGCAACTTAGATACAGAACATTTAGTAGTCCAAAGAGATGCTGGGCATCAATGATCCTAGGAAGAATTAATGAGCCATGTGTCTGTGGTGGAAAGATGTTGAGCAAAAGAAAAGAAAATAAAGCCAAAGGCTATGCTGCAGCATTTGACACCCAACCTCTAAAAGAATAATAAGCTTGTTAAGCATTGTAAGCCAAGAAAAGTTAGCAAGGGAGTGAGTAAAAGGTGAGTCTTATAACAGCAAGTTTAGCAAACCTTTGATGCAAAATGTATATTATGTAACAAGAACAATAACTTGAGTTGTCATTGTCTGCATAAATGCCCCATAGATCAAGTTCTGCTATCTGCATAATAAGGATAAGTACCCTTTTCTTATTCATTTCATTTACTCTTAGTTTTGATGCTTGCTTGGGGACAAGCAAGATTTAAGTTTGGTGTTGTGATGACAAGTCATCATATACCCATTTTTCAAGCTAATTTCACTTGTTTTGTTAGCATTTATGCACTTTCTTGCATCCTAAGTAAGTGATTTGGAGTGAAAATGCATAACTTCTCTAAATCAAGCAACCACCATGAAATTAATGTTAAATCATGAGGTTTGAGCTAATTTTAATTGAATTTTAATTGATTTATAAACCTCTTGAATTTAGTGATACTTGGAGTGGTTGTTTTGGTTTATTGTAGGTGAAGAAAAGAAAAGAAAAGGAAAAGCGTGGCCTAAGAAGTGTAGCCTAAGGAAAGGAAAGCGTGGCCAAAGTAATAGGAAGCGTGCCGCATGCAAAGGGAGAGGCAACATTGCCCTCCACAAGGGCACACTGCCCTCTAGGAGGACAATATAAGAGAACCAAGAAGAGAAGGCAACTCTGCCCTGCCCACTACAAGGGCAGAGCACAAAATGTGCCTTGGGACCAAGAGGAAGAGAACCTTGCCCTGCCCTCCACAAGGGCAGAATCGGGCTCTCTAAGAAAGAAATTCAAGGGAAAAATGTCACCCATGCATGCCACAAGACTCGAACAAGGAACCATGAGGAAGCCAAGAACTAAGGTTGATTGCCGTGCCAAGAAGCCAAGAAAAAAATGAGAAGCGTGTGCCCCATCCGTGTTTCGAACACAGGACGTGAAAGAGGGAACATTGCCCTGCCCTCTGCGCGGGCAGGGCAGAATCTTGTGTGTGGCGCACCAAGAAGCAAATCTGGCACACCATGGCACGTTCTGGCAGCATCTGGCGCACCAACCTCAATCCTGGCAGCACCAAAATTTCCTGCCCTGCCCTCTGTGCAGGCAGGGCAGCATCCTATGCACCAAGCTCAATTCTGGCGCACCAATTTTTGATTCTGGCGCACCAATTCCTGATTCTGGCAGCACCAAGGAATTTCTGGCGCACCAACTTTTCCTGCCCTGCCCTTGGCGCGGGCAGGGCAGCATCTCATGCACCAAGGCCGCACCAGCTCGCACCAACCGTCCGCACCATGCATCAATTTTCTGCCCTGCCCTCCACAAGGGCAGGGCAGCCTCCTGGGAGCACTTGTCATGGGCCGAAAATTCAAATTAAAATCCATTTGAATTCATTTCTTCACCAATTCAAAAGCCCATCCAAATCCCAATATCCAAGAATAGAAAGTGTATAAATAGGAATTAGTTTGATGTAATTAGGACCTGGACACCACTTTTACACACACACTTTTACCTGCACTTTTGAATTTTACTTTTAACTTTCTTTTGAGCTTTGAATTCTGCAACTTCTCTTGGTGACTCCACCGAGATTTTAGAGAATTAGGGAGGAGAATTGATCTCTCTTCTTCCTCATTCTTACTTGGGTCTTTTTAATTTCCTTGTTTTGAGTTTTGGGTGTGAAGAGTTGAGGAAATTCTGTCTCAACCTCCATTCAAAATCTCTTTAATTCCGTTTCTGCATAATCAAGTTGAATTTCATTTTCTCTACTGCTTCTTCTTCTAATTCTTGTCAATTGCTTTGTTAACTTGGATCTAGGAAGGCAAATAGAGATCTAGGCTCTGCTACCTAGTCTCTTGAGACCTGAGACCCAATTTTACTTTTGGTTATTCTGTGAACCTCTTCTGCACTTTATTTCTTTTCTGTTTGAATGCTTACTGCTTCTGATTCAATTTTTGCTCTCTTAATTGTTGCAATTTACTTTCTCTCTGTTTAGATTCTGCAATCCCAGTCCTCAGTTCCCTTTTACTTTCAAGCAATTTATCTTTCTTGCCATTTAAGTTACTGCAATTTACATTTCTTGCACTTTAAGTTTCAGTCATTTACTTTCTTGTTCTTTAAGATTCTGCAAATTTACCTTCCTGTTCCTCCATTTACTGCACTTTTCCCTTCCCCTTTTACATTTACTGTCATTTACTTCTTGTCAAACACAAATCACTCAACCAGAACTTGATTCGCTTGACTAAATCACCCACTAAACTAAAATTGCTCAATCCTTCAATCCCTATGGGATCGACCTCACTCATGTGAGTTATTATTACTTGATGCGACCCGGTACACTTGCCGGTGAGTTTTGTGTTGGATCGTTTTCCACACATCAATAGGCTTTTCTTGGAGTAAAATGGCAGCTTTAATGCCAGTTTGGGCGTTTAACTCCAATTCTGGTGCTAGTTTGGGTGTTTTACGCTATAATTTTTATGCTGACTTGAAACACCAGTTTGAGCCATCAAATATCGAACAAAGTATGAACAATTATACATTTCTGGAAAGCCCAAGATGTCTACTTTCAAACGCATTTAAAAGCGCACCAATTGGGCTTCTGTAGCTATAGAAAATCCATTTCGAGTGCAGGGAGGTCAGAATCCAATAGCATCTGCAGTCCTTTTTCAGCCTTTGAATCATATTTTTGCTCAGGTCCCTCAATTTCAGCCAAAAAAATACATGAAATCACAGAAAAATACACAAACTCATAGTAAAGTCCAGAAATGTGATTTTAGCATAAAAACTAATAAAATAACCAAAAACTAACTAAATCATACTAAAAACTACCTAAAAACAACTAAGATTTATGAATAAGAGGTAGCTCAATCACTTGACTTTCCTTTATTTAGTCAGGGTTAACTAAGTGAAAACAACAACCTTTCTAATACTACACCTAAGAGATCCCAACAAGGATACAACTTCCAATTGATCATTCCCCATGTCAAGGCCTTTTATTTAGAATATTAATAATCATTCTTAGTTTTTATTTTACAACTAGTTAATTGCTAATTATTCAACTCAACTCTCTTGAAAACCCCTGATTAATAAATTAGCACTCTCTCTGCAACTGGTTGGGAGACGACTTGGGACTCATACTCCCAATATTTTTATTTCTAGATTTTGTGACAACTCTTTTAAACTGATACGCGGAATCTTCATTGGTTAAGAGCTATACTTGCAATGCTAATTTCTCTATAAACTTTTAATCGGTGATTTTTCCGCCACGTCAATTTTTGGCGCCGTTGTCGGGGAATTGCAATAGTGTGCTAATTTATTGGTTGGATTTATTATTCTAATTGCACTATTTTTTTTTACTTTATTACCATGAGCTGTATGTTTCTTTCATTGAATGACGTTCGCTACCTGATCCGAGCCTACCCGTATTTGATCCTGAAATTGAAAAAACTATCTCATGTATAAGGCGGGCTCGGCGTCGGTTAGTCCTTTTCTGAGGACAAATATGAAACGTCATTTAAGGAAGAAACAGGCTCCCTTTCTACTAATTCTATTGATTTGAACGCATATGACATGGCAGCTCCCAGGAGGATTACGCTTCAGGAGGCAGAAGCTCCAAATTTTACGTTAGCACCTTTCCAAGCGCGTAATCCAAATCTGGGTGCAGATATTAAACTGAAAATTGCACTAATTAATCTATTGCCAAAATTTCACGGCTTATCTGCTCAAGAGCCTCTCAAGCACCTAAGAGATTTTCAGACATCATATTCTACTGTTAGGCGTAATGGTGCATCTGAAACTTCTATTTTGCTAGCTGCTTTCCCGTTTTCTCTTGAGGGAAAGGCGAGGGAGTGGTACTACACTCAACCTGAAGCAGTTGTTACTAATTGGGATACGTTCAGGAGAGAATCCCTAGAAAAATACTTTCCAGCTGAAGTTACTGATAGACTAAGGAAAGAGATTTCAATGATCATCCAAGGCGAATCCGAGACTCTCTACGAGTACCAGGAGCGCTTCACTAATCTCCTAGATGCATGCCCCCACCACATGATTGACAAGTTGTTGTTGATCAGCTACTTCACACAAGGCATGAAGCCTCAAGATAAGACTACATTAGATGGTGCAAGCAATGGTTCTCTGAAAAAGTACAAGACCACAGATGAAGCATGGCAACTGATTGCCGACCTGGCTGAGTCTGCTCGGACTCACAAGCGCAACAGGAACAACCACCCCAAGGCTATGGCAAAGGTTTTCTCTAGCAGCGAGAATACTGCTCTCACATAATCAATATGTGAGATGAACAACCTACTGAAGCAGATACATCTGGGCCAGCAACAGTCTCAACCTCCTTCACCGCAACGTAGTCAACAACTGGTTCCTTAGAGAGTATGCGGAATATGTGCTGATTATAGTCATTACACTGATGAATGTCCACAGCACCAACATGAGGACAACACCTTGGTAGCTACTCACAATTTTTATGACCGCCCGAATCAAGAATACTATCAACAGGGCAGCAACTATAACCACGGTGGGAACTTTAACCAAGGTTGGCAGGACAATTCCAACCAGGGTTGGAAAGATAATTCCAACCAGGGATGGAGGGACAACTATAATAGAGGAGGCAGAGACAACAATGGAAATCAGAGGTAGAATAATAACAACAGACCGCAGAACCAGAACCAGCCTTATAGAGCACCTTACCAAAGGCAGTCCCAAGCACCTCAAAACAACCAACAGCAGACCCCTCAGATTACTTACCCCCCTTCCTCTTCTAATGACGAGTTGCTACACTCTATTGATCAAAGGCAGAAGACCATGGAGAACAACCTCACTTCTACCTTGAACGGTCTGAACTCTTCCTTGCAAGCTCTTATCTCACAGATTGGATCACTGAATAACTCCAACAACCAACCTTCAAACTTTAGTGGAATTCCCTTTCAACCTTTACCCAACCCCAAGGGAGGTATCAATGCCATCACTTTGAGGTCCGGAACCACATTGCAAGAGAGGAATCCGGAGGAGCCAAGCTCACTAGAACACGCCCCAATGGAAGACATGGTTAAAGTAGAGGAAGTTGAAGAAGAAGATGAAGTGCAAGACTTGGTTGAAGAAGAAATACCTCGCCCCAGGAATGAAGCACCAAAGGAAGAAGAAGTTGCAAATGGCACCATTCCTATCATATTTCCACACCTTACACGGAAATCCAAAAAGCAGATGGAACTTGATCCCAAAATGGTAGAAATTTTCAAAAAGATTGAGGTAACTATTCCCTTTTTTGATGTTATTCAACAAGTACCTAAATATGCAAAATTTCTAAAAGATTTATGAATACACAAAGATAAAATTAATGAATTAGAAACTATTCCTTTAGGTAGTTCTATATCTGCTTTAATGGGAGGTATACCTAAAAATCATAGTGATCCAGGTCTATGCATGGTTAACTGTACCATTGGAGGTGTATTATTTTTTGAATGCATGTGTGATTTAGGAGCATGTGTTAGTATAATGCCATTGTCTATATATGATGCTTTGAGGCTCCATCCCTTAAAAAGGTCGGCAACTCGTTTTGTGTTAGCAGATAAAAGCATTATTACAGTAGTTGGAATTGCTGAAGATGTATTAGTGAGCATTAAGGGGCTCACATTTCCCATCGACTTTTATATCCTGGAAATGCCCCCTAATGACTCAGGAAGACCATCATCAATCCTGCTTGGAAGACCATTCCTGAAGACTTCGAAGTTCAAGCTGGATGCATTCTCAGGAACTTATTCCTTTGAGATAGATGGCAAAATAGTGAGTTTCAGTCTGAATGAAGCTATGAAGCACCCTCCGGAAGACCATTCTATCATCCAATGTGACATCATTAAGGAAACTGTAGCTGAAGTTTACCAAGAAGAAGTAGAGGAGAAACACTTGGAGCAAGGTCCAAGTGTGGGGACACCCTCTGAATATAATGAGGACACTGTACCATTGTCAATAACCCCGGATGATCCAGAGCCTAGCCGTAAGCAGAGATTGGAATTGAAGCTCCTTCCTCCACACCTCAAGTATGCTTACCTTGAGGATAATTAGAAGTTCCCAGTTATCATTGCAAGGGAACTCACTTCCCAACAGGAGGAGCAGCTACTCAATGTGCTGCGTGATGACAAGTCATCTTAGCCTAGTTTTACTAGTCTTTTTCTTTTGTTTTCACTTGAATTATGCACTTTCTTGAGGCTTAAGCAAGCCAATTTAGGTAGATTTTCATGCTTCCTTTGATTGAATCAACCATAGATAAATTAATGCAATTTCATGAGGTTTGATGCCATAATTGGTGCATATTAGGATAGAATGATCATCTCATGATTTCAAGCATAGCTTTGATGTGTTTGGTTGATTTATGATAGGTGAAGAAAGCTTGGAAAAGGATGGAAGTGAGAAGGAATGGCTAGAAGCTAAGAGGAGACAATGAATCAAGTGAAATTGAACCAGGAATAAATGAAGTTGGAGTTGAAGTTAGCCTCAACGTTAGCCCCCTAACTTGGAGGCTAACGTTGGAAGCTCAAAATTGCTCCCAGGGTTAGCCACGTTTGCGCCAACGTTAGCCCCCTAACTTGGAGGCTAACGTTGGCATGAGAAATTCTCCCCAGGGTGTGCCAACGTTAGCGCCAATGTTAGCCCCCTAACTTGGAGGCTAACGTTGGCATGAAATCTTGCTCCCAGGGTGGCCAACGTTTGCGCCAACGTTAGCCCCCTAACTTGGAGGCTAACGTTGGCGCCACTCCAACTCAAAGCAAGGCCAACGTTAGGGTCAAAGTTAGCCCCCTAACGTTGGCCCAAACGTGAAGTGCAGCAAATTTGTTTTGCTGCTAGAAAAAGTTAGCTTTGAAGTTAGCCCCCTAACTTTGAGGCTAACTTTGAATTCAAATTTGCAAAACTCAATTCCGGTTCAATTGGTTCACTTGGGTTCCTCTCCAAACTTCAAGAGCAATCAACCAAGGCCTCTTTCAACCCAAATCCACCAAGAGCAAAGGCCCAACTCAAGGCTTGAAGATCAATTGAAGAAAGTGTATAAATAGGCTTAGATTCAATTTATTCGGGGAGCTTCCCTTTTGGAGTTTGAGAGAGTTTCCTTTTCTGTTTTGGGGAGCTTGAGTGATCTTTATTTCCTTAGTTTTATTGCTTTCAATTTCAATTACTCTGTCTTGGATCTTGGGTTGGAGAATTGAAGGAATTCTGTTTCAATCTCACCTTGGATCTTGTTGATTTTCACTGCAATTAAGCTTCTGTTTCTTTTACTTGCTTCTTCATCTAATTTCCTTGCAATTTAAAATTCTCTTGCTATTGTTCTTGTTGGATCTAGGAAGGCATTGAGATCTAGACTTGGTTTTCTAGTCTCTGGGTCCTGAGATCCAATTTCCCATTTCAATTTTCTGTTTCTTGCTTTAATTGCTCATTTAATTTTCTGTTTAGAATCTGTTTCAACCCATTCCCCATTTACTCTTCTGTTTAATGCAATTTACATTCTCTTTGTTTAGATCTTGCAAATCCAAGTCCCAATCCCCTTTACATTTCAAGTCATTTACAATTCTTGCCATTTAAGATTCTTGCAATTTACATTTCTTGCAATCTAAGTTTCTGCCATTTAATTCCTTGTTCTTTAAGATACAGCAATTTAATTCTTGTTCTCTTTACTTTCAATGCAATTTAAATTCTGCAACTCAATCAACCAAATCTTGATTCGCTTGACTAATTCAACCACTAAGCTAAAATTGCTCAATCCTTCAATCCCTGTGGGATCGACCTCACACCCGTGAGTTTTATTACTTGATGACACCCGGTGCACTTGCCGGTTAGATTGGTGTTATTTTGGGAGAAATTAATTTTTCAACCAAAAATATCCCATCAAGTTTTTGGCGCCGTTGCCGGGGATTGAAATAGATTGACAATGATTAAGTGAGGTGGTAAGTTTAGATCAAGCACTTTTTCTTTAATTTTGACTAACCCATTAACTGTTTGTTTATTTGCTTAAACTAACCCAACCTTCAATTTAGCAGTAGATTGAAGTATCATTGGTGTGCACATTTCATATGATATGCTTGTATGTCAGGTACACGAAGAACCACACTAAATCTTCATGAACAAGATGAGAGGACCCTCAGGAGGTTAAGGAGAGCTGAAAGAGGAAAGAATATTGTTGGAGAAGAGGAATCAGAAGAAGAATTTCATGAGATGGAGGAACATTCAACTAATCCACCAGGAGGAGCAGGGAACAACAATGAAAACCCACCTCAGAGGAGAGTTTTGGCTTCCTACACCTTTGCCAATCCTAGACATTGTGGGAGCAGCATCTTGGCTCCAAATGTCAATGCAAACAATTTTGAACTTAAGCCACAACTCATCACTTTGGTTCAGAATAATTGCTCTTTTGGTGGAGGATCACTTGAGGACCCACATCAACACTTATCCACCTTCTTGAGGATATGCAACACTGTCAAAACCAATGGAGTACCACCTGACAGCTACAAATTAATGCTATTCCCATTCTCTCTCAGGGATAAGGCTACACAATGGTTGGAATCATTTCCAAGGGACAGCATCAACAATTGGGATGACTTGGTGACCAAGTTCCTTGCCAAGTTTTATCCACCACAGAGAGTTATAAGGTTGAAGGCCGAGGTACAAACGTTCACACAAATGGAGAATGAACCCATCTATGAGGCATGGGAGAGGTACAAAGCTCTAGTCAGAAAGTGCCCTTCCAACATGTTTAATGAATGGGAGAAGCTGCAAAACTTCTATGAAGGCTTAACACTGAAGTCTCAGGAATCATTGGATCACTCAGCTGGAGGTTCCTTGCAACTCATGAAAACTGCAGAGGAGGCCCAAGAACTTATTGATATGGTGGCCAACAATCAATACTTCTTTGCTCATCAAAGAAGTCGCCAACCATCACAGAGAAGAGGAGTAATGGAGCTAGAAGGAGTGGATTCAATCCTGGCTCAAAATAAACTAATGCAGCAGCAAATTCAACAACAATTTGAGCAAATGACCAAGAGGATTGACAACCTTCAAGTTGCAGCAGTCAACACTAGCCAACCATCAACCACATGGGGACAAAATGAAGAAGTTCAAGAAGAGCCACAGCAAGAACAAGTTCAGTATATGCATTCTAATTCAAATGAAGTTTATGGTGATACATACAACCCCTCATGGAAGAATCACCCCAATCTCAGATGGGGAGACACTCACAACCAAAACCAACAACCATGGCAGAGAAACTCAAACCAAAACAACCCAAGACACAATCAAAATTTCAACCAGCAACAAACCAACCAAAATACCTATAGAAAACCACAAACTACTTACCCCAATCCCAACCAGTACCAATCCACTAATCAAAATTCCTATCATCCACCAACCACATCTCATAACCCACCACAAGCACCACCTGAACCCCAAAGAATCACCAACTTGGAAACCATGATAGAAAAAATGATGAAATTACAAGAAATGACAAACAAAAATCATGAGGCCTCCATAAAGAACCTAGAAAGGCAGATCGGGCAAATTTCCAAGCAAATGTCCGTTGAGAGACCTTCAAGCTCATTGCCTAGTGACACAATCCCAAATCCCAAGGAGGAGTGTAAGGCAATACAATTGAGAAGTGGGAGAATATTGATGAGCAACAATGACACTCCAAAGAAACAACCAGAGGAAGAGAAGCAAACAAAAGCAGATCAAGCTGAGGAGCAAGTTGTGATGCCGACCAAAAACAATGAGAAACTCAAAGAACAGGGGGACCAGCCACATAGCTCAAAGGAAAAGAATCAAGGAAAGCAGCAGATCGAAAAGAGCATCACATCTCAACTGCCATATCCTCAGAAATTCAACAAAGAGGTTAAGGACCAACATTTCCACAAGTTCCTTGAGACCTTCAAGAAGCTGGAAATCAATATTCCTCTAGCTGAAGCACTTGAGCAAATGCCTTTATATGCCAAGTTCTTGAAAGACCTTATCAACAAGAAAAGAAGTTGGGATGAGAAGGGAATCATATCACTCACTGAGGAATGCAGAGTCTTGATTCAAAAAGGGCTGCCTCCCAAACTTGAGGACCCAGGGAGTTTCTTGTTACCCTGCACCATTGGGGAAGTGACCATCACTAAAGCAATGTGCGATCTCGGAGCGAGTATTAATTTAATACCATCCTCCCTGGTGAAAAAGTTGCTTATAGAAGAAGTCAAACCAGTACAAATGTCACTGGAGCTGGTAGATAAGTCAATGGTGCACCCTAGGGGTGTAGTTGAAAATCTGTTGGTCAAGGTGGACAGCCTTATATACCCTGCTGACTTTGTGGTTCTAGAGTCAGACGAGGATGATAGTGACTCTGTTATATTGGGACGACCATTCTTGGCTACGGCTAGAGCCATCATAGACATAGAGAAAGGGGAGTTAACTCTCAGGATGCATGATCATAGTGTCATTCTGAAGGTCTTATCAGAAGCACAGTTTAGTGAAAAGAAGAAAGACTCTATGGAAATTGATAAGGGAGGATCACAACTGAAGGGAGAAAATGACAAGGAAAGTCACAGCAACACCCAAGGACAAGGATTGTGCAAATTAATGAAGAAGCTCAAGAAGATATTGGAATATTAGCCACAAAGAAGAGAGGTCCCCAAGAGAAGCCCATGACCAGAAAAGAAAGATCAACAAAAGGAAGGATGAAAAGCAGGAACAAGACAAAAAGGGGTTGGAAGAATAGGAAGATTCCAACAGAGGGGCTTTCCAAAGGTGACAAAGTACAGCTAATATATCAACAGCTGGGGTCAAATCAACAAACTGAGGACTACTACACTGTCAGCAATATACTCTCTTTAGAGCATGCTGAGATTGAACATCAGAAAACAAGAAAAAGAATCACAGTCAGAGGAGACAAATTAAGGCCCTACAAGCACCAACCACCATAAAAGAGAGCCTCAATGTCAAGCTAATGACAATAAAAGAGCGCTTCATAGGAGGCAACCCATGCTTTAAAAATTCATGTCATTTTAAATTCAATAAGTTATGACCATTTGAGCATGAACTCCCTTTCCTTTCATGAACAGGATCATTAATTGCATGCATTGTCTGAAGTTGGTATGCTTTCAAGCAATAATTCCGTTTTACATGCTTGAAGTGTCTTGATAAAGCATATAGCCAAACACTAAGTTTGGTGTTCACATAACTTCAGGAAAGTTAGGAATTCATGCATCAATAATCATACAATTGTTATTTTCCAAAATCTCATAAATAGACAATTTTTTTTCGGTAATGAAGGCATCAATTGTGAAGCACCTTTTGTCAAGAAACAAGTTTGGTGTCCATCAAACTTTGATGCACTAATTTAGAGATACAATTGATCCTTCATGAAAAAAAAGAAAAAAAAAAGAAAAAAAAAAAGATAACAAAAAACAATTATTACGAACTTGTGACATAGCACTAATTGGAGGAAGAGACTTATTTTCTTTTTATATGACCAAACACTAAGTTTGGTGTCCTCCTAAGAGAGTGTCACGGTTTAAATAATTGTTTTGCTATAAAAAGAACAACTCTAGCCATAGTTGGATAAACTAATGTGTTTTGTCTTGTTGTGATGATTAGGTAGTCAAAGAATCTTCAATGAAAGAGACAAGACAAAGGAAAGCATAGCATGAAGACAAAATATCATCACATCAAAAAGAATCTGCCATTCCTCAGAAGTTGGTCACGGCAAAGGCAAGGCAAGGAGTATATTTTGTCTTCATTTATCCTTACATACATACCTTTGATTCCCTTAAGTCCAATTGCATCCTAGCCTTTCATTGCTCATTTAAAAAGCTCACCACCTTTTAGCCATGCACATAACCGAATCCTTGTGGCATTGAAACCTCAATTCTTTCATCCTTCATCATAAGCTACACCTCTTCATCAATTCTTACCCCAACCAATTCGGTCTCATCTCTTTGTGCTCCAAACTCACATCAAACTCTCCAACACTCTTCACACCCCCTCTAACCTTACAAAACTCCACCAACTAAGTGATCATGGCCTCCTCATCAAGAACCAAACGAAGAAAAGGAAAAGAACCTATGGTGGAGGAGAGCACCCATGAATATGACCGATGGAAATTCAAATCTTCATACCATCAATTTCAAATGGAGTGGATGAACGACAAGAAGATCTATCCAGAAATTCCATTCTTATTTCCGGATGATGGATGTCAAGAAATGAAGAACAAAATTCAAAAGAGGAGGTGGGAGGAGCTTACATCACCAGATACTCGAATCAATGCCAATATTGTAAGAGAGTTCTATGCCAACGTCCCAAGGCTTGACTTGCGTGAGCCACCAACATACAAGAGCTATGTGCGGGGAGTGGAAGTAGATTTTAGCTCAAATGCAATCAAGAAAGTCTTGGGGCTAAAGTCAGTCCGCTTTAATGAACCAGGATACCAACAAAGGTTGAATGAGGATCAGGATTATGATGCGATTGCTAGAGATATTTGTTTAGAGAACTCCGAATGGGAAGGATCTGGGAAGAACCGATACAAGTATTTGAAGAGATGTGACCTCACCCCAGAAGCTAAAGGATGGTATGAGCTGATGAAAAGATCAATTCTGGGCACAGTAAACACCTCAGAAGTTAACAAGGAGAGAGCTGTGATGTTGCATTGCATCATGGTAGGAGGAGAGATCAAAGTCCATGAGATCCTTGCAAAAGATATCCAACGGATTGCTGAGAAGAATGCATCCGGATCTTGGTTGTACTATCCAAGTACCATTTGGAGGTTGTGTGTGAAGGCTAAAGTACCACTGGAAGATGAAAATCCAAAGTGGGTAAGCCAAGGCTTACCCATAACCATTGAAAGAATGACAACGACTCTCGAAGCACATCATGGCCGAAGACCAAGAAGGCAAAGAGAAGAAGCAATGGACGAAGATGAGCCACAACCAGAAGAAGAATCACAAGAGGAGGAGGAACAGCCACACTTTGTCCCACATGGCAATATGGATATGACTCAAATGCAAGAAGCAATTGGAAGACTGTCACACCAGTACACAAGAATTCAAGAAAGGCAAGAAGAATACCATTCACAATACTTGAAGCATTACGAAGAACAAAAAGAATGGCAACTGGCAATGATGAACCAACAAAATGAGTTTGAGTCAAAATTTGTTGCAATGCAAGAGGAGCATGCCTTTCAATCTCATGAGGCATTTGGGAAGTTAGCACAAATGCAGGCTGAAACCATGAGAGCTCTCAATGAGTCTGCAGCCCTCAAAGATGCGAGGTATGAGGTCCAAGCAGATTACAATATTAACAGTCAAATCAAACTGAACTATATTAGAGATCATCTGCACAACATGGATCCAGCGTTCCCAACATTTGAAGAGTACTTCAAAGAGAAAAGTGAAATAGAAGTAAGCAAAGCCATGATGCTTGAAGATAGAGTAGAGGAGACGATGAACAAAGCTGGGTTTTGGCGGGGCCAACAGACAACAGACAAGGACACAGGGAACACCAACAACCAAGTATATGAGAGAAGAAAGAAAAAGCATGACAAATAAAAGGTGGACTTGCTCCTTATTCATCACTACAAAGAAAAAGCATGCATTCTATCTGTTGAAGTGTCTTTGCACCCTTAAGTTGTCATTTTAATAGTCTTTGCATTATGTGTGTTTACCTTAAAATAAGTAAGCTAGTTTAAGCTTGTGCTTGTGTGTTTACTTTCACTTAACTAAGAGCATGTTCTGTCCCCTGCATCTTTAATTCGATAAAAGAAATGTTTGATTGTGAAATGAGATAGTTCTCTGTTAGAAAGAAATAGAATAATAGTAAGTGGTGGTATGTGTGTGATTGTATAAAAACTCACTGTTAGTGAATAAAGAGCTAGGATGTCTTTTTCTAAGAATAGAGTGATCTACTGTCTATGAATCTCAATAAGAAAATCCTTGGTTCAAAAGAAGAACAAAAAGAAAGAAAGAAAAGAAATAGCCAAAAGATGGCAGAACCAAAGAAAACAAAAAAGGAAACAAAGCTGGACACCAATAGCTTGAACCTTGAAAATATATGCCTGTGGTGTCTGTGTATTAGGATCTGCTTGGACTACTAAGCTCTTTGGAGTGCTTCAACACTCGGTGACTTGGATTAACTAATCCGGGATCATCAGCTGAAAATCCACTATCAAGAGCAACCTAACTACAAGGCATTTAGTAACCAAAAAGGTGCTGGGCATCAATGTTTAAAGGGAAAGGTGAGCCAAGTGTCCATAGTGAATAATGTGTCAAGTATAAAGAAAAGAAAATGGACTTGCTACACATGACACTCAAATAAAGCTTTGAACAAAGTAACAGCCAAGGATGAAGGAATAATGAGAGGTCATAGCAGTAGGTTGCTTGAAGCTTGAAGGAGACTTTCTAGGCCTAAGAATCAATAAGGAGTGAGTATTGCATATCCACACAAAATCCCATGAACTACCAATAACATTCTGCTAGCATGAACATTCTCTTTCATTTCATTCTTTCTTCTTAATAAGTCATTTCTTGCTTGGGGACAAGCAAGCTTTAAGTTTGGTGTTGTGATGACAAGTCATCTTAGCCTAGTTTTACTAGTCTTTTTCTTTTGTTTTCACTTGAATTATGCACTTTCTTGAGGCTTAAGCAAGCCAATTTAGGTAGATTTTCATGCTTCCTTTGATTGAATCAACCATAGATAAATTAATGCAATTTCATGAGGTTTGATGCCATAATTGGTGCATATTAGGATAGAATGATCATCTCATGATTTCAAGCATAGCTTTGATGTGTTTGGTTGATTTATGATAGGTGAAGAAAGCTTGGAAAAGGATGGAAGTGAGAAGGAATGGCTAGAAGCTAAGAGGAGACAATGAATCAAGTGAAATTGAACCAGGAATAAATGAAGTTGGAGTTGAAGTTAGCCTCAACGTTAGCCCCCTAACTTGGAGGCTAACGTTGGAAGCTCAAAATTGCTCCCAGGGTTAGCCACGTTTGCGCCAACGTTAGCCCCCTAACTTGGAGGCTAACGTTGGCGCCACTCCAACTCAAAGCAAGGCCAACGTTAGGGTCAAAGTTAGCCCCCTAACGTTGGCCCAAACGTGAAGTGCAGCAAATTTGTTTTGCTGCTAGAAAAAGTTAGCTTTGAAGTTAGCCCCCTAACTTTGAGGCTAACTTTGAATTCAAATTTGCAAAACTCAATTCCGGTTCAATTGGTTCACTTGGGTTCCTCTCCAAACTTCAAGAGCAATCAACCAAGGCCTCTTTCAACCCAAATCCACCAAGAGCAAAGGCCCAACTCAAGGCTTGAAGATCAATTGAAGAAAGTGTATAAATAGGCTTAGATTCAATTTATTCGGGGAGCTTCCCTTTTGGAGTTTGAGAGAGTTTCCTTTTCTGTTTTGGGGAGCTTGAGTGATCTTTATTTCCTTAGTTTTATTGCTTTCAATTTCAATTACTCTGTCTTGGATCTTGGGTTGGAGAATTGAAGGAATTCTGTTTCAATCTCACCTTGGATCTTGTTGATTTTCACTGCAATTAAGCTTCTGTTTCTTTTACTTGCTTCTTCATCTAATTTCCTTGCAATTTAAAATTCTCTTGCTATTGTTCTTGTTGGATCTAGGAAGGCATTGAGATCTAGACTTGGTTTTCTAGTCTCTGGGTCCTGAGATCCAATTTCCCATTTCAATTTTCTGTTTCTTGCTTTAATTGCTCATTTAATTTTCTGTTTAGAATCTGTTTCAACCCATTCCCCATTTACTCTTCTGTTTAATGCAATTTACATTCTCTTTGTTTAGATCTTGCAAATCCAAGTCCCAATCCCCTTTACATTTCAAGTCATTTACAATTCTTGCCATTTAAGATTCTTGCAATTTACATTTCTTGCAATCTAAGTTTCTGCCATTTAATTCCTTGTTCTTTAAGATACAGCAATTTAATTCTTGTTCTCTTTACTTTCAATGCAATTTAAATTCTGCAACTCAATCAACCAAATCTTGATTCGCTTGACTAATTCAACCACTAAGCTAAAATTGCTCAATCCTTCAATCCCTGTGGGATCGACCTCACACCCGTGAGTTTTATTACTTGATGACACCCGGTGCACTTGCCGGTTAGATTGGTGTTATTTTGGGAGAAATTAATTTTTCAACCAAAAATATCCCATCACTGCGACAACACAAGAAAGCAATTGGGTGGAGCTTGGCGGATATAGTAGGCATCAGCCCTCAAGTTTGTGAGCACAGAATATTCTTAGAAGAAGGATCAAAGCCTGTCCGTCAACCCCAGAGAAGATTGAATCCCACCATCTTAGAAATTGCCAAGAAAGAAGTGACCAGGCTACTTGAAGCAGATATTATTTACCCCATCTCAGATAGTGAATGGGTCTGTCCAGTACAAGTGGTGCCCAAGAAGTCTGGAGTCACAACAGTAAAGAATGAGCATGGAGAGCTCTTGACAACTAGAGTGCAGAATTCATGGAGAGTGTGCATTGACTACAGGCGTCTCAACCAAGCTACTCGCAAGGATCACTATCCCCTACCATTTATTGATCAAATGCTTGATCGCCTGTTAGGTAAATCCCATTACTGCTTTTTAGATGGTTATAAAGGCTATTTTCAAATTCATATAGCTCCTGAGGATCAGGAAAAGACTACGTTTACATGTCCATTTGGGACTTACGCTTACAAGAGAATGCCTTTTGGCTTGTGCAATGCACCAGCCACTTTCTAAAGTTGCATGATGAGTCTTTTTTCTGATCTCATTGAGAGCTGTATGGAGGTTTTTACGGATGATTTTAGCATATATGGTGATTCCTTTAGCCTTTGTTTGGATAATTTAGACAAGGTATTAGACAGGTGTGTTAGTTCAAATCTTGTATTGAATTTTGAAAAATGTCATTTTATGGTGAAACAAGTTATTGTTCTAGGACATGTTGTCTTTCATACTGGTATTTCTGTAGACCCAGCAAAGGTAGATGTCATTTCTAGGTTTCTACAGGAGATTTATTAAGGAATTTAGTAAGGTAGCATTACCTTTATCCAGACTACTGCAGAAAGACATTGAGTTTGTGTTCAGTGAGGATTGCATGCAAGCATTTGATAAGCTGAAGATCGCCCTGACTCAAGCTCCAATTGTGAGAGGATCGGACTGGAGCCAACATTTTGAGATTATGTGTGATGTCTCCAACTATGCAGTAGGAGCGGCACTGGCTCAGTTCGATGGTAATGATCCTTTCATAATAGCTTATGCGTCTATGACCTTAGATGATGCTCAGTCTAATTACACTACTACTGAAAAGGAGCTTCTTGCTATTGTTTTTGCTCTGGATAAATTCCGAGCCTATTTTCTTGGTACTAAGGTAGTAGTGTACTTGGACCATGCAGCTCTAAAATATTTATTAGCTAAAAAAGAGTCTAAACCAAGGTTGATACGTTGGATACTGTTGCTGCAAGAATTTGACTTAGAAATTAAGGATAGGAGTGGCAACCAGAATTTAGTGGCAAACCACTTGAGTCGCCTTGAGCACATTAAGGATGACTCCACTCCTATCAATGATGCTTTTCCATTTGATAGCTTGCATGCAGTATCTGAAGTAGTTCCTTGGTATGCACCGGTAGCTAATTATTTAGTTAGCCATACGTTCCCTCCCGATTTTACTAAGCATCAAAGAGACAAGCTGAAAAGCGAGTCCAAATATTATATATGGGATGATCCATATTTATGGAAGTGTGGGGCTGACTAGGTAATTAGAAAATGTGTACCCCAATCAGAATTCCAGTCCATTTTAGAGGCCTGCCACTCTTCAGAGAGTGGAGGACATTTTGGCCCTCAAAGGACAGCTAAAAAAATTTTAGACTGTAGATTCTGGTGGCCTACTCTTTTTAAAGATGCTGCTAATTTTTGTAAATCTTGTTCCCCATGCCAAAGGTTTGGTAATATATCCAAGAAGGATGAGATGCCTCAACAGATTATGCTTTTCTGTGAAATTTTTTAGGTTTGGGGCATTGACTTCATGGGTCCATTTCCAAACTCTAGTGGTTACCTTTATATACTGTTAGCCGTAGATTATATCTCTAAATGGGTGGAAGCAATTCCTACCCATACTGATGATGCTAACACTGTTGTTTCCTTTGTTAGAAACCATATTATCTGTCGCTTTGGATCACCACGAGCAATCGTGAGCGATCAAGGCACTCACTTTTGTAACAAGAGACTAACAGGATTACTGAAGAAGCATGGGATTGTTCACAAAGTAGAAACAGCTTATCATCCCCAGACCAATCGACAAGCAGAGGTATCTAACAGAGAGATTAAATACATTCTGGAGAAGATAGTAAAGCCTCATAGGAAGGACTGTAGTGCCAGGTTACAAGATGTGCTCTGGGCATATCGAACAGCATACAAGACACACATTGGGATGAACCCCTTCTGCTTAGTGTACGGTAAGGCTTGCCACCTTCCAGTAGAAGTGGAACACAAGGCTTTTTGGGCTGTAAAGGAATGCAACATGAATTATAAGGAAGCTGATGCTGAAAGGAAGCTACAACTAGCAGAATTAGAGAACCTTCGCCTAGAAGCATATGACAACTCCAGGCGATACAAGGAAAAGATGAAGGCCATCCATGTCAAGCACATAAAAAGGAGAGAATTCAGACCAGGGGAGTTAGTTCTTCTTTACAACTCTAGACTGAGGCTTATGCCAGGCAAACTGAGATCAAGATGGGAAGGCCCCTACAAAGTAGAAAAGGCAGAGCCATACAGAGTTTTTCACCTGCGTCATCCTTCTAGCTCCAAATTCATTAAGGTCAATGGACATCGCCTAAAGCTTTATCATGGTGAGAAGATGAAGTATCACAAGGAGTTAGAGGTCTTCCTCCTGGAAGACCCACCAATAGAAGCAGAATGAGCCTAAAGACCGTCCAACTTAAGGACGTAAAAACAAAGTGCTAGGTGGGAAACAACCCACCATGGTATGATCGTTCCGTTTCAGCCTTAGTTTTATTTTTTTATTTTCTACTTTATTTTTCTTAATGACTCTTATCATAACCTTTGCACTTAGTCTACATCTGCATTCACATTCTGCATAAAATAAAAAAAGGGAAAAGCACGCAACGCGCAAGCGTCGCTGACGCGTCCGCATCATAGGTGCATGAGCGAAAAAAGGGAATTGAACAAAAACCCACGCGGGAGCTTGGCTGGAGGCGTGCCATAGGCACAAACATGCCCACGCATCCCTGACGCGTCCGCGTCACTTGCAAAATCCGCCTTCCACGCGAGCGCGTCACTCAAGCGCACGCGTGACCCTGCGATATCAACGTAAATCAGTGTCTGGTAGAATGTTATGATGGAATGGGGCTGGAGTTACGCTGGAAGCACAAACCCCATCACGCGACCGCGTGCCCCACGCGTCCGCGTCCTTATCCATTTCGAGTGCAGGGAGGTCAGAATACAACAGCATCTGCAGTCCTTTCTCAGCCTCTAAATCAGATTTTTGCTCAAGTCCCTCAATTTCAGCTAGAAAATACCTGAAATCACAGAAAAACACACAAACTTATAGTAAAGACCAAAAATGTGATTTTTGCATAAAAACTAATAAAAATATACTAAAAAGTAACTAAAACATACTAAAAACTACCTAAAAACAATGCCAAAAAGTGTATAAATTATCCGCTCATCACAACATCAAACTTAAATTATTGCTTGTCCCCAAGCAACTGAAAACAAAATAGGATAAAAAAGAAGAGAATATACAATAAATCCCAAAATATCAATGAAGCGTAGTTCTAATTAGATGAGCGAGGTTTGTAGCTTTTTGCTTCTGAACAGTTTTGACATCTCACTTTATCCTTTGAAATTCAGAATGATTGGCATCTATAGGAACTCAGAATTAAGATAGTGTTATTGATTCTCCTAATTCAGTATGTTGATTTTTGAACACAGCTACTTATGAGTCTTGGCCATGACCCTAAGCATCTTGTTTTCCCGTATTACCACTGGATACATAAATGCCACAGACACATAACTGGGTGAACCTTTTCAGATTGTGACTCAGCTTTGCTAGAGTTCCCAGTTAGAGATGTCCAGAGTTCTTAACCACACTCTTTTTGCTTTGGATCACGACTTTAACCACTCAGTCTGAAGCTTTTCACTTGGACCTTCATCACACAAGCACATGGTTAGGGACAGCTTGATTTAGCCGCTTAGCCTGGATTTTATTCCTTTGGGCCCTCCTATCCATTAATGCTCAAAGTCTTGGATCTTTTTTACCCTTGCCTTTTGGTTTAAAGGGCTATTGGCTTTTTCTGCTTGCTTTTTCTTTTTCTTTCTTTTTTTTCGCCTATTTTTTCTTTCTTTTTTATTTTTCGCAAGCTTTGTATTTTTCACTTCTTTTTCTTGCTTCAGGAATCAATTTTATGATTTTTCAGATTATCAATAACATTTCTCTTTTTTCATTATTCTTTCAAGAGACAACAATTTTAACATTCATAAACTTCACTCTAAAAAATATGCACTATTAAAGCATTCATTTAGAAAACAAAGAATATTGCCACCACATCAAAATAATTAAACTAATTTCAAGATAGAATTCGAAATTCATGTACTTCTTGTTCTTTTACAATTAGAAACATTTTTCATTTAAGAAAGGTGTAGGATTTATGGGATATTCATAACTTCAAGGCATAGACACTAGACACTAATGATCACGTAATAAAGACACAAACGTAGACAAAACATAAAGCATAAGGAAAGAAAAACATAAAAATAAGAACAAGAAAATTAAAGAACGGGTCCACCTTAGTGATGGCGGCTAGTTCTTCTTCTTGAAGATCCTATGTAGTGCTTGAGCTCCTCAATGTCTCTTCCTTGCCTTTGTTGCTTTTCCTTCATGGCTCTTTGGTCCTCTCTTATTTCATGGAGGATAATGGAGTGATCTTGGTGCTCCACCCTTAGTTGCTCCATATTGGAACTCAAATCCTATGTAACCTTGCCAAAGTGAAGGGCATGTCAGCCACCTTGTATAGTTCTAGAGGTATGATCTCATGAACTTTCACTTCCTCTCCAATCATGATTCTATTGATCATGACAGCCCAATCCACAGTTACTTCGGATCGGTTGCTAGTAGGAATGATAGAGCGTTGGATGAACACCAACCATCCTCTAGCCACAGGCTTAAGGTCCGGCCTTCTTAGTTGAACCGATTTGCCTTTGGAATCTCTCTTCCATTGAGCTCCTTCCATAAAAATATCCTTGAGGACTTGGTCCAACCTTTGATAAAAGTTGACTCTTCTAGTGAAAGGATGAGAATCTTCTCTCATGATTGGCAAGTTGAACGCCAATCTCACATTTTCTGGACTGAAATCTAAGTATTTCCCCCGGACCATTGTGAGCCAATTCTTCGGGTCCAGGTTCATTGGTGGACGAAATTGTGATCCTTTTTCCTTGTAATTGGATTTTAGAAATTGGCACGAGTGAACACAACTCCGTTCAACTAACCAGCAAGTGTACTGGGTCGTCCAAGTAATACCTTACGTGAGTAAGGGTCGAATCCACAGAGATTATTGGCTTGAAGCAATTAATACTTATTTTATTTGTCTTAGTCAGGATGTGAAAGAAAATTGTTTGGGCTACTTGAACAATAGAGTTACTTGTTTATGATTAAAAGTGAAATTATTAGATTTGATTATAAAATTAAAAGAGGAGGACAGCGTTACTTGTTAGGCAGTAATGAGAGATATGTTGGAGTTTTGGAGATGCTTTGTCCTCTGAACTTCAACTCTTCCTTGGAATCCTCTTCTCACACGCAGGTTCCTTCCATGGCAAGCTCTATGTAGGGTGTCACCGTTGTCAATGGCTACTTCCCATCCTCGCAGTGAAAGCTAATGCTCACGCACTCTGTCACAGTACGGCCAATCACCGGTTGGTTCCCGCTCCAACTGGAATAGAATCCCTCTTTTGCGTCTGTCACTAACGCCCAGCAGGTTAAAGTTTGAAGCACGTCACAGTCATTCAATCCCGGAATCCTACTCGGAATACCACAGACAAGGTTTAGACTTTCCGGATTCTCATGAATGCCGCCATCTATCTGGCTTATACCACGAAGATTCTGTTGGGGAATCTAAGAGATATTCATTCAATCTGATGTAGAACGGAGGTGGTTGTCAGGCACACGTTCATGGGTTGAGGAAGGTGATGAGTGTCACGGATCATCACCTTCTTCACAATTAAGCGCGAATAAACATCTTAGATAAGAACAAGCGTGTTTGAATGGAAAACAAAGGAATTGTATTAAATCATCGAGACGCTGCAGAGCTCCTCACCCCCAACAATGGAGTTTAGAGACTCATGCCGTCACAAAGTATGTAATTCAGATCTGAAAATGTCATGAGGTACAAGATAAGTCTGTAAAAGTTGTTTAAATAGTAAACTAGTAACCTAGGTTTACAGAAAAATGAATAAACTAAGATAATTGGTGCAGAAATCCACTTCTGGGGCCCACTTGGTGTGTGCTGGGGCTGAGACTAAAGCTTTCCACGTGTAAAGGCCTTTCTTGGCGTCAAACTCCAGGTTTTGACGTGTTTTGGGCGTTCAACTCCGGATCATGACGTTTTTCTGGCGTTTAACTCCAGACAGCAGCATGTACTTGGCGTTCAACGCCAAGTTACGTCGTCTATCCTTGCGTAAAGTATGGACTATTATATATTGCTGGAAAGCCCTGGATGCCTACTTTCCAACGCCGTTGAGAGCGCGCCAATTGGACTCATGTAGCTCCAGAAAATCCATTTCGAGTGCAGGGAGGTCAGGATCCAACAGCATCAGCAGTCCTTTTTCAGCCTAAGTCAGATTTTTGCTCAACTCCCTCAATTTCAGCCAGAAAATACCTGAAATCACAGAAAAATACACACACTCATAGTAAAGTCCAGAAATATGATTTTTGCCTAAAAACTAATAATAATTAACTAAAAACTAATTAAAACATGCTAAAATCTACATGAAATTACCCCCAAAAAGCGTACAAAATATCCGCTCATCACAACACCAAACTTAAACTGTTGCTTGTCCTCAAGCAACTAGATGAATAAAATAGGTTCTAACAGAATTTAAGAAGTAATATATATTTTAGAGTTTTAAATGAAGCTCAGATTCTTATTAGATGAGCGGGGCTTGTAGCTTTTTGTCTCTGAACAGTTTTGGCATCTCCCTGTATCTTTAGAATTTCAGAATAATTGGCATCCTTAGGAACTCAGAATTCAGATAGTATTATTGACTCTCCTAGTATAGTATGTTGATTCTTGAACACAGCTACTTATGAGTCTTGGCCGTGGCCCTAAGCACTTTGTCTTCCAGTATTACCACCGGATACATAAATGCCACAGACACATAACTGGGTGAACCTTTTCAGATTGTGACTCAGCTTTGCTAGAGTCCCCAGTCAGTGGTGTCCAGAGCTCTTAAGCACACTCTTTTGCTTTGGATCACGACTTTAACCACTCAGTCTCAAGCTTGTAACTTGGACCTGCATGCCACAAGCACATGGTTAGGGACAGCTTATTTTAGCCACTTAGGCCTGGATTTTATCTCCTTGGGCCCTCCTATCCATTGATGCTCAAAGCCTTGGATCCTTTTCACCCTTGCCTTTTGGTTTTAAGGGCTGCTTGGCTTTTATTCCTTTTGATTGTAATTATATATATATATATATATATATATATATATTTTTTTTTTTGAACTGCTTTTTCTTGCTTCAAGAATCAATTTCATGATTTTTCAGATCATCAATAATATTTTTCGTGTTCTTCATCCTTTCAGGAGCCAATATTCATCAAATTCAAAATACAATTTATGCACTGTTCAAGCATTCATTCAGAGAACAGAAAGTATTGCCACCACATATAATTAATTATAAATTTTATTATTAAGAACTCAAAAAATATAGATTACTTCTTTATTCTAAAATAAAATCTACTACTTTATTCATGCCTGATGATGATGAGAAAAATAAACTATAGCTTAATTGGAAATAAAATCAAAATAGACATACTAATTACTACTAAATATCTCCTAAGGTGAATTTCAAATAAAAAAAAACGCTATCACTAAATTAAAGCAGGAAAATTGGAACTCAGCAACCTTTTGTTTTGAGGAAGGAAGTGTTCCTCTAATCTCTGGGGTGTTGTTCAAGGATTAATTTTTGGCGCTTCAGCTCCCTTAGATCACGCCCTTGCTCCTCCTGTTCTTTGAGCAGTTTGCAAAGCATGCTACTTTGATTATTCTGTTCTTCCTTTATTTGATCCATAGCTTCTTGCAAGTTAGAGATAGATGCTTCAAGATGTTCCCAAAATTCGAATTGAGGTAGCTCTGGGAGGGCTTCCTGTGCTCTCCTCTTATGTGGATCATCTTGTTGTTGCCTGACCATTGATATTCCAGTAATTGGCTTTTCAACTGGGATGTACTCTGTTATTCCCATCTTCACTCCGGCATCTTTGCAGAGCATAGAAATTAAGCTTGGATAGGCCAATCTGGCGTCTTTAGAGTTCCTGTTTGCTACTTTGTATAGCTCACATGAGATCAGCTGATGGACTTCTACCTCTTTTCCCATCATGATGCAGTGAATCATGACAGCTCTTTTGATGGTTACTTCAGAACGGTTGCTGGTGGGCAATATGGAACGCCCTACGAAATCCAGCCAGCCTCTGGCTACTGGTTTTAGATCCTCCCTTTTTAGTTGAACTGGGTCGCCAGTTGTGCTGGTAGTCCACTTGGCTCCAGGGATGCATATATCCTCCAGAATCTTGTCCAACCCTTTATTGACCCTCATCATTCTCCTATTAAAGGAGTCTGGGTCGTCTTTTAGTTGAGGAATCTTGAATATCTCCCTGATCCTGTCAGGATTGGTATGAATGATCTTTCCTCTGACTACAGTTTTATGATCAAAGATAGCAGCTCCAACGATTCTTTGCCTTTCTGTCTGCCATAGATTAGCATAGAACTCTTGAACCATGTTTCTTCCCACTTTTGTTTCAGGATTGGCCAGAATTTCCCAATGCCTGTTTCTGATTTGCTCTTGGATCTCCGGATATTCATCTTCTTTCAAATCAAATCTGACTTCCGGGATCACTGATCTGTGACTCATTATTTTATAATAATGATCTGAATGTTCTTTAGATAAGAACTTCCCTTGATTCCAAAGTGGCTTTGGAGTGCTTTCTTTCTTGCCCTTTTGGGTGGGTTGCTTTCCTCTTGGGGCCATGAATTTGATGATCACGGATATCCACACCAAACTTAGAGCTTTGCTTGTCCTCAAGCAAAAAGAGAAGAAAGAAGAGGGATAGGAGGAGAGCAGTGTGGAGTGGTGATGATGAGGAGGGCGCCGAACACAAGATATAGGGAGGGGGGGTGGGGAATTTTCGAAAAATAAGAAAGAGATAAGATAGAAGATATAATTTTAAAAGATATAATCAGAAAAAGATATAATTTTAAAAAGGAGAAGATATGAATCATAATTTAAAAGATAAATTTGAAATTTAATTTTGAAGAGGATTTTTAAAAGGGATTATTGATGTGTTGGAAACAAATTTGAAAAGATGATGGCTTGAATTGGAAAGCCATTTGGCCTTCTGGATTAAGATATATGTAATAATTTTTGAAAAAGGGATTTTAGAAATTAGGATAAAAACTTTTAGAATTGAAAGAAATAATTTAAAATATGTTCATGCAAGAAATCATGAATTGAAACATAAAAAAAAAAAAATTTGAAAAATTGTAAAAAAAAATGAAAATGTACCTCCTCCCACCATCCTGGCGTTAAACGCCCACATGGTGCATGGTTTGGGCGTTTAACGCCCATGTGATGCTTCTCCTGGGCGTTCAACGCCCATGTGATGCTTCTTTCTGGCGTTGAACGCCAGGAAGTCCTTCTTTACTGGGCGTTTTTCTAAACGCCCAGAATGCTAGCAGATTGGCGTTAAACGCCCAGAAGGTGCATCTTTCTGGCGTTTAACGCCCAGAAGATGCTCCTTTCTGGCGTTTAACGCCCAGATGGCTACCCTTACTGGCGTTAAACGCCCAGTGGGAGCTTCTTTTGGGCGTTTAACGCCCAAAGTATTTCTTACTGACTTTTTCACGCCAGTGAGCTTCCAAATTTCCCTGTAACTCTTGTGACTTCAACCATATGTTAATTCACCTTTGAAGATACTTGAACTTAAACCTGTAAAGAAAGAAAATTTATTTAATTAGTAAATAACTTAGGAAATGGCTGGGTTGCCTCCTAGCAAGCGCTTCTTTAATGTCATTAGCTGGACTGTTACTGAGTTTTTTAATTAAGTCTCAGTCTTGAGCACTCTTGCTCAAAATTGCCTTCAAGATAATGTTTGACTCTTTGTCCATTAACAATGAATTTTTTATTAGAGTCACTATCCTGAAGCTCTATGTATCCATATGGTGATACGTTTGTAATGACATATGGACCTCTCCACCGGGATTTTAATTTCCCAGGGAATAATTTGAGCCTTGAATTAAATAACAGAACTTTCTGTCCTGGCTCA
Organism: Arachis stenosperma; assembly: GCF_014773155.1. Taxonomy (NCBI): domain Eukaryota; kingdom Viridiplantae; phylum Streptophyta; class Magnoliopsida; order Fabales; family Fabaceae; genus Arachis; species Arachis stenosperma. The sequence goes on from NC_080386.1 coordinate 57,699,293, forward strand.
AAGACTCTGGATGACAATTTCTTATCATGCCATCTTTTTGCTTTCTCTTTGTAAATTTTTGCATTTTCGAAAGCATTGAGTCTAAATTCCTCTAGCTCATTCAACTGGAGTAATCGTCTTTCTCCAGCTAACTTGGCATCAAGGTTCAGGAATCTGGTTGCCCAGTAGGCCTTGTGTTCCAGTTCCACTGGCAAGTGACATGCCTTTCCATACACAAGCTGGTATGGAGAGGTCCCTATAGGGGTCTTAAATGCTGTTCTGTATGCCCACAGAGCATCATCCAAGCTTCTTGCCCAATCCTTTCTACGGTTAATTACAGTCCGTTCCAGGATTCTTTGAGTTCTCTATTTGAGACCTCAGCTTGCCCATTAGTTTGTGGATGATATGGAGTAGCCACCCTGTGGTTGACTCCATAACGTACCAGAGCAGAGTAAAGCTGTTTATTACAGAAATGAGTGCCCCCATCACTGATTAACACTCTAGGGACACCAAATCTGCTGAAGATGTGTTTCTGGAGGAATTTTAACACTGTTTTAGTGTCATTGGTGGGTGTTGCAATAGCCTCCACCCATTTGGATACGTAATCCACTGCCACCAGAATATAAGTGTTTGAGTATGATGGTGGGAAAGGTCCCATGAAGTCAATACCCCATACATCAAACAACTCAATCTCCAAGATTCCTTGTTGAGGCATGGCATAACTGTGAGGTAGGTTGCCTGATCTTTGGCAACTGTCACAATTAAGCACAAATGCTCGGGAATCTTTATAGAGAGTAGGCCAGTAGAAGCCACTTTGGAGGACTCTTGTGGCAGTTCGTTCACTTCCAAAATGTCCTCCATACTGTGATCCATGGCAATGCCAAAGGATCTTCTGTGCTTCCTCTTTAGGCACACATCTACGGATTATTCCGTCTGCACATCTCTTAAAGAGATATGGTTCATCCCAAAGATAGTACTTTGCATCTGTGATTAATTTCTTTGATTGCATCCTACTGTACTCTTTGGGTATGAATCTCACTGCCTTGTAGTTTGCAATGTCTGCAAACCATGGCACTTCCTGGATGGCAAACAGTTGCTCATCCGGAAAGGTTTCAGAGATCTCAGTGAGAGGGAGGGATGTCTCTTCTACTGGTTCTATTCGGGACAGGTGATCTGCTACTTGATTTTCTGTCCTTTTTCTGTCTCTTATTTCTATATCAAACTCTTGCAGAAGCAACACCCATCTGATGAGTCTGGGTTTTGAATCCTGCTTTGTGAGTAGATATTTAAGAGCAGCATGATCAGTGTACACGATCACTTTTGATCCTACTAAATAGGATCTGAATTTATCAATGGCGTAAACCACTGCAGGTAGCTCTTTTTCTGTGGTTGTGTAATTCTTTTGTGCATCATTTAGAACACGGCTGGCATAGTAAATGACGTGCAGAAGCTTGTCATGCCTTTGTCCCAACACTGCACCAATGGCATGGTCACTAGCATCACACATTAATTCAAATGGTAATGTCCAGTCTGGTGCAGAAATGATTGGTGCTGAGACCAATTTAGCTTTCAGGGTCTCAAATGCTTGCAGACACTCTTTATCAAAGATAAATGGCGTGTCAGCAGCTAGCAGGTTGCTCAGAGGTTTGGCGATTTTAGAAAAATCCTTTATAAACCTCCTATAGAATCCTGCATGCCCCAGAAAGCTTCTGATTGCCTTAACATTAGCAGGTGGTGGTAATTTTTCAATTACTTCTACCTTAGCTTGATCTACCTCTATCCCCTTGTTCGAAATTTTGTGCCCAAGGACAATTCCTTCAGTCACCATAAAGTGACATTTTTCCCAGTTTAAAACCAGGTTAGTCTCTTGGCATCTTTTCAGAACAAGTGCTAAGTGGTTAAGGCAGGAGCTGAATGAGTCTCCAAATACTGAAAAGTCATCCATGAAGACTTCCAGGAATTTTTCCACCATATCAGAGAAAATTGAGAGCATGCACCTCTGAAAGGTTGCAGGTGCATTGCACAGGCCAAATGGCATCCTTCTGTATGCAAATACTCCAGATGGGCATGTGAATGCCGTTTTCTCCTGATCCTGGGGATCTACTGCGATTTGATTATAACCTGAATATCCATCCAGGAAGCAGTAGTATTCATGACCTGCTAGTCTTTCTAGCATCTGGTCTATGAATGGTAAAGGAAAATGATCCTTTCTGGTGGCTGTATTGAGCCTTCTGTAATCAATGCACATACGCCACCCTGTAACTGTTCTTGTAGGAACCAGTTCATTTTTTCATTATGAACCACTGTCATGCCTCCTTTCTTTGGGACAACTTGGACAGGGCTCACCCAGGGGCTGTCAGAAATAGGATAAATAATCCCAGCCTCTAGTAATTTAGTGACCTCCTTTTGCACCACTTCCTTCATGGCTGGGTTCAGCCGCCTCTGTGGTTGGACCACAGGCTTGGCGTCACCTTTCAATAGGATCTTATGCATGCATCTGGCTGGGCTAATGCCCTTAAGATCACTGATGGACCACCCAAGAGCTGTCTTGTGTGTCCTTAGCACTTGAATTAGTGCTTCCTTTTCCTGTGGCTCTAAGGTAGCGCTTATAATTACAGGAAAGGTATCACCTTCTCCCAGAAATGCATATTTCAGGGATGGTGGTAATGGTTTGAGTTCGGGTTTTGGAGGTTTCTCCTCTTCTTGAGGGATTTTCAGAGGTTCTATTATCTTCTCTGACTCCTCCAAATCAGGCTGAACATCTTTAAAGATGTCCTCTAGCTCTGATTCCAAACTCTCAGCCATATTGACTTCTCTTACCAGAGAATCAATAATATCAACACTCATGCAGTCATCTTGGGTGTCTGGATGTTGCATTGCTTTGACAACATTCAACTTGAACTCCTCCTCATTGACTCTCAAGGTCACTTCCCCTTTTTGGACATCAATGAGGGTTCGGCCAGTTGCTAGGAAAGGTCTTCCTAGAATGAGAGTTGCACTCTTGTGCTCCTCCATTTCCAGCACCACAAAGTCAGTAGGAAAGGCGAATGGCCCAACCTTGACAATCATGTCTTCAATCACGCCTAATGGGTACTTAATGGAGCCATCAGCAAGTTGAAGACATATCCTGGTTGGTTTAATTTCTTCAGTTAAACCAAGCTTTCTGATAGTAGATGCAGGTATTAGGTTGATACTTGCCCCAAGATCACATAAAGCTTGCTTGGTACAATTACCCTCTAATGTGCATGGTATCATAAAGCTCCCAGGATCTTTAAGCTTCTCAGGTAAGCTTTTCAGAATGACTGCACTGCATTCTTCAGTGAGGTAGACTTTTTCAGCTTCCCTCCAATCCTTCTTATGACTTAAGATTTCTTTCATGAACTTAGCATAAGATGGTATTTGCTCAAGTGCTTCTGCAAACGGGATCTTTATTTCAAGAGTCCTGAGATAGTCTGCAAAGCGAGCAAATTGCTTATCCTGTTCCGCTTGACGGAGTTTTTGCGGATAAGGCATTTTGGCTTTGTATTCCTCAACCTTGGTTGCTGCAGGTTTATTGCCTACAGAAGTGGGTTGGGAAGCCTTTTTAGGAAGGTCAGCACTTGTATGTGACTGATTCCCCACTGGCATTTGAATGCCAGTGGTGGGAGCTGGAGTGGCGTCAAACGCCACTTCCTTGTTTGTTACTGGCGTTTGAACGCCAGAACCATGCTCCCTTTGGGCGTTCAACGCCAGATCCATGCTTGTTTCTGGCGTTGAACGCCAGGAATGAGCATGATCTGGGCGTTCAGCGCCAGCTTTATCCCTCTCTGGGCTCTGACTGTCCTCAGGGGGATTTTGAGTATCCTCTTGTTCATTTCGTGGTTTCCTGCTGTTTTGAAGTGAGGTATTTAATGTTTTCCCACTTCTTAATTGAACTGCTTGGCATTCTTCCGTTATTTGTTTTGACAGTTGCTTTTCTGTCTGCTTTAATTGTACTTCCATGTTCCTGTTGGCCATTCTTGTTTCCTGTAATATTTCCTTGAATTCGGCTAGCTGCTGAGTTAGAAAATCTAGTTGCTGATTGAATTCATTAGCCTGATCCACTGGACTGAGTTATGCAGTTACTGTTTTAGCTTCTTCTTTCATAGAGGATTCACTGCTTAGGTACAGATGTTGATTTCTGGCAACTGTATCAATAAGCTCTTGAGCTTCTTCAATTGTTTTTCTCATGTGTATAGATCCACCAGCTGAGTGGTCTAGAGAAATCTGAGCTTTCTCTGTAAGCCCATAGTAGAAGATGTCTAATTGCACCCATTCTGAAAACATTTCAGAGGGGCATTTTCTTAGCATCTCTCTGTATCTCTCCCAAGCATCATAAAGAGATTCATTATCCCCTTGTTTGAAGCCTTGGATGCTTAGCCTTAGCTGTGTCATCCGTTTGGGAGGGAAATAGTGATTCAGGAATTTTTCTGACAGCTGTTTCCATGTTTTTATGCTGTTCTTAGGCTGGTTATTTAACCACCTCTTAGCTTGATCTTTTACAGCAAATGGAAACAGTAATAGTCTGTAGACATCCTGATCTACTTCCTTATCATGTACTGTATCAGCAATTTGCAGAAATTGTGCCAGAAACTCTGTAGGTTCTTCATGTGGAAGACCAGAATACTGGCAGTTTTGCTGCACCATGATAATGAGCTGAGGATTCAGCTCAAAGCTACTAACTCCAATGGAGGGTATACAGATACTACTCCCATATGAAGCAGTAGTGGGGTTAGCATATGACCCCAGAGTCCTCTTGGACTGTTCATTCCCACTTGCTTCCATATTGAATACAAGTTGAGAATTTATAGTTATGGAATAAATAAAAGTGGAATATATAAAAATATATTAAAATAAAAACAAAATAAATGAAAGAAAGTAGAAATATTTTGAAATTGAAAATTGAATTTTTATGAAAGATTTTCGAAAAAAATTAGTTCAAAATTAGTTAGAAAAATAAAATTTTTTTTTTTTTTGAAATTTGAATTTTATGATGAAAGAGAAAAACACACAAAAGACACAAGACTTAAAATTTTTAGATCTAATGCTCCTTATTTTTCGAAAATTTTTGGAGGGAGAACACCAAGGAACACCAAACTTAAAAATTTTAAGATCAAGACACAAGAAAAACTCAAGAACACTTTGAAGATTTACAAGAACACCAAGAACACAAGAAAGAACACCAAACTTACAATTTTTAGAAAATCAACACAAGTTTTCGAAAAATTAAAGAAAAATTAACAATAAAACACCAAACTTAAAGTTTGGCACAAGATTAAATGGAGAAAAATTGTTTTTAAAAAAGGTTCCAAAGCGTAAACCCAATTGGATTAAATATAACACTTGTTCTAAATATTCCAATTAATGCTTTAGAAAGAACAAAAGTGAAACAAGAAAAGACACAAAACAAGAAAAATTCAAGATCTAACAAGAAAAATAAACAAGAACAACTTGAAGATCAATGAAGAACCAAGAGCAAAAAAACGAAAATTTTAGAGAAAATATAAAATATGCAATTAACACCAAACTTAGAACAAGACACTAAACTCACGAAAATTAGCAATTAATTAAAAGAAAATTAATAAATTTTGAAAAGAAATTTTTGAAAAGAAACTATCCTATCAATATTGATTTATTGACTCTATAAAAAAAATAAGAACAAAAATAAAAATAAATTATTCCTAATCTAAGAAATAAAATAAGCCTTCAATTGTCCAAACTCAATAATCCCCGGCAACGGCGCCAAAAACTTGGTGGACGAAATTGTGATCCTTTTTCCTTGTAATTGGATTTTAGAAATTGGCACGAGTGAACACAACTCCGTTCAACTAACCAGCAAGTGTACTGGGTCGTCCAAGTAATACCTTACGTGAGTAAGGGTCGAATCCACAGAGATTATTGGCTTGAAGCAATTAATACTTATTTTATTTGTCTTAGTCAGGATGTGAAAGAAAATTGTTTGGGCTACTTGAACAATAGAGTTACTTGTTTATGATTAAAAGTGAAATTATTAGATTTGATTATAAAATTAAAAGAGGAGGACAGCGTTACTTGTTAGGCAGTAATGAGAGATATGTTGGAGTTTTGGAGATGCTTTGTCCTCTGAACTTCAACTCTTCCTTGGAATCCTCTTCTCACACGCAGGTTCCTTCCATGGCAAGCTCTATGTAGGGTGTCACCGTTGTCAATGGCTACTTCCCATCCTCGCAGTGAAAGCTAATGCTCACGCACTCTGTCACAGTACGGCCAATCACCGGTTGGTTCCCGCTCCTACTGGAATAGAATCCCTCTTTTGCGTCTGTCACTAACGCCCAGCAGGTTAAAGTTTGAAGCACGTCACAGTCATTCAATCCCGGAATCCTACTCAGAATACCACAGACAAGGTTTAGACTTTCCGGATTCTCATGAATGCCGCCATCTATCCGGCTTATACCACGAAGATTCTGTTGGGGAATCTAAGAGATATTCATTCAATCTGATGTAGAACGGAGGTGGTTGTCAGGCACACGTTCATGGGTTGAGGAAGGTGATGAGTGTCACGGATCATCACCTTCTTCACAATTAAGCGCGAATAAACATCTTAGATAAGAACAAGCGTGTTTGAATGGAAAACAAAGGAATTGTATTAAATCATCGAGACGCTGCAGAGCTCCTCACCCCCAACAATGGAGTTTAGAGACTCATGCCGTCACAAAGTATGTAATTCAGATCTGAAAATGTCATGAGGTACAAGATAAGTCTGTAAAAGTTGTTTAAATAGTAAACTAGTAACCTAGGTTTACAGAAAAATGAATAAACTAAGATAATTGGTGCAGAAATCCACTTCTGGGGCCCACTTGGTGTGTTCTGGGGCTGAGACTAAAGCTTTCCACGTGTAAAGGCCTTTCTTGGCGTCAAACTCCAGGTTTTGACGTGTTTTGGGCGTTCAACTCCGGATCATGACGTTTTTCTGGCGTTTAACTCCAGACAGCAGCATGTACTTGGCGTTCAACGCCAAGTTACGTCGTCTATCCTTGCGCAAAGTATGGACTATTATATATTGCTGGAAAGCCCTGGATGTCTACTTTCCAACGCCGTTGAGAGCGCGCCAATTCGACTCCTGTAGCTCCAGGAAATCCATTTCGAGTGTAGGGAGGTCAGGATCCAACAGCATCAGCAGTCCTTTTTCAGCCTAAGTCAGATTTTTGCTCAACTCCCTCAATTTCAGCCAGAAAATACCTGAAATCACAGAAAAATACACACACTCATAGTAAAGTCCAGAAATATGATTTTTGCCTAAAAACTAATAATAATTAACTAAAAACTAATTAAAACATGCTAAAATCTACATGAAATTACCCCCAAAAAGCGTACAAAATATCCGCTCATCATTCATACTTTGATCATGGTTCTTAGTGATCCATGCGTTAGCATATAACTCTTGAACCATTAAGATTCTAACTTGTTGAATGGGATTGGTGAGAGCTTCCCATCCTCTTCTCCTAATCTCATGTCAGATCCTTGGATATTCGCTCCTTTTGAGCTTGAAGGAGACCTCGGGGATCACCTTTTTTTTGGCCACAACTTCATAGAAGTGGTCTTGATGGGCTTTTGAGATGAATCTTTCCATCTCCCCATGACTCGGAGGTGGAAGCAATTGCCTTTCCTTTCCTCTTCCTTGAGGTTTCTCCGGCCTTAGGTGCCATTAATGGTTATGGAAAATTAGAAAGCAAGGCTTTTTCCCACACCAAACTTAAGAGGTTTGCTCGTCGTCGAGCAAAAGAAGAAAGAAGAGGGTAGAAGAAGAAGAGAAGTAGGAGATGGAGGCATGAGAGGGTTTTGGCCAAGGGGGAAAGAAGTGTTTGTGATGTGTGAAAATGGAGGAATAGGTAGGGTTTATATATAGTGTAAAAGGAGGGGTGGGTCCGTGTGAAGTTGGCTGGGTTTGGGAGGGAAATGGTTTGAATTTAAATGGTGAGGTAGGTGGGGTTTTATGATGGGAAATAGTGGATGGATGTGAGTGGTGAAGAGGTTATGAGGAAGAGGGTAGGATTTGATAGGTGAATAGTATTTGGGGAAGGATGTTATGGAAAGGTGTGAAGAGGAGTGAGAATGAGTTAGAGTGAGTAGGGATCTTGTGGGGTCCACAAATCCTGAGGTGTCAAGGATTTTTCATCCCTGCACCTCGTTGGTGTTAAACGCCCTCTATGTGCCATTCCTGGTATTTAAACGCCAGGCTGCTGCCCTTTTTTGGCTTTAAACGCCAGTCTGCCTGCCAATTCTGGCATTTAACGCCCAGAATGGTGCCAGGCTGGGCATTTAAACGCCCATTTTCTACCCTTACTTGTGTTTAAACGCCAGTTTGCCTGCCAGTTTTGGCGTTTAACTCCCAGAATGGTGCCAGGTTGGGCGTTAAACGCCCATTTTGGTATCCTTACTGGCATTTAAATGCCAGTAAGCTCATCCTCCAGGGTGTGCTATTTTTGATGATGTTTTTTATTTTTCTTTAATTTTTGCAGTTGTTTTTGTGACTCCACATGATCATCATCCTAAAGAAAGCATAAACTAACATAGATAAATAAATAAAATTGGGTTGCCTTCCAATAAGTGCTTCTTTAATGTCACTAGCTTGACAGTGAGCTCTTTTCAGAGCTTTACAATTGTTCAGAGTATGGTTGTAGCCTTCCAACACCAAACTTAGAGTTTGAGTGTGGGGGCTCTGCTTGACTCTGTATGGAGAGAATTGGATGAAGCCTTTCATGCTTCTTCTCCATGTTTATAGAGGAAGATCCTTGAGCCTTAAACAAAAGGTAGTCCTCATTCAACTAAAGGACTAACTCTCCTCTGTCCACATCAATTACAGCCCTTGATGTGGCTAGGAAGGGTCTTCCAAGGATGATGAATTCATCATCATCCTTCCCAGTGTCTAGGATCATGAAGTCAGCAGGGACGTAAAGGCCTTCAACCTTCACTAAGACATCCTCTACAAGTCCATAAGCCTGTTTTATTGATTTGTCTACCATCTCTAGTGAGATTCTTGCAGTTTGTACCTCAAAGATCCCCAGTTTCTCCATTACAGATAGTGGCATGAGGTTGATACCTGACCCCAGGTCACACACAACTTTTTCAAAGGTTATGGTGCCTATGGTGCAAGGTAATAAGAACTTTCCGAGGTCCGATTTCTTTTGAGGTATCTTCAGCTGAACCAAGGCGTTTAGTTCATTAATGAGCAATAGAGGTTTATCCTCCTAAGTCTCATTACCAAATAACTTGGCATTCAACTTCATGATTGCTCCTCAATACTGAGCAACTTGCTCTTCAACAATGACTTCATATTCTTCTAAAGAAGAATATTCATCAGAGCTCATGAATGGTAAAAGTAAGCTCAGTGGAATCTCTATGGTCTCTGTGTGAGCCTCTGATTCCTTTGGTTCCTCAATAGGGAACTCCTTATTGGTCAATGGACGTCCCTTGAGGTCTTCCTCACTGAGATTCATGTCCTCCTCCTCCTCTATAGGTTCGGCCATTTTGGTTGTGGTTATGGCCTTGCACTCTCTTTTGGGATTCTCTTCTGTATTGCTTGGGAGAGTACTAGGAGGAGTTTTAGTAACTCTCTTACTCAGCTGACCCACTTGTGCCTCCAAATTTCTGATGGAGGACCTTGTTTCATTCATGAAACTGAGAGTGGTCTTAGTTAGATCAGAGACTATATTTGCCAAGCCAGAGAGGCTCTGCTCAGAATTCTCTATTTGTTGCTGAGAAGATGATGGAAAAGGTTTGCTATTGCCAAACCTATTTCTCCCACCATTATTGTTGTTGAAGCCTTGTTGAGGTTGCTATTGATCCTTTCATGAGAAATTTGGATGATTCCTCCATGAAGGATTATAGGTGTTTCCATAGGATCCTCCCATGTAATTCACCTCTTCCATTGCAGGATTCTCAGAGTCATAAGCTTCTCCTTCAGAGGAAGCTTCTTTAGCACTGCCAGATGCAGCTTACAATCCTGTCAAATTCTGAGAAATCATATTGACTTGATGAGTCAATATTTTGTTCTGAGCCAATATGGCATTCAGAGTATCAATATCAAGAACTCCTTTCTTCTGAATTGTCCTATTATTCACAGGATTTCTTTCAGAAGTGTACATGAACTGGTTATTTGCAACCATCTTAATGAGTTCCTGGGCTTCTACAGGTGTTTTTAGATGAAGAGATCCTCCTACAGAATGATCCAATGACATTTTAGACAACTCAGACAGACCATCATTGAATATACATATGATGCTCCATTCTGGAAGCATGTTAGAAGGACACCTTTTGGTTAATTGTTTGTATCTTTCCCAAGCTTTATAGAGGGATTCACCTTCCTTCTTTCTGAAGGTTTTGACTTCCACTCTAAGCTTGCTCATCTTTTGAGGTGGAAAGAATTTGGTCAAGAAAGCACTGACCAGCTTGTCCTAAGTGTTCAGGCTTTCTCTAGGTTGTGAGTCCAACCATGTCCTAGCTCTGTCTCTTACAGCAAAGGGGAAAAGCATAAGTTTGTAGACCTCCGATGCATGAAAACTTGTCTCTCAACAAATTTCCCTTTGGCAAGTATACCGAATTATTGTCAAGTAAAAACTCACAATAGAGTGAGGTCGAATCCCAGAGGGATTGATTGGTCAAGCAAATTTAATTGGAAGAATGTGCTAGTTGAGCTAAATAGAAATTGAGTTGAGAATTGCAGAAAATTAAATGGCGGGAAAGTAAAGTGCAAAAATTAAATTGCAGAATCTTAAATGGGGATTTGGGGAGATGAACATGGAAATAAATGGTAGAAAGTAAAGAGAATGGGTAAGATCAGAGATGTGGGATTCATTGGGCTTAGGACATGTTGCATTCTCCGGATCAAGTTCATTCTCATCTCTTCCTCAATCAATGCATTCATTGATCTCCTTGGCATTCTTAAGTGATTGGATCCCAATTCCTTGGCAATCCAATCTCCCTAAGCTTGAAAAATTGCCCAATTCCTTGATTTAATTGCACATGGGAAGAGATGAAGTATGGTCACTGGTGCACGAAATTGTAATCTCTAATAATGGCATTCAACTTGGTATGTGCATCTACTAACTCAGCACTTTCTTCACAAATTCGCACAACTAACCAGCAAGTGCATTGGGTCGTCCAAGTAATAAACATTACGTGAGTAAGGGTCGATCCCACGGAGATTGTTGGTATGAAGCAAGCTATGGTCATCATGTAAATCTCAGTTAGGCAGATTTAAATGATTATATTGGTTTTCGAAAATAATAATAAATAAACAGAAAATAAAGATAGAAATACTTTTGTAAATCAATGGTGAGAATTTCAGATAAGTGTATGGAGATGCTTTGTCCCTATTGGATCTCTGCTTTCCTACTGCCTTCCTTCAATCCTTCTTACTCCTTTCCATGGTAAGCTGTATGTAGGGCATCACTGTTGTCAATGGCTACATCCCATCCTCTCAGTGAAAATGGTCCAAATGCTCTGTCACAGCACGACTAATCATCTGTCGGTTCTCGATCATGTCGGAATAGAATCCATTGATTCTTTTGCGTTTATCATCACACCGAACAATCACGAGTTTGAAGCTCGTCACAGTCATTCAATCCCTGAATCCTACTCGGAATACCACAGACAAGGTTTAGACTTTCCGGATTCTCATGAATGCCGCCATCAATTCTAGCTTATACCACGAAGATTCTGATTAAGGAATCCAAGAGATATGCACCCGGTCTAAGGTAGAACGGAAGTGGTTGTCAGTCACACATTCATAGGCGAGGATGATGATGAGTGTCACGGATCATCACATTCGTCATGTTGAAGTGAAACGAATATCTTAGAAAAGGAATAAACTTAATTGAATAGAAAATAGTAGTAATTGCATTGAAACTCGAGGTACAACAGAGCTCCACACCCTTAATCTATGGTGTGTAAAAACTCCACCGTTGAAAATACATAAGTGATGGTCCAGACATGGCCGAATGGCTAGCCCCCCTTAACGTGATCAAAGGATCATAAGGTAATCCAAAAATAATCCAAAGATGTCTAATACAATAGTAAAATGTCCTATTTATACTAGACTAGCTACTAGGGCTTACAGAAGTAAGTAATTGATGCAGAAATCCACTTTCGGGGCCCACTTAGTGTGTGCTTGGGCTGAGCTTGAGCTTTACACATGCAAAGGCTTCTCTTGGAGTTGAATGCCATGTTGTAATGTGTTTTTTGGCATTCAACTCTGGTTCGTGACGTGTTTCTGGCGTTTGACTCCAGAATGCAACATGAAACTGGCGTTGAGTGCCAGTTTGTGTCGTCTAATCTCGAATAAAGTATGAACTATTATATATTGCTGGAAAGCTCTGGAATTCTACTTTCCAAGAAAATTCATTTCGAGTGCAGGAAGGTCATAATCCAACAGCATCAGCAGTCCTTTGACAGCCTTTTATCAGAGTTTTGCTCAGGTCCCTCAATTTCAGCCAGAAAATATCTGAAATCATAGAAAAACACACAAACTCATAGTAAAGTCCAGAAATGTGAATTTTGCATAAAAACTAATGAAAACATCCCTAAAAGTAGCTAGATCCTACTTAAAATTACCTAAAAACAATGCCAAAAAGCGTATAAATTATCCGCTCATCACAACACCAAACTTAAATTGTTGCTTGTCCCCAAGCAACTGAAAATCAATTAGGATAACAAGAAGAGAATATACTATAAATCCTAAAATATCAATGAATATTAGTTCTAATTAGATGAGCGGGACTTGTAGCTTTTTGTTTCTGAACCGTTTTGGCATCTCGCTTTTTCCTTTGAAGTTTAGAATGATTAGCATATATGGGAACTTAGAATTTCAGATAGTGTTATTGATTCTCCTAGTTAAGTATGTTGATTCTTGAACACAACTACTTTTATGAGTCTTGGCCGTGGCCCTAAGCAATTTGTTTTCCAGTATTACCACCATATACATAAATGCCACAGACACATAACTGGGTGAACCTTTTCAGATTGTGACTCAGCTTTGCTAAAGTCCCCAGTTAGAGGTGTCCAGAGTTCTTAAGCACACTCTTTTTGCTTTGGATCATGACTTTAACCACTCAGTCTCAAGCTTTTCACTTGGACCTGCTTGCCACAAGCACATGGTTAGGGACAGCTTGATTTAGCCGCTTAGACCTGGATTTTATTTCCTTGGGCCCTCCTATCCTTTGATGCTCAAAGCCTTGGATCCTTTTTACCCTTGCCTTTTGGTTTTAAGGGCTATTGGCTTTTTCTGCTTGCTTTTTCATTTTTTTTATTTATATATTTTTTCGCAAGCTTTTGCTACTCACTGCTTTTTCTTGCTTCAAGAATCAATTTTATGATTTTTCAGATTATCAGTAACATTTCTCTTTGTTCATCATTCCTTTAAGAACCAACAATTTTAACATTCATAAACAACAAGATAAAAAATATGCACTGTTCAAGCATTCATTCAGAAAACAAAAAGTATTGTCACCATATCAATATAATTAAACTGAATTCAACGATAAATTTGAAACTCATGTACTTCTTGTTCTTTTTGTATTAAAACATTTTTCATTTAAGAGAGATGAAAGATTTAGGGAATTATTCATAGCCTTAAGACATAGTTACTAAATACTAATGATCATGTAGGAAAGACACAAACATAGATAAAAATTAAACATAAAAACCGAAAAATAGAGAAATAATAATAAGGAATGAGTCCACCTCAGTGATGGTGGCGCTTTCTTCTTGAAGAACCAATGATGTCCTTGAGCTCTTCTATGTTTCTTCCTTGTCTTTGTTGCTCCTCCCTCATTGCTCTTTGATCTTCTCTAATTTCATGGAGAATGATAGAGTGCTCTTGATGTTCCACCCTTAATTGATCCATATTGTAACTCAAGTCTTCTAGAGAATTGTTGAGCTGTTCCCATTAGTTGTTGGAAGGAAAGTGCATCCCTTGAGGCATCTCCGGGATTTCTTGGTGATGAGCTTCCTCATGCGTCTCTTGGGATCCATGAGTGGGCTCTCTTGTTTCCTCCATCCTTTTCTTAGTGATGGGCTTATCCTCCTTAATGGGGATGTCTCCTTCTATGATAACTCCAACTAAGTAACATAGATGGCAAATAAGAAGAGGAAAAGCTAGCCTTGCCATGGTGGAGGATTCAAGGGAGATGACTTCATGAACTTCTACTTCCTCTCCATTCATGATTCTATGAATCATGATGGCCCGATCTACAGTAACTTCAGATTGGTTGCTAGTGGGGATGATGGAGCGTTGGATGAACTCCAACCATCCTCTAGCCACAGGCTTGAGGTCCAGTCTTCTTAATTGAACCGGCTTGCCTTTGGAGTCTCTTTTCCATTGAGCTCCTTCCACACATATGTCCATAAGTACTTGGTTCAACCTTTGATTAAAGTTGACCCTTCTAGTGTAGGGGCGTGCATCTCCTTGCATCATGGGCAAGTTGACTGCCAACCTCACATTTTCCAGACTAAAATCTGAGTATTTCCCCCGAACCATTGTAAGATAATTCTTTGGATTTGGGTTCACACTTTGATCATGGTTCCTAGTGATCTATGCATTGGCATAGAACTCTTGAACTATTAAGATTCCAACTTGTTGAATGGGGTTGGTCAGAACTTCCCAACCTCTTCTTTGGATCTCATGTCGGATCTCCGGGTACTCATTTTTCTTGAGTTTGAAAGGGACCTTGGGGATCACCTTCTTCTTGGCCACAACTTCATAGAAGTGGTCTTGATGGGCTTTGGAGATGAATCTCTCCATCTTCCATGACTCAGAGGTGGAAGCTTTTGTCTTCCCTTCCCCATTTCTAGAGATTTCTCCGGCCTTAGGTGCCATTGGTGGTTATGGAAAAACAAAAAAGCTATGCTTTTACCACACCAAACTTAGAATATTGCTCGCCCTCGAGCAAAAGAAGAAAGAATAGATGAAGAAGAAGAAGATATGGAGGAGAGGAAGAGAGGGTTGTGTTTCGGCCAAGGAGGAGAAGAGAAGGTTGTGTTGTGTGAAAATGAATAAGAATGGAGGGGTTTATATAGTGGAGGGAGAGGGGTTAAGGTTCGGCTATATTGGGTAGGTTGGGTGGGAATGGATTTTGAATTTTGAAGGTAGGTGGGGTTTATGGGGAAGAGTGGATGGATGGGAGTGGTGAAGAGGTGATGGGGAAGAGAGATTGAGGTGATTGGTGAAGGATTTTTTTGGGGAAGAGTGTTATTGGATTGTGTGAAGAGGTAAGAAGTTGAGTTGAGGTAGGTAGGGATCTTGTGGGGTCCACAGATCCTGAGATGATCCTGTGGGATCCACAGATCCTGAGGTGTCAAGGATTATTATCCCTGCACCAATGAGGCATGTAAAATGCCCTCTGCATGCAATCCTGGCGTTCAACACCAGATTGATGCCTGTTTCTGGCATTGAACGCCAACTTCATGCTTGTTTTGGGCATTCAACGCCCATTTGCAGCATGTTTATGGCGTTGAACGCCAGTTCCATGCTTGTTTCTGGCGTTCAGCGCCAGCTCTCCTTAGGGTGTATTTTTGGCAATTAAATGCCAGGATGCTGCTTATTTCTGGCATTCAACGCCAGATCCATGCTCTGTTCTGGCGTTGAACGCCAGCCAGATGCTCCTTACTGGCGTTTAAACGCCAGTAAACCCTTCCTCCAGGGTGTGCTTTTTCTTCTGTTGTTTTTTATTCTGTTTTTAATTTTAGTATTTATTTTGTGACTCCACATGATCATGAACCTAATAAAACATAAAGGAAAAATAAAATAAAAATAAGATTAAATAAATAAAAATTGGATTGCCTCCCAATAAGTGCTCCTTTAATGTCACTAGCTTGACAGTGGGCTCTTATGGAGCCTCACAGGTGATCAGGTCAATGTTGTAGACTCCGAACACCAAACATAGAGTTTGGATGTGGAGATTCAACACCAAACTTATTGTTTGGCTGATGCAATTGCATATTTGTTATATTAGCTAGTTAGTTTAGTTGGTTTTAGCTTTATTTCACTCATTTTCTCTAAATAAACAAGTCCTTTTATGAGTTTTGTCTTCATGCATGAGAATACCAAGGAACATGTTGATTCTAGCCAAATTCATGCAAATGATTTAAGGAATACATACATGAATGAGTATGAATGAATCTCATGAAATTTATGGCATGAATTGGTAAGACTTTGAAGCTATTTCCTTTGTTGATGATAGGTGATGAAACAAGAAAGCATGGAAGCAAGAATGATGCAAGCTGGGCAAGAAGAAGAGAAAATGTTGGCGTTGCCAACTTGGAGAAAGGGTGCGTGTTTGAAGGTAACGCCAGGCAACCCTGGAGAGAAAATGTTGGCGTTGCCAACTTGGAGAAAGGGTGCGTGTTTGAAGTTAACGCCAGGCAGCCCTGGAGAAGCACATTTGGGCGTTGCCAACTTGGAGAAAGGAGTGAGTGTTTGATGGCAACGCAGGCAATCAAAGAGCTGAGCCAAGGAGAGCTCGAGGGCGTTGCCAACGTGGGAATGAAGAAGCGTTATTCAAGGCAACGCACACAAGCAAGGCTTGGCCCAGGAGGAGATTAAGCTGGCGTTGCCAACGCCAGGAACAAGGGAAGTGTTCCTTGACAACGCACACAAGCAAACTTGGCCCAAGAGGAGGAGAAGCTGGCGTTGCCAACGCCAAGAACCATAGGCGTTATTCAAAGCAACGCCAAGCAATCTTGGGGAGCTAGTTTAGAGCCTCGAGCACGTTGCCGGCCTAGAGATGAGGGGCGTGTTTGAGGACAACGCAGGCAAACAACGCTGAATGGAAAACTTGGCCCAGGAAAAGGAGATGCACGTTGCCAACGCCAAGTTATGAAGGCGTGTTCCTTGGCAACGTAGCAAGCAACTTTGGCACCAAAGGGGAGCTCGAGCACGTTGTTGAGCTAGGAACCATGGGCGTGTTCCTTAGCAACGCATGCAAGCTAGGAGTATGGGCACACGAGAGCGTTGCTAACTTGGAAATGAACTGGCGTGTTCTTCAACAATGCCAGGGACAAGATCTTGGGCCAGCAAATAGAAGCACGTTGCCAACGCCATTTGCATTGACGTGTTCTAAGGCAACGCCAGGAAGGAATGCTTGGCTAGGCACCAAGTCTTGGATCCCAACCACGTTGCCAACGCCAGGAAGCATAGGCGTGTTCAAGGACATCGCCAAGCAACAAGCATAGAGCCTTGAGGAAGGCTCGAGCACGTTGCCAACGCCAGCTTCCAAAGGCATGTTTGAGGGTAATGCAGCAAGCAAAATTTGGCAAGGAAGCTCACATGAAGAAGCACTCGAGCACGTTGCCAACGCCAGCCTCCAAAGGCGTTATCTAAGGCAACGTGACAAGCAAAATTGAAGGCTAGAGATGAGCCCTGGAGGGAGCACGGGCACGTTGCCAACGTGCTAGCAAGGAGGCGTGCTTGGTGACAACGCCAGCCTCATGTCTCTGCTTTGGGAGGCTAGGCACGTTGCCAACTTGGGAGGATAGGTGCGTTTTTGGCAACAACTTGGCAGCTTGACCTTACCTTCTTTGAGGAAGCATAACTTGAGCTAGGAAAGTCCAATTTAGGTGATTCCAGTGGCATTGGAAAATAGACATCAAGAGCTTTCCAACGATGTATAATAGCCCATATTGAAGCAGAAGGTTGACACTCAAATTTTGGGCTACATTTAGCATGAAAGTAGAGCCAAGAAGAGGAAAAGCAAGTTGTTAGCAACAACTTGGGCTAGCAACGCCCAAGTCTGAAAGTTCACTCCCAGGAAAACACCATGCACGTTGCCAACGTGCATTAAGCCTAGAGTTATTGCCAATAACGCCCCTCAATGTGCCAGAATTGTTGCCAACTTGCTCTGCTTCCTCTATTCCTCACAAAGGCCAGCAACTTCTTCAATTGAACCAAAAATTCAACAAAGAGAAAGCCCACATTGCTAGCCAAATGAAGATCTTTGAAGGAGTTTTAGGACTAATATAAATAGAGATTGAGTTTGTACTTGAGGAGGACTTTTACACTTAGAATTTTATACTTTTAGCACTTTTACTTTGAGAACTCTTTTAGCACTTCCGGGAGGATACCCGGAGAGCTAATTTGGTTTTTCTTGGAACTTTTCTTCTTCAGTTTTAAGCTTTAAGCATTTCCTTATTCTTCTTCTTCTTTTCTTCACACTTAGTTTAGTTTTTGTTGATGGCAATTGTTGTTAAAATTGGAGCTATGACTCACTAAACCCCACTTTCATTAGGGGGAAGAGCTCTGCTTGTTGAATGCATTGATGAACTCCTCTTTTCCTCCTCAATTCTAGTGGTTAATCCAAAGAGGAAACTCTTGTTCTTCAAAGATTCAACCACCATCGAGAGAGGGGTTAATCTATGTGAATTGTGTGGTGAATTTGAGGAATGAGCCACATAATTCAGTTTAGAGTTCATTCTTTCATGATTTCCTTAATCAATACACCTTGGTTGGTATGTGAGATGTAACTTTCCTTGGTTGAGATTATGGGAATTGTGTGGCTGGATTAGAATTGAGCTTCATCTCTTCTCATGAACAACTAGATCACGAGAGTGGCAATTGGTTATGTTGAGAGAAATTGAATCACCAAGAGATTGGGATTCAATTAACCACTTGCCATGGATCTATACCCATGATTGAGAAGGATTTGACTAACATCAATTCATGAAAACCTGCATCTCTGATCCCTAATGATCCTCTCTATCATTACTTCTTATTTCTTTTGCTTCTAGTTGTTTGATTACCCATAACCCAATTCCCTTTTACATTCTGTCAATTTATTATTCTTGTCATTTACATTTTGTTCCTTCAATTCTTGCTATTTACTCTTATGTTCTTTAAATTTCTGCACCCTTTAATTCCTTGCCATTTATCTTTGATGTCATTTAAGTTTCTTGCAATTTAAGTTTCAGTTATTTACTTTCATTTTATTTCTATATTCCTGTTCTTAAACTCCTTGCCATTTAAATTCCTGCAATTATGTTCAAAAGTCACATTGTTCATAAAATCAAAATTATGTTCGCTTGACTAAATTTACCATTTACTAAAGTTGCTTAATCTACCAATCCTCGTGGGATCGACCTCACTCCTAGTGAGTCTTATTACTTGATACGATCCGGTATACTTGCCGGTTGTACGTGAATCTAAATTTTCACGTATCAAGTTTTTGGCGCCGTTGCCGGGGATTGGAAAAGATTGACAATGATTAAGTGAAAGGTGGTTTAGATTAAGCAATTTTTTTTAGTGTTTTTGTTAAGCCCACTAACTGTTTGATACTTTGTTTCACTAACTCCAAATCCACTCTAGTTCTAGAATATTTCACTTGTGATTTTGGTTTTGTTTGTGTATGTCAGGAGCTAATAGACTTAATACTGAGGACGAGAGAACCCTCCGAAGGAGAAGAAGAGCAGAAAGAGGAAAGGGAATAGTTGGTGAAGAGGAGTCAGAGGGAGAAGATCAAGTCATGGAGGAAGAGGTGCACAATCCTCCTGGAGGGGTCAACAACAATGATGGACCACCTAGAAGGGTGCTATCCTCTTATACCATCCCTGATCCAAGACATTGTGGGAGCAGTATTGCCACTCCAAGTGTTCAGGCCAACAACTTTGAGTTAAAACCCCAACTCATCACTTTAGTACAAAACAACTGCTCCTATGGAGGGGGACCTCTTGAAGACCCAAATCAACATTTGTCTGTTTTTCTGAGGATATGCAACACAGTGAAGACAAATGGAGTGCATCCAGATGTCTACAAACTACTGCTATTCCCATTCTCTTTGAGGGACAAGGCCACTCAATGGCTAGAGTCATTCCCCAAGGAAAGCCTCGACAATTGGAACGACCTGATGGGCAGATTTCTAGCAAAGTTCTACCCACCTCAAAGAATCATCAAGTTGAAGATAGAGGTTCAAACTTTCAGGCAAATGGAAGGGGAGTCATTGTATAAAGCCTGGGAAAGATATAAGGCACTAATGAGAAGATGTCCACCTGATATGTTTAGTGACTGGGTCAAACTCCAAAACTTCTATGAAGGTTTAAGCTTAGAAGCAAGGAAGGGGCTAGACTACTCATCAGGAGGATCACTCAACATGATGAAAACTGCTGAGGAGGCTCAAGACCTCATTGAGATTGTGGCAAACAATCAGTATTATTACTCATCAGAGAGGCAACATAACCCGGCCCCAAAGAAAGGTGTAATGGAGCTTGAAGGTGTTGACGCTATCTTGGCACAAAATAAGTTAATGCACCAACAAATCCAACAACAAATGGAAATGATAACAAAGAGAATGGATGGTTTCTAGCTAGCATCAGTGAACACAACAAATCAACCATCACTTGAATGGAGCCAAGGTGAAGGGACCACTGTTGACCAGCCACAAGAACAAGTTCAATACATGCAAAATACTTCAAATTCTCAGGATGAATTTCATGGTGATACATACAACCCCTCTTGAAAAAATCATCCCAATCTAAGGTGGGGTGAAAACCATTGGCAAAAGAACAACAGCCACAACCACACCCGTAACACAAATAACCAAAATCACCATGCCACCAACACTAACCAATATAGAAAAACACAAAACACATATCAACCACCTCATAATAACTCACAAACTCACCAAAGCAACTTTCCTGCACCAACATCCAACGCACAGAATTACCACACTAATCCACCCAACAACTTTCAACAACAATCAACCCCCATCATACCCCCAATTGACTATCATGAGACTAGAATTTCAAGTCTTGAAGCAACCTTGCAAGCACTTGCTCAAACCACTCAAGCCTTAGCTAAGGGACAAAAGGAACATGAGGTCACCATGAAGAATATTGAGAGACAAGTGGGACAATTAGCCAAACAAGCTGAGCGACCAACCAATGTTCTCCCAAGTGACACAATACCCAACCCAAGAGAAGAATGTAAAGCTCTGCAGTTAAGGAGTGGCAAGGTAGTTGGTGAAAGTTCGAATAAAGAAGCAATAAAACCCAAAGAGCAAGACACAGTGGAAATACATGTGGAAAGGCAAGATGAAGAAAAGGCTTCAACATCTAACAAAGGCAAAGAAGCTGTCAAGCCACAAGGCAAACCACCCAGACAAGGAAGCAACCATGATAGCAAGGAGAGTGTGAATCCACAACAAGAAAACAAAAATGAAGGAGTAAAAGCCTATGTACCCAAGCTTCCATACCCAACTAGGATACATAAAGGAGCAAAGGACCAACAATTCCCAAGGTTCTTAGAAATCTTCAAGAAACTTGAAATCAACATCCCATTGGCAGAAGCTCTGGAACAGATGCCATTATATGCAAAGTTTCTTAAGGAATTGATCACCAAGAAGAGGAGTTGGCAAGAAAAAGAAACGGTGATTCTCAATCAAGAGTGTAGTGCCATCATTCAAAAAGGGCTACCTCCAAAACTCAAAGACCCTGGCAGCTTCCTCATACCCTGCATGATTGGGAGCATGGCCGTTGACAAATCACTTTGTGACTTGGGAGCAAGCATTAACCTAATGCCCCTTACCATGATGAAGAAAATGATGATTGAAGAGCTTAAACCCACAAGGATGTCACTCCAACTTGCTGACAGATCCATCAAAATACCAAATGGAGTAGTTGAGAACCTCTTGGTGAAGGTGGGAAACTTCATATTCCCAGCTGATTTTGTGGTCCTAGACATGGATGAAGAGGGAAACAATTCAGTTATTCTTGGTAGACCCTTCTTGGCTACAGCTAGAACAATCATTGATGTGGAAAAGGGGGAAATGATTTTTAGAGTGCATGATGAGCAAATGACCATAAATGTCTTCAAAGCAATGCAACACCCCGTTGAGAAAGAAAGTTGCATGAGGATTGATGTAGTGGATTCGTTGGTTGAAGAGGTACTTGACACAAACCATCAAGTGAAACAGGAGGAAGTCCAGAATGTTAAAGGACAAGAAGAGAACAAATTGGAAGCATCAGAGGAACCAAGTGAAGCTATGAAAGAAGAGGCACCACAACAAGAGTTGAAACCACTACCCCCTCATCTTAAATACGCATTCCTTGGTGAGAAGGACAGCTTCCCAGTGATCATCAATTCCACATTGAATGCAGAGGAAGAAGAAAAGCTCCTTGTGGTTTTGAAAGCTCACAAAGAGGCGTTAGGGTGGACCATTGATGACTTGAAAGGCATAAGCCCTGCCGTATGTATGCACAAGATACTTTTAGAGGAGAATTCCAAACCAGTGGTACAACCCCAAAGAAGATTGAATCCCACAATGAAGGAGGTTGTTCAAAAGGAAGTCCTGAAGTTGTGTAAAGATGGGATCATCTACCCTATATCTGACAGCCCGTGGGTCAGTCCAGTGCAAGTAGTACCTAAGAAAGGGGGGATGACTGTCATTGTTAATGAGAAGAATGAGCTTATTCCAACACGAACAGTGACAGGGTGGAGAATGTGCATAGACTATAGGAGGCTGAATGATGCCACACGAAAAGATCACTTTCCTCTCCCTTTCATTGACCAGATGCTTGAAAGGTTGGCTGGCCATGCCTATTACTGTTTTCTTGATGGATATTCTGGGTATAACCAGATAGTGGTTGACCCCATGGATCAAGAGAAGACTTCCTTTACTTGTCCCTTTGGAGTCTTTGCATACAGGAGAATGCCATTTGGACTGTGTAATGCCCCAGCTACCTTTCAAAGGTGCATGCTATCAATCTTCTCAGACATGGTAGAAAAATTTATTGAAGTATTTATGGATGATTTCTCTGTTTTTGGTGATTCCTTCAATACTTGCTTGCACCATCTTACCTTAGTCTTGAAAAGGTGCCAAGAAACCAATTTAGTTTTGAATTGGGAGAAATGCCATTTCATGGTACCCGAAGGCATCGTTCTTGGTCATAAAATTTCAAGAAAGGGTATAGAAGTTGTCAAGGCAAAAGTAGAAATTATAGAAAAACTTCCTTTGCCAACTAGTGTGAAAGCCGTTAGAAGTTTCTTAGGACATGCTGGATTTTATAGGAGATTCATCAAAGATTTTTCCAAAATAGCAAAGCCACTAAGCAATTTGCTGGTGGTAGACAATCCTTTTCTCTTTGATGATGAGTGTAAACAGGCCTTTGAAACTCTAAAAGCTAAGCTCACCACAGCACCAATCATCACACCCCCAAGTTGGGGACTACCTTTTGAACTCATGTGTGATGCAAGTAACCTTGCAATTGGTGCTGTGTTGGGGCAGAGGAAGGAAAAGAAGCTTCATGTTATCTACTATGCAAGTAAGGTATTGAATGAAACTCAAAAAAACTACACCACAACAGAGAAAGAGCTACTAGCTGTGGTGTATGCTTTTGATAAGTTTAGACAATATTTGATTGGATCTAAAGTTTTAGTGTATACTGACCATGCTGCTCTTAAGTATCTTATGTCAAAACAGGATGCCAAACCAAGGCTAATCAGATGGGTGCTACTCCTACAAGAGTTTGACATTGAGATAAAAGATAGAAAGGGCAATGAAAATCAAGTTGCTGACCACTTATCAAGGCTACCACAAGATGTATGCCAGGACAACCTTCCATCAATAAATGAAGAATTTCCAGATGAACATCTCTTGCAAATCCAACATGTCCCTTGGTTTGCAGATATGGCCAACTACAAGGCGGGGAGAATCATTCCACAAGAGTACACAAAACAACAAGTCAAGAAGTTGCTACATGAGGCTAAGTTCTTCTTCTGGGATGAACCATTCTTGTTCAAAAGATGCCCAGATGGAATGATAAAAAGATGTGTGTCAGAAGGTGAGATGAAGGACATACTATGGCATTGTCACAACTCTAGCTATGGTGGTCATTTTGGAGCGGAAAGAACAGCTGCAAAGGTCCTTCAAAGTGGTTTCTACTGGCCTTCAATCTTCAAGGATGCTAGGGAGTTTGTGAGCCAATGAAATGAATGTCAAAGAACAGGGGGTTTGTCAAAGAAAAATGAGATGCCTCAAAAGTTCATTTTGGAAGTGGAACTCTTTGATCTGTGGGGAATAGACTTCATGGGACCTTTTCCTCCGTCTTACACATTCAAATACATTTTGGTAGCAGTAGAGTATGTCTCCAAATGGGTAGAAGCAATAGCCACCACCACAAGTGATACCAACGTGGTCTTGCAATTCCTCAAGAAGAACATCTTCACTAGATTTGGAGTGCCCAAAGGACTCATAAGTGATGGGGAAAGCCACTTCTGCAACAAGCAACTAAACTCTTTACTCCACAAATATGGTGTTACTCACAAAGTAGCTACCCCATATCACCCACAAACCAATGGGCAAGCTGAACTTGCCAACAGAGAGCTAAAAAGGATTTTGGAGAAAACTGTGGGAACAACAAGAAAGGATTGGGTTAGGAAGCTGGATGATGCACTTTGGGCATATAGGACAGCCTTCAAGACACCCATAGGAAAATCTCCATTTCAGCTGGTGTATGGAAAGGCATGCCACCTCCCTGTGGAGCTTGAACATAAGGCCTTTTGGGCCACCAAACTTCTGAATTTAGATGCTCAAGCAGCAGGAGAGAAGAGGTTGCTACAACTCAATGAACTTGAGGAGTTCAGATTGGAGGCATATGAAAATGCCAAAATATACAAAGAGAGAGCAAAGAGATGGCATGATAAGAGGATCTCTCAAAGAACATTCGAACCAGGCCAAAGGGTGTTGTTATTCAATTCTAGATTGAAGATTTTCCCTGGGAAGCTGAGGTCTAGATGGACTGGCCCGTACACCATAATCAAAGTATCACCTCATGGCTATGTCGAATTACTTGATGAAGCCTCAAAACAAACCTTCACAGCTAATGGACATAGGGTGAAGCATTATTTTGGTGGCCCCTGGAGCAAGGAAGAGAGTGTGCAACTCTTAGCATGAGCAAAGAAGTTGCAGTGTCAAGCTAAGGACAATAAACAAGCGCTTCATGGGAGGCAACCCATGCACAGGGAGTCTTTTATTTTCATACTTTAGTAATCAATAATGAGAGGTTGCATCATATACATCTAAGAGAATAAAAAGTAGACTAGTACATAGTGTATGCAAGGCACTAAGTTTGGTGTGGCCAATCTTGAAGTAATGGCAAAAGTTTGTTCTACAACACTTAGCCACAAACTAAGTTTGGTGTCCATACATACACGAAAATGCTAGACTATGAAAGTACAGTCATCTATTTTAGTTATATGAAAGCAACTATTCCAAAAAAAAAAAAAAAAAAAAAAAAAAAACCGAGAAAAGAGATTGAAATAGCATACAAGGTAGGTAAGATACTAAGTTTGGTGTGGCCATCTTTGAAGTTAACTCCATAGAACACTTAGTCACAAACTAAGTTTGGTGTCTTTAATTCATAAATTTTAATTTTGCTTAGTCAATTTTGCATAGGAATATCATCATAAGTTGTTAGCTAGTAATGTCACTTTAAGAATCTCAAGCTTTTGGAATTTTGTTGCAGGAAAGAAAGAAAGAAGTGATGGGGAATCTTGGAAGGAGGTCACGGATGCACAAGGAAGGGAAAGTCACATGAGTCTTGAACTTTGTGCATTAAAAAAAAAACAACTCAACATGCATTGGGCACAAGGAAGCATGCTCCCCATGCTATGACCAAACCCCTAGAACCATACATCTCACCACGGAAATCACTAGAACCATGCATCCTTACCAAAACTCACTTTAAATACTTCAACCATATTCATCAAACCTCACTTTTCCTCACTCATCCTTCTACCCCTCCATAACCCCATTTTATCACCCGAACTCACACTCAACCCCCAACTTATTCCGTGTTTCACAAATTCTAGCCTTGAACCTCATCTTTACCCAACAAAACTCTTGAAGCATTACATCTCTCCACATAACCGAAACACTCCACCCCCTTCACCATCATTTTCTATCTTCTCTAAGTCACCTTGCTCGTCATATACCTCTTCCTTTCACAATTATCTTCTTTATGCTTGAGGACAAGCATTCACCTAAGTTTGGTGTTGGGGAGATTCAACCCTTGCAAGTGAACCTCAATGGCCTCATCATCAAGGGATAGGAGAGAAGATGAAGGACAAGACACCTTTGATCAAAGAAGATTCAAATCCAAACACAACGAGCGTATCTTTAGCTGGATGTCAAGCAAAGATGTTGTTCCGGAGTTACCCTTCAAGCTAAGAAAAGATGAATACCCTGAAATACAAAAAATAATCAGGAAAAGGGGATGGGAGCTTCTCTGTAACCAACCTCAAGAAGTGAGCATGCTTCTCATCCATGAGTTCTACACTAATGTGATAAGAGAATTGGTGGACGAAATTGTGATCACTATTATTTGATTTGACTTTTTGGTCTTGTATCTTTTTACTCTTAGGGCACTGCTTATTTTCACAACTCCGTTCAACTAACCAGCAAGTGTACTGGGTCGTCCAAGTAATAACCTTACGTGAGTAAGGGTCGAATCCACAGAGATTGTTGGTATGAAGCAAGCTATGGTCACCTTGCAAATCTCAGTTAGGCAGATTAAAATAGTTTATGGGTTTAAATAAAATAAAAAGAAGTTAATTAAAAAGGGATAGAAATACTTATGTAGATTCATAGATGGGAATTTCAGATAAGCGGAATGGAGATGCTGTAGAGCTCTCGGACGCCTGCCTTCCTACTGCTTCTACTCAATCCTTCTTACTCCTTTCCATGGCAAGCTTTGTATAGGGGTTCACCATCAACTGTGGCTACTTTCATTCCTCACGGGGAAATATCCTATGCGGCTGTCACTCGCACAGCTAACCAGTCTGGAGGCATCACCCATGGTTGATAGCTACATCCCATCCTCGCAGTGAAAGCTAATGCTCACGCACTCTGTCACAGTACGGCCAATCACCGGTTGGTTCCCTCCCCTACTGGAATAGAATCCCTCTTTTGCGTTTGTCACTAACGCCCAGCAGGTTACAGGTTTGAAGCACGTCACAGTCATTCATGAACGGAATCCTACTCGGAATACCACAGACAAGGTGAGACTTTCCGGATTCCCAGGATCCTACTCGAAACACCACAGACAAGGTTGGACTTTCCGGATCCAGACAAATGCCGCCATCTATCTAGCTTATACCACGAAGATTCTGTTGGGGAATCTAAGAGATACACATTCAAGCCTTGTTGCATGTAGAACGGAAGTGGTTGTCAATCACGCGCGTTCATGAGTGAGAATAATAATGAGGGTTATCTAACTCATCATCATTCATCATGTTCTTGAGTACGAATGAATATCTTGGAATAAGAATAAGATAGAGAATTGAATAAGAGAAAATAGAACTTCATTAATCTTTGAGGTACAGCAGAGCTCCACACCCTTAATCTATGGTGTGCAGAAACTCCACCGTTGAAAATACATAAGTGAAAGAGGTCCAGGCATGGCCGAATGGCCAGCCCCCCCTAAACGTGATCAATGATCTCCTAAGATGAAGAATAACACAAAACTGAGACCAAAGATGTCTAATACATCAATAATTTATCCTATTTATAATAAACTAGCTCCTAGGGTTTACATGAGTAAGTAATTGATGCATAAATCCACTTCCGGGGCCCACTTGGTGTATGCTTGGGCTGAGCTTGATCTATCCACGAGCTGAGGCTTCTCTTGGAGTTGAATTTCGAGTTATGATGTGCTTTGGGCGTTCAACTCCGGATTATGACGTTTTTCTGGCGTTTAACTCCAGAAAGGAGTGTGTACTTGGCGTTCAACGCCAAGTTGCGTCGTCATTCTTCGAATAAAGTATGGACTATTATATATTGCTGGAAAGCCCTGGATGTCTACTTTCCAACGCCGTTGAGAGCGCGCCATTTAGAGTTCTGTAGCTCCAGAAAATCCATTTCGAGTGCAGGGAGGTCAGAATCCAACAGCATCAGCAGTCCTTTTGTCAGCCTTTTTCAGAGTTTTGCTCAAATCCCTCAATTTCAGTCAGAATTTACCTGAAATCACAGAAAAACACACAAACTCATAGTAAAGTCCAGAAATGTGAATTTAACATAAAAACTAAGGAAAACATCCCTAAAAGTAGCTCAAACTTACTAAAAACTTCCTAAAAACAATGCCAAAAAGCGTATAAATTATCCGCTCATCACAACACCAAACTTAAATTGTTGCTTGCCCCCAAGCAACTGAAAATCAAATAGGATAAAAAGAAGAGAATATACTATAAAGTCCAAAATATCAATGAATATTAATTTAATTACATGAGCGGGACTTGTAGCTTTTTGCTTCTGAACAGTTTTGGCATCTCACTTTTTCCTTTGAAATTCAGAGTGATTGGTATCTCTAGGAACTTAGAATTTGGGATAGTGTTATTGACTTTCCTAGTTAAGCATGTTGATTCTTGAACACAGCTACTTTTGAGTCTTGGCTGTGGCCCTAAGCACTTTGTTTTCCAGTATTACCACCGGATACATAAATGCCACAGACACATAACTGGGTGAACCCTTTCAGATTGTGACTCAGCTTTGCTAGAGTCCCCAGTTAGTGGTGTCCAGAGCTCTTAAGCACACTCTTTTGCCTTGGATCACGACTTTAACCACTCAGTCTCAAGCTTTTCACTTGGACCTTCATGACACAAGCACATGGTTAGGGACAGCTTGGTTTAGCCGCTTAGACCTGGATTTAATTTCCTTGGGCCCTCCTATCCATTGATGCTCAAAGCCTTGGATCCTTTTTTTACCCTTGCCTTTTGGTTTTAAGGGTTATTGGCTTTTTCTACTGCTCCTTTTTTTTTTTCACTGCTTTTTCTTGCTTCAAGAATCAATTTCATGATGTTTTTCAGATCATCAATAACATGTCTCTTTGTTCATCATTCTTTCAAGAAACAACAATTTTAACACTCATAAACAACAATATCCAAAGACATATGCACTGTTCATTCATTCATTCAGAAAACAAAAGCATTGTCACCACATCAATATAATTAAACTAAATTCAATAATAATTTCGAAAATTATGTACTTCTTGTTCTTTTGAATTAAAACATTTTTCTTTTAAGAGAGGTGAAGGACTAATGGATTTTATTCATAGCTTTAAGGCATGGTTACATACTAATGATCATGAAATAAAGACACAAAACATAGATAAACACAATAATTAAAAACCGAAAACAGAAAGAAAATAAAGAACAAGGAATGAATCCACCTCTAGTGGCGTCTTCTTCTTGAAGGACCAATGATGTTCTTCAACTCTTCTATGTCCCTTCCTTGCCTTTGTTGCTCCTCCCTTATTGCTCTTTGATCTTCTCTTATTTCTTGGAGAGTGAGGGCGTGTTCATGGTGTTCCACCCTTAGTTGTTCCACATTATGGCTCAAATCTTCTAAGGAGGTACTGAGTTGCTCCCAATAGTTGTTGGGAGGAAAGTGCATTCCATGAGGCATTTGTTGATGATGATCTTCCTCATGTTCTCCTTGGGGGCCGTGAGGAACTTCCCTTGTTTGCTCCATCTTTTTCTTGGTGATGGGCTTGTCTTCTTCAATGGAGACATCTCCATCTATGATAACTCCGGCTGAATAACATAGATGGCATATGAGGTGAGGGAAGGCTAGCCGTGCCATGTATGAAGGCTTGTCAGCTATTTTGTAGAGTTCATTGGATATGACTTCATGAACCTCTACTTCTTCTCCAATCATGATGCTATGAATCATGATGGCCCGATCCACAGTAACTTCAGATCGGTTGCTAGTAGGAATGATGGATCTTTGGATGAATTCCAACCATCCTCTAGCTACAGGCTTGAGGTCCAGTCTTCTTAGTTGGACTGGATTACCTTTGGAGTCAACTCTCCATTGGGCGCCTTTCACACAAATGTCCCTAAGGACTTGGTCCAACCTTTGATCAAAGTTGACCCTTCTAGTGTAGGGGTGTTCATCACCTTGCATCATAGGCAAATGAAACGCCAACCTCACATTTTCCGGACTAAAATCCAAGTATTTCCCCTAACCATTGTGAGATAATTCTTTGGATTCGGGTTCATACTTTGATCATGGTTTCTAGTGATCCATGCATTGGCATAGAACTCTTGAACCATTAAAATTCCAACTTGTTGTATGGGGTTGGCTATGACTTCCCAACCTCTTCTTTGAATTTCAAGTCGGATTTCCGGATACTCATTCTTCTTGAGTTTGAAAGGGACCTCATGGATCACTTTCTTCTTTGCCACAACATCATAGAAGTGGTCTTGGTGGCTCTTGGAGATGAATCTCTCCTTCTCCCATGACTCAGAAGTGGAAGCTTTTGCCTTCCCTTTTCCTTTTCTTGAGGAAACTCCGGCCTTGGGTGCCATTGATGGTGAATGAAAAATAAAAAGCTTAGGCTTTTTACCACACCAAACTTAAAGTTTGCTCGCCCTCGAGCAAAAAAGAAAAGAAGAGTAGAAGAAGAAGAGAATATTGGAAGAGAGGGAGAAGAGAGGGTTCGGCTATATGAGAGAAGAAGGTGTTTGTGTGGTGTGAAAATGATGAAGAATGGAAGGGTATTTATAGGGAGGGGGGAGGGTATAGTTTCGGCCAATTTGGGTGGGAATGGGTGGGAAATTGAATTTGAAAGTAGTGGGGGTAGGTGGGGTGTATGGGGAAGAGGGGTTGATGTGAATGGTGAATGGGGTAATTGGGAAGAGGAATTGAGGTGATAGGTGAAGGTTTTTGGGAAGTGTGACATTGAGAATGAGATTTGGATTAGGAGAGTGTGATTAGGATTAAAAGAAAAGGTAGGTGGGGATCCTGTGGGGTCCACAGATCCTGAGGTGGGGATCCTGTGGGGTCCACAGATCCTGAGGTGAAAAGAAATACAATTCCTTCACCATATAGGCATGTAACATGCCTTCATGCATCATTCTGGCGTTTAAACGCCCATTGATGCACGTTCTGGGCGTTAAACGCCCATGTTATGCATGTTTCTGGCGTTGAACGCCAGTTTCATGCTTGTTTCTGGCGTTCAGCGCCAGATTGTCCTCTGTGTGCGCATCCTGGCGTTAAACGCCAGGATGTAGCTTGTTTTGGGCGTTCAGCGCCAGAAGGATGCTCTGTTCTGGCGTTGAACGCCAGCCAGATGCTCCTTACTGGCGTTGAACGCCAGTCTGTGCTGCCTCCAGGGTGAAAATTTTTTTCTTCTGTTTTTGACTCTGTTTTTAATTTTTTTGATTTTTTCGTGACTCCTCATGATCATGTACCTAATAAAACACAAAAATAACAAAGAAACAAAATAAAATAAAATTAGATAAATAAAATTGGGTTGCCTCCCAACAAGCGCTTCTTTAATGTCAATAGCTTGACAGTGGCTCTCATGGAGCCACAAGGTGATCAGGTCAATTTAAGTGTGGTATTCCCAACACCAAACTTAGAGTTTGGATATGGGGTTTGAACACCAAACTTAGAGTTTGGTTGTGGCCTCACAACACCAAACTTAGAGTTTGACTGTGGAGGCTCTTCTTGACCTTGAACTGAGAGAAGCTCTTCATGCTTGCTCTCTTTTGTCACAGAGGGATGGCCATGTGCCTCAAACACAAGGTAGTCCCCATTCAATTGAAGGACTAACTCACCTCTGTTGACATCTATCACAGCTTCTGCTGTGGCTAGGAAAGGTCTTCCTAGGATGATGCATTCATCATCTTCCTTCCTAGTGTCTAGGATTATGAAATCAGTAGGGATGTAAAGGCCTTCAACCTTTAATAGCACGTCCTCTACTAATCCATAAGCTTGTCTTATGGATTTATCTGCCAATTGTAATGAGAACAAGGCAGGTTGTACCTCAATGATCCCTAGTTTCTCCATTACAGAGAGTGGCATAAGATTTATCCCTGACCCAAGATCACATAGAGCTTTTTCAAAGCTCATGGTGCCTATGGTACAAGGTATTGAGAACTTGCCAGGATCTTGCTTCTTTTGAGGTAGAGTTTTCTGAATCCAAGTATCTAGTTCACTAATGAGCAAGGGAGGTTCACTTTCCCAAGTCTCATTACCAAACAGCTTGGCATTCAGCTTCATGATAGCTCCTAAATATGGAGCAGCTTGCTCTCCAGTTACATCTTCATCCTCTTCAGAGGATGAATAGTCCTCAAAGCTCATGAATGGCAGAAAGGGGTTCAATGGAATCTCTATGATCTCTGTATGAGCCTCAGATTCCTTTGGATCCTTAATAGGAAACTCCTTCATGCTTGAAGGACGTCCCAGGGGGTCTTCCTCACTAGGATTTTCGTCCTCCTCCTCCTTTGTGCATTCGGCCATTTTGATCACATCAATGGCCTTGCATTCTCCTTTTGGATTTTCTTCTGTATTACTTGGGAGAATACTGGGAGGAGTTTCAATGACTTTCTTACTCAGCTGGCCCACTTGTGCCTCCAGATTTCTAATGGAGGATCTTGTTTCATTCATGAAACTAAAAGTGGCCTTTGACAGATCAGAGACTATATTGGCTAAATTAGAATTATTTTGTTCAGGATTCTCTGTCTGTTGCTGAGAAGATGATGGATATGGCTTACTATTGTTCAGTCTAGCACGTCCACCATTATTAAAACCTTGTTGAGGTTTTTGTTGATCCTTCCAGGAGAAATTTGGATGATTTCTCCATGATGAGTTATAGGTGTTTCCATAAGGTTCACCTAAGTAATTAACCTCTGCCATGGCAGGGTTTTCAGGATCATAAGCTTCTTCAGAAGCTGCCTCTCTATTACTGTTGGATGCATGTTGCAATCCATTCAGATTTTGAGAGATCATGTTGACCTGTTGAGTCAACACTTTGTTCTGAGCCAGTATGGCATTCAGAGCATCAATTTCAAGAACTCCTTTCTTTTGAGGTACCCCATTGTTCACGGAATTCCTCTCAGAAGTATACATGAACTGGTTGTTTGCAACCATATCAATGAGTTCTTGAGCCTCTTCAGGCGTTTTCTTCAGGTGAATAGATCCACCTGCAGAATGATCCAATGACATTTTCGAAAATTCAGAGAGACCATAATAGAATATATCTAATATGGTCCATTCTGAAAACATGTCAGATGGACATCTTTTAGTCAGCTGCTTGTATCTTTCCCAAGCTTCATAGAGGGATTCACCATCTTTTTGTTTGAAGGTTTGAACATCCACTCTCAGCTTGCTCAGCTTTTGAGGAGGAAAGAATTTATCCAAGAATGCAGTGACAAGCTTATCCCATGAGTCCAGGCTATCCTTGGGTTGTGAATCCAACCATACTCTAGCTCTGTCTCTTACAGCAAAAGGGAAAAGCATGAGTCTGTAGACTTCAGGATCAACTCCATTCGTCTTTACAGTCTCACAGATCTGCAAGAACTCAGTTAAAAACTGGTAAGAATCTTCAGATGGAAGTCCATAAAACTTGCAGTTTTGTTGCATTAAAGCAACTAGTTGAGGCTTAAGCTCAAAGTTATTGGCTCCAATGGCAGGAATGGAGATGCTTCTTCCATCAAACTTGGATGTTGGCTTTGTGAAATCACCAAGCATTCTCCTTGCATTATTATTATTTTCGGCCATCACCTCTTGTGCTAATGTTTCTGAAAGGTTGTTTCTGGATTGTTGTAATTTAGCTTCTCTTAATTTTCTCTTCAGAGTCCTTTCAGGTTCTGGATCAATTTCAACAAGAGTGCCTTTATCCTTGTTCCTGCTCATATGAAAGAGAAGAAAACAAGAAAAGAAAGAGGAATCCTCTATGTCACAGTATAGAGATTCCTTTATGTTAGTAGAAAAATAATGGAGAAAAGAAACACAACTGTGAGGATGGAAGAGATGTGAGATGAGATGTTAGGATATGAATGAAGAGAGGTGAAGAGAAGTGTTAGTAATTAAATAATTAAATAGAAGAAGAGAAGAGGAGGTAAAATTCGAAAATAATTTTGAAAAAAGGTTAGTGATTTTCGAAAATTAGAGATAAAATGTAATTAAAATTAAAACATGAAATAATTAATTAATTAAAAAGAATTTTTGAAAAAGAGAGAGATATTTTCGAAAATAGGAGAGAGAAAAGTAGTTAGGTGGTTTTGAAAAAGATAAGAAACAAACAAAAAGTTAGTTAGTTGATTGAAAAAGATTTGAAATCAAAATTGAAAAAGATAAAAAGATAGCAAGTTAAATAAGATATTTTTGAAATCAAATTTGAAAAAGATAAAATTTTTGAAAAAGATAAAATTTTTGAAAAAAGATAAGATAAAAGATAAAAAGATTTAATTCAAAAATTTTGAAATTATTTACTTCACTAACAAGAAACTACAAGATAAGATTCTAGAACTTAAAGATTGAACCTTTCTTAACAAGAAAGTAACAAACTTCAAATTTTTGAACCAATCACATTAATTATTAGTGAATTTTCGAAAATTACATATAAAGATAAGAAAAAGATTTTGAAAAATAATTTGAAAAAGATTTTTGAAATTTTCGAAAAATAATAAAAAAATTTGAAAAAGATATGATTTTGAAAAAGATTTTGAAAAGATAAGATTTTTAAAATTGAAATTTTGACTTGACTTTGTAAGAAACAACTAATTTTGAAAATTTTTGACCAAGTCAACCCAAAATTTCGAAATTTTGGAGGGAAATAAGGAAAAGATATTTTTTTTTTTGATTTTTGAATTTTTAAAGAAAAACACAAAAATGACCCAAAACATGAAAATTTTGGATCAAGACACAAGATGCATGCAAGAATGCTATGAATGTCAAGATGAACACCAAGAACACTTTGAAGATCATGATGAACATCAAGAACACAATTTTGAAAAATTTTTGATGCAAAGAAAATATGCAAGACACCAAACTTAGAAATTTTTAATGCATGGAAAATATGAATGCAAAAATGCACATGAAAAACAAGAAAAGACACAAAACAAGAAATCATCAAGATCAAACAAGAAGACTTATCAAGAACAACTTGAAGATCATGAAGAACACTATGAATGCATGAGATTTTCGAAAAATGCAAGAAAACTTTTTAAAAGCATGCAATTAACACCAAACTTAAAGATTAACACAAGATTCAAACAAGAACACAAAATATTTTTGATTTTTATGATTTTCTAATTTTTTTGTATTTTTATTTTAATTTTTTTTTCGAAAATAAAGTGATGAAGAACGAAAAATAAAAAGAAAAATTTTGAAAAAGATTTTTTTTTTTTGAAAAGAAAATTACCTAATCTGAGCAACAAGATGAACCGTCAGTTGTCCATACTCGAACAATCCCCGGCAACGGCGCCAAAAACTTGGTGTTGTTGCCGGTTTAAAAACTTGGCACCATTGTGGGTTGGAAACAATTGTTTGAAGTGTTGTTCGAAATTAATTGTTCCCCGGCAACGGCGCCAAAAACTTGGTGGACGAAATTGTGATCACTATTATTTGATTTGACTTTTTGGTCTTGTATCTTTTTACTCTTAGGGCACTGCTTATTTTCACAACTCCGTTCAACTAACCAGCAAGTGTACTGGGTCGTCCAAGTAATAACCTTACGTGAGTAAGGGTCGAATCCACAGAGATTGTTGGTATGAAGCAAGCTATGGTCACCTTGCAAATCTCAGTTAGGCAGATTAAAATAGTTTATGGGTTTAAATAAAATAGAAAGAAGTTAATTAAAAATGGATAGAAATACTTATGTAGATTCATAGATGGGAATTTCAGATAAGCGGAATGGAGATGCTGTAGAGCTCTCGGACGCCTGCCTTCCTACTGCTTCTACTCAATCCTTCTTACTCCTTTCCATGGCAAGCTTTGTATAGGGGTTCACCATCAACTGTGGCTACTTTCATTCCTCACGGGGAAATATCCTATGCGGCTGTCACTCGCATAGCTAACCAGTCTGGAGGCATCACCCATGGTTGATAGCTACATCCCATCCTCGCAGTGAAAGCTAATGCTCACGCACTCTGTCACAGTACGGCCAATCACCGGTTGGTTCCCTCTCCTACTGGAATAGAATCCCTCTTTTGCGTTTGTCACTAACACCCAGCAGGTTACAGGTTTGAAGCACGTCACAGTCATTCATGAACGGAATCCTACTCGGAATACCACAGACAAGGTGAGACTTTCCGGATTCCCAGGATCCTACTCGGAACACCACAGACAAGGTTGGACTTTCCGGATCCAGACAAATGCCGCCATCTATCTAGCTTATACCACGAAGATTCTGTTGGGGAATCTAAGAGATACACATTCAAGCCTTGTTGCATGTAGAACGGAAGTGGTTGTCAATCACGCGCGTTCATGAGTGAGAATAATAATGAGGGTTATCTAACTCATCATCATTCATCATGTTCTTGAGTACGAATGAATATCTTGGAATAAGAATAAGATAGAGAATTGAATAAGAGAAAATAGAACTTCATTAATCTTTGAGGTACAGCAGAGCTCCACACCCTTAATCTATGGTGTGCAGAAACTCCACCGTTGAAAATACATAAGTGAAAGAGGTCCAGGCATGGCCGAATGGCCAGCCCCCCTAAACGTGATCAATGATCTCCTAAGATGAAGAATAACACAAAACTGAGACCAAAGATGTCTAATACATCAATAATTTATCCTATTTATAATAAACTAGCTCCTAGGGTTTACATGAGTAAGTAATTGATGCATAAATCCACTTACGGGGCCCACTTGGTGTATGCTTGGGCTGAGCTTGATCTATCCACGAGCTGAGGCTTCTCTTGGAGTTGAATTTCGAGTTATGATGTGCTTTGGGCGTTCAACTCCGGATTATGACGTTTTTCTGGCGTTTAACTCCAGAAAGGAGTGTGTACTTGGCGTTCAACGCCAAGTTGCGTCGTCATTCTTCGAATAAAGTATGGACTATTATATATTGCTGGAAAGCCCTGGATGTCTACTTTCCAACGCCGTTGAGAGCGCGCCATTTAGAGTTCTGTAGCTCCAGAAAATCCATTTCGAGTGCAGGGAGGTCAGAATCCAACAGCATCAGCAGTCCTTTTGTCAGCCTTTTTCAGAGTTTTGCTCAAATCCCTCAATTTCAGTCAGAATTTACCTGAAATCACAGAAAAACACACAAACTCATAGTAAAGTCCAGAAATGTGAATTTAACATAAAAACTAAGGAAAACATCCCTAAAAGTAGCTCAAACTTACTAAAAACTTCCTAAAAACAATGCCAAAAAGCGTATAAATTATCCGCTCATCAAGAATATGATGATGAAGAGCCATACATGAGTTACGTAAGAGGTGTGACTGTTGATTTTAGCCCGGACACCATCAACAGGGTGCTAAAGGTCAAGCCAAAACGGTTCAAACGAGCTAGCTATGAAGAAAGGGTTGAAAATGACCCAAGATATATGGATGTGGTAAGTGACTTATGCAGAGTAGGAACGGATTGGGTGTTGGATTCACATGGACAACCACTCAAACTTCGGAGAGGTGATCTCATACCTCAAGCAAAAGGATGGCATGACATAGTGAGGAGATCATTGATCTCCACTTCAAATAATTCTGAGGTAACGGTGAATAGAGCAATAATGATCCATTGTATAATGAAAGGAGGGGAAATCAATGTTGGAGACATTATAGCCAAGAACATCATTGACATAGCTCAAAAGGTCAAACAGGACAGCTGGCTAGGATATCCTAGTACTATTCTGCGCCTATGTGAAGAAGCTGGAGTGCCTCTGGAAGAATTTGAAGAAACTGATGTGGTCTCTGTTGGAAAACCTCTTACCCGAGAAAGGTTGGAATTTATCACCACAACCCAATTGGAAAGGCAACCTTTAGCAAGAAGGAAGAAAAGGAAAGAAGCAAGACAAGAGGAGGAGCCTCAAGAAATGGAAGAACCTCATACCTTGAACATGAATCAACTCCAAGCCGCTTTGGAAGGAATCTCTGGGCAATATTCACAAATTCAAAGAAACCAAGAGGAACAAGCTCAGCAACAAAGGGACCTTTGGCAGTTGATGGACCAATAAAGAGGGGTTCAAGTTCAATGGATGAACCAACAAAATGAATACCAAACACACATGATGGAACTACAACAAGAACAATATGCCAAGATGCATGAAGCCCTCAACAATTCAACTGTTGAATACGGAAAAGCCATGGAGAAAGTAATACAAGAACAAGCTCAACTAAGGAAAGAGCAAGCTTAGCAAAGGGAGCTTCTCCATAGGTTGGATGCTAGACATGATACATTTCACAAAGATTTCAATGAAAGCAGAATGTTCAGGGAAGCCAGGCACAAGGACAGACTTGACTATGATATATGCACCCAAGAAAAGCTCAGTTACCTTTGTGGAGCACCCCCATTACTCAACCCACAAATTAAAAGTTTTAATGAAGCTCGCAAGATATTTGAAGAGCAAGAACTTGCAAGGGTGAGATTTAATGCTCAGAGGCTAAAGGAGACAATGATAAGCTCAGGAGTTTGGCAGAGAGAAGAGGGGGATTCAACAACAAAACAACAAGGAGAACTAAGAAGGAAAAAGAAAGAGGATCCAAAGGGGGATCCAACAACAAAACAACAAGGAGAGCTGAGAAAGAAAAAGAAAGAAGACCCAAAGGGGAAAGGAAAGCAAGGAGAATCAAGCAAAGAAAAAGGGACATGAAGACTAAAGGTGGTGAAGTTCCTTTGTTTTTCTTTATGCTTTAATAAATAAAGAAGATGTATGTCTGAAATATGGTATACCTTCTAGGATGCATTTTCTGTTTGAAGCATTTTCTTTTATGTTGCCCATTCCATGCATCATCACTCACAGGTTTGGAATGGTTGCTTGTCTTAAGTACTTTTACTTGTCAATGGAATAAAAGATGTAGTTTGAGCAAGAACAGAGAGAATTCTAGTTTAAAAAGAATCATGTTGTCCCATGAGAAAAGTGCTAGTATATATACATTTATTGTGAAAGAATCAAGGCTCAATAAGTTCAAAAGAATGCTTGCTTATACAAGACTAGTTAGGTTAAGGGTCACAAAGACTTCATCAGTAATAGCACAAATAACCTTGACAATAAAGAAAACAGAAGACAAAGAACGAAAGGCTAGGCATCAATGACAAAATTTGGATATGTGTCTGTGGTGATTGATGTTAGGAGACATACTTGGGCTAGTAAATCCGAGGGGTGCTTCATCACCCGATAACTTGAGTTAACTAACTCGGGATTATCGATTGAAAACTCACAATCAAGAGTAGCTCTATAACAGAACATTTAGCAACCCAAAGAGGTGCTGGACACCACTATCCAAATAAAATTTCAATGTTATATGCCTGTGATTGAATGTGTTAAGGAGAGAGGCTTGAGTTAGTAAATCTTTAAGAGTGTCTCAACACTTAACAACTTGAACCAACTGGTTTGGGATTGTTGATTGAAAGCTTATGCTAAAGAGCCGCCTTAAGACAAGATTTCGAGCTCAGTTGAAATAAAAAAAAAGGGGGAATATAAAAAAAAAAAAAAAAGAAGAAAGAAAAGCATCAAGTAAAGAATGGTTCAAGGGTCATGTGCTACGGTATAGAAAAAAGTCTAGTGAAGTTAACCAATTTAGTATTGAAGCAAGCATTTTAATTGAGAAAGTTGAATAGCCGTGTTCAATTACAATAAATTGATGATCACACAAGTGAGGATGACATGCTCAATGAAAAATTACTCTCTGGTAGAACATTCAAGTCTTACATCTTAGATTCTTGTGAC
Organism: Arachis stenosperma; assembly: GCF_014773155.1. Taxonomy (NCBI): domain Eukaryota; kingdom Viridiplantae; phylum Streptophyta; class Magnoliopsida; order Fabales; family Fabaceae; genus Arachis; species Arachis stenosperma. Next base: position 57,738,935 of record NC_080386.1, read on the forward strand.
AAAGTTTTTATATTTTGCTTGAGGACAAGCAACACTTTAAGTTTGGTGTTGTGATGCAATTGTATATTTGTTATATTAGCTAGTTAGTTTAGTTGGTTTTAGCTTAATTTCACTCATTTTCTCTAAATAAACAAGTCCTTTTATGAGTTTTGTCTTCATGCATGAGAATACCAAGGAACATGTTGATTCTAGCCAAATTCATGCAAATGATTTAAGGAATACATACATGAATGAGTATGAATGAATCTCATGAAATTTATGGCATGAATTGGTAAGACTTTGAAGCTATTTCCTTTGTTGATGATAGGTGATGAAACAAGAAAGCATGGAAGCAAGAATGATGCAAGCTGGGCAAGAAGAAGAGAAAATGTTGGCGTTGCCAACTTGGAGAAAGGGTGCGTGTTTGAAGGTAACGCCAGGCAGCCCTGGAGAGCAAATGTTGGCGTTGCCAACTTGGAGAAAGGGTGCGTGTTTGAAGGTAACGCCAGGCAGCCCTGGAGAGCAAATGTTGGCGTTGCCAACTTGGAGAAAGGGTGCGTGTTTGAAGGTAACGCCAGGCAGCCCTGGAGAAGCACATTTGGGCGTTGCCAACTTGGAGAAAGGAGTGAGTGTTTGATGGCAACGCAGGCAATCAAAGAGCTGAGCCAAGGAGAGCTCGAGGGCGTTGCCAACGTGGGAATGAAGAAGCGTTATTCAAGGCAACGCACACAAGCAAGGCTTGGCCCAGGAGGAGATTAAGCTGGCGTTGCCAACGCCAAGAACAAGGGAAGTGTTCCTTGACAACGCACACAAGCAAACTTGGCCCAAGAGGAGGAGAAGCTGGCGTTGCCAACGCCAAGAACCATAGGCGTTATTTAAAGCAACGCCAAGCAATCTTGGGGAGCTAGTTTAGAGCATCGAGCACGTTGCCGGCCTAGAGATGAGGGGCGTGTTTGAGGACAACGCAGGCAAACAACGCTGAATGGAAAACTTGGCCCAGGAAAAGGAGATGCACGTTGCCAACGCCAAGTTATGAAGGCGTGTTCCTTGGCAACGTAGCAAGCAACTTTGGCACCAAAGGGGAGCTCGAGCACGTTGTTGAGCTAGGAACCATGGGCGTGTTCCTTAGCAACGCATGCAAGCTAGGAGTATGGGCACACGAGAGCGTTGCTAACTTGGAAATGAACTGGCGTGTTCTTCAACAACGCCAGGGACAAGATCTTGGGCCAGCAAATAGAAGCACGTTGCCAACGCCATTTGCATTGACGTGTTCTAAGGAAACGCCAGGAAGGAATGCTTGGCTAGGCACCAAGTCTTGGATCCCAACCACGTTGCCAACGCTAGAAAGCATAGGCGTGTTCAAGGACAACGCCAAGCATCAAGCATAGAGCCTTGAGGAAGGCTCGAGCACGTTGCCAACGCCAGCTTCCAAAGGCGTGTTTGAGGGCACCGCAGCAAGCAAAATTTGGCAAGGAAGCTCACATGAAGAAGCACTCGAGCACGTTGCCAACGCCAGCCTCCAAAGGCGTTATCTAAGGCAACGTGACAAGCAAAATTGAAGGCTAGAGATGAGCCCTGGAGGGAGCACGGGCACGTTGCCAACGTGCTAGCAAGGAGGCGTGCTTGGTGACAACGCCAGCCTCATGTCTCTGCTTTGGGAGGCTAAGCACGTTGCCAACTTGGGAGGATAGGTGCGTTTTTGGCAACAACTTGGCAGCTTGACCTTACCTTCTTTGAGGAAGCATAACTTGAGCTAGGAAAGTCCAATTGAGGTGATTCCAGTGGCATTGGAAAATAGACATCAAGAGCTTTCCAACGATGTATAATAGTCCATATTGAAGCAGAAGGTTGACACTCAAATTTTGGGCTACATTTAGCATGAAAGTAGAGCCAAGAAGAGGAAAAGCAAGTTGTTAGCAACAACTTGGGCTAGCAACGCCCAAGTCTGAAAGTTCACTCCCAGGAAAACACCATGCACGTTGCCAACGTGCATTAAGCCTAGAGTTATTGCCAATAACGCCCCTCAATGGGCCAGAATTGTTGCCAACTTGCTCTGCTTCCTCTATTCCTCACAAAGGCCAGCAACTTCTTCAATTGAACCAAAAATTCAACAAAGAGAAAGCCTACATTGCTAGCCAATTGAAGATCTTTGAAGGAGTTTTAGGACTAATATAAATAGAGATTGAGTTTGTACTTGAGGAGGACTTTTACACTTAGAATTTTATACTTTTAGCACTTTTACTTTGAGAACTCTTTTAGCACTTCCGGGAGGATACCCGGAGAGCTAATTTGGTTTTTCTTGGAACTTTTCTTCTTCAGTTTTAAGCTTTAAGCATTTCCTTATTCTTCTTCTTCTTTTCTTCACACTTAGTTTAGTTTTTGTTGATGGCAATTGTTGTTAAAATTGGAGCTATGACTCACTAAACCCCACTTTCATTAGGGGGAAGAGCTCTGCTTGTTGAATGCATTGATGAACTCCTCTTTTCCTCCTCAATTCTAGTGGTTAATCCAAAGAGGAAACTCTTGTTCTTCAAAGATTCAACCACCATCGAGAGAGGGGTTAATCTATGTGAATTGTGTGGTGAATTTGAGGAATGAGCCACATAATTCAGTTTAGAGTTCATTCTTTCATGATTTCCTTAATCAATACACCTTGGTTGGTATGTGAGATGTAACTTTCCTTGGTTGAGATTATGGGAATTGTGTGGCTGGATTAGAATTGAGCTTCATCTCTTCTCATGAACAACTAGATCACGAGAGTGGCAATTGGTTATGTTGAGAGAAATTGAATCACCAAGAGATTGGGATTCAATTAACCACTTGCCATGGATCTATACCCATGATTGAGAAGGATTTGACTAACATCAATTCATGAAAACCTGCATCTCTGATCCCTAATGATCCTCTCTATCATTACTTCTTATTTCTTTTGCTTCTAGTTGTTTGATTACCCATAACCCAATTCCCTTTTACATTCTGTCAATTTATTATTCTTGTCATTTACATTTTGTTCCTTCAATTCTTGCTATTTACTCTTGTGTTCTTTAAATTTCTGCACCCTTTAATTCCTTGCCATTTATCTTTGATGTCATTTAAGTTTCTTGCAATTTAAGTTTCAGTTATTTACTTTCATTTTATTTCTATATTCCTGTTCTTAAACTCCTTGCCATTTAAATTCCTGCAATTATGTTCAAAAGTCACATTGTTCATAAAATCAAAATTATGTTCGCTTGACTAAATTTACCATTTACTAAAGTTGCTTAATCTACCAATCCTCGTGGGATCGACCTCACTCCTAGTGAGTCTTATTACTTGATACGATCCGGTATACTTGCCGGTTGTACGTGAATCTAAATTTTCACGTATCATTGGCTGTGGCCTCCCAACACCAAACTTAGAGTTTGATTGTGGGGGCTTTGTTTGACTCTGTACTGAGAGAAGCTTTTCATGCTTCCTCTCCATGTATACAGAAGAACACCCTTGGGTCTTAAACACAAGGTAGTCCCCATTCAATTGAAGGACTAATTCTCCTCTGTTAACATCTATCACAGCTCCTGCTGTGGCTAGGAAAGGTCTTCCAAGGATGATGCATTCATCCTCCTCCTTTCTAGTGTCTAAGATTATGAAATCAGCAGAGATGTAAAGGTCTTTAACCTTCACTAACATGTCATCTACTAATCCATAAGCTTGTCTTTGTGATCCGTCTGCCATCTGTAATGAGAATATGGCAGGTGATAAACCCCATTTGTAGGGTTTATCTTATGCTTCATTTAAGGGATTTTATGACCTTTTACCCACATTTATTCAATGAAATAGCATGGTTTTATAACTTCTCCCTTAATTGTGCTTAAGAGTGAAAACATGCTTTTTAGGACTTAAAATAGCTAAATCTAATTCTCCTTGATTCCATTAGATGCCTTGATATGTTTGCTAAGTGATTTCAGATTTAGGAGGCAAGGATTGGACCAAGGGAATGAAGGAAAAGCATGTAGAAATAGAGAACTCATGGAGAAATAAAGGAAACGCAAAAGCTGTCAAAAGATAACATCCGGGGCTTCGAAACGACATAAGATTTGCCATAGTTGCTATACGTATAAGGACGCGTATGCGCACTGTACGCGCACGCGCCGTTGGTGCACGTGATCACTTCATGCAAACTCGTGGCTAGCGAATTTACAAGCCTTGTGGGCCCAATCCAACTCATTTCTGATGCTATTTAAGCCAAGGATTGAAGAGGGATGAGAAGGTTAGTTACCATTAGCATAGTTTAGTAGTTAGAAGTAGTTTCTAGAGAGAGAAGCTCTCTCTTCTCTCTAGAATTAGGATTAGGATTAGGATTAGGTTTAGTTCTTAGATCTAGGTTTTAATCTTTGCTTTCTTCTACTTCTATCTTTCAATTCCTTGTTGCTACATTTATCTTCTTCTATTCTTTTGGTGTAATTTCCTTTATGTTGTTCTTGTGTTTTGTTGTAGATCTAGTATTGTTCCTTCCATTTCCTTTCAATTCAATAAGAGGTAATTCATAATAATTGTTCTTCTTTGCTTTTCTATTATTGATCTCTTGCCTTTGTAGTTAGATCTCTCTTTAATTGTTGCAATTTATGTTGTTTACTTTTATTGCCTTTTATGTGTTTGTTGAAATGCCTCTTCTAGATATAGTATAGATTTTGTTCCTCTTGGCCTAGGTGGAGTAATTAGTGACACTTGAGTTATTTAATTCCTTTGTTGATTGATAATTGGAGAGATTGCTAATTGGTTTGGAGTACACTAAAGCTAGTCTTTCCTTGGGAGTTGGCTAGAACTTGTGGCTCAAGTCAATTCATCCACTTGACTTTCCTTTATTTAGTAAGGGTTAACTAAATGGTAGCAATGAACAATTCTCATCACAATTGAGAAGGATAACTAGGATAGGACTTCTAATTTTCATACCTAGCCAAGAGCCTTTTATAGTTTTTAGTTTATTTTCATTGCCATTTACTTTTCATTCTTCTTATCCAAAACCCCAAAATAACTCATAACCAATAACAAGACACTTTATTGTAATTCCTAGGGAGAACGACCTGAGGTTCGAATACTTTGGTTTATAAATTTAGGGGTTTGTTTTAGTGACAAACAACTTTTTGTATGAAAGGATTAGTGATTGGTTTAGAAACTATACTTGCAACGAGAATTCATTTGTGAATTCTAAACCGTCAAAAATCCAATCATCAAAATGGCGCCGTTGCCGGGGAATTGTAATGGTGTTGTGTTATTGGTTATTGTATATATGTGAATATTGTGAATAGCTTGATTTTTGGATTGCTTGCTAGTTTTTGCTAGTCTTAGTATTTTGTTTCATTATTTCTTATTAGTTTTTTGTTTCTTATTTTCTCTTGCTACCATGAATTCTCACTTTGGCTCTGAGTGTAGTTACAACTTTGTTGTTGGTGATGGGAACTTTGATGAGAATGTGTATCAAGAATGGGATAATCAAAGGTGGGAAGAGCCTTATGCTTATGATCAATCCTCTTGGCAACAACCTCTACCAATGCACTATGAAGAAGAGCCATTCTATGATGCATATCAATCCAATGGCTATGGTGAATCTCCTTGTGATTTTCAAGAACCACCACCATATGCCTATGAGTCATATCCTCAACAAGACCCTCAACCATACTCACAAGCCTCTTTTCACCAAATACCTCCATATGACTCTAATCCTTATCCACCACACCAACCACCTTTTGAACCATATGAGCCATACAAGGAACCACAATTCCAAGATTACTACTCCCAAGAATCAACTCAATACACACCACCACCTTACCAAGAAGAACCACCTTCCTATAATGAACCCTTTCTCCAAGACAATGAACCCTCTTATCCACTCCAATCCTTAATGGGTGAAATCCTTAGCCTTATACTTCAAGGGCAAGGAGAAATGCAAAGGGAGACACTAGAATTTATGGCTACCTTGACCAAGGTAGTAAGCATTTTAGCCTCCCAATGCTTGAGCACTCAAAGCATTTCCATGGTCACATGTGGAAAATCAATTAAAGAGCATAGCATGAAGGAGAAATTGGAAACTCCGGTGGAAAATGAGGAATGCCACTTTGTATTAGAACAATTGGAGAAGCCTATGATTATGGAAGAAAAGGAAGAAGTGGTTGAAGACTTAGGAGATGTGGAACCTCCATGGGAAGCTAAAACAATAGAGAATTCTTCTAAGAAGATTGAATTTGATGTTGAAGTGGAAAGTGCACAACCTCCAAGGCATATTCTATATGAAGACTTGGAGAGAATGAAGCAAGAATTTAGTTCCCTTGGTGATGAAGATCATGCATCCAATCTTCTTGGTGAAGAATCCTTTAAATTTGAAGAACCTTCTCCTAATGAATTTGAAAATGATATGGAGGTAGATTTCTCTCGTCCTCCCATTTATGATTTGAGTGATGGAGAAGAGTAGGATGAAAATGATGAACAAAGGATTGAAAGTGAAGAAGTTTATGAAGAGGTGGAGATTGACAAGGAAGAAAACAAAGGAGTAAATCTTGCTAGCACATTGGGAATACCTCTCCCCAAGCCACCACCATCCATCCTTTCATTCAAGTGGGTAAATTCTTTATACTTAAGCTTTATTATTCCCCTTGAATATGGTTTGATTGAAACGGATGGTCAACTTAGACATGTTTGTGGCTTTAAGAGTAAAAAGGAGATGGTTAGTGGTTGGAAACATCATTCTAGGTTCATTATGGTTGCATGTTCAAAGCTCAATTGCAAGGTTTGGTATAGAGCTAGATTGCTTGGGTCTAGGATGATGTTTGGTTGCTTAAATGAGAATTCCAAGATTATGCCACCCAAGTGGAATAATGATAATCAACTCAAAGATGGGTGTAGAAACAAGATATGGGATCCCGGAATACATGAGGATTGCCTTTGGGAGCTCATAGCTTGTGAGGAACTCCATCCATGCTTAAAGTTATTAATCTTGAATGATGGAGCTTATTAGAAGACCAAGCATTGGTGGATGTTCCAAGATGAGTACAAGCACAAGCCACCTTGATAAGAAGCTCCCCATAAGTCCAACTTAAGGACAATAAACAAAAGTGCTAGGTGGGAGACACCCCACCATGGTAACTTCTTTTCATTTTCTCTTTTTGTACATATTGGTAGAATTAGTTTAAATTCTTGTTTTGATTGATTTGATGAGTTTAATTGGTATTTTAGTATGTTAAATAAGGTTTTATGGTATTTTGGTAGCTGTTTTGAGGTTTGGAATGCTTGGATTGGTGCAAAAACATAGCAAAAATTTTTGAAAAATAGAGCACCATCCACGCGTACGCGCACTGCGTGCATACGCGTGCATCAAGCGTTTTGGACCATCCACGCGAGCGCGCCATGCGTGCGTACGCGTGGATTGAGAAGTTCCGCCCTCCATGCATTTTCCAGAGAGTTGTGCCTGCGTCGCGCCAACGTTGTGCCTTTGGCACAAACCTATTTGCGCGCTCGCACACACGACGCGTACGCGCCACTCTCGGAATAAGCCATCGACGCGGACGCACTCTGTACGCGTACGCATCGTGTCCATTACACCACCATCTACGCGCGCGCCATGCGTGCGTACGCGCGGATTTCCTTCCTTCACCACATTTCTTTTCTTCTCGTCTTTCCATTTCTTTCCTTCTCATCTCTTCTTCCCTTCTTCTACCCTTCATCCAACACTTCCAAACACCATGGATAACCATTTATTTTAGTTAGTTAATTAGTTAGTTGGTTAGTCGATTAGTTAGTTTTAGTTTAGTTTTCATTTCATTTTCTTTTTTTTTATTATAAGCGTTGGATTATTGACTTTGTTTATTATACGTTGTTGCCCCTTATTGCCTAAATGCTATTTTAGCATGAATATTTTTAGATAATCTTTGTTGGATTCTATGATTGAGGTTATACTTTACTACTTGGTTTTGAGTTTTTCATGCTTACCTTTTGAAAATACCAAGTGATGAGAATTGCCTTCGAGTTTGTAACTCTTAGTGAATTGCATGATTTGGCCACCATGTAATTTGAATCTTTTTCCTCGATTAGGCAACCTCTTGATGGATGCTATTGAGCACATACCTTAATGCATTGTATTTCATGATCATATGCATCCATAGGCTTAGCTTGAATGCTTTCATGCTTCTTTAATGCTTGTTTTACCTTACAAGTTCACTTAAAGCATCTCAAGCACACTAGGATAAGTGAAGTGCATGCTTCTTTTGTGACATATCTTTTATGCTAATGTGTGTTCTAAACTGCGCAATTTAGAGTTCACACACTTATCTGTCATACATGTCAAAACTTATTCACTCACTCAATTCTAGTTATTTACCTCATTCCAATAATTTATGCTTCCTTGCTTTTGTATTGTCTCATCTTATGGTGTTATATTTTTGTTTTTCATGATGAATGCACCACAAGCAATAACGGAAGCAAGTCTAAGAACACGTAGCAATTCGGAGATTCGCCGTACCCCCTTGCTCATCTTTGAGTGCACCGAGGACGGTGCAAACTTTTAAGTGTGGGGAGGTCGTCCGACCGATCGGCGATTTTGGGTGACAAATTTCTAATCCCAACACTTTTGCATTTCATTTTAGGTTTTTAGGATTGTTAATTGCATTTTCTTAATTTTGCATATATATACAAAATAAGCTTAGTCAAAATAATGAAATTTTTCAAGGATTTCTATCTATAGGGCACCTCAATTGATTTGAGTGAAAACTTTTTCATAAAATTTGCTTGAATTATATATATTGTGGATCATGTTTTTGAGCTAAGAACATAAGCAAGTGAGATTTGAGCCTATTGGTGTGGTTACATCTTATAACCGCTTATTTTTCCCTTCTTGTGTGCATTATTCTCTTTCTATGATTGTAATCGTTGCTTTGTTTGATTCTTTATTTCCATTATTTTATGTATTCATGCATTTATATGATTGAGGCCATCGTTTTATTTAACTCACTTACCCAAATAGCCTTACCTTTTATCTTCCATTGTTAGCCAACTTTGAGCCTATGCTTAACCCACTTGTTCTTTAATTTAGCACATTACAAGCCTTAAAGCGGAAAACAATAAAAGTCCTTAATTTGGATCTTTGATTAGCTTAGGCTAATGTATGTGAGTATCATTCAAGTGTGGAAACCTTGGAACATTGGGTGAATAAAAGGGTAGTTTTGTATTATTAGTGTAAATATTGGGAATTTGGTACATACTCATATATTGATCAAATGTAAAACCTTATGCATTGATGTTCTTGTATATAGAAAAAAAAAGAGGAAAATGAGAAAAAGAAAAAGAAAAGAAAAATAATATGGAAAAGAAAAAATAGAAAAAAAAGAAAAAGAAGAAAAATAATAAAAAGGGGACAAAATGCCCCAAAGTGAAGCTCAATAAGATCAATGCATAAGTGTTGTGAAATGAAAAAGAAAATGCATGAGTATGTGAAAAGGTGAAAAATGGGTAGTTAGGCTAGCTTTGAAATTGTATAGGATGTCATAGGTTAGGTGGGAAGTCTAAGTTTATCAAAGATTCAAATTTTAAACTCACTTGACCAAATATGCATCCTACCTTGACCCTAACCACATTACAACCTAAAGAAAAGACCTCATGATAGATGTGTGCATGCATGAAATATATGTTGATTTTGAGATGAAAAACAAATCTTAGAAAGCATGATTAGGGGAGAATTGAGTGAATCAACCCTAAACACTTGAGCGAATAGAGTGCAAACACTACCGGTGAGGGTTCGATTGCTCAATTACATGTTTCCACCCATAAGTGTCAATTTTCAAGCAAGTTTGTAAAAATATTTAATAACTCAATTTAATTGTGGATTAGACTTGCTAGTCCTTAGCCCTTGTGCATATATGCTTCTTGGGAATTGATTTATTTTGACCAAGAAATTGCATTCATATAGATAGTTGCATATAGGTAGATTGCATATAGTTTATTTACATTGAATAAACACCATACCCTTACTTCATTCTTGATTTTAGCATGAGGACATGCTTGGTTTAAGTGTGGGGAGGTTGATAAACAACATTTGTAGGGTTTATCTTATGCTTCATTTAAGGGATTTTATGACCTTTTACCCACATTTATTCAATGAAATAGCATGATTTTATATCTTCTCTCTTAATTGTGCTTAAGAGTGAAAACATGCTTTTTAGGACTTAAAATAGCTAAATCTAATTCTCCTTGATTCCATTAGATGCCTTGATATGTTTGCTAAGTGATTTCAGATTTAGGAGGCAAGGATTGGACCAAGGGAATGAAGGAAAAGCATGTAGAAATAGAGAACTCATGGAGAAATAAAGGAAACGCAAAAGTTGTCAAGCTGACCTCTTCACACTTAATTGATCATAACTTGAGCTACAGAGGTCCAAATGATGCGGTTCCAGTTGGGTTGGAAAGCTAACATCCGAGGCTTCGAAACGATATAAGATTTGCCATAGTTGCTATACGTATAAGGACGCGTACGCGCACTATACGCGCACGTGCTGTTGGTGCACGTGATCACTTCATGCAAACTCGTGGCTAGCGAATTTACAAGCATTGTGGGCCCAATCCAACTCATTTCTGATGCTATTTAAGCCAAGGATTGAAGAGGGATGAGGAGGTTAGTTACCATTAGCATAGTTTAGTAGTTAGAAGTAGTTTCTAGAGAGAGAAGCTCTCTCTTCTCTCTAGAATTAGGATTAGGATTAGGTTTAGTTCTTAGATCTAGGTTTTAATCTTTGCTTTCTTCTACTTCTATCTTTCAATTCCTTGTTGCTACATTCATCTTCTTCTATTCTTTTGGTGTAATTTCCTTTATGTTGTTCTTGTGTTTTGTTGTAGATCTAGTATTGTTCCTTCCATTTTCTTTCAATTCAATAAGAGGTAATTCATAATAATTGTTCTTCTTTGCTTTTCTATTATTGATCTCTTGCCTTTGTAGTTAGATCTCTCTTTAATTCTTGGAATTTATGTTGTTTACTTTTATTGCCTTTTATGTGTTTGTTGAAATGCCTCTTCTAGATATAGTATAGATTTTGTTCCTCTTGGCCTAGGTGGAGTAATTAGTGACACTTGAGTTATCTAATTCCTTTGTTGATTGATTATTGGAGAGATTGCTAATTGGTTTGGAGTGCACTAAAGCTAGTCTTTCCTTGGGAGTTGGCTAGAACTTGTGGCTCAAGTCAATTCATCCACTTGACTTTCCTTTATTTAGTAATGGTTAACTAAGTGGTAGCAATGAACAATTCTCATCACAATTGATAAGGATAACTAGGATAGGACTTCTAATTTTCATACCTTGCCAAGAGCCTTTTATAGTTGTTAGTTTATTTTCATTGCCATTTACTTTTCATGCTTCTTATCCAAAACCCCAAAATAACTCATAACTAATAACAAGACACTTTATTGTAATTCCAAGGGAGAACAACCCGAGGTTCGAATACTTCGGTTTATAAATTTAGGGGTTTGTTTTAGTGACAAACAACTTTTTGTATGAAAGGATTAGTGATTGGTTTAGAAACTATACTTACAACGAGAATTCATTCGTGAATTCTAAACTGTCAAAAATCCAATCATCAGCAGGTTGTACCTCAATAATCCCCAGCTTCTCCATTACAGAGAGTGGCATAAGATTTATCCCTGACCCCAGGTCACACAGAGCCTTCTCAAAGGTCATGGTGCCCTTACTGTGGTCCTTATTGTGTTCCCATGCTTGTCTCTTCCATCAGCTCCTTACTGTGGTCTTCCCTTGACTCTTTGTTATCATGATCTGCTTCTTTTGAGGGTTTGAAGACATTGAAGGTGAGTTTTTCATCGTGTATTATCAGGATTAATTCTCCTCACTCCACATCTATAAGTGCCCTGGCTGTGGCTAAGAATGACCTCCCCAAGATGATGGGATGGATGTGATTTTCTTCCATCTCCAAGATAACAAAGTCTGTGGGGAGGAAGTAGTTTCCAACCTTCACTAACACGTTTTCAACCACTCCTATCGCCTGTTTTTGAGTTTTGTCAGCCAATTTAATGATCACGTCTATGGGTGTTAGCTCGTTGATTTGCAGCTTTTTCATGAGGGATGGAGGCATCAGGTTGATACTTGCTCCTAGGTCACAGAGCCCTTTATCAATCATTGTCTCTCCTATAGCACAGGGAATGTGAAAACTTCTTGGATCCTTCTTCTTTGTGGGTGGCTCTTTTTGAATGAGAGCACAACACTCCCTGTTCATCTTTATTGTTTGCCCACCCTTCAGTGAGCTCTTTTTGGCCAGCAACTCCTTTATGTATTTGATGTAGGAGGGCATCTGCTGGAGGGCCTTAATGAATAGTATATTTACATCAAGAGATGCAAACATGTCGAGAAATCTTGAATACATTATCCTTGCTACACCACCTTTGAGCCTTTGGGGAAAGGGTGCATATGGGTTCAGGGTCTCCCGCTTCTTTAACTCCTCCCTCTGTGTGGGATGGGGTGCATGATTTCTCTCTTCATGCTTTTCCTTTGGATTGTCTTGGATGTGTTCTATTTGTGTGTGTACTTCCTCCACATTCCTCTCATCACTTATGGTGATTGTTCCGAGGGTTACCTGAAACGTGTAGCTCGGTCGTCTTGGGATGGCCCGAGGTGAGGGTCAGGGACCCGAGCTTGATTTGGGGAGTGGTTGGTGGTGGTACCTGTAATGACACTCCGATGCTTAAGTTAGCATGGGTCCAAGCAGATATGTGTAGAATGTGGAATGAATGCCATACCTGGGTGCTCCAGTGTATTTATAGTAGTTGGCCGTGATCTTCCCTGGATAAGATATTCTTATCTTATCTTATCTTTTGGGAGTTTTATCTCTATCTTTGCGGAACCGCCTCTTCTAGGCCTATTTCGGCCTTTAGGTTTTGGGCTGCGTTCCTTTTGATGGGCCTTCCTTGCTATGATGTCCGAGGTCCGACCTTTAGGCGTGGGCCTTTGGATGAGGTCGGACCTTTCATGGATTGACCGAGTATGAGGAGCCCGGTCAGGGTATGAACAGTGCCCCTGCCCGAGTTCGTCCTTTTTGGGAGGTCGAGCTCGGGCATAGTAGTTTTTCAAATTTCAAAAATGGCCGTTCCTGCATTTATTGCATTTTACCGTTTCTTCCTCGATTTCCGTTTCGGGCTCCGTGAAGGCATTATTTATTTGCCCCTTTCCCCCTTTTCTGCGTTTTATTCTGCTCTTTTTCTGTTTTTCTAAGTTTCGCCATCTCCTTTTTCGAGCACCGCTTCTTCTCTCTCTTTGTTCTTCTTCCCCGAATCTTTCCGTGTGTCTTTCCGGGGTTTCCTCGGCGCCGCCGCTTTGTTCTCTTTGCTTCGGAGCTCTTCGCCTTCGTTTTCTTTCTTTCCAGGTTTGTTCCCCAGTTTCCCATTTTCTTGTGATCATATGCTTCTGTTCTTCGTGTGGCTCTTTGTTTGTTTCTTTTTCTTTATGCCTGGGTTGCCCCGAAAAGAGGCGCCGCCATTGCTTTGTTTGTATATGGGGGGGGTTCTTTTTTGTCTTCTGGTACTTTGTTCTGGGGTGCCGCATTTACTTTGTTGGGTTCTTGTTTCTTGCTTGGCTGAACGGGTTTTCGCTGTCTGCTTTATGTGATTTTTGCTTCCTGTTGTATTTCTTCTTTGTAGGTAAGAGTTTTATGTCTCGAAAGGTTCTTCAAGCGATGTCGACCAAGATTCCAAGTGGTCTTGGTTGGGTAGACCGTCTCCCCCTAAAAGTCCCTTCTGTGGTAGATTCTGAATATTTAGCTAGGTTCCGTAGGCACTGTAGCATATGTGAGAATAGAGAGTCTGAGAGGGATTATGAACTGGTAGCCCCGGAGTCCGAGGAAAGAGTGTGTTTCCCGCCCCTAGAAAGTTCCGAGAAACTCTTCTTTTATGCTTATGATTGTTTCTTTTCTAAGCTGAGCGTCCGACTTCCTTTTACCGACCTGGAGTCCGAGGTGTTATGGTCTTGTAACCTTGCCCCTACGCAGCTCCATCCAAATTCTTGGGCGTTTTTAAAGCTGTTTCAACTTTTGTGTCAGTTTTTGGGCGTCGTTCCCTCTATTTCTCTTTTTTCCTATTTGTTTGTGTTGACGAAGCCGGGGTCGGGTGGAGGGAAGGTGTCTTGGGTCTCTTTTAGGGCTAACCAGGGGAGGAAGTTTTGTACCCTTTATGATGAGTCCTTTCATGATTTCAAGAACTTTTATTTCAAGGTCCGGGCTGTTGGAGACGTCCGACCTTTCTTTCTAGATGAGAGTGGGGAACCTTCTTTTCCTCTTTGTTGGCAGGAGAATGTAGTATCTGCTAAGTATACTTTTGAGAGTCTAGATGAGGTTGAGCAGGCCTTTGTGGGTGTGGTGAGCAGTTTATGGGGTCGGGCACCTCACTTGGACACGAAGAAAATGTTGGGAGATCCAAGCCTTCTCCGTTCCGAGTTAGGTAGTTCCCGACCTCTCCGAGATTCATCTTTTTTAGTATTTTGGCTTTGTTTGTTTTTGGTGGAATTTCTATTGTGATAATCCTTTTCTTTTGTTTCTGCAGAGATGTCTTCTCAGGCGGATTCCATGAAGTTCCTTCGTCGGACGAAGAAGTCTGTGGCTGCTCGAAATATCGAGGCCGGGGGGGCTTCTGCCCAATCTTCTCCGAAGAAGGCTACTGTGGGTGTTACTACTCGGTCGAAGACTATTCCGACTCCCGAGTTCCGAGCTATAAATCAAGATCCTCCGGCCTCTGGGCCTGCTACCTCTTCTCCTCCTTCGTTCTCGGGTCCTCCTCCCAAGAAGCAAAAGACTTCTCAGGAGCTTGCGGGTTTTAACGATAAGGATTTTGATGCTCTTGGTTGGATTGAACAGCATATTCTCCCTCAGACTTTTATTTCTACTGATGACGTATCTATGGAGCACCATTTTCAGTACATGGCGCGGAGTTGTGTCCGGATGGCCAGTCTTCATGCTGCTATTGCCCGGGAGTTCAAGAAATCCCCCATTGGCGCGACCAGCTCCCGACTTGAGAAGGCTCAGTCTGAGCTCGAGAAGATTAGTGAGCTGAAGGCTGCCAGGATTACTGAGCTGGAGGCCTCTTTGGAGAAAGAGAAAGCTAAAGCTACTGCAGCTGTGGCGGCGGCGAAAGCATCTGAGGAGATGGCGAAGGCGGCGACGGAGAATTATACTCGGATATATGCCGAGCTTGTGGAGACGAAGGAGAGGTTGCAATCTGCTCAGGATGACTTTTATGAGCTGGAAGGTCATGTGGCCAAGGGTATGGATGCTATGTTTGCAAATTTGAAGGATCAGGTCTGGGTTCTTGCTCCCGACCTGGATCTGAGTTTATTTAGTACGGATAACGTTGTGGTGGAGGGAAAGATTGTTCCTGCTCCCAACGAGGATGAGGCTCCGGTGTCCGACCCCAAAGTGCCGGTGTCCGACTCCAATGTTCCGGTTGCGAACCCGACTTCTCTTTTGGCCGGGGATAGTTCTGGTGTGGAGGTTTCAACTCGAGATGATGGTGCTGTCAAGGCTATCCCGATTTCTATGGTTCTTCCTCCACAGCCTTCTACCGATGTGGAGACCGGAAAGGAGCTTGATCCTCTGTAGTCATTTATTTTGGTTTTTTGCCCGGCCTGTGGGCTCTTTTGTTTTTGGATGGTTTCTGTGAACACTTTGGACGCCTTTCTGCCTTTAGCTACTTGTAGTAACTTTTTTAGCTTACTATGCGGCGTTTTTGTTTTGAATTTTTGTTCCGCTTTTATGCTTTTTAGTTGTTTTTGGATAACAACTTTTTAGCTTGCGCTTGGAACTTTTGTTTTACCCTTGCTTGGGCTTTTGACCTTTGTTTCGCTTTTATGCTTTTTAGTTGTTTTTGGGATAACAACTTTTTAGCTAGCGCTTGGAACTTTTGTTTTACCCTTGCTTGGGCTTTTGACCTTTGTTCCGCTTTTATGCTTTTTAGTTGTTTTTGGGATAACAACTTTTTAGCTAGCGCTTTGGAACTTTTGTTTTATCCTTTCGTTTGATTTCGTTTCTTCGCTTGTACTTTTCTAGTTGTTTTTGGATAACAACTTTTTAGTAAGCGTTTTCGAAATCTTGGCCTTTGCCTTTTTAAGGCTTCTTTCTTGGATCCGGGCTTTTTTCTCGGACCTCGGGCGTTCGAGTACCTCCCTTCTTTGGGTCCGACCTTATTGTTGGTCGGCCTTTTAAGTTATTTTTGTAATCTCTTTTTATTTGGCTTTTTGAGCCTTTTCAGAGTTGCTTTATAACTTCTCACATTAATTTGAACCTCGTCGCTTTATCTTTGCCGACCTTGTGTGGTCTCTTGGCAAATGATTTTTTGCGTTTTGTCGAGCATAAATTAATGCGCCTTGGCGGGGTACTTTCTAGGATTTGTTTCATCATGAGGAAGGAGAAAAGAAAATAGAAAAATTTGATTAGTATTAAAAAGAAAGAATATTTACAGAGTGTTTACCCTTGACTAGGTCGGGTGACCTTTTTAACCGGGTGTCTCATTAAAAAACCCTTGTAGGGAAAAAGAGTACACCTCGGGTTAAATTTTTCTAGCTGTAGTACCGTCTTAGATTACAGGCGTGCCAGGCCCTGGGCAGCTCATTGCCTTCTAGGTCGGATACTCTGTAGTAGCCTGTCCCTAAGACTTCTGTTACCTTGTAGGGCCCTTTCCAATTTGCAGCTAGCTTTCCTTCTCCCGACTTTTGTGTTCCGATGTCATTTCGGATTAGAATCAGGTCGTGAATGGAGAAGCTTCGCTTTATTACTTTCTGATTGTATCTGAGTGCCGTTCGCCGTTTTAAGGCTTCTTCCTGGATTCGGGCTCTTTCTCGGACCTCGGGGAGGAGGTCGAGTTCTTCCCTTTGCGCCTGCGGGTTACCTTTTTCGTTGTAGAAGATGGTTCTAGGTGACCCCTCCTCTATTTCGATAGGAATCATTGCCTCCATCCCGTAGGCTAGTCGGAATGGGGATTCTCCCGTTGTAGAGTGTGGAGTTGTCCGATATGCCCATAGCACCTGGGGAAGCTCTTCGGCCCATGCCCCTTTGGCTTCTTGGAGTCTCCGTTTTAACCCGGCCAAGATAACTTTATTTGCAGCCTCTGCTTGTCCATTGGCTTGTGGGTGCTCGATTGAGGTGAATTGCTGTTTGATTTTTAGTTCGGCCACCAAGTTCCGAAAACTTGTGTCTGTGAACTGTGTTCTATTGTCCGTTGTGATGGAGTAGGGGACTCCGAACCTTGTGACAATGTTTTTGTATAGGAATTTGCGACCTTTCTGAGCCGTAATGGTGGCTAAGGGTTCAGCTTCGATCCACTTTGTGAAGTAGTCGACCCCTACAATGAGGTATTTGACTTGCCCCGGTCCTTGGGGGAACGGGCCGAGTAGGTCAAGTCCCCATTTTGCGAAGGGCCATGGTGCGGTGATGCTGATAAGGTCTTCGGGCGGTGCCTTGTGAAAATTGGCGTGTTTTTGGCAGGGGGGGCATATTTTCACAAATTCCGTTGCGTCTCTCTGCAAGGTCGGCCAGTAGAACCCGGCTCGGACTACCTTCTTGGATAATGCCCGAGCTCCGAGATGGTTCCCACACATGCCTCCGTGGACTTCTTCGAG
Organism: Arachis stenosperma; assembly: GCF_014773155.1. Taxonomy (NCBI): domain Eukaryota; kingdom Viridiplantae; phylum Streptophyta; class Magnoliopsida; order Fabales; family Fabaceae; genus Arachis; species Arachis stenosperma. The sequence continues at coordinate 57,756,534 of NC_080386.1, forward strand.
GACGCTCTTTGTTTCTGAGGTCGGGACGCACCTAAGGAGGGGGTTTGAGAATCCTCTTCTGTACAATACGTCGTGAATTAGTGTATAATTCTGGGCGTCTTTCGTGAGTCTTTTAGCTTCCTTTCTTTCGGTGGGGAGAGTTCCCGACTTCAGGTAGTTGAGTATGGGGGTCATCCATCCTTGCTGTTGGTTGGATATATTTAGCGTTTCTTCCTCTCTTATCACGGAGGGAGATTGCAAGGTTTCCTGGAGGAGACTTCTGTTGTTGCCTCCGGGCTTGGTGCTGGCGAGTTTTGAGAGGGCATCTGCCCGGGCGTTTTGTTCCCGGGGTATGTGCTGGACCTGTATTTCTGAAAAGCGGCATAATTGTGCTTGCGTTTGATCCAGATATTTTTTCATAGTTGGGTCTTTGGCCTGGTAGCTTCCATTTACTTGTGATGTGACGACCTGGGAGTCACTGAAGATCGTGATTTTCTGGGCTCCGACCTCTTCGGCTAGCTTTAGTCCTGCTAGTAGGGCCTCGTATTCGGCTTGGTTGTTTGAAGCCTGGAACTCGAATTTTAGGGATAGTTCTATCCGCGTTCCTTGGTCGCTTTCGAGTATAACCCCGGCTCCGCTTCCTGTTTTGTTTGAGGATCCGTTGACATACAGGTTCCATGAGAGTGGGGTTCCAGGGGTTTCAGTGTATTATGCGATGAAGTCGGCTAGATACTGAGATTTTATGGCAGTCCGGGCTTCATAGTGGAGATCGAACTCGGACAGTTCCACCGCCCATTGCAGTATTCGTCCTGCTAGGTCTGTTTTTTGTAGGATATGTCTCATGGGTTGGTTTGTTCGGACTTTGATGGTGTGGGCTTGGAAGTAGGGACGGAGCCTCCGAGCTGTGAACACTAGGGCGTAGGCGAATTTTTCTATCTTCTGATAGTTTAATTCGGCCCCTTGTAGTGCCTTGCTTACAAAGTATATGGGGCGTTGTCCTTGGTCATTTTCTTGTATTAACGCTGAAGCGACTGCTCGATTTCCAACCGAGAGGTATAGTACGAGTTCTTCTCCTTTTAAAGGTCGGGTCAGGATTGGTGGCTGCCCGAGGAATTCCTTGAATTCTTGGAAGGCTTTTTCGCACTCCGGGGTCCATGAGAAGGGTTTCCCTTTCTTTAGGAGCGAGTAGAGAGGTAGCGATTTTATCGCTGATCCTGCCAAGAATCTTGATAGGGCGGCTAGCCTTCCATTCAGTTGCTGTACTTCTTTGACACACGTCGGACTCTTCATATTGAGTATCGCTTGGCATTTGTCCGGGTTTGCTTCGATGCCCCTTTGAGTCAGCATGAAGCCTAAGAACTTTCCGGCTTCTGCGGCGAAGGTGCACTTTGTCGGGTTAAGTCTCATGTTGTGTTTTCTGAGGGTGCCGAAGACGCTGGCGAGGTCGGTCAGCAAGTTTCTGTCCTCTTGTGTCTTTACCAGCATGTCGTCGACGTACACCTCTAGCTGTAGTCCGATGTGTTCTGAGAACACTTTGTTCATTAGCCTCTGGTAGGTTGCCCCTGCGTTCTTCAGCCCGAAGGGCATTACTACGTAGCAGTAGTTTGCCCTCGGGGTTATGAACGAGGTCTTTTCTTGGTCTGGTGCGTACATCGGGATTTGATTGTATCCCGAGTATGCGTCCATAAAGGAGAGATATCTGTAGCCTGAGGCTGCGTCTACTAAGGCGTCGATGTTTGGTAATGGATATGGGTCTTTGGGGCAGGCTTTGTTGAGATCCGTGTAATCGACGCACATCCTCCATTTTCCGTTTTGCTTTTTTACCAGGACCACGTTTGCGAGCCATAGGGGGTATTTTATTTCCCTAATGAACCCTGCATCTAGCAGTGCTCGTACCTGTTCTTCTATTGCTTGCATGCGTTCGGGTCCGAGCTTTCGGCGTCTTTGTTGGACCGGTCTGGATCCCGGGTATACTGATAGCTTATGGCACATCAGGTCGGGGCTTATGCCTGGCATGTCGGAGGCTTTCCAGGCGAAGAGGTCGGAATTCCTTTTTAAGAGGGTTATGAGTTCCTCTTTTAGGCCTGCCTCAAGGTTTGCTCCTATGTTTGTTATTTTTTCAGGTGTGCTCCCGATCTGGACTTTTTCGGTTTCTCCTTCTGGTTGTGGCCGAAGATCTTCTCGGGCTTGAACTCGTCCGAGTTCTATTGTTTTGATTTCTTTCCCTCTTAGGCTCAGGCTTTCGTTGTAGCATCGCCGCGCTAGTTTTTGGTCACCTTTTAGGGTAGCGATTCTTTTTGCGGTAGGGAACTTCATACAGAGGTGTGGGGTCGAGACTATTGCTGCCAATCTGTTCAGGGTTGGTCGCCCAATGAGGGCGTTGTATGCTGAAGTGACGTCGACTATAATGTAGTCGATGCTTAATGTTTTAGAATGCTCGCCTCTTCCAAAGGTAGTGTGTAGCGAGATGTATCCTAAGGGATGGATCGGGGTGTCCCCTAGCCCAAATAGGTCGGTGGGATAGGCTTTTAGCTCTTTTTCTTCAAGTCCGAGCTTGTCGAAGGCCGTTTTGAACAGGATATCTGCTGAGCTTCCCTGGTCAATCAGGGTTCGATGTAAGTTGGCGTTTGCTAGGATAATGGTGATTACCATTGGATCGTCGTGCCCGGGTATTATCCCTTGAGCATCTTATCGGGTAAATGAGATAGTAGGTATCTCGGGTAGGGGACTGTCTTCTCGGACGTGATAGACTTCTTTGAGGTGTCTTTTTCGCGAGGACCTGGATGTTCCTCCGCCTGCAAAACCTCCATTTATCATGTGAACGTGCCTTTCGGGGGTCCGAGGGGTTTGTTCGGCCCGACCTTCGTTATCTCCCCGCCTTCTCTTCCTGGTCTCTTCTCCTTTTTCTGCTATGTATCTGTCGAGTTTTCCTTCTCTGGCTAGCTTTTCTATAACATTTTTTAGGTCGTAGCAGTCGTTAGTAGGATGACCGTAGAGTTTGTGATATTCACAGTACTCGGACCGATCTCTCCCCGCTCTCTTGTGTTTTAGAGGTCGAGGCGGGGGGATCCTTTCGGTGTGGCACACTTCTCTGTAGACGTCTACCAGGGAGACTCGGAGGGGGGTGTAGTTGTGGTACTTCCGTGGCTTGTCCGAGTTGGGTTCTTCTTTCCTCTTCAGTTCCCGATCTCGATCTCGGAGTGGGTAGGTTGATTCCTTCCTAGAAGAGTCTCTTAGCTGGGAGGTTTCCTCCATGTTGATATATTTTTCTGCCCGCTCCTGCACCTCGTATAGGGAGGTCGGGTATCGTTTGGATAGGGATTGGCTAAACGGTCCCTCTTTTAGGCCGTTTGCTAGTCCCATGATGGCTGCTTCAGTGGGTAAGTGTTGTATGTCCAGGCAGGCTTTGTTGAATCGCTCCATGTATTCTCGTAGGGTTTCTTGGTTACCTTGTTTGATCCCGAGTAGACTGGGGGCATGTTTTGTCTTGTCCTTTTGAATAGAGAACCTTGTTAGGAATTTTTTGGTCAGGTCTTCGAAGCTGGTGATTGATCTTGGTGGCAGGTTGTCGAACCACTTCATGGCTGTCTTGGTGAGAGTGGTGGGGAAGGCTTTGCATCGAATGGCGTCGGAGGCGTCGACCAGGTACATTCTGCTTCTGAAGTTGCTGAGGTGGTGATTTGGATCGGTGGTGCCGTCGTAGAGATCCATATCGGGTGGTTTGAAGTTTCGCGGTACCTTCTCCTTCATGATCTCTTGCGTGAAGGGATCATGGCTGTCTTCGGGGGTGGTGCCGCGTTCTGTCCGATCTTTCAGGTTGGCCTCTATTTTCCGTAGTTTTTCTTCTAATTCTCTGCGCTTGCGAGCCTCCCTTCTCAGATCTTGTTCAGTTTCCTTCTGCCTTTTTATGTCCTCTTCGAGTTGTTTCAGTCGGTTTTGTTGTGCCCGGACTGCTTCTAGAATTTCCGAGCTCTCTTCTTTTTCGGGATTTTGCGGATCTTTGTTTGGGAGTGGTGTCTTTGGGCGATTCTGTTTGTTTCCTCCTGGAGTGCGTGGTGATAGAGGGCTATCCGGACGTTCTCCGGTGTCGATTTTTTCCTCTTGTTCAGATGCAGCGTGGTCATTGTTGTGAGGGTCGTCCGCCATGGTAGAGGGATGACTTTCAGGTCCCCGGCAACGGCGCCAATGTTCCGAGGGTTACCTGAAACGTGTAGCTCGGTCGTCTTGGGATGGCCCGAGGTGAGGGTCAGGGACCCGAGCTTGATTTGGGGAGTGGTTGGTGGTGGTACCTGCAATGACACTCCGATGCTTAAGTTAGCATGGGTCCAAGCAGATATGTGTAGAATGTGGAATGAATGCCATACCTGGGTGCTCCAATGTATTTATAGTAGTTGGCCGTGATCTTCCCTGGATAAGATATTCTTATCTTATCTTATCTTTTGGGAGTTTTATCTCTATCTTTGCGGAACCGCCTCTTCTAGGCCTATTTCGGCCTTTAGGTTTTGGGCTGCGTTCCTTTTGATGGGCCTTCCTTGCTATGATGTCCGAGGTCCGACCTTTAGGCGTGGGCCTTTGGATGAGGTCGGACCTTTCATGGATTGACCGAGTATGAGGAGCCCGGTCAGGGTATGAACAGTGATCATCTTGCATTCTTCCCACCTTACCTTCTTTGTTTCTCCTCTTGGGTTCTTTTCTGTGTCACTTGGGAAACTATCAGTAGGTTTAGGAAACTGTTGAGATAGGTACCCCACTTGGGATTCCAGCCTCTTGATGGTGTCTCCCTGGTTTTGATATTGGCTCGCACTTCATCCTTGAACACTCTATTATCCTGGACTTCTTTACATATGTCTTCAAGTAGAGTCTCAATTCTGGAGAGTCTATCCTCAGTTATTGATGGTGGGTTGAGGTTAGGTGGTTGAGAAGGGTGATTAGGTGGGTGTTGATAGGATCTCTGTGAGGTATATTGGTGAGTTTCATTGTTGTTGGAATTGTAGTTGTGGCGTCTCTGGTCTTGGCCTTGGTCTTGTTGGTTTCCCCACCCAAAATTAGGGTGGTTTCTCCAACCATAATTATAAGTTTTGGAGTATGGATCATGGGTATGTCTGGGTGAGTTTCCAACATAGTTGGCTTATTTCCAGTCACATTCTTATCCTACATTCACTCCTTCTTGAGCTGGTGATGAAGTAATGACTGCTGCAACTTGGTTTTCTTCCACCTTCTTAGTAAGATCTGCTAGCTGCTTGGTGATCATCTTATTTTGAGCCAGCAATGCATCCATGTGGTTCAGCTCTATTACTCCTCGAGTGTTACTCCTTTCAGAAGTATAGAAGTAGTCATTCTCAGTGACAGTCTCAATGACATCAATGTCTTCTTCAATGGTTTTCTTCTTGTTTAGAGAGCCCCCTGATGAATGGTCTACGACCTTCTTTGACTCATAAGAAATACCTTCATAGAAAATGTGCAGTTGAACCCATTCATTGAACATGTCTGGTGGGCATCTTCTTGTTAAGTCCTTAAACCTCTCCCATGCCTCATAGAGAGTTTCACCATCTTGTTGCCTGAAGGTTTGTACCTCATCTCTCAGCCTATTGATTCTTTGAGGAGGGTAGAATCTTGCCAAAAACTTGTTTACCACATCCTTCCAATTTGTTAAGCTCTCCTTTGGAAATGATTCCAGCCACTTAGATGCTTTGTCCATGAGTGAAAAGGGAAACAACAGCAGTCTATAAACATCCGGATGGACACCATTAGACTTCACAGTGTCACATATTCTTAGGAAGGTGGTTAAATGTTGATTGGGGTCTTCTTGGGCACTTCCTCCGAATGAACAGTTGTTCTGAACAAGGGTGATGAGTTGGGGTTTTAATTCAAAGTTGTTGGCATGTATGGTGGGCTTTTGGATGCTACTTCCATAATTTCCTGGGTTTGGATTGATGTAAGAGCCTAGAACTCTCCTTTCTTGCCCAACATGATTCACAAGGCCTTTTGTGGCATGGTTGTGAGCTTCTTCTTCATGGTTGTTTTCTAAGTTCTCCTCCATGTTTGTTTCAAAGTACTTTTCTTCTTCCTTAGCACCAACAACTCTTTTCCCTCTTGCTTCCCTCCTTAATCTACGGAGGGTCTTCTCAGGTTCAGAATCAAAGGAAGTTGAAGCTCTACTTCTTCTCCCTGTCATACAACTAACAGATCACACCGCAAGAAATAAAATGAAGTGATTATTCTTGTTAGAGTGATTATTAGTGTGAGTGGTGCAAATTATCAAACAGTTAGTGAGTTAGTGAGCAGAATTGTAAGTAAATTCAAAGAAAAAGAAAACAACGAGGGGATAGGGGATGAGGAAGAAAATTAATTGAAACTAAGAGTAAATGACTAGGCAAATTAAACAATAAAAAGAAAATGCTCAATCTAGTGAACTTCCAACTTGATCATTGTCGATACAAAATCAATCCCTGACAACGGCACCATAAACTTGATGCACGAAAACTTGTCTCTCAACAAATTTTCCTTCGGCAAGTATACCGAATTGTCGTCAAGTAAAAACTCACAATAGAGTGAGGTCGAATCCCACAGGGATTGATTGGTCAAGCAACTTTAAATGGAAGAATGTGCTAGTTGAGCTAAACATATTGAGTTGAGAATTACAGAAAATTAAATGGCGGGAAAGTAAGGTGCAGAAATTAAATTGCAAAATCTTAAATGGGGATTTGGGGAGATGAACATGGAAATAAATGGCCGAAAGTAAAAAGCATGGGTAAGATCACTGATGGGGGATTCATTGGGCTTAGGAGATGTTGCATTTTCTGAATCAAGTTCATTCTCATCTCTTCCTCAATCAATGCATTCATTGATCTCCTTGGTAATCTTAAGTGATTGGATCCCAATTCCTTGGAAATCCAATCTCTCTAAGCTTGAACAATTGCTCAATTCCTTGATTTAATTGCTCATGGGAAGAGATGAAGTATGGTCACTGATTATGCCACATGTATTTCCAGATCAAAGTGTTGGGAGGATTACATGTCACTATATCCGTCCAAACCCCAATTTGATCTAACATGAGAAAGCATTTTTAGCATGATCTCCTCATCCCTTTTCCAAGGCTAAGAGGAGATCCAATTATGGAGAGTTTCTTTTCCAAGACAACTAACCAATTAGATTAAGATCAAAAGCTTTCTAGTAAATCAAGAGAAAAGAAAGAGGAAGAAGAATGAAAACTATAATTGATCCATCAACAGAGCTCCCTAATCCAATGAAAGGGGTTTAGTTGTTCATAGCTCTGGAAATGGAAATGAAAAATGGTAGAATAGAATACATTCCTCAATGACTAGAAAAGTGCAGAAAAGTAAATATACAAGGTGTAGTTATCCAAATGTGCCAAGCTTCTCTATAGTTCAAAACTACTCCTATATATACTACTCTTCTTGATCTTCTAGTGAGTTCCTCAAGTCTTGGATATGGTCCTTTAATCTTGAGTTGAAGCAGTTACAATCTTCAGTGGGCTCAGCTTTGTTTGCAGAAAAGTGTGAGTTAAGCATGGGCGTTAGTTAGTACGTTAGTGGCGTTAACGTTAAGTGAGGATGTGGGTTCGAGAACGTTAGTGACAATCACCTTTTCCACGAACGTTCCAACCCAAAATGATCAACGTTAACTTCAACGTTAGTGGCACAAACGTGACCACTAACGTTGCCTCTTGGTCCTTCACAAACTTTATTGGGAATCACCTTTTTCAATAACGTTACCTTGTGCCCTCTTTCCCAACGTTAGAGTTCACGTTAGTATAACTAACGTGACTCCTAACGTGGACATGCCTAAGCTTCGAGAGCGTTAGTGACACTTACCTTTGTCACTAACACTCCAAACACCCCTTCTTTCCACGTTAGAGTTCACGTTAATTAGATTAACGTGGCCACTAACGTGGTAGTGACTGCCATCTCCAACGTTAGTGACAAAGGTGAGTGTCACGAACGTTGGCTTATCATGCTTAGCTCCACGTTATCTCTCACGTTAGTGGTATTAACATGACCACTAACGTGGTCACTCTTGGGTTGGTCCAACGTTATTGACAAAGGTAAGTATCACTAACGTTGGTGATTGGTTCTTTATCCCACGTTAGAGTTCACGTTAATTGGATTAACGTGACTTCATTGTGCCTTTGTGGAACGTTAGTAGCAATCACTTTTACCACTAACGTTGGAGCTCCTCTTCCTCCTCTACGTTAGCTACCACGTTAATATAGTTAACGTGGCAACTTACGTGGGCTATGATGGCTTCGAAGGCGTTATTGGCGATCACTTTTTCCATTAACGCTACAAGCTTGTCCCCATTCCACGTTAGTGGTCACGTTAATTAGATTAACGTGGCTGCTAATGTGGTTCCTTCTTGCTTCCTTTGTCCTGAAATCAAGCAATTAGAGTGCATCAAAGCTCTGTTCCAAGTCATGAGATTATGCATCATCAATTATATCATTCAATTCTTGCCTAATCATCATGAAATCATGTAAAGTTCACAATAATTTCTTGAATCAAGGTGTAAGTGTATTTTCATCTAAAATTTGATTATTTACTAAGAAAATGCATGAAATTACCCTAAAACAGTAAAGAAAAGGTCAGTGAAACTGGCCAAGATGCCCTGGCATCACCCTCGGGATCAACCCCATTGGTCTTAACAGTATCACAGATTTGCAAGAACTCAGTCAAGAACTTATGAGGATCTTCCAATGGAAGTCGATGAAACTTGCAATTCTGCTGCATTAGAGAAACTAATTGAGGCTTAAGCTCAAAATTGTTTGTTCCAATGGCAGAAATTGAGCTGCTTCTTCCATAGAAGTCGGAACTTAGTGCAATATAGTCACCAAGCATCTTCCTTGCATTTCCATCATTGTTGTTGGGTTCGGTTGCCATGTCTCATTCTTTTTCAAAATTCACTGTAAGGTTTTCTCTGGAGTGTTGTGCTTTAGCTTTTCTTAGTTTCTTCTTCAGAGTCCTTTCAGGTTCAGGATCAGCTTCAACAAGAATGTCTTTATCCCTGTTTTTGCTCATATGAAAAAGAAGAGAACAAAGGGAGTAGTACAATCCTCTATGTCACAGTATAGAGATTCCTTGATGTGTCAGAGCAAAAGAGGAATAGAAGGATAAGGTAGAGAGAAAGTAAGAAGAATTCGAACACACAGAGGGAGAAAGGGTTTGAATTTTTAGAAGAGTAGAGGAGGAATGTTAGTAATTAAATAAAATAGAAAAAGAGGGGAGAGAGAGAGTTTTCAAAAATTTGAAAAAAGAATAAGATAAAATTAGAATTTAAAATAATTAGTTAATTAAAAAGATTTTTGAAAAAAATGGTTAGTGATTTTCGAGAATCGGAAGTGGAAAAGTGGGTTAGGTGGTTTTGAAAAAGATAAGAAATAGTAATTAGTTGAAAAAGATTTGAAAATAATTTTGAAAAGATAAGAAGTTAGAAAAAAGATTTTGAAATCAAAATTTAAAAAGATATGATTGAAAAAGATTTGATTTTAAAAAGATATGATTGAAAAGATATGATTGAAAAAGATTTTAAAAAGATTAGAAAAATTGAAGACTTCACTAACAAGAAACTAAAAGATATGATTCTAGAATTTAAAGATTGATCCTTTCTTAACAAGAAAGTAGCAAACTTCAAATTTTTTAATCAAAACATTAATTGTTAGCAAGGATTTTTGAAAATATAACATAAAATTAAGAAAAATATTTTTGAAAAATTAAATTTAAATTTTTTTTTCTTTTTGAAAGCATTAAAAGATGAAAATGCTGAACGTTTAAAATATGTATGATGCAAAAAGTTATGAATTAAAACATGAAAATTTGAAAGAATTTGAATTTGAAACGAAATTACCTCCCCTGTGTCATCTTGGCGTTAAACGCACAGGATGCTATCCATTCTAGTATTTAACGCCCAGAATGCTGCCTCTTTGGGCGTTTAACGCCCAACCAGATACCCTGGCTGGCGTTTAACGCCAGAATTCCTTCCTTACTGGAGCTTTTCCTCTGTGATTCCTTTGCTGTATGTTCTGAATCTTCATTTCTCTGTATTATTTACTCGAAAAGAGATATTTTTATTTTTGAATTTTTAATGAAGAGAGAGAAAACAACAAAATGAAATAAAACATAAAAATGCAAGATCAAAACAAGTAATGCATGCAAGGACACTTTGAATATCAAGATGAACACCAAGGACACTTTGAAGATCATTATGAATATTAATGACATATTTTTGAAAATTTTTAAGAAAAGAAAGATATGCAAGACACCAAACATAGAAATTTTTAATGTTTAGACACTATGGATTTGAAAATGCATATGAAAAGCAAGAAAAGACACAAAACAAGAGAATTTAAAGATCAGAACAAGGAAAATCATCAAGAACAACTTGAAGATCAATGAAGAACACAATGCATGAATTTTTTTTGAAAACTTGAGAAAATTTGAAAACATGCAATTGACACCAAACTTAGAATTTGACACTAGACTCAAACAAGAAACACAAAATATTATGATTTTTATAATTTATTTTCAAAAATAAAAATAAAATTACCCAATCTAAGCAACAAGATGAACCATCAGTTGTCCAAACTCGAACAATCCCCGGCAACGGCGCCGAAAACTTAGTGCACGAAATTGTGATCACACTTTTCACAACTCCGCACAACTAACCAACAAGTGCACTGGGTCGTCCAAGTAATACCTTACGTGAGTAAGGGTCGATCCCACGGAGATTGACGGCTTGAAGCAAGCTATGGTCATCTTGTAAATATCAGTCAAGAGGATTCAAATGGTTATAAGGTGTTGAAAATTAAAAGATAAATAAAACATAAAATAAGATAGAGATACTTATGTAATTCATTGGTTAGAATTTCAGATAAGCGTTTGGAGATGCTTTGTTACTCCTTAACCTCTACTTTCCTATTGCCTTCATCCAATCATGCGTGCTCCCTTCCATGGCAAACTATATGATCCTCTCAGTGAAAATGGTCCGGCTACGGTCTCTGTACGGCTAATCAACTGTCAGATTTCTCGTCTCGGATAAAAAATACCAGGCACAGCTACCGCAAGGCTAATCATCTGTCAGTTTTCACTAGCGTCGGAACAAGATCCATTGATCCTTTTGCACACTATCATTGCACCCAACATTCATGAGTTTGAAACTCCTCACAGTCATCCCTTCCCAGATCCTACTCGAAATACCACAGACAAGGTTTAGACTTTCCAGATCTCAGGAATGCTGTCTAGTGTTCTAGCCTATACCACGAAGATCCTAATTTTAGATTCAGATGCTCTGTTGTCAGGAGAGATGATGTGAATCGTTGATTAGAGACCCAAGAGAATATACTCCAGCTTTCGTCCAATGACTACATTGAACATCATGTACATCGCTTTATGGTTGTCAGGCACGCGGATCTTGGCTAAGCGAGTATTGAAGATAGAGAGTGATTGTCACGGATCACCCCTTTAGTCTGACTTAACTAAATTAAGTACAAGAGTATATTTTGGAGAAGATGTAGGCATGAATTAAATGAAAAACCATTGTACTTGCATTAATTCATGAGGAACAGCAGAGCTCCTCACCTTAATCTATGAGGTGTAGAAACTCCACCGTTGAAAATACATAAGAACAAAATGGTCTAGGCATGGACGAATTGCTAGCCTCCATAAAGGGTTCGAAGAATTCCCCAAAAGGTCAAAGACTTTGAATATAATAGTAAAAAGTGCAATTTATACTAAACTAGTAAACTAGGTTTACAGAAAATGAGTAGATAGTGCAGAAATCCACTTTCGGGGCCCACTTGGTGTGTGTTTGGGCTGAGCCTTGAAGCTTTCACGTGCATAGGCCATCCTTGGAGTTAAACGCCAGCTTTGGTGCCAGTTCTGGTGTTTTACTCCAGAAAAGGGTCTCTGGAGGGCGTTTGGATGCCAGTTTGGGCCATCAAATCTCGGGCAAAGTATGGACTATTATATATTGCTGGAAAGCCCAAGATGTATACTTTCTAACGCATTTGAGAGCGCGCCAATAACTTGGAGGTCAGAATCCAACAGTATCTGCAGTCCTTTCTCAGCCTTTGAATCAAATTTTTGCTCAAGTCCCTCAATTCCAGCCAGAAAATACCTGAAATCACAGAAAAACACAAAAACTCATAGTAAATTCTAGAAATGTGATTTTTGCATAAAAACTAATAAAATTTTACTAAAAAGTAACTAAAACATAATAAAAACTACCTAAAAACAATGACAAAATGCGTATAAATTATCCACTCATCACCCACCTCGGTGAGTTAGTTTTTATGGTGACAGAAGCGGAGGATCTTGGATTCCTTTGGAGTCTTTTTGGATTATGTTGTTTATACATCTCTCCTTTTGTATTTTGTCTTCGCCTAGAGGCTTGTATTGTGAGAGAAAAACTTATATAAGCTGTTTTCAAACTGTCAGGTTTTTGTATGGTTTGTATATGGCTAGCCGGCTTAAACTCCGCGAGTCATGGCTAGTTCCTTATGATAATATTGATGAGCAGATAATTTATACGCTTTTTGGCATTGTTTTTAGATAGTTTTTAGTAGGATCTAGCTACTTTTCAGGGTGTTTTCATTAGTTTTTATGCAAAATTCACATTTCTGGACTTTACTATGAGTTTGTGTGTTTTTCTGTGATTTCAGGTATTTTCTGGCTGAAATTGAGGGACCTGAGCAAAACTCTGATAAGAAGGGTGACAAAGAACTGCTGATGCTGTTGGATTCTGACATCCCTGCACTCAAAATGAATTTTCTGGAGCTAGAGAACTCCAAATAGCGCGCTCTCAACGGCATTGAAAAGTAAACATCTAGAGCTTTCCAGAAATATATAATAGTTCATACTTTTTTCGAGGTTATACGACGTAAACTGGCATTCAACGCTAGTTCCATGCTGCATTCTGGAGTCAAACGCTAGAAACACGTCACGAACCAGAGTTAAACGCCAAAAAAATGTTACAACTTGATGTTTAACTCCAAAAGAGCCTCTGCACATGTAAAGATGAAGCTCAGCCCAAGCACACACCAAGTGGGCCCCGGAAGTGAATTTTTGCGTCAATTACTTACCTCTGTAAACCCTAGTAGTAGTTTAGTATAAATAGAAATTTTTACTATTGTACTAGGTGTCTTTGATTGTCTAGTCTTTTGACCATTCGGTCTTTTGATCATTCATGGGGCCTGGCCATTCGGCCATGCCTGGACCATCACTTATGTATTTTCAACGGTGGAGTTTCTACACACCGTAGATTAAGGGTGTGGAGCTCTGCTGTACCTCGAGTTTTAATGCAAGTACTACTATTTTCTATTCAATTCATGCTTATTCTTATTCTAAGATATTCATTGCACTTCAGCATGACGAATATGATTATCCGTGACACTCATCATCATTCTCACCTATGAACGCATGATTGACAACCACTTCCGTTTTACCTAAGACCGAGCGCATATCTCTTGGATTCCTTAATCAGAATCTTCGTGGTATAAGCTAGAATTGATGGCGGCATTCATGAGAATCCGGAAGGTCTAAACCTTGTCTGTGGTAATCCGAGTAGGATTCAGGAATTGAATGACTGTGACGAGCTTCAAACACCCGATTGTTGGGCATGATGACAAACGAAAAAGAATCAATGGATTCTATTCCGGCATGATCGAGAACCGACAGATGATTAGCCGTGCTGTGACAAGAGCATTTGGACTTTTTTCACTGAGAGGAAGGAAAGTAGCCATTGACAACGGTGATACCCTACATACAGCTTGCCATGGAAAGGAGTATGAAGGATTGAAAGTAAGAAAGCAGTATGTTGCAGAGATTCAACAGGGATAAAGCATCTCCATACACTTATCTGAAATTCCCAACAATGATTTACATAAGTATTTCTATCTTTATTTTATGTTTTATTTATCTTTATATTCGAAAACTCCATAACCATTTGAATCAGCCTAACTGAGATCTACAAAATGACCATAGCTTGCTTCATACCAACAATCTCCGTGGTATCGACCCTTACTCACGTAAGGTATTACTTGGACGACCCAGTGCACTTGCTGGTTAGTTGTGCGGAGTTGGGACAAAGTGTGATTCATGTTTGAGGGCGCTACCAAGTGTATTGGCGCCATTGTTGATGATCACAATTTCGTGCAACATGTTTTTGGCGCCGTTGTCGGGGATTGTTCGAGTTTGGACAACTGACGGTTCATCTTGTTGCTCAAATTAGGTAATTTTCTTTTCAAAAAATTTTTCTTTGTTTTCGTTTTTCCAAAAATTAATTTTCGAACAAATTTTTTAATAAAATCATAAAAACCAAAAATATTTTGTGTTTCTTGTTTGAGTCTAGTGTCAAATTTTAAGTTTGGTGTCAATTGCATGTTTTAAAAAAAATTATGCATTTTTCAAAAATTTCATGCATGGTGTTCTTCATGATCTTCAAGTTGTTCTTGATAAGTCCTCTTGTTTGATCTTCATATTTTCTTGTTTTGTGTCTTTTGTTGTTTTTCATATGCATTTTTGCATTCATAGTGTCTAAGTATTGAAAATTTCTAAGTTTGGTGTCTTGCATGTTTTTATTTTCTTGAAAATTTTTCAAAAATAAGTCTTGATGTTCATCTTGATCTTCAAAGTGTTCTTGGTGTTCATCTTGACATTCATAGTGTTCTTGCATGCATCATGTGTTTTGATTCATAATTTTCATGTTGTGAGTCATTTTTGTGTTTTCTCTCTCATCATTAAAAATTCAAAAATAAAAAAATATCTTTTCCTTTTTTTCTCATAATTTTCGAAAATTTGAGTTGACTTAGACAAAAAAATTTTAAAACTTAGCTATTCCTTAAAAGTCAAGTCAAATTTTCAATTTTAAAAATCCTATCTTTTCAAAATCTTTTTCAAATCAAATCTTTTTCATTTTTTTATTATTTTCGAAAATTTTTAAAATTTAATTTCAAAATCTTTTTCTTATCTTTATTTCAAAATTTCGAAAACTTTACTAACAATTAAAGTGATTAATTCAAAATTTTGAAGTTTGTTACTTTCATGTTAAGAAAGGTTCTTTTAAATTCTAGAATCATATCTTTTAGTTTCTTATTAGTCAAGTAATCAATTTTAATTTTTAAAATCAAATCTTTTCCAAAATATCTTTTTCAATCATATCTTTTTCAAAAATTTGATTTCAATCATATCCTTTTCAAATCTTTTTCAACCAACTAATTGACTTTTTGTTTATTTCTTATCTTTTTTTCAAAACCATCTAACTACTTTTCTATCTAAATTTTCGAAAATTACTTCCCTCTTTTTCAAAATTCTTTTAATTAACTAATTGTTTTAAATTTTAATTTTAATTTTATTTCTTCTCTCAATTTTCGAAAATCACTAACTGTTTTTCAAAAACAATTTTCGAATTTCTCCCTCACTCATCTTCTTCTATTTATTTATTTATTTACTAACACTTCTCTTCATCTCAAGAATTCAAACCTATCTTCCTCCTTGTGTTTGGATTCTTAACTCTTTTCCTTCTTCTATTCCTTTCTTTATCTACTAACATAAAGGAATCTCTATACTGTGACATAGAGGATTCCTCTTCATTTTTTGTTCTCTTCTTTTTCATATGAGCAGGAACAAGGAAAAAAGGCATTCTTGTTGAAGTTGATCCTGAACCTGAAAGGACTCTGAAGAGGAAACTAAGAGAAGCTAAATTACAACAATCCAGAGACAACCTTACAAAAAATTTTAACAAGAAAAGGATATGGCAGCCGAACCCAACAACAATAATGCAAGGAGGATGCTTGGTGACTATACTACACCTACTTCCAAGTTTGATGGAAGAAGCATCTCAATCTCTGCCATTAGAGCAAACAATTTTGAGCTGAAACCTCAACTAGTTGCTCTAATGCAACAGAACTGAAAATTCCATGGACATCCATCAGAAGATCCATATCAGTTTTTAACTGAATTTTCGCAGATCTGTGAGACTGTTAAGACTAATGGAGTAGATCCTGAAGTCTACAAGCTCATACTTTTCCCTTTTGCTGTAAGAGACAGGGCTAGAACAAGGTTGGACTCTCAACCGAAAGATAGCTTGGACTCTTGGGATAAGCTGGTCACGGCCTTCTTGGCTAAGTTCTTTCCTCCTCAAAAGTTGAGCAAGCTTAGAGTGGATGTTCAGACCTTCAAACAAAAACAAGGTGAATCCCTCTATGAAGCTTGTGAAAGATACAAACAGATGACCAAAAGGTGTCCTTCTGACATGCTTTCAGAATGGACCATTTTGGATATATTCTATTATGGTCTATTTGAGTTTTCTAAGATGTCACTGGACCATTCTGCAGGTGGATCCATTCACCTAAAAAAATGCCTGTAGAAGCTCAAGAACTCATTGACATGATTGCAAATAACCAGTTCATGTACACTTCTGAGAGGAATTCTGTGAGTAATGGGATACCTCAGAGGAAGGGAGTTCTTGAAATTGATGCTCTGAATGCCATATTGGCTCAGAACAAAATGTTGACACAGCAAGTTAACATGATTTCTCAAAGTCTGAATGGATGGCAAAATGCATCCAAAAGTACTAAAGAGGCATCTTCTGAAGAAGAAGCCTATGATCTTGAGAACCCTGAAATGGCAGAGGTAAATTACATGGGTGAACCTTATGGAAACACCTATAATTCATCATGGAGAAATCATCCAAATTTCTCATGGAAAGATCAACAAAAGCCTCCACAAGGCTTTAATAATGGTGGAAGAAATAGGCTCAGCTATAGCAAGCCTTTTCCATCATCTTCTCATCAACAGACAGAAAATTCTGAGCAGAGCACCTCTAGCTTAGCAAATATAGTCTCTGATCGGTCTAAGGCCACTTTAAGTTTCACGAGTGAAACAAGGTCCTCCATTAGAAATCTGGAGGCACAAGTGGGCCAGCTGAGTAAGAAAATCACTGAAACTCCTCCTAGTACTCTCCCAAACAATACTGAAGAGAATAAAAAAAGAGAGTGCAAGGCCATTGACATAATCAAAATGGCCGAACCTAGAGAGGAAGGGGAGGATGTGAATCCCAATAAGAAAGACCTCATGGGACGTCTCTCAAGCAAGGAGTTCCCTATTGAGGACCTAAAGGAATCTGAGGCTCATATAGAGACCATAGAGATCTCATTAAACCTCCTTCTGCCATTCATGAGCTCAGAAGACTATTCTTCCTCTGAAGAGGATGAAGACGTAACTGGAGAGTAAGTTGCTAATCTAGGAGCTATCATGAAGTTGAATGCCAAGTTGTTTGGTAATGAGACTTGGGAAGGTGAACCTCCTTTACTCATTAGTTAACTAGATACATGGGTTCAGCAAACTTTACCTCAAAAGAGACAAGATCCTGGTAAATTCTCAATACCCTGCACCATAGGCACCATGACCTTTGAGAAGGCTCTGTGTGACTTAGGGTCAGGGATAAATCTTATGCCACTCTCTGTAATGGAGAAGCTGGGGATCATTGAGGTACAACCTGCCATATTCTCATTACAGATGGTAAACAAGTCAGTAAGACAAGCTTATGGATTGGTAGAGGATGTGTTAGTGAAGGTTGATGGCCTTTACATCCTTGCTGATTTCATAATCTTAGACACTGGGAAGGAGGAGGATGAATGCATCATCCTTGGAAGACCTTTCCTAGCCACAGCAGGAGCTGTGATAGATGTTAACAGAGGAGAATTAGTCCTTCAATTGAATAGGGACTACCTTGTGTTTAAAGCTCAAGGATACTCCTCTGTAACCATGGAGAGGAAGCATGAAAAGCTTCTCTCAATACAGAGTAAAACAAAGCCCCCACAATCAAACTCTAAGTTTGGTGTTGGGAGGCCACAACCAAACTCTAAGTTTGGTGTTGGGAGTCTACAACATTGACCTGATCACCTGTGAGGCTCCATGAGAGCCCACTGTTAAGCTAGTGACATTAAAGGAGTGCTTATTGGGAGGCAACCTAATTTTTATTTATCTAATTCTATTTTTATTTTTATTGTTCCTTTATGTTTTATTAGGTTCATGATCATGTGGAGTCACAAAAAAAATACTAAAATTAAAAACAGAATAAAAAATAGCAGAAGAAACAGCACACCTTGGAAGAAGGGCTTACTGGCGTTTAAACGCCAATAAGGAGCATATGGCTGGCGTTCAACGCTAGAACAGAGCATGGATCAGGCGTTGAACGCTAGAAACATCCAGCAGTCTGACGTTTACCTGCCAGAATTGCACACTGAGGAAAGCTGGCATTCAACACCAGAAACATGCTGCAGATTGGCGTTGAACGCCCAAAACAAGCATAGAACTGGCGTTTAACGCCAGAAACAAGCATCAATCTGGCGTTAAACGCCAGGATTGCATGCTGAGGGCATTTTACACACCTCATTGGTGCAGGGATGATTATCCTTGATACCTCAGGATCTGTGGATCCCACAAGACCATCTCAGGATCTATGGATCCCACAGGATCCCTACCTACCTCAGCTCACCCTCTCTCTCTTTTTCACACAAATCAATAACATTCTTCCCCAAAAAACCCTTCACCAATCACTTCAATCTCTCTTCCTCATCACCTTTTCACCACTCACATCCATCTTCTCTTCCCTATAAACCCCACTTACCTTCAAATTCAAAATCTCTTTCCCACCAAAACCCACCCTAAATGGCCGAACCTACTCCCTCTCCCTTCACTATATAAACCCCTCTATCCTTCTTCATTTTCACACACCAGAACCCTCTCTTCTTCACCTTGGCCGAATACATATCTCTCCCTCTCCTCTATTTTCTTCTTCTTCTTCTTCTTCTTCTTTTCTTTTATTTCTTCTCTTGCTCGAGGGCGAGCAATATTCTAAGTTTGGTGTGACAAAAGCATAGCTTTTTTGTTTTTCCATAACCACTTATGGTACCTAAGGCCGGAGAAACCTCTAGAAAAGAGAAAGAGAAGACAAAAGCTTCCACCTCTGAGTCATGGGAGATGGAGAGATTCATCTCAAAGGTCCATCAAGACCACTTCTATGAAGTTGTGGCCAAGAAGAAGGTGATCTCTGAGGTCCCTTTCAAGCTCAAGAAAAATGAGTATCTGGAGATCCGACATGAGATCCAAAGAAGAGGTTGGGAAGTTCTGACCAACCCCATTCAACAAGTCAGAATCCTAATAGTTCAAGAGTTCTATGCCAATGCATGGATCACTAGGAACCATGATCAAAGTATGAACCCGAATCCAAAGAATTATCTTACAATAGTTCGGGGGATATACTTAGATTTCAGTACGGAAATGGTGAGGTTGGCATTCAAGTTACCTATGATGCAAGAATATGCACGCCCCTACACTAGAAGGGTCAACTTTGATCAAAGGTTGGACCAAGTCCTTATGGACATATGTGTGGAAGGAGCTCAATGAAAAAGAGACTCAAAAGGCAAGCCGGTTCAATTAAGAAGACTAGACCTAAAGCCTGTGGCTAGAGGATGGTTGGAATTCATCCAACGCTCCATCATACCTACTAGCAACCGATCCGAAGTTACTATGGATCGAGCCATCATGATCCATAGCATCATGATTGGAGAGGAAGTATAAATTGATGAAGTCATCTCTCTTGAATTCTACAAAATTACCGAAAAGTCCTCCATCATGGCAAGGCTAGCTTTTCCTCATCTTATTTGCCATCTATGCTACTCAGCTGAAGTTATCATAGAAGGAGACATTCTCATTAAAGAGGATAAGCCCATCACTAAGAAAAGGATGGAGCAAAAAAGAGAGCCCATTCATGGATCTCAAGAGACACATGAGGAGGCTCATCATCAAGAAATCCCTAAGATGCCTCTAAATAACTATTGGGAACAACTCAACACTTCTCTAGAAGACTTGAATTATAACATAGATCAACTAAGGGTGGAACATCAAGAGCACTCCATCATTCTCCATGAGATTAGAGAAGATCAAAGAGCAATGAGGGAGGAGCAACAAAGGCAAGGAAGACACATAGAAGAGCACAAGGACATCATTGGTCCTTCAAGAAGAAGACGCCACCATCACTAAGGTGGACTCATTCCTTGTTCTTATTTCTCTGTTTTTTGGTTTTTATGCTTAATGTTTATCTATGTTTGTGTCTTTCCTACATGATCATTAGTATTTAGTAACTATGTCTTAAGGCTATGAATAATTCCATAAATCCTTCACCTCTCTTAAATGAAAAATGTTTCTAATTCAAAAGAACAAGAAGTACATGAATTTCAAATTTATCCTTGAACTTAGTTTAATTATATTGATGTGGTGATAATACTTTTTGTTTTCTGAATGAATGCTTAAACAGTACATAATTTTGATCTTGTTGTCTATGAATGTTAAAATTGTTGGCTCTTGAAAGAATGATGAACAAAGAAAAATGTTATTGACAATCTGAAAAATCATGAAATTGATTCTTGAAGCAAGAAAAAGCAATGAAAAAAAAGTGACGAAAAAAAATAGAAAGAAAAAGAAAAAGAAAGCAGAAAAAGCCAATAGCCCTTAAAACCAAAAGGCATGGGTAAAAAGGATCCAAGACTTTGAGCATCAATGGATAGGAGGGCCCAAGGAAGTAAAATCCAGGCCTAAGCGGTTACATCAAGCTGTCCCTAACCATGTGCTTGTGGCATGCAGGTCCAAGTGAAAAGCTTGAGACTGAGTGGTTAAAGTCATGATCCAAAGCAAAAAGAGTGTGCTTAAGAGCTCTGGACACCTCTAACTGGGGACTTTAGCAAACCCGAGTCACAATCTGAAAAGGTTCACCCAGTTATGTTTCTGTGGCATTTATGTATCTGGTGGTAATACTGGAAAACAAAGTGCTTAGGGCCACGGCCAAGACTCATAAAAGTAGATGTGTTCAAGAATTAACATACTTAACTAGGAGAATCAATAACACTATCTGAAATTCTAAGTTCCTATAGATGCCAATCATTCTAAACTTCAAAGAAAAAAGTGAGATGCCAAAACTGTTCAGAAGCAAAAAGCTACAAGTCCTACTCATTTAATTAGAACTAATCTTCATTGATATTTGGAGATTTATAATATATTCTCTTCTTTTTATTCTATTTGATTTTCAGTTACTTGGGGACAAGCAACAATTTAAGTTTGGTGTAGTGATGAGCGGATAATTTATACACTTTTTGGCAGGATCTAGCTACTTTTAGGGATGTTTTCATTAGTTTTTATGCTAAATTCACATTTATGGACTTTACTATGAGTTTGCGTGTTTTTCTGTGATTTTAGGTATTTTCTGGCTGAAATTGAGGGACCTGAGCAAAACTCTGATAAGAAGGCTGACAAAGGACTACTGATGTTGTTGGATTCTGACCTCCCTACACTTGAAATGGATTTTCTGGAGCTATAGAACTCCAAATGGCACGCTCTTAATGGCGTTGGAAATTAGACATCCAGAGCTTTCCAAAAATATATAATAGTTTATACTTTATTCGAGATTAGATGACGTAAACTGGCGTTCAACGCCAGTTCCATGCTGCATTCTAGAGTCAAACGCCAGAAACACGTCACGTACCAGAGTTAAATGCCAAAAATACGTTACAACTTGGCGTTTAACTCCAAAAGAGCCTCTGCATGTGTAAAGCTCAAGCTCAGCCCAAGCACACACCAATTGGGCCCCAGAAGTTAATTTCTGCATCAATTACTTACCTCTGTAAACCCTAATAGCTAGTTTAGTATAACCAGAACTTTTTACTATTGTAGTAGGTGTCTTTGATTGTCTAGTCTTTTGACCATTCGGTCTTTTGATCATTCATGGGGGCTGGCCATTCGGCCATGTCTGAACCATCACTTATGTATTTTCAACGGTGGAGTTTCTACACACCATAGATTAAGGGTGTGGAGATCTGCTGTACTTCGAGTTTTAATGCAAGTACTACTATTTTCTATTCAATTCATGCTTATTCTTATTCTAAGATATTCGTTGCACTTCAACATGACGAATATGATGATCCGTGACACTCATCATTATTCTCACCTATGAACCCATGATTGACAACCACTTCCGTTCTACCTTAGGCCGAGCGCATATCTCTTGGATTCCTTAATCAGAATCTTCGTGGTATAAGCTAGAATTGATGGCGGCATTCATGAGAATCCGGAAGGTCTAAACCTTGTCTGTGGTATTCCGAGTAGGATTAAGGGATGGAATGACTATGACAAGATTCAAACTCGTGATTGTTGCGCGTGATGACAAACGCAAAAGAATCAATGGATTCTATTCCGGCATGATCGAGAACCGACAGATGATTAGCCGTGCTGTGACATGAGCATTTGGACCTTATTCTCTAAGAGGAAGGGAAGTAGCCATTGACAATGGTGATGCCCTACATACAGCTTGCCTTGGAAAGAAGTATGAAGGATTGAAAGTAAGAAAGCAGTATGTTGCAGAGATTCAACAGGGATAAAGCATCTCCATACGCTTATCTGAAATTCCCACCAATGATTTACATAAGTATTTCTATCTTTATTTTATGTTTTATTTATCTTTATATTTGAAAACTCCATAACCATTTGAATCGGTCTAACTGAGATCTACAAGATGACCATAGCTTGCTTCATACCAACAATCTTCGTGGGATAGACCCTTACTCACGTAAGGTATTACTTAGACGACCCAGTGCACTTGCTGTTTAGTTGTGCGGAGTTGTGACAAAGTGTGATTCACGTTTGAGAGCGCTACCAAGTTTATTGGCGCCATTGTTGATGATCACAATTTCATGCACCAATTACGCTATTATACCATTATCTTGTTTATATCACATCTGTTTCTTGTACCTTAAGATAGTAGCTTCGTTAGTACGTTTTGCGCTTTTGAAAACCTGTTTTGAGCTATATCTTTCATTGGGCGTCTAGATTATATTTTTCCTTCTAAATATACATTATGTATGAGCTTAGAACTATTGTAATATCTTATTAACCTTTGCTTTACAACGCGAATTAATGCTTAGGCTAATTAGGGTATTACAATGGACACTGGAATTGAGGAAGATATTAACCCCGAAAATACAAGGAGCAAAACACGTTCCTGCAGAGATACCAGCCTGAACTCTTCATCTTCAAAGGAACATAACTTGAGTTATAGAGATTCAAATGATGCACTTTTTGTGGCATTGGAAATCTGACGTCTAGAGCTTTCCAAAGATATATAACACTTTATAGTGGACGTTAAACCTGGAGGTTAAAAAGACCATTCTTTCAGCGTTGCAAAGTTGGGTGTGGCACGCCAGCTTGAGGGCGTGGCACACCAGGTCTTGGGCATGGCACGCTATTTCGAATGGCCAGAGAGGAAGATTAAGTGCATCATTGAAGGCGTGGCACACCAGTTTCACAACACAAGGGCCGTGGCACGCAAAGAGTGGGTGTGGCACGCCGGGATATTTGATAGACTGACCTCTTCACCTTCAATTGGGCATAACTTGAGCTACAGAGATCCAAATGAGTTGATTCCAGCAGCGTTAGAAAGCTGACATCCATGGCTTTCTAATAATGTGTAATACTTCATAATGGACATTCATTTTAAGGCCCAAACAACTTCATTCTTTCAGCACTGCAAAGTTGGTCATACTCCAGTGAGAAATTTTTATTGGGCGTGGCACTTGGAACCACACGCCAACTTCTCCTTACAGCCCCCAAACTTCAACCAAGCCCACTCCAAGTCTCATTCAAGCCATAATTGTCAATCAATTAAGGCCACAAGAAGCATCTAGAATAGTTCATTTTCATTTCATTGTAATTTGCTTTCAATTTCATTTGAGTTTATAATTTAGGATAGCTATAAATAGGACCACCACACACACCATGGAGGGGGTGGAGGTGACTCCACTCCCCTTTCACTCTCATTCTATTTTCTTCTTCCATTTCTTTCATACACACTTTTGTAAATATTTAGTTATGAGTTTCTAATTTCCAACATTGGGAAAGAGAGCTCTATTGGTATTTTGATGGATTAATTTGTTTTTATTCTTCTTCTTCTTCTTCTCTTCATCTCTCTTTGATTTACTTGAAGGATTTTTGTTCTTTATTTAAGCATTCAATTATCTTAGGAAAGAGATTGAATGTACATGAATTCTATGTGAACCTTAGAAAAGGAATCATAGAATGATGCTTGAAAATCCTTCTCACACTTGAGTAGATTTGGGTATGGATAGGATATTGTGACATTTAATCTATCCATTATTTGGGTCTAGGAAAGTGTGTGGTATAATTTGGGACCATCCTTCATTTCTTCTTATGAGCAATTAGACCAAGAAATTGGCCATTGATCAAGATTGGGGAGATTGAATTACCAAGAAATTGGGATTCAATCACCCATGATTACCAAGAGGTCAATGAGTTGTATGATTGAAGAGGAGATGAAAACTATTGATCCTAAGAATGCAATATCTCTTGATTACAATGTTAATTTCATTCTTGATTCTTGTTATTTACTTCTTGTCTTTAATTCTTGTCATTTACTTATGCACATTTATAGCTTTATTTACTTTTGCACATTTATGCCTTCCAAGTATTTATAGAAATGCTTCACTTAGTTTTAATTTCTAGTTATTTACTTTCTTGCAGTTTACTTTCTTGTACTTTACATTCCTTGCAATTTACATTCTTGTCATTTACTTTCTTATTCTTTAATGCTTTCATTTAATTTCAAGTCATTTACATTCCTTGTTTGCTTATCATTCAAAATTGAATCGTCTAACTAGAATACTTGATCAACTATTGCTTTCTTAATCCGTTAATCCTTGTGGGATCGACCTCATTTTTGTGAGTTTTATTACTTGATACGACCCGGTGCACTTACCGGTAGTTATTAATGAAAAAGATAATTCTTTTTGTTATCAAGTTTTTGGAGCCGTTGCCGAGGATTAATTGTGATTAACAAACTACCGGTTGGTTGATTACCTAGATTAGACATTTTTTATTTTGTTTCTACTACTTTCTTCCTTTATTTTCTCTTGCCAATCAACTGTTTGTGTTAATTCCTCTTATTTGATGCTCTTGATGCTCTTGATGTTTCATCCTCAACTGATTCATATTGGAGCTTAATTCTCCCACAGAAGTATGTCATTGATCCCAATAGCTTTAAGAAGTAAAATGCATGCCTTGAGGCATCTCAAGGATCTCATGCTGAGGCGGCTGCACAGGCTCATGTGCATGCTCTCTAGTTTGCTCCATCCTATTCTTAGTAATGGGCTTGTCTTCCTCAATGAAGATGTCTTCTTCTATGACAATTTCAGCTGAATTACATAGGTGACAAATGAGGTGAGGGAAAGATAACATTGCTTTAATGGAAGCCTTTTCAGCTATCTTGTACAATTCTTGAGTTATCACCTCATGTACTTCCACCTTATTCCCAATCATGATGCAATGAATCATGATAGCTCTGTCAATGGTTACTTCTGACCGATTACTAGTAGGGATGATATAGCGTTGGATGAATTCCAATAATCTTCTAGCTACAGGCTTAAGGTCAAGCCTTCTTAGTTGAGTGGACTTGCCTTGGAAATCCCTTTTCCACTGTGCTCCTTCCACACAAATGTCTGAGAGCACTTGATCCAATCTCTTATTAAAGTTGACTCTTCTAGTGTAAGGATGTGAGTCTCCTTGCATTAGAGGCAAGTTGAATATCAACCTCAAACTTTTTGGGCTAAAATCTAACATTCTCCCTCGGACCATGGTGCCCTAATTATCGGGATTTGGGTTCACACTAATGTCATGGTTTTTCGTGACCCATGCATTAGCATAAAACTCTTGCACCATTAAGATCCCAACCTCTTAGATAGGATTGGTTAGGACTTCTCAACCTCTTCTCCAGATCTCTCTTTGGATTTCTGGATACTCATTCTTCTTGAGCTTGAAAGGAACCTCAGAGATCACCTTGTTTTCTGCCACTACTTCATAGAAGTGGTCCTGGTGGACTTTGGTGATGAATCTCTCCATCTCCCAAGATTTGGAAGTGGCGGCTATGGCCTTTCCTTTCCTCTTTCTAGAGGGTTCTCCAACCTTGGATGCCATAAGTGGTAATAGGAAGCAGAAAACAACACTTTTCCCACACCAAACTTATAAGCTTTGCTCGTTCTCGGGAAAAAAATAAATAAAAGAGAAGAATGGAATAGAAGAAGAAGAAAATAGATGGAGATGGAGGGAGAAAAAAATTCGGCCAAGGGGGCTTTAGAATGTATGAGAGGTATGTGTATGAAGGATTAGAATGAGGGGTATTTATAGGAGTGGGCTAGGGTTAGGTTTGGTCATGGGTGGGTAAATGGGAAGAAAATTTGATTTTGAAATGGGTGGGGGTTGGTGGGGGTTATGATGGTTTTGGGAAAGTGATATGGATGTGATTGGGCTAGGGTTTATAGGGAAGAGTGTAGGGGGGAAGTGTGAAAGTAAGAAGGAAGAAGTGGGGTAGGTAAAGATGCTGTGGGATCCACTGGTCCTGAGAGGCTAGAGAATTCAGATTCCCTACCCTCTACTCCCTGGCTGGCGTTCAACGCCAGCCGCACTCCATCTAGAGTGTTCTGTTTTCACGGCTGAACATTTTTGTCTCTGTTCTGACTGCTGCACATGATCATGAACCTAGAAAAAATAACTTAAAGAAAAAACAAAATTAAGGAATTAAAAGAAATAGAAATAATTTATTAGGGTTGGTTGCCTCCCAACAAGCACTTCTTTAGCGTCATTAGCTTGACGGTTAGCTGCATACGGAGGTGAGTATGGGCTCAAAATTTTGCCCCTTACAGTAAACTTTCTTCCTGTCTTCTCATGAATGAGCTCCACATACTCTAGAGACAGGACACGATTCGCTGTATGTGGTATGACTGGCTTCTTGGTGAAGACAACTTTCATGCCAGGTGAGAGGCCTTCAGTGGGGACTTTCTTGTCCCTCCAGCCTTCAGGTACTTTCTTCTTAGTACCGTTATTCTCAGTGCTTGTTGATGGCTACCCAACACCAAACTTAGAATTGATATTTGGGGGCTTAGCAAAGCTCTCCACTGAAAAAGATGGTTCGAACACTAAGTGTTGCACAGTTATCTCTCATTTTTCAGAGAGAGAGTTAGGTTGAGGCATCATGAACAAGATATGATCCTCCCCTAGTTGTAGTTCTCAAGTATATTTCTCAACCAACAAGTAATGTCTGATCAAAGTTTAAAATTTCTAATTATAACCGAGAGTCTTTCAACCTCGGGTCGTCTTCCCTAGGAACTAATGCCAACAAGTGCACACAATTTTGGTTTTGAAGATCAAAAGGGTGTTTTCAATGATAAGGAAGCAAACAAATAAAGAGATAAAAGAACTAGACAAAATTGCAACTAATGAACTAATAAAAGAACAAAAGAACTATGTGTGTAATACAAACAAGCTATAAAGTGATGAAAAATGTGGTTCAAAACATAAACGAAACCTTGACTTGGGATGAGTTATGGAATCCCTTCCTTGCCATAACTACAATGATCATAATTATGATGGATTAATCTCACTAAATCAACCCTTAACATCGAAGGATAAGTTAAGTGAGCATAATTGTCATTAATCCACAAATCCTAGCTAACTTACCAAATTAATTGGTAAAAGGCTAGCGTTAGTGGAGACAATAACAACTAACAACCCAAGAACTATCACTAAATGTTGGACATTATGGCTCTAGTAGTCCATAAACTCAATTTCGCTAAGCCAAGGGGTGGAAATTACCCCATAACTAAGATTGACATTTCGTCGAACACATAGAGAGCATAAACATAAAACATGGCAAAATTGGGAAAATGATAAAAGCTATAAACCATAAATGATCAAAATCAGTAAAAGCAACTCAAACAAACATAAAATAAGCATCAAACATCAAATTAAACAACTAGGAACAAAATTGCAAGACAATGTAAATATTGACAAATGATATAATCCCAAATCAAACTTGAAGTATAAAATGCTACAAACCCTAATTAAAACTTGGTGCATGAAATTGTAATCACACTTTTGCAACTCCGCAAAACTAACCAGCAAGTGTACTAGGTCGTCCAAGTAATAAAACCTTACGCGAGTAAGGGTCGATCCCACAAAGATTGTCGGCTTGAAGCAAGCTATGGTCATCTTGTAAACCTCAGTCAGGCGGATTCAAATGCTTATGAGGTACTGATAATTAAAAGGTAAATTAAACGGAAAATAACATAGAGATACTTACGTAATTCATTGGTGGAAATTTTAGATAAGCGTTTGGAGATGCTTTGTTGCTTCTGAACCTCTACTTTCCTACTGTCTTCATCCAATCATGTGTCCTCCCTTTCATGGCAAGTTGTATGATCCTCTCAGTGAAAATGGTCTTGCTACGGTTTCTGTACGGCAATTCAATTGTCAGATTTCTCGCCTCGGATGAAAAATACAAGGCACAACTACCGCATGGCTAATCATCTGTCAGTTCCCACTTGTGTCGGAATAGGATCTCTCTATCCTTTTGCACACTGTCACTGCGCCCAACAGTCGTGATTTTGAAGTTCGTCACAGTCATCTCATCCCAAATCCTACTCGAAATACCATAGACAAGGTTTAGACTTTCCGGATTTTAGGAATGCTGCCAATTATTTCTAGCTTATACCACGAAGGTTCTAACCACGTGGACTCGGTCCGTGGATCAGAGACCCAAGAGATTATACTCCAGCAGTCGTCCAATGACTACATTGAACATGATGTAGACTGCTTGTGGTTGTCAGGCACGCGGATCTTGGCTAAGCGAGTAATGAAGATAGTGGGTGATTGTCACGGGTCACCACCTTCATTCTGACTTAACTGAATTAACTACGAGAGTATTTCTTGGAGAAGAAGTAGGCATAAATTGAAAGAGAAACAATAATACTTGCATTAGTTCATGAAGAATAGCAGAGCTCCTCACCTTAATCTATGAGGTGTAGAAAGTCCACCGTAGAAAATACATAAGAGAAGAAGGTCTAGGCATGGCCGAATGGCCAGCCTCCCAAGTGGCATAAGATAATTCTCAAAAGCTGCCAGCCTCTCAAAAGTGATCAAAAAATAAAACTCTTCACTTTTACAATAGTAAAAAGTGCTATTTATACTAAACTAGTTACTAGGGTTTACAGAAATTAAGTAACTAAGTGCAGATAGTGCAGAAATCCACTTTCAGAGCCCACTTGGTATGTTCTTAGGCTGAGCTTTGAAGCCTTCACGTGCATAGGCCATTCTTGGAGTTAAACGCAAGCTTGGGTGCCAGTTTGGGCATTTAACTCCAGTTCTGGTGCCAGTTTTACGCGAGAAAGGGGTCTCTGGGGGGCGTTTAGACGCCAGCTTGGGCCATCAAATCTCGAGCAAAGTATGGAGAATTATACATTGCTGGAAAGCCCAAGATGTCTACTTTCCAACGCAATTAAGAGCTTGCCAATTGGGCTTCGGTAACTCCAGAAAATCTACTTCGAGTGCTGGGAGGTCAGAATCCAACAGCATCTGCAGTCCTTTCTTAGCCTCTGGATCAGATTTTTGCTCAGGTCCCTCAATTTCAGCCAAAAAATACCTGAAATCAGAGAAAAACACACAAACTCAAAGTAAAGTCCAGAAATGTAATTTTTGCATAAAAAATAATAAAAATATACTAAAAAGTGACTAAAATTTACTAAAAACTACCTAAAAATAATGCCAAAAAGCGTATAAATTATCCGCTCATCAAAACACAAAACTTAAATTGTTGCTTGTCCCCAAGAAACTAAAAACAAAATAGGATAAAAAGAAGAGAATATACAATAAATTCTAAAACATCAATGAAGCTTAGTTCCAATTAGATAAGCGGGACTAGTAGCTTTTTGCTTCTGAACAGTTTTGGCATGTCACTTTATCCTTTGAAGTTCAGAATGATTGCCTTCCATCAGAACTCAGAATTCAGATAGTGTTATTGATTCTTCTAGTTTAGTATGATGATTCTTGAACACAGCTACTTATCAGTCTTGGCCGTGACCCTAAGCATCTTGTTTTCCAATATTACCACCGGATACATAAATGCCACAGACACATAACTGGGTGAACCTTTTCAGATTGTGACTCAGCTTTGCTAGAGTCCCCAGTTAGAGGTGTCTAGAGTTCTTAAGCACACTCTTTTTGCTTTGGATCATGACTTTAACCGCTCAATCTCGAGCTTTTCACTTGGACCTTCATGACACAAGCACATGGTTAGGGACATCTTGATTTAGCCGCTTAGGCTAGGATTTTATTCCTTTGGGCCCTCCTATCCATTAATTCTCAAAGCCTTGGATTCTTTTTTCTCTTGCCTTTTGGTTTAAAGAGCTATTAGGTTTTTCTACTTGCTTTTTCTTTTCTTTTCTTTTTTCTTTATTTTTTTCAATTTTTTCTTTTTTTTTCGCAAGCTTTGTGTTTTTCACTGCTTTTTCTTGCTTCAAGAATCAATTTTATGATTTTTCAAATTATCAATAATATTTCTCTTTTTTCATCATTCTTTCAAGAGCCAACAATTTTAACATTCATAAACTTCACTATGAAAAATATGCACTGTTCAAGCATTCATTCAGAAAATAAAAAGTATTGCCACCATATCAAAATAATTAAACTAATTTCAAGATAAAATTCAAATCCATGTACTTCTTGTTTTTTTGCAAATAGAAACATTTTTCATTTAAGAAAAGTGAAGAATTCATGGAACATTGATAGCTTTAAGACATAGACTCTAAATACTAATGATCATGTAATAAAGACACAAACATAGACAAAACATAAAGCACAAAAACCGAAAAATAGAAAAATAAGAACAAGGAAATTAAAGAACGGGTCCACCTTAGTGACAGCAGCTAGTTCTTCCTCTTGAAGATCCTATGGAGTGCTTGAGCTCCTCAATATCTCTTCCTAGCCTTTATTGCTCCTCCCTCATCGCTCTTTGGTCCTCTCTAATTTCATGGAGGATAATGGAGTGCTCTTGGTGCCCTATCCTTAGTTGCTCCATATTTGAACTCAAATCTCCTAAAGAGGTGTTGAGTTGCTCCCAATAGTTGTGTGGAGGAAAATGCATCCCTTGAGGCATCTCAGGGATTTCTTGATGAGGGACTTCCTCATGCTCTTGTTGAGATCCATGAGTGGGCTCTCTTGTTTGCTCCATCCTCTTTTTAGTAATGGCCTTGTCCTCTTCAATGAGGATGTCTCCTTCTATGACAATTCTGGCTGAATTGCATAGGTGACAGATAAGATGAGGGAAGGCTAACCTTGCCAAAGTGGAGGGTTTGTCAGCCACCTTGTATAGTTCTAGAGGTATGATCTCATGAACTTCCACTTCCTCTCCAATCATGATACTATGGATTATGATAGCCCGATCCACAGTTACTTCGGACCAGTTGCTAGTAGAAATGATAGAGCGTTGGATGAACTTTAACCATCCTCTAGCCATGGGTTTGAGGTCAAGCCTTCTCAGTTGAACCGGCTTGCCTTTGGAGTCTCTCTTCTATTGGGCTCCTTCCACACAGATATCCATGAGGACTCTGTCCAACCTTTGATCAAAGTTGACCCTTCTTGTGAAAGGATGAAGATCTCCTTGCATTATTGGCAAGTTGAATGCCAACCTCACGGTTTCTAGACTGAAATCCAAGTATTTCCCCCGAACCACTGTGAGCCAATTCTTTGGGTTCGGGTTCACACTTTGATCATGGTTCTTAATGCTCCATGCATTAGCATAGAACTCTTGAACCATTAAGATTCTGACTTGTTGGATGGGGTTGGTAAGAATTTCCCAACCTCTTCTTCGAATCTCTCGTCGGATCTCCGAATATTCGCTCTTTTTGAGCTTGAAGGGGACCTCGGGGATCACTTTTTTCTTGGCCAAAACTTCATATAAGTGGTCTTGATGGACCTTTGAGATGAATCTCTCTATTTCCCATGACTCGGAGGTGGAAGTAATTGCCTTCCCTTTCCTCTTTCTAGAGTTTCCTCCGATCTTAGGTGCCATTAATGGTTATGGAAAAACAAAAAGCAATGCTTTTTCCCACACCAAACTTAAAATATTTGCTCGTCCTCGTGCAAAAGAAGAAAGAAATGAGGAGAAGAAGAAGAAATAGAGGAAATAGAGGTGTATGAAGGATTCGGCCAAGGGGGTAGGAAGTGTTGGAGATGTGTGAAAATGAAGGAGAGTAGAGGGTTATTTATAGGGTAAAGGAGATAGGGAATCTGTGTTATAAGGGGTGGGTTTGGGAGGGAAATAGTTTTGAATTTGAATGGTGAGGTAGGTGGGGTTTATTTTGGGAAATAGTGGATGGATGTGAGTGGTGGAGAGATTATGGGGAAGAGGGTAGGATTTGATAGGTGAATGGTGTTTGGGAAAGAGTGTTATGGAAAAGTGTGAATAAGGGAGAGAGTGAGTTAGGGTAGGTGGGGATCCTGTGGGGTCCACAGATCCTGAGGTGTTAAGGATTTCTCATCCCTGTACCTTTCTGGCATTTAAACGCCTTCTGTGTGCCATTTCTGGCGTTAAACGCCAGTTTGCCTCTTTTCGTGGTGTTAAACACCAATCTGGCTGCCAATTCTGCCATTTAACACCCAGAATGCTGCCAGACTGGGCGTTAAACGCCAATTCTGTTACCCTTACTAGCGTTTAACGCCTAGAATACTGCCATACTGGCTGTTAAATGCCAATTTTGCTATCCTTACTAGCGTTTAAATGGCAGTATGTTTGTCCTCTAGGGTGTGCTATTTTTTTTATGCTGTTTTTGATTCTGCTTTAATTCTGCAGCTGTTTTTGTGACTCCACATGATCATCAACTTAAAGAAGACATAGACTAACACTAGAAAATAAGAATGAGAAAGTAATTAATATAGATAAATAAGATTGGGTTACCTCTCAATAAGTGCTTCTTTAATGTCAATAGCTTGACAATGAGCTCTTATAGAACTTCACAGACACTCAGAGCATGATTGTGGCCTCCCAACACCAAACTTAAAGTTTGAATGTGGGGGCTCTGTTTGACTCTATATGGTGAGAATTGGATGAAGCTTTGCATGCTTCTTCTCCATGTTTACAAAAGAAGATCCTTGAGCCTTAAACACAAGGTAGTCTTCAGTCAATTGAAGGACTAACTCTCCTCTGTCCACATCAATCACGGCCCTTGTTGTGGCTAGGAAGGATCTTCCAAGGATGATGGATTCATCCTCATCCTTTCCAGTGTCTAGGATTATGAAGTCAGCAGGGATGTAAAGGCCTTCAACCTTCACTAAGACTTCCTCTACAAGTCCATAAGCCTGTTTCATTGATTTGTCTGCCATCTCTAGTGAGATTCTAACAGCTTGTACCTCAAAGATCCCTAGTTTCTCCTTTATAGAGAGTGGCATGAGGTTGATACCTGACCCCAGGTCACTCAGAGCCTTTTGAAAGGTCATGGTGCCGATGGTACAAGGTATTAAGAACTTTTCGGGATCTGGTTTCTTTGGAGGTAATGTCTGCTGAATCCAAGTATTCAGTTCATTTATGAGCAATGGAGGTTCATCCTCCCAAGTCTCATTACCAAATAACTTGGCATTCAGCTTC
The DNA here is from genome assembly GCF_014773155.1 of Arachis stenosperma. Taxonomy (NCBI): domain Eukaryota; kingdom Viridiplantae; phylum Streptophyta; class Magnoliopsida; order Fabales; family Fabaceae; genus Arachis; species Arachis stenosperma. The sequence continues at coordinate 57,790,059 of NC_080386.1, forward strand.
ATGATTGCTCCAAGATATTGAGCAACTTGCTCTTCAACAATATCTTCATCCTTTTCAGAGGAAGGATACTCATCAGAGCTCATGAATGACAATAGTAAGTTCAGTGGAATCTCTATGGTCTCTGTATGAGCCTCAGATTCCCTTGGTTCCTCAATAAGGAACTCCTTATTGGTCAGTGGACGTCCCTTAAGGTCTTCCTCACTGGGAATCACTGCCTTGTTACTCTCTCCATGTTCGCCATTTTGGTTATAGTTATAGCTTTGCACTCTCTTTTGGGATTCTCTTCTATATTGCTTGTGAAAATACTAAGAGGAGTTTCAGTAACTCTTTTACTCAACTGACCCACTTGTGCCTCCTAATTTCTGATGGAGGACCTTGTTTCATTCATAAAACTAAAAGTGTCCTTAGATAGATCAGAGACTATGTTTGCTAAGCCATAGTGGCTCTACTCAGAATTCTCTGTCTGTTGCTGAGAAGATGATGGAAAACGCTTGCTATTGCCAAACCTATTTCTCCCACCATTATTGTTGTTGAAGCCTTGTTGAGGCTTCTGTTGATCCTTCCATGAGAAATTTGGATGATTCCTCCATGAAGGATTATAGGTGTTTCCATAGGATTCTCCCGTGTAATTCACCTATTCCATTGTAGGATTCTCAGAGTTATAACCTTCTCATTCAGAGGAGGCTTCTTTAGTACTGCCGGAAGCAGCTTGCAATCCAGTCAGATTCTGAAAAATAATATTGACTTACTGAGCCAATATTTTGTTCTGAGCCAATATGGCATTCAAAGTATCAATTTCAAGAACTCCTTTCTTCTGAGTCATCCCATTATTCACAGGATTTCTCTCAAAAGTGTACATGAACTGGTTATTTGCAACCATCTCAATGAGTTCCTGGGCTTCTGTAGGTGTTTTTAGATAAAGAGATCAACCAGCAGAATGGTCCAATGACATCTTGGACAACTCGGACAGACAATCATAGAATATACATATAATGCTCCATTCTGCAAGCATGTCTGAAGGAGACCTTTTGGTTAATTGCTTGTATCTTTCCCAAGCTTCATAAAGGGATTCACCTTCCTTTTGTTTGAAGATTTGGACTTTCACTCTAAGCTTGCTCATCCTTTGAGGTGGAAAGAATTTGGTCAAGAAAGCACTGACCAACTTGTCCCAAGAGTTTAGGCTTTCTCTAGGTTGTGAGTCCAACCATATCCTAGTCGTGTCTCTTACATCAAAGGGGAAAAGCATAAGTCTATAGACCCCGAGATCAACCCCATTGGTCTTAACAGTATCACAAATCTGCAAGAATTCAGCTAAGAACTGGTAAGGATCTTCTGATGGAAGTCCATAAAACTTGCAATTTTGCTGTATTAGATAAACTAATTAAGGCTTAAGCTCAAAGTTGTTTGCTCCAATGGCAGGAATTTGGTGCAGTATAGTCACCAAGCATCTTCGTTGCATCTCTGGCATTGTTGTTAGGTTCGGCTGCCATGTCTACTTCTTTTTCGAAATTTTCAAAGTCCTTTCAGGTTTAGGATCAGCTTCAACAAGAATGTTTTTATCCCTATTTATGTTCATATGAAAAAGAAAAGAACAAAGGGAGTAATGGAATCCTCTATGCCACAATATAGAAATTCCTTGATGTGTCACAAAAAAAGAAGAATAGAAGAATGAGGTAGAAAGAGAATAAGAAGAATTCGAACACAAAGGGAGAGAGAGGGTTCGAATTATAAGTAGAAGAGAAGTGTTAGAAAATAAATAGAAAGAGATGAGAGAGAGAGAGAGAGAGAGAATTCGAAAATTAAAATTAAAACAATTAGTTAATTAAAAAGATTTTTGAAAAAGTGGTTAGTGATTTTCGAAAATTGGAAGTCGAAAAGTGGTTAGGTGGTTCTGAAAAAGATAAGAAATAGTAATTAGTTGGAAAATATTTGAAAATAATTTTGAAAAGATAAGAAGTCAGAAAAAGATTTTGAAATTAAAATTTTAAAAAGATATGTTTGAAAAAGATTTGATTGAAAAAGATATGATTTGAAAAGATATGATTGAAAAAGAAATTAAAAAGATTTGATTTTTAAAATTGATGACTTGACTAACAAACTTGAAATTTTTTTGAATCAAAACATTAATTGTTAGCAAGGATTTTTGAAAATATAACGTAAAATTAAGAAAAAGATTTTTGAAAAATTAGTTTTAAAAATTTTTTGAAAACATTAAAAGATGAAAAAGGTGAACGTTTAAAATATGTTTGATGCAAAAAGTTATGAATTAAAATATGAAAATTTGAAAGATTTTGAATTGGAAAAGAAATTACCTCCCTTGTGTCATCCTGGCGTTAAACGCCCAGAATGCTATCCGTTCTAGCGTTTAACGCCCACTTGGCTGCCTCTATGAGCTTTAACGCCCAGCCAGATACCCTGGCTGGTGTTAAATGCCAGGAATCCTTCTTTACTAGGCATTTTCCTAAACACCCAGAATGCTGCCCATTCTGGCATTTAACGCCCATAATGATATCTTTACTGGCGTTAAACGCCCAGAATGATAGCCATTCTGGTGTTTAACGCCCAAAGTGCCTCTTTACTAGCGTTTTATTGCCATTGAGCTCTTTTTCTCTATGATTCTTCTACTTTATGTTCTAAATCTTCATTTCTCTGTATTATTTACTTGAAAGGATATATATTTTTGACTTTTTTGAATTTTTCATGAGGAGAGAGAAAAACACAAAATGACTCAAAACATAAGAATTTAAGATCAAACCAATAATGCATGCAAGAACACTTTGAATATCAAGATGAACACCAAGAACACTTTGAAGATCATGATGAACATCAAGAACATATTTTTGAAAATTTTTGAGAAAAGAAAGACATGCAAGACACCAAACTTAGAAATTTTGAATGTTTAGATACTATGAAGTCGAAAATGCATATGAAAAACAACATAAAACACAAAACAAGAAAATCATGAGATTGAACAAAGGAAATCATCAAGAACAACTTGAAGATCACAGAAGAACACAATGCATATATTTTCTAAAACTTAAGAAAATTAAAAACATGCAATTGACACCAAAATTAAAATTTGACACTAGACTCAAACAAGAAACACAATTTTTTTTTGTTTTTTATCATTTTATTTAATTTTTTTTGTATTTTTTGAAAATAAAAATAAAAAGCTTAAACATAAAATAAAATTAACCAATCAAAGCAACAAGATGAACCATTAGTTCTCCAAACTCGAACAATCCCCGGCAACGTCGCCAAAAACTTGGTGCACGAAATTGAAATCACAGTTTTGCAACTCCGCACAACTAACCAGCAAGTGCACTGGGTCGTCCAAGTAATAAAACCTTACGCGAGTAAGGGTCGATCCCAGAGAGATTGTCCGCTTGAAGCAAGCTATGGTCATCTTGTAAATCTCAGTCAGGCGGATTCAAATGGTTATGAGGTACTGATAATTAAAAGGTAAATAAAACAGAAAATAACAGAGATACTTATGTAATTCATTGGTGGGAATTTCAGATAAGCGTTTGGAGATGCTTTGTTGCTTCTGAACCTCTGCTTTCCTATTGTCTTCATCCAATCATGCGTCCTCCCTTCTATGGTAAGCTGTATGATCCTCTCACTGAAAATGGTCTGGCTACAGTTTTTGTACGGCTAATCAACTGTCGGATTTCTCGTATCGGATGAAAAATACCAAGCACAGCTACCGCATGGCTAATCATCTATTAGTTCCTAATTATGTCGGAATAGGATCAATCTATCCTTATGCACACTGTCACTGCGTCCAATAATCGTGAGTTTGAAGCTCGTCCCATCCCAGATCCCACTCGGAATACCACAGACAAGGTTTAGACTTTTCGGATCTCAAGAATGCTGCCAATTGTTTCTAGCCTATACCACGAAGGTTCTAACCATGCAGACTCGGTCCATGGATTAGAGACCCAAGAGATTATACTCCAACTGTCATCCAATGACTACGTTGAACATCATGTAGACCGCTTGTGGTTGTCAGGCATGCGGATCTTGGCTATGCGAGTAATGAAGATAGTGGGTGATTGTCACGGGTCACCCACTTCATTCTGACTTAACTAAATTAAGTACGAGAGTATATCTTGGAGAAGAAGTAGGTGTGAAACAATAATACTTGCATTAGTTCATGAAGAACAGCAGAGCTCCTCACCTTAATCTATGAGGTATAGAAACTTCACCGTAGAAAATACATAAGAGAAGAAGGTCTAGGCATGGCCGAATGGCCAGCCTCCCAAGTGGCATAAGGTAATTCTCAAAAGCTACCAGCCTCTCAAAAGTGATCAAAAAATAAAACTCCCCACTTTTACAATAGTAAAATGTGCTATTTATACTAAACTAGTTACTAGGGTTTACAGAACTTAAGTAACTAAGTGCAGATAGTGTAGAAATCCACTTCCGGGGCCCACTTGGTGTGTGCTTGGGCTAAGCTTTGAAGCTTTCACGTGCATAGGCCATTCATGGAGTTAAACACCAGCTTGGGTGCCATTTTGGGCGTTTAACTCCAGTTCTGGTGCCAATTCCGGCGTTTTACGCCAGAAAGGGGTCTCTAGTGGGCGTTTAGACGCCAGTTTGGGCCATCAAATCTCAAACAAGGTATGGACTATTATACATTTTTGGAAAGCCCTTATGACATGTCATCATATACCTATTTTTCTATGCTTTTTCATACAAGAAATTGATGATTTGTGCTTAAATATTGAATGCTTTTGTACTTAAATGATATATTTTCTTGATCTCTTAATTTTATAAATCTTGTAGGAAATAAAAAGAAAAAGAAGCAAAGAAGCACAAAATAAGCCAAAAAGGAGAAAAAAAGAGCTTTGGGGTACACTTTGAAGTTGGGGTACACTTTGGAGCCTTAGGCCACGCTTTTAAAAGTGTGACCCATGACCAAATTAATGGAGAATAAGCAATCAGCACACACTGCTCTGCTCTTGCAAAGGGCAGGGCAGAATCATGATGAGACAAAGTGAGGTTGGAGCAAATTTTCGCTAAGTTAAAATCTGGCCGCTCACAGCATGACCATGCCTACTTCAAAGGGCTATAACTTGAGCTACAGACGTCCGATTGATGTGCTACCAGTTGCGTTAGAAAGCTGACATTCAGAGCTTTCCAACGATATATAGCAATCCATATTTGGCGTACAATTGAGGCATGAGTGAAAGGCATCTTTAAGGGCAAAAAATAAGCGAAAATAAACCAAAGTGCTTCCACCAAGGTTCGAAGCTGGAGCCTCACTCCAAAGCAATGTAGCGCTCATTATTCTGCTCTGCCCTCTTGGAGAGCAGGGCAATGTCGTGCTTCTCTTCATGAAAAATCAAGGAAAATTGCTCCCCCAAGTGCTTTCACCAAGGTTCGAACACAAGACCTTCAAGGTAGTAAAGGCTTAGGCGCTACTCCTTGGCGCACACAAGCGCACAATTTGGCACGGTCAAGGAACTTGGTGCGTGCACAAGACACACCACAAGCCAATGCTCCGCTCTCCCCAAGGGCAGGGCAGCATCCTGATGCTTCCACACTTGGCACGCTAGTTGGATCCACATGCAAGGCTTCCCTGCTCTGCCCTCCACAAGAGCAGAGCAGCCTCCTGGGAGCAACATATGGGCCAAAATCAACCAAAATTCAATTTAATTCAATTCCTCACCAAATTGAATCAAGGCCAACTAAACCCATTTCTCCTCAAATCCAAAGCAAGCAAAGCCCATATCATCACTCAAAGGCACAAGAACAAGCTAGATTAGGAATTTCATTTTGTGAATTTATTTTTAATTTCAATTTCATTTTATTTTTATTTTGTAAAAAGCCTATATAAAGGGCATCACTCTCATTTCAGAGGGGAGGTTGGCTCTAAAAAAAGAAGCTCCATTAGAAGGGCTAGCTCCACTAGGGAGTATTAGGATTTGAGAGCTCTCTCTCTTAGTTTTCATTTCTGTTTTGAAATTTTGGATTGAGGTTGGAGGAATTCTGTTTCAATCTTTAATCTGAAATCCATCTTTGTTCATCTTCTGCATAATTTCTAAGAATTGAAAGTTGAATCTGCGTTCTCATTTACTGCTTCCACCTTTCTTTCTTCTTCAATCTACTTTCTACTTTGATCAAGGAAGGAATTGAGATCTAGACTTGTTTTCTAGTCTCATTGATTCCCTGAGATCTTGTCTCTTTAAATTTCACAATTGAGCTGAGTTACATTCTGTGTTGCTTCTTCAAGAAATTTTGCCTTGCTATTTACATCTGTTGCTTTTATTTCATCTGCATTTTTACCTTTCTGTTCCTATTACTTCCAATTTACTTCCAAGCAATTTAATCTCCCTGCAATTGTTCTACGCTTTGCTTTACTGCTTTCTTTTTAATTTCCAGCACCCCAGCCCCATTTACATTTGATGCAATTTACTTTTCTTGCAATTTAAGTTTCAGCTATTTTACTTTCTTGCTCTTTAAGTTTTCTGCCCATTTAGATTCTGCAATTTTATCATTCCTGCAATTTACTTTCTGTTGATCAACTTCACACAATTCACTTCTATGTTAGCTTGACTAAACTAATCACCCACTAAAGTTTCTTGATCCATCAATCCCTGTGGGATCGACCTCACTCTTGTGAGTTATTACTACTTGATGCGACCCGGTACACTTGCCGGTTAGATCTATGTGTTTGGAAAATTCGTTTTCCATAAAAACACCATCAAGCCCAAGATGTCTAATTTCCAAAGCAATAAAGAGCGCAGTAATTGGGCCTCTGTAGCTCCAGAAAATCCACTTCGGGTGCAGGGTGGTCAGAATCCAACGGTATCTGCAGTCCTTTCTCAGCCTCTGGATCAGATTTTTGCTCAGGTCCCTCAATTTCAGCCAGAAAATACCTAAAATCACAGAAAAACAAACAAACTCATAGTAAAGTTCACAAATGTTATTTTTTCATAAAAACTAATAAAAATATACTAAAAAGTGACTAAAACTTACTAAAAACTACCTAAAAATAATGCCAAAAAGCGTATAAATTATCCGCTCATCAAAACCCTAAGAGAGAATTTTCTATACTACCCTACTCCTACTTCTACTATGTAAAGCTATGGAAAATTATGTCTCAGTCCTAATGCCTTCATTTGTCTTCAATTCGCCTTGATATAGCACTTCCCATCCAGCACAAGCCTTCCAAAACTGGGCCAAAGGCCCCCAAATCGCGCAGCACGTGTTTCATTAATGAATCCACGTGCAGGGACCTGTGCGTACGCACAGATGTGTGCGTACACATACTTCGCTAAATTTTCACTTGTGCATACGCACAGAGGGTTATGCATACGCACGCATGCTGATTTCTTTCATGTGCGTACACACGTAGGGTTGTGCGTACGCACGCATGGCTGTGTGCTTCCTCCTTGTTTTCTTCATGTTTTCTCCCTTTGTACATGCTTCCTTCCACTTTTGCATATCCATTCTTGCCTCTTTGACCTAAAATCACTCAACAAACATATCACGGCATCAAATGGAATAAAAGTGGAATTTAATTGCTCAATTTAGGCGCAAAAACATAGGTTTTCACATTTAGGTTCAATTTAGGGATCAAACACAAAAGAATGCTATTTTGGTGCTTAAGTGTAGGTTTAGCTGATGAAATCCACTCGAATCAAGCCAAAATATGGACTCATCAATTCCCCCACACTTAAACAATAGCATGTCCTCATGCTAAACCAACAAGGAGGCTGATCAAAGGGAAACAACTTATTGAATGCAACTATCTATATGCATGCAAGTATGTATATACTATATATAGCTATACCTATCTATAGTATCTATATGAAATTGGTGAAAAAAACAGATTTCCAAGCAAGTATATAGATACATAGGGCTAAGCAAGGAAATAACTCAATGCAAATCACAATCTAGAGAATTGATTTAACCCATTAAAATGAAGCACTTGCAAGAATACATGATAAGAAGTATGGAAACATAGAGTCGAGTGATTGAACCCTCACTAGGTGTGTATACACTCTAATCACTCGGTGTTCAGGGTCAATTCACTCAATTCTCCTTGTAATCATGCTTTCAAGGATTTGCTTTTCATCTAACAATCAAGAAATGTGTGATGCATGAGTGCAAGTATCATGAGGTCTTTAGAGAGTTGTAATGGGGTTAGGGTTAAGGTAGGATAAATACGGCTAAGCGGACTAAGGAATTGGGTCTTTGATTAGCTCAAGTGTCCAACTCAACCTATATCACCCAAATCACAAACTACGCAACCTAACTTCCCATAATCACACTTTTTATACTCATTCATGCATCTTTTTCATACAAGTCCACATATGCATTTCTTATGTATTTTTTTTCTTTGGGGGCAACCTTTGTCCCCTCTTATTATTTATTGTTTCATCTTAATTAATTAATTTTTTTTCTTTTGTTTTTTTTCTAGGACAAATGCATATGGTTAAAGAAAATTGATACATGAATGTGCACCCATTTTCCAAATTTTTCTATGAAATACCCCAAGCAAACATTTTCATTCACTACCAATGTTTTTCAAAGATTTTCCCCGTACTTAAATGAAATACACACCTTAACCTAAGCTAATCAAAGAAGCAATTCAAGGTTATTCATGGTTTTTCGCTTAAGGTTATGATGTGGTGATATTAAAAACAATGGGGTAAATAAGGTTCAAAGGGGTTAACAATGGTAGATGCAAGGGTAAGGCTATATGGGTGAGTGAGTTTAATCAAAGATGGCCTCAATCATGCTCAATGCAATTCAAAACATCAATCATTGGAAATAAAGAATCAAATAAAACCAAGATTACAATCATAGAAGAGATGTAACACACAATGAACAAAATTAGTGGTTAAAATGTGTAACCACTCAATATAGCTCAAAAACTCACAAGGTAATTGTTCTTTCCTCTTCTATGTTCCATAGAATCATTCAAGTGAGCTTAAAAACAATTTTTCAAATCAATTCTTTAGAAAGCCCTCGAAACCAAATTCTTGAAAATCTTTGTTGTTTTTCACCAAAATTATTTCCTGTATGTATGTATAATGTTGTGATGGATGCAAATTTTTCTAAATTTCCTAGTTCTTTTCCTAATTTTCAACAAGCAAAAAAGTAACATGAACAATTAGGTTCAAAATGAACTAAGCATATACTATTCACATAATCTAATCACAACTTCTATCTATAAGCTATATATCATGCAAAAGATGCAAATAGTCTAAGATATATGTACTAAAACAAAATGCAATACAACAATAAAAAACACTACAAATATCTCCAAGAACATAATAAAAGGAAACAAAAATAAAGTGCAAAGTGTTCGAAAAAGAATGTTTACGCCCCAAAAAAATGGTGAATCCTCCCCCACGTTTAAGCGTTGCACGGTCCTCCATGCACGAACACAATCCAGGGGGAATGTCTCTACGTTCTTCCTCCTTCAACTGGTGGATGCGGGGACTCGGTTTGTAGTAAACTTGCCAAGCTCAACGCATTCTTGGCATCTCCCTCTTCGGCGTCCTCCTCCTCTCCCGGCTCCTTGCCTTTATGTCTCATCCTCAATAAGAATGAATAAAGTATAATTAGAAATCATAAGGCAAGAAGCACAAAAAAGTAAAAGAGGGAGCAAATATATTTTATGCTTTGAGCGAAAGGAAAACAATCAAGCATTTAATTGAGGAGATTTACATAGTGGTGTGGTATGATAAAATTAGCCATGTGTGCATTCCAATTAAGCGCTCGGTTGGAGCACACACAATGGCCGGTTAAAATGGCATCCACACAATCAAAAAGTAAGCATGAGTTCCTCAATTAAATGGCCTAAATTGCAACTAAGAGATGAGCATCAATTAAAGACAAGCAAGCTTAGGCAATTACCATAAGAGTGAATTGAGTTTAGGAATTATTGGATATTGAAGTTGTGCAAGTGAAAGAGCAAAAATTGATATAAAATAGCACAACAAACAATAACCAATGCAATGGTGAAGAGAAACTACCTATTCATCCTTAAGAATAAGGCAGTAATCACATGGAAAGGTGCTTGCTACAAAAAGTGACAAGTCTTGATAAGATTCAAGTCAAGTCAACTCAAACAAATGCAAAGCATTAACAAGGAGCAAGTACCTTGTGATGTGATTATATTGACCTAAAAACCATGATGAACAAGCAATTCCGTTAAATTTACTAAATTCAATATGTACTTGTTAAAAAATTGCACCAAAAAGAAGTCACATGTCACTTTTCATATCAATTTAGTGCTAGCAACTCAAAGCATTAAAAAGTGCACAATTCTTGATTAAAAAGTGCACATTATTGAAATTTCATTCCAAAATAACATCATAAACATTCAAAAATGCACAATTCTTGATTAGAATGCCACAAAAGGATATAGTTTAATGCATATGGTAGCTACAACATATGAATCAAACGAAAAGTTTATTTAGGCATTATGTCAAACACATGGAGTGCAATGCTCATATTAAACAATTTCAAGCCAAAATTCAAACATCAACAACCCATAAAAAAATTTAACACTTGCAATGCAACAAATGAACAATTAGACAAACTTAAGCTAAATAACCAAAGTTAAATAAAGAAAACAAAAATTAAGCAAGCAACTAAACATAACAAAGAAGATTAAAACAAGAAAATTGAAAAGTTGAAGGTTAGAAAAGAAAGAGAAATGGAACAATGGCACTTGTATTAGCCACTGCGAGGCTCACAACGATGGTGCTTTGCCGGAGAAGAGAATGAAGAGAGAAGAAAAAGAAGGAAGAAAGAAGAAAGAAAAAGAAAGAAGAAAGAGAGAGGTGAAACAGGGCAGCTTTCAAATTTTTGCACAGAACACGACTCGTGCGTACGCACACCAGCAAAGATTGAGGGCATTCATGCGCACAGGGCGTGCAAACGCTACAGGTAGAGGGGGTGTCAAGGCGTGCGGGTGCGCACGGGCCTGTGCGTACGCACAGAACACTTTTTTTTTTGAAAAAAGAGCAAAATAACCATATGTGCATACGCACAGGGATGTATCCGTACGCACAAAATGAAAATGTGCTAGTGTGCACTGAAATGGAATAAAAGTAGAATTTAATTGCTCAATTTAGGCACAAAAATGCATGTTTTCACATTTAGGTTCAATTTAGGGATCAAATATAAAAGTATGCTGTTTTAGTGCTTAAGTGTAGGTTTAGGTGATGAAATCCACTCAAATCAAGCCAAAATATCTCATCAAATATGGACTCATCAATAGCCACTAGGTACTAAGCAACTTGCTCTTCCCTAGTGTCTTCATCTTCATCAGAGGATGAGTGTTCATCAAAACTTATGCACTGTAGGAGTACATGCAAAGGAACCTCTATGGTCTCTATATCAGCCTTAGCTTTCTTTAATTATTGGATAGGGATTTCTTGAGTAGGTATTGAGCACTCAGAGGGTGTGCCTTTACTGGCATTCAACACGAGCTTTGATGGCTCTTTTGGCGTTGAACGCCCAATGAGGGCTTCCTCACTGCCGTTCAGTGCCAGGCTCTTAGCCATTTTGGGCGTTTAACTCCCAGTGAGGGCTTCCTCACTAGCGTTCAGCTCTAGCTTTGATGCCTGGTTGGGCGTTGAACGCCCAGTGAGGGCTTCCTCACTGACGTTCAGCGCCAGGCTCTTAGCCATTTTGGGCGTTGAACGCCCAGTGAGATCTTTCTCACTAGCGTTTAATGCCTTCCCAGTCTCTCCAGATTCGGCCTCAGCCTCAGTGGTGATGGCCTTGCACTCTTCTCTTGGGTTCACTTCAGTGTTACTAGGAAGAGTGTCAGGAGGAGTCTCAGGGATCCTCTTGCTCAGTTGACCAAGTTGTACCTCCAAATTTCTTATGGAGGACCTTGTTTCAATTATGAAACTATGAGTAGTTTTAGAGAGGCTGGAGACTAGAATGACTAAGTCAGAAAGACTCTGCTTAGGAGTCTCCATATTCCCTTGAGAAGATGGGAATGGTGGTCTGTTGTTGAACCTATTCTGGGTTCTTCCACCTTGATTATTATTGAAGCCTTGCTGAGGCTTCTGTTGATCCTTCCATGATAGATCAAGATGATTCCTTCGTGAGGGATTGTAGGTGTTTCCATAGAATTCTCCCATATAATTCACCTCATCCATGGTGGGTTGATCAGAATCATAAGCTTCTACTTCAGAAGAAGCTTCTTGAGTGCTACCAGCTGCAACTTACATTCAAGTCAAATACTGAGATATCATATTGACCTGCTGGCTCAAGATCTTGTTCTGAGCCAATATGCCATTCAGAGTGTCAACTTCAAGAACTCCTTTCTTTTGAGGGACCCCATTGTTCATAGAATTTCCCTTAGAGGTGTACATGAATTGGTTGTTTGCAACTATCTCAACGAGATCTCTTGCTTATGCAGGCATTTTCTTCAAGTGGAGAGATCCACCTGCAGAGCTGTCCAATGATATTTTGGACATCTCTGACAGACCATCATAGAGAATTCCTAGGATAGACCATTTTGAGAGCATGTCAGGAGGACACCTCCTGATCAGTTGCTTGTATCTTTCCCAAGCTTCATAGAGGGATTTGCCTTCTTTTTGTCTGAAGGTTTGAACTTCCACTCTGATTTTGCTCATCCTTTGAAGAGGAAAAAATTTGGCCAAGAAAGCATTAACCAGCTTCTCCCAAGAGTCTACGCTCTCTTTAGGTTGAGAGTCCAACCATATCCTAGCTTTGTCTCTAACAACAAAGGGAAAGAGCATAAGTCTGTAGACCTCAGAATCTACTCCATTGGTCTTAAGAGTAGCACAAAGTTGCAAGAATTCAGCTAAGAACTGATGTGGATCTTCTAGTGGAAGTCCATGGAACTTGTAATTCTATTGCAACTGAGGCTTAAGCTCAAAGTTGTTAGCTCCAATGGCAGATACAGAGATCCTTCTACCATAAAAATCAGAGGTAGGCATGGTGAAGTCACCAAGAACCTTTTTTGCCTATCCTTCATGATTAGGTTCAGCTGCCATGTTGTCAACTTCTTGTTCAAAATTTTTCGAGAGGTTTCTTCCGGAGTATTGTGCTTTAACTTGTTGTAAGCTCGTCCTTAAAGTCCTTCCAGGTTCAGGATCAGGATTTAAGAGAAGTTCTTTATCCCTGTTCTTGGTTATAAACAAGAAAAAACAAACAAGAGAGAAGAAGAATGGGAGCTCTTTGTTCAAGAACAGAGGATTCCCTTTGAGATGTAAAGAAGAAAGGAAAGAAGAATGAAGATAGAATAAGGAGAAGAAGTATTAAAAAATTAGAAGTAGAAAAAAATAAGAATTAAAATATTTTTGTTTTTATTTTATTTATTTATTTAATTTAAAAATAAAGGTTAATTAATTAAGAAGAATTGAAAATTAATTAATGAATTTCAAAAATAGAAGAGAGAGAAATAGAAGAAAATTTTCGAAAATTAGAAGAGAGAGTAATTAGTTAGGAAGTTTTGAAAAAGAAGAGAGAGAAAACAAGTAACTAATTAAGAAAGATTTGAAAATAATATAAGACAGAAAATTAGAAAAGATTTGATTTTAAAAATATTTGAAAAAGTCAACAGATAAGATAAGAATTGAAAGGATTTGAAAAAGATTTAATTTTAAAATTTAAAAGAATATAAGATAGAAAAGATAAGATAAGTTAGGTAAGAAAGATAAGATAAGGAAATTAAGAGAAGATAAGTTTTAAATTTAAAAAGATTTGAAATCAAAATAAAAAACTTAGTTTCTAATTTAAAAATATTTGAAATTTAAATTTTGAAAGAAGGATAAGATAAGAAAGAATCAAACTTTAAAAGAAAATATTTGAAAAGAAGTTGAAAAATATAAGATTTGAAATTTGATTTTTGAAAAAGATTTGATTTTAAATTTTAAAATTTGAAATTTGAAATTTTAAATTTGAAATTTTGAATTTTGAAATTGAATTTTAAATTTTAAATTTGAAATAAGATAAGATAAGATTTTTGAAAATTTGAATTTTGAATTTAAAACAAGATAAGATGAAGTTTGGAAAAAGATATTATTTTTGAAAAGAATTGTATTTTGAAATTTGAAATTAAGATAAGATAAGATAATAATTTGAAATATTTTTGTTGATTTTCGAAAAGGAATAAAAGATACGAAAAGATATTTTATTTTTTTTATTTTTGAATTTAATAAAGAAAGAGAAAAACAACTAAATGACACCAAACTTAAAATTTTTAGATCTAAGACACCTAATATGCAAAAATTGCAAAGAAAAACACATAGAGACACCAAACTTAAAAATTTTAAGATCAAAATAAGAACACTTTACAGATCAAGAAGAACACCAAGAACAAAACTCAAAGAATTCAAATAAAACAAGAAAATGCAAAGGAAACCAAACTTAAAAATTTTGAAAACTAAAGAGACAATTTTTGAAAACTTAAAAGAAAAGATTCAAGAAGACACCAAACTTAAAGATTGACACAAGATTCAAACAAAAGACACTATTTTTGAAAATTGTTTGAAAAGAGACTCAAAGAAATTCGAAAATTCAACAAAAACAAAAACAAAAGACTAAATCCAAAATCAAAGATTAAATAAAGAAAAGATAAGGTTTTTGAAAAAATTTTTTGATAAATAATTTTTGATTTTATGAAAAAAAAGAAAATAAAATAAAAGACTAACATAATTAAAGACAATACATAATCTAAATAACAAGATAATCCGTCAGTTGTCCAAACTCGAACAATCCGTGTAACACCCTAATATTCAAATCCTTATGCTCGAGTCATAAGTCAATTATAATAAGGTGGTACGACTCTCAAGGTGAATTTCTAATACATAAATATAAGTAAAATAGAAAGGAGTACTAATCAAGAAGCCTGAAAAGAGTAAAAAATATAATCATGAAGTTGTATCACTCACGTATCGACAACTAAAAGATAAGGCGTGAAGTCGAAAGCGATATACAGATTAAGGGATTAGGGAGAATAAGAGAAGGGCAGTATATAAATATATATAACATAAGTAAATAGCCACTAGTCGTGTCCCGCAAAGTTTAGGTTGGCAAGGGTACAGTATAACAGTAGTTGACAACAGTATTTCCTAACCTCTCCCAAAAGAAACATAAAGGCCTCTATAGGCAAGTTCAAAAGAGTTCAATACATAATATAGGCTTTTCAAAATAAAGGTGGAGAGATTCTAAGCAAAATATAAAGTAGAGAATATAAGAATCTTTGCCATCTCTCAGATGAACTACAGCTCACTTCTGAACACTGGACCTGTATCTGAAAACCAAGAGATACATACGGAATGAGAACCCCCGACCTATGAGTTTCCAGTACGGTAAAAGTGCCAAATAGATACAATGCATTGTTATAAAAACTCACTAAGCTTCCTAAACTTCCTTTCACCCATATTCACCCTATATTTTCGCTAATCTATAAATAGGCAACTGTCATAAGGGAATGCTAGATCTAATTCCCCTTCCTCATGGTTCCCAACTTTCTAACTCTCCAACAAATCAGAATCAGTATCATAAGCCAAACCATCACCAGTTATTCAGTTTCAAGAATTCTATATCAATACTTTATATCCTCACCTGGAGCAACTGAAATCACTTCACTACGTCTACCTAGGGAGCTCAAATTATCATATTTTCTACCTGATGCAGTGAAACCACTTCACTGCGTCTACTCAGGGAACTCAAATTACTTCATTCAAAATCATCATTTTAAATTAATCATATTATTACTCCATCTCAACAAGAACAGCCCTCAGTGTCAACCGACACCAGCATGAGGGACCTCTGAGTTGTACAAACACAAGCAATACAAACAAGTAATACACAATAAGGTACAAGTAGCACATAATTAGGTAACATAGCAAGTTTGTACAATTTAGCAATCCAAAACAAATAGGCAAACCCAAGCAAGTCAAATATATGCAAATGATGTATGCCTGCCCTATGGCTGATAATATCATCTGTCGGTTACAAAGCCAACCTGACAAGTCCTAGTAGCTAACCATTGGACAGTCCCTGCGAGCGGGTATCCCCAAGCTCAAAATCATAATCAATCAAAATAAAATTTCCATGGGGGAGAGCTCATCCGGAAACGGTTTATCTTGTGCTTAATTTAGGGGATTTTATCACCTTTTACCCATATTTATTCAATGAAATGGCATGGTTTCATAATTGTCTCCTAATTTGTGCTCAAGTGTGAAAATATGCTTTTTAAGCCTTAATTAGCTAAATTTAATTTACCTTTGATTCCACTAGATGCCTTGGTATGTTTTTTTAGTGAATTCAGGATGGAAAGGCTAGGAATGGATCAAAGGGATGAAGAGGAAAAGCATGCAAGTGGAGAACTCATGAGAAAACAAGGATTTGAGATGTTGAGATCGACGCGCACGCACACCATACGCGCATGCGTGGATTGTGGAGTCGCAGGCGACGTGTATGTGTACATGACGCTTATGCGTGGATAGCTAGTGCACAAAATTGCAATCACAATTTTGCAATTCCGCACAACTAACCAGCAAGTGCACTGAGTCGTCCAAGTAATACCTTACGTGAGTAAGGGTCGATCCCACAGAGATTGTTGGCTTGAAGCAAGCTATGGTTACCTTGTAACTCTTAGTCAGGATATCAACAATTCTCAAGTTTAATTGTGAAAAGTAAAAGAACATGAAATAAATACTTGTTTTGCAGTAATGGAGAACATGTTGAGGTTTTGGAGATGCTCTATCTTCTGAATCTATGCTTTCCTACTGTCTTCTTCTTCATGCACGCAAGGCTCCTTCCATGGCAAGCTGTATGTAGGGTTTCACCGTTGTCAATGGCTACCTCCCATCCTCTCAGTGAAAATGTTCAACGCGCTCTGTCACAACACGACTATTCATCTGTCGCTTCTCGATCATGTCGGAATAGAATCCAGTGATTCTTTTGTGTCTGTCACTAACACCCCACAATCGTGAGTTTGAAGCTCGTCACAGTCATTCAATCCCTGAATCCTACTCAGAATACCACAGACAAGGTTGAGACCTTCCGGATTCTCAAGAATGGTCGCCAATGGATTCTAGCTTATACCACGAAGATTCTGATTAAAGAATCCAAGAGATATCCACTCAATCTAAGGTAGAACGGAGGTGGTTGTCAGACACACGTTCATAGGTGAGAATGATGATGAGTGTCACGGATCATTACATTCATCAAGTTAAGGAACAAGTGATATCTTAGAATGGAAGCAAGCGTGATTGAATGAAAAACAGTAGTAATTGCATTAATCCATCAAGACACAGCAGAGCTCCTCACCCCCAACCATGGGGTTTAGAGACTCATGCAATAGAAGATACAATAAGAAACGTGTAATGTGTCATGAGGTCAAGATACAATGTCAAAAGGTCCTATTAATAGTGAACTAGTAACCTAGGATATACAGAAATGAGTAAATGACGTAAAAATCTACTTCTGGGGTCCACTTGGTGTGTGCTTGGGCTGAGCATTGAAGCTTTCATGTGTAGAGACTTTTCCTGGAGTTAAACACCAGCTTTTGTGCCAGTTTGGGCGTTTAAGTCCAATTTTTGTGCTAGTTCCGGCGTTAAACGCCGGGAATTCTAAAGCTGATTTGCAACGCCGGTTTGGGCCATCAAATCTCGGGCAAAGTATAAACCATTATACATTGCTGGAAAGCCCAGGATGTCTACTTTCCAACGCAATTCAGAGAGTGGCAATTTGGCTTCTGTAGCTCCAGCAAATCCACTTCGAGTGCAGGGAGGTCAGAATCCAACAGCATCTGCAGTCCTTTTTCAGCCTCTGAATCAGATTTTTGCTCAGGTCCCTCAATTTCAGCCAGAAATTACCTGAAATCACAGAAAAACACACAAACTCATATTAAAGTCCAGAAAAGTGAATTTTAAATAAAAACTAATAAAAACATACTAAAAACTAACTAAAATGTACTAAAAACATACTAAAAACAGTGCCAAAAAGCGTATAAATTATCCGCTCATCACAACACCAAAATTAAATTGTTGCTTGTCCCCAAGCAACTGAAAATCAAATAGGATAAAAAGAAGAGTACATACTATAGACTCCAAAATATCAATGAAACTTAGCTCCAATTAGATGAGCGGGACTAGTAGCTTTTTTCTTCTGAACAGTTTTGGCATCTCACTTTATCCTTTGAAGTTTAGAATGATTGGCATCTATAGGAACTCAGAATTCAAATAGTGTTATTGATTCTCCTAGTTAAGTATGATGATTCTTGAACATAGCTACTTTATGAGTCTTGGCTATGGCCCAAAGCACTCTGTCTTCCAGTATTACCACCGGATACATACATGCCACAGACACATAACTGGGTGAACCTTTTTAGATTGTGACTCAGCTTTGCTAGAGTCCCCAATCAGAGGTGTCCAGGGTTCTTAAGCACACTCTTTTTGCCTTGGATCACTTTTTATATTATATTATATTATATTATATATATATATATGTATATATATATATTTTTTGAATTCACTGCTTTTTCTTGCTTCAAGAATCAATTTGATGATTTTTCAGATACTCAAT
This sequence comes from Arachis stenosperma, assembly GCF_014773155.1. NCBI lineage: Eukaryota > Viridiplantae > Streptophyta > Magnoliopsida > Fabales > Fabaceae > Arachis > Arachis stenosperma. The sequence goes on from NC_080386.1 coordinate 57,808,608, forward strand.
AACATTTTTCCTTTTCCATCATTCTTTCAAGAGCCAACAAGTTTAACATTCTTTAATCAACAAATTCAAAAGACATATGCACCGTTCAAGCATTCATTTAGAAAACAAAAAGTATTGTCACCACATCAAACTAATTCAACTAGTTTCAGAGATAAATTTGAAATCCTGTACTTCTTGTTCTTTTGTGATTAAAGCATTTTTCATTTAAGAGACGTGATGGATTCATAGGACATTCATAGCTTTAAGACATGAACCTTAAATTTTATTAATCATGAATTAAGAACAAGACTCAAAAATAAATATAAGATAAGACTAATAGTAATAGAAAACAAAAATTTAAATGACTCTAAAATAGACTCCTAATGATAGAGGTTATCACAGAGTTAGGACTCAGCAACCTTGATTTTGCGAAGTGGATGCTCCCTCAACTTGTGGGGTATTTGACCCTTCAAGGGAGAGCTTCTGGCGCTTCAGCTCTTGTAGCTCACGCCCCTGTTTCTCTTGTTCCTTCAGCAATTTGCAGAGCATGCAGTTTTGATTTTGCTGTTCTTCCTTAATTTGTTCCATAGTTTCTTGCAGCTTGGCAACAGATGCTTCTAGGCTGGCCCAGTAGTCAATTTCAGGAAGTTCAGGGAGGATTTCCTGCGCCCTCCTTTTGATAGAGTTATCTTGCATTTTTCCTTCCATTGACTTTTTGGTGATTGGATGTTTAATTGGAATGAATTCATCTACTCTCATCCTCACCCCAGCATCTTTACATAGCAAAGAGATTAAGCTTGGGTAAGCCAGTTTGGCTTCAGTGGAGTTCTTGTTTGCAATTGTATAAATCTCACAAGCAATCAAATGATGAATCTCCACTTCTTTTCCCAGCACAATACAATGAATCATCACTGCTCTCATGACCGTGATCTCATAACGGTTGCTAGTGGGCAATATAGAACGCCCAATGAAGTCTAGCCAACTTCTTACAATTGGTTTGAGATCTCCCCTCTTAAGTTGGTTTGGGACACCTTTTGAATTGGTTGTCCACTTAGTTCCAGGGAGGCATATGTCCTCTAGAACTTGATCCAACCCCTTATCTGCTCTCACCATTCTCCTATTAAAGGATTCAGGATCATCTTTTAGTTGAGGCAATTTGAAGACCTCTCTTATTTTGTCCAGATGAAAGTAAATAATTCTCCCTCTAACCATGGTTCTGTAGGTATGAAAAGCAGTTCCAGTCATTCTCTGCTTATCTGTTAGCCACAGATTTGAGTTGAATTCCTGAACCATATTTCTTCTAACCTTTGTCTCAGGGTTGGTTAGAACTTCCCATCCACTGTTTCGAATTTGCTCTTGGATCTCCGGATATTCATCGTCTTTCAGATCGAATCTAACTTCCGGGATCACTGATCTCAGACCCATTATTTTATGGTAATGGTCTGCATGTTCTTTGGTTAAGAACTTCTCTTGACTCCAAAGATTCTTTGGAGCATTCTCTTTCTTGCTTCTTGAATTGGTTTGTTTTTCCTTAGGAGCCATGATCTTGATAAATCTTGGCTTAGTGATCACGAAAAAGCACACCAAACTTAGAGGGTTGCTTGCCCTCAAGCAAAAGAGAGGAAAGAGGAGAGAGGAGGAGGAGAGCAAATTCGAGTGGTGGGGAGAGGAGGATGGCCGAACTTGTATTTATAAGGGAGGGGGGAGAGATTTCGAAAATTTTGAAGGAGATTTGAGAAGATATGGAAAGAATTTGAGAAGATATTTGAGTTTTTGAAGAAGATTTGGAAAGGATTTGAAAGAGATTTGAAGAATGATTTAGAAAATTGTTTAATTTTTGAAATTTGAAGGTGAATGATGAAAGTTTGTAATGTGTTTATGCAGAAAATTATGGATCAAAACAAGAAAGTTTGAAAAAATTTGAAGTGGAAAACAAAATCTCTGTCCCCCACCTTTCTGGCGTTAAACACCCAGAATGGTATCTATTCTGGCGTTTAACGCCCAAATGTTGGCCATTATGGGCGTTTAACGCCCAGCCAGGTACCCTGGCTGGCATTAAATGCCAAAAACCCTTTTATCACTGGGCGTTTTGCTGAACGCCCAGGATGCTGCAATTCTGGCGTTAAACGCCCAGAATGGTATCCATTCTGGCGTTTAACGCCCAAAATGGTACCTTTACTGGCGTTAAACGCCCAGAATGGTATCAATTCTGGCGTTTAACGCCCAGAGTTCCTTTTACTGGCGTTTTCTTGCCAGCAAACTCCTTTTCTCTGCTTTTTGCACTGAATCCTTCTGTAACTCTGTGAATTCCTTCAATTTCAATGATCAACCTTGAAGAATGTATATCAAACTTTTATAGAACAAATAACCTGCTAATGACTGGGTTGCCTTCCAGCAAGCGCTTCTTTATTGTCTTTAGCTGGACCTTTACTGAGACTCATTCAAGCCTCAGTTTTGAGCATTCCTGCTCAAAATTACTTTCAAGATAATGTTTGATCCTCTATCCATTAACAATGAACTTTTTATCAGAATCAATATCTTGAAGCTCAACATATCCATATGGTGACACTTCTGTAATCACATACGGACCCCTCCACCGGGATTTAAGTTTTCTTAGGAATAATTTGAGCCTAGAGTTGAAGAGCAGAACTTTTTGTCCTGGCTCAAAGACTCTGGATGACAACTTCTTGTCATGCCACTTCTTTGCTTTTTCCTTATAAATTTTTGCATTTTCAAAGGCACTGAGTCTGAACTCCTCTAGCTCATTTAGCTGGAGCAATCTTTTTTCACCAGCTAACTTAGCATCCGTGTTTAGGAATCTGGTTGCCTAATAGGCTTTATGTTCCAGTTCCACGGGCAGATGACAGGCCTTCCCATACACAAGTTGGTATGGAGAGGTTCCTGTAGGAGTCTTGAATGCTGTTCTGTATGCCCACAGAGCATCATCCAAGCTCTTTGCCCAATCCTTTCTACGGGCAATAACAGTCCGTTCCAGGATTCTTTTTAGCTCTCTATTAGAGACTTCAGCTTGCCCATTTGTCTGTGGATGATACGGAGTTGCTACTTTGTGGCTAATTCCATATCGGACCATAGCAGAGTACAGTTGTTTATTGCAGAAATGAGTGCCCCCATCACTGATTAGTACTCTGGGAACACCAAACCTGCTAAAGATGTGTTTCTGGAGGAATTTCAACACGGTCTTAGTATCATTATTGGGAGTGGCAATTGCTTCTACCCGTTTAGATACATAGTCTACTGCCACAGAATATACGTGTTCGAGTATGATGGTGGGAAGGGACCCATGAAGTCAATACCCCATACATCAAACAATTCAATCTTTAAGATCCCTTGTTGAGGCATGGCGTAACCATGAGGCAAGTTACCAACTCTTTGGCAACTGTCACAGTTACGCACAAACTCTCGGGCATCCCTATAAAGAGTAGGCCAGTAGAAGCCGCATTGGAGGACTTTAGTGGCTGTTCGCTCACTTCCGAAATGTCCCCCATACTGTGATCCATGAAAATGCCATAGTATCTTTTGTGCTTCCTCTCTAGGTACACATCTGCGGATCATTCCGTCTGCACATCTCTTAAAGAGATATGGCTCATCCCATAGGTAGTACTTGGCGTCTGAAATTAAATTTTTTCTTTGCACCCTGTTGTACTCCTGGGGTATAAACCTCACAGCTTTATAGTTTGCAATGTCTGCAAACCATGGAGCTTCCTGAATGGCAAAGAGTTGCTCATCTGGAAAGGTCTCAGAGATCTCAGTAGAGGGGAGGGACGCCCCAGCTACTGGTTCTATCCGGGACAGATTATCAGCTACCTGGTTCTCTGTCCCTTTCTTGTCTCTTATTTCTATATCAAACTCTTGCAGAAGCAACACCCACCTTATGAGCCTGGGTTTTGAATCCTGCTTGGTGAGTAAGTATTTAAGAGCAGCATGGTCAGTGTACACAATCACTTTTGACCCTACTAAGTAGGACCTAAACTTGTCAATGGCATAAACCACTGCAAGTAACTCTTTTTCTATGGTTGTGTAATTCTTCTATGCATCATTTAGAACACGGCTAGCATAATAAATGACGTGCAGAAGCTTGTTGTGCCTCTGTCCCAACACTGCACCAATAGCATGGTCATTGGCATCACACATTAGTTTGAATGGCAGTGTCCAGTCTGGTGCAGAGATAACTGGTGCCATGACTAGCTTAGCTTTCAGAAGGTCAAACGCCTGCAGACATTCCTTATCATAGATAAATGGCGTGTCTGCAGCTAGCAGATTACTCAGAGGTTTTGCAATTTTTGAAAAATCCTTTATAAACCTTCTGTAGAATCCTACATGCCCCAGAAAGCTTCTGATTGCCTTAACATTGGTAGGTGGTGGTAATTTTTCAATTACTTCAACTTTAGCTTAATCCACCTCTATTCCCTTGTTTGAAATTTTATGCCCAAGGACAATCCCTTCAGTCACCATAAAGTGACATTTTTCCCAGTTTAAAACTAGTTTGGTCTCTTGGCATCTTTTTAGAACAAGTGCTAGATGGTTAAGGCAGGAGCTGAATGAGTCTCCAAATACTGAAAAGTCATCCATGAAGACTTCCAGAAATTTCTCTACCATATCTGAGAAGATAGAGAGCATGCACCTCTGAAAGGTTGCAGGTGCATTACACAGACCAAAAGGCATCCTTCTGTAAGCAAACATTCCAGAAGGACATGTGAATGCTGTTTTCTCTTGGTCTTGAGGATCTACTGCAATTTGGTTGTAACCTGAATAGCCATCCAAAAAGCAATAATATTCATGACCTGCCAGTCTTTCTAGCATCTGGTCTATGAATGGTAAAGGAAAATGATCCTTCCTGGTGGCTGTATTGAGCCTTCTGTAGTCAATACACATATGCCACCCTGTAACTGTTCTTGTAGGAACCAGTTCATTCTTTTCATTATGAACCACTGTCATGCCTCCCTTTTTGGGGACAACGTGGACAGGGCTCACCCAGGAGCTATCAGAAATAGGATAAATAATCCCAGCCTCTAGTAACTCAGTGACCTCTTTTTGCACCACCTCCTTCATGGCTGGATTTAGCCACCTTTGTGGTTGAACCACTGGCTTTGCATTATCCTCCAATAGGATCTTGTGCATGCATCTTGCTGGGCTAATGCCCTTAAGATCACTTATGGACCACCCAAGAGCTGTCTTATGTGCCCTTAGCACTTGAATTAGTGCTTCCTCTTCCTGTGAGTTTAAAGCAGAGCTTATAATCACTGGAAAAGTGTCACCTTCTCCCAGAAATGCATACTTCAGGGATGGTGGTAGTGGCTTGAGCTTGGGTCTAGGAGGTTTATCCTCTTCCTGAGGAATTTTCAGAGGTTCTTGTATTTCCTCTGGTTCCTCCAGGTTAGGCCGAACATCTTTAAAGATATCCTCAAGCTCAGATTCGAGACTCTCAGTCATATTGATTTCTTCCACTAAAGAGTCAATAATGTCAGCGCTCATGCAGTCATTTGATGTGTCTGGATGCTGCATAGCTTTGACAGCATTCAACTTGAACTCATCCTCATTGACTCTCAGGGTCACTTCCCCTTTTTGTACATCAATGAGAGTTCGTCCAGTTGCTAGGAAGGGTCTTCCTAGGATGAGAGTTGCACTCTTGTGCTCTTCCATTTCCAGCACTACAAAGTCAGTTGGAAAGGCGAATGGCCCAACCTTGAAAATCATGTCCTCAATTATGCCTGATGGATATTTAATGGAGCCATCAGCAAGTTGGAGACATATCCGGGTTGGTTTGACTTCTTCAGTCAACCCAAGCTTTCTGATAGTGGATGCAGGAATTAGATTGATACTTGCTCCAAGGTCACATAGGGCTGTCTTGGTACAAGCACCTTCTAATGTGCATGGTATCATAAAGCTTCCTGGATCTTGAAGCTTCTCTGGTAAGCTTTTCAGAATGATTGCACTGCATTCTTCAGTGAGAAACACTTTTTCAGTTTCTCTCCAATCCTTCTTATGACTTAAGATCTCTTTCATGAACTTAGCATAAGAAGGTATTTGCTCAAGTGCCTCTGCAAACGGAATCTTTATTTCAAGAGTCCTTAGATAGTCTGCAAAGCGGGCAAATTGTTTATCCTGTTCCGCTTGGCGGAGTTTCTGAGGATAAGGCATATTGGCTTTATATTCTTCAACCTTAGTTGCTGCAGGTTTATTCCCTACAGAGGTGGTTGGAGAAGCCTTTTTAGAGGGGTTACTATCAGCACTCTCAGGGGTCTGATTCCTCATTGGCGTTTGAGCGCCAGGACTGGGTGAGGAATGGGCATTTAACGCCAACTTTTCCCCCCTTTATGGCGTTTGAACGCCAGAACTGGGCAAGGAATGGGCGTTTAACGCTAACTTTCCCCCCTTTCTGGCGTTTGAACGCCAGGAGTATTCCTCTCTGGGCTCTTACTGTCCTCAGAGGGATTTTGGGTAGTGGTTTGGTTATCCTCTGTCAGTTGTTCCTTTCTTGGCTTTTTGCCACTTTGAGCAGTGTTATTCAATGTCTTCCCACTCCTCAGTTGAACTGCTTGGCATTCTTCTGTTATCTGTTTAGATAACTGCTAACTGTTTTGTCATCAGGTGTAATTGCTGATTAAGCTCAACAATCTGTTCTTGAAGATTAGGATCAGTAGCTACTGCCATAGCTTCTTCTTTTGTAGAGGACTCATTGCTTGAGTATAGATGTTGATTTCTAGCAACCGTATCTATGAGCTCTTGAGCCTCTTCAATCGTCATCCTCATATGTATAGATCCACCAGCTGAGTGGTTTAGAGACATTTGAGCTTTTTCTATAAGCCCATAGTAGAAGATGTCTAACTATACCCACTCTAAAAATATTTCAGAGGGGCATTTCCTTAACATACCTCTGTACCTCTCCCAGGCATTATAAAGGGATTCATGATCCTCTTGTTTAAAGCCTTGGATGTCCAGTCTCAGCTGTGTCATCCTTTTTGGAGGGTAAAATTGATTCAGGAATTTGTCTGATATCTGTCTCTATGTTTTTATACTTGCTGTGGGTTGGTTATTCAACCACCTCTTAGCTTGATCTTTTACAGCAAATAGAAACAGTAATAATCTGTAGATATGATTGAGAATTGTTTTGAAAAAGATATGATTGAAAAGATATGATTTTGAAAATTAATGCAAAATTTCGAAGATTTAAAGGAAAATACAAAGAAGACACCAAACTTAGAATTTTTTTAGAAAATCATACACAAATTTTCGAAAACCTAAAGGAAAACACAAAGAAGACACCAAACTTAGAATTTTTTTAAAGATTAAGAAGGGACTAAGAACATGCAAATTCGAAAAATTAAAAGAAAACAAAAGCATGCAATTGACACCAAACTTAAAATATGAGACTAAACTCAAATAAAAGACTCTAAACCAACAAAAATAAAATAATCCTAATCTAAGCAACAAGATAAATCGTCAGTTGTCCAAACTCGAACAATCCCCGGCAACGGCGCCAAAAACTTGGTGCACGAAATTGCAATCACACTTTTGCAATTCCGCACAACTAACCAGCAAGTGCACTGGGTCGTCCAAGTAATACCTTACGTGAGTAAGGGTCAATCTCACGGAGATTGTCAGCTTGAAGCAAGCTATGGTTACCTTGTAACTCTTAGTCAGGATATCAACAATTCTCAAGTTTAATTGTGAAAAGTAAACAAACATGAAATAAATACTTGTTTTGCAGTAACGGAGAACAGGTTGAGGTTTTGGAGACGCTCTATCTTCTGAATCTCTGCTTTCCTACTGTCTTCTTCTTCATGCACGCAAGGCTCCTTCCATGGCAAGCTGTATGTAGGGTTTCACTGTTGTCAATGGCTACCTCCCATCCTCTCCGTGAAAATGTTCAACGCGCTCTGTCACAGCACGGCTATTCATCTGTCGGTTCTCAATCATGTCGGAATAGAATCCAGTGATTCTTTTGCGTCTGTCACTAACGCCCCACAATCGCGAGTTTGAAGCTTGTCACAGTCATTCAATCCCTGAATCCTACTCAGAATACCACAGACAAGGTTGAGACCTTCCGGATTCTCAAGAATGGCCACCAATGGATTCTAGCTTATACCACGAAGATTCTGATTAAAGAATCCAAGAGATATCCACTCAATCTAAGGTAGAACGGAGGTCGTTGTCAGGCACACATTCATAGGTGAGAATGATGATGAGTGTCACGGATCATCACATTCATCAAGTTGAGGAACAAGTGATATCTTAGAATGGAAGCAAGCGTGATTGAATGAAAAACAGTAGTAATTGCATTAATCCATCAAGACACAGCAGAGCTCCTCACCCCCAACCATGGGGTTTAGAGACTCATGCCGTAGAAGATACAATAAGAAATGTGTAACGTGTCATGAGGTCAAGATACAATGTCAAAAGGTCCTATTAATAGTGAACTAGTAACCTAGGATATACAGAAATGAGTAAATGACGTAAAAATCCACTTCCGGGGTCCACTTGGTGTGTGCTTGGGCTGAGCATTGAAGCTTTCATGTGTAGAGACTTTTCCTGGAGTTAAACGCCAGCTTTTGTGCCAGTTTGGGCGTTTAACTCCAATTTTTGTGCCAGTTCCGGCGTTAAACGCCGGGAATTCTGAAGCTGATTTGCAATGCCGGTTTGAGCCATCAAATCTCGGGAAAAGTATAAACTATTATACATTGCTGGAAAGCCCAGGATGTCTATGTTCCAACGCAATTAAGAGCGCACCAATTGGGCTTCTGTAGCTCCAGAAAATCCACTTCGAGTGCAGGGAGGTCAGAATCCAACAGCATCTGCAGTCCTTTTTCAGCCTCTGAATCAGATTTTTGTTCAGTTCCCTCAATTTCAGCCAGAAATTTCCTGAAATCACAGAAAAACACACAAAGTCATAGTAAAGCCCTGAAAAGTGAATTTTAAATAAAAACTAATAAAAACATACTAAAAAGTAACAAAAATGTACTAAAAACATACTAAAAACAGTGTCAAAAAGCGTATAAATTATCCGCTCATCAATAGCAAAGTGTCAAGCGATGCATACGCGTGTCCCATGCATACGTGTCGGTGTTCGCACGTGACCCACTTAAAGTGAATCCGCTGGGGGCCATTTCTGGGCTTCCTAGGCCTAGATCCAACTCAATTCTGAGGCTATTAAATGCAGAAATCAAAGGGAATTGACATCACTTCATACTTAGCACATAATTTAGTTTAGTTGGAGTTAGTTTAGTTTTCTAGAGAGAAAAGCTCTCTCTTCTCTCTAGAATTAGGATTAGGTTTACATTAGAATTTCTTAGATCTAGGATTTAGTTCTTGCTTTCACCTACTTCTACCTTTCAATTCTTTGTTGCTACATCTTGTTCTTCTATTTTCTTGTTGTAATTTCCTTTTTTTTGTTTGTATATTTTGTTGTTGATCTACTCTTGTTCCTTTCATTTTCTTTTAATGCAATTTGAGGTAATTCATGTGTTTCCTTTAATTGTTGTTGTTAATTCCCTTGCAGTTAGTAGTTGTTAGATTTTTCTTTTGTTATCAATTTTCTATGCTTTCCTTTTACGCTGGGGGCCATTGACTCTAGTTCTCACTAATTGAATTAGTGGATAGCTAGGACTTATGGACTTGGATTGGTATAGCTCATTTGACTTTCCTTTACTAGTTAGAGGATGATTTAATGGGATTGATCCTTGCAATTTTCATGTTGTGGTTAGTGATAAGGATAGAGATCCTTGATCACCAAACCTTGCCAAGACCGTTTATCATTTCAATTCCTTTGCAATTTACTTTTCTTGTTTCTTATCCGAAACCCCAAATTATACATGTCCATAACCAATAACAAGAACACTACCCTGCAATTCCTTTGAGAGACGACCCGAGGTTTAAATACTTCGGTTATTAGATTTATTAGGGGTTTGTACTTGTGACAAACAAATTTTTGTATGAAAGGATTATTGTTGGTTTAAAAGCTATACTTGCAACGAGATTTTATTAGTGAAATTTTGTATCATCAATTTTTCGATCATCAAAATGGCGTCGTTGCCAGGGAATTGTAAACATGTGCCTTGTTATTGGTTATTGTATATATGTGAATATTGTAAATAGCTTGATTTTTGGATTGCTTGTTAGTTTTTGCTAGTTTTAGGACTTTGTTTCATTGCTTCTTGTTGCTTTTGTTTCTTATTTTCTCTTTCCATCATGAATTCTCACTTTGGCTATGAGTTTGGTTATAATTATGTTGAAGGAAATGGAAGCTTCAATGAAGATGTGTATCAAGGATGGGGCACTCAAAGGTGGGAGGAGCCACATGCATATGATAAATCCTCTTAGCAACAACCACCACTAATACACTATGAACAAGAGCCATTCCATGATGCATATCAATCCAATGGTTATGGTGAATATCCTTGTGACTTTCAAGAATCACCACCATATGCCTATGAGCTATGTCCTCAATATAACCCTTAACCATACTGACAAGCCCCTTTTCACCAAACACCTTCATATAATCCTAATCCATATCCACTATACCAACCACCTTTTGAGCTATATGAACCATATATGGAACCACCACAATATCAACACTTCTAAGAACCACCTCCTGCATACAATGACCAAGATGAACCACCTCCAATGTATGTGAACTTTCAACCGCAAGATGAATTCTACTTTCCACCATAACCTCCCATGGAAGAATATTCATGTCCATCAATCCAAGAGTAAGATGATCTTGCTTACTTTAGCAAGTTGGAACAAGAATCAAGAGATCACCTCAAGGAATCAATTGACCGACTTCAAGCAACCATGAAGTGTGTTGTGCAACAAACAGAAAAATTGGAGAATGTTGAACTGCCACAACCCTACCAAGAAGAACCACCTTCCCACTATGAACCCTTCCCCCAAGATAATGAACCCTTCCATCTACCCCATGATGTGCGGAAAACGATCCGACACAAAACTCACCGGCAAGTGTACCGGGTCGCATCAAGTAATAATAACTAACATGACTGAGGTCGATCCCACAGGGATTGAAGGATTGAGCAATTTTAGTTTAGTGGTTGATTTAGTCAAGCGAATCAAGTATTGGTTGAGTGTTTTGTATCTAACAGTAAGTAAACAACAGGAAATGTAAAGGAGGAAGGGAAGAATTGCAGAAATTAAAAGGAACTGAAAGTAAAAGGACTGAATCTTAAAGAACAAGAAATTAAATGACTGAAACTTAAAGTGCAAGAAATGTAAATTGCAGTAACTTAAAGTGCAAGAAATATAAATTGCTTGAATGAAAAAGGGATTCGAGGACTGGGATATCAGAATTTAAGCAAAGGGAAATTGAATTGCAACAATTAATAAAGCAGAAGTTGAATTAGAAGTAACTAGAACTCAAACAGTAAGGAAATTGAATTGCAGCAGAGGTTCACAGAAGAACCAAAAGGAAAATTTGGGTCTCTGGACTCCAGAGACTAGATAGCAAGGTTTAGATCTCAATTGCCTTCCCAGATCCAAGTTCACAAAGCATTTAGCAAGAAATTAAAGAAGAAGCAGTAAAGGAAATGTAATTGAACTTAATTATGCAGAAAAGAAATTAAAGAGCTCTTGAGTGGTAATTGAGACAGAATTTCCTCAATTCTTAACACCCAAGATTCAAACAAGAAAAATAAAAAAAAGCTCAAGCAAGAACAAGGAAGAAGAGAGATCAATTCTCCTCCCCAATTCTCAGAAATCTCAGTGAAGTCCTAGCTCTCAATACTCAAAGTAAAAATTCAAAAACCCAAAGAAGGTTCAAAAGTCAAAAGTGTAAAGAAAGGTAAAAGTAAAAGTCCTATTTACATCAAACTAACTCCTATTTATACACTTTCTATTCTTGGATTTTGGAATTTGGATGGGCTTTTGATTTGGTGAAGAAATGAATTTTATTGGATTTTTAATCCAATTTCAGCCCAAGAAAAGTTGCTTCCAGGAGGCTGCCCTGCCCTTGTGGAGTGCAGGGCAGGAATTTGTGCGTGCGGCTCTTGGTGCGTGTGAGTTGGACGTGTGGTGTTGCAGGATGCTGCCCTGCCCTTGTGCAGGGCAGGGCAGAAATTTTTGGTGCGCCAGAATCTGCCTGTGCGTGCGTGTTGATGCTGCCGAAGCTCCCTTGGTGCGCCAACTTGGTGCGCTGGCTGTGCACCACAAAATGCTGCCCTGCCCTTGTGGAGGGCAGGGCAATGTGCCAAGGCTGAAGCTCCGTGTTCGAAACTTGGGTGACGCGCACGCTACTTATTTTTCTTGGTTTTCTTGGTACCAAAGTGAGGCTTAGTTCCTTGATTCCTCATGGTGCCGTGTTCGATCCTTGTGGCAAGCATTGGTAGGATTTTTCCTTTGAATTATTTTCCATGAAGGCCCGATATTGCCCTTGAGGAGGGCAGGGCAGAATTTTTGCTCAACTTGATCCATGACACCAATTTGTGCTCCGCCCTTGAGGAGGGCAGGGCAGTGTTGCCTCTCAAAGTGTGCTTCCTTATGTTGCCCTCCTTGAGGGCAGTGTGCCCTTGTGGAGGGCAATGCTTGCTTCCTCCTTTTATGCGCCACACTTTTTCTCTCTTGGGCCACGCTTTCTTAAGCCACGCATCCTCTTTTCTTCTTTTCTTCACCTACAATAAACCAAAACAACCACTCAAAGTATCACTAAATTCACAAGGCTTATAAATCAATTAAAAATCAATTAAATTCAGCTTAAACCTCATGAGTTAACATTAATTTCATGGTGGTTGTTTGATTTAAAGAAGTTATGCATTTTCACTCCAAATCATTTACTTAGGATGCAAGAGAGTGCATAAAGACTAGTAAAACAAGTGAAATTAGCTTGAAAAATGGGTATATGATGACCTGTCATCACCCCAACATCTAATGGATGACATCCTTGGTGTTCTTATTCAAGGGCAAGAGGAGATGAAAAGGGATGTGCAACAATTCACGGCAGCCTTGGACGAGGTGGTAAACCGGTTAACATCGCAATGCTTGAATACTAAAGGAACTTCCATGGCTACATGTAAAGAATCCAAAGAAGAGCATAGCATGAAGGAGAGATTGGAAACTCCGGTGGGAAATGAGAGAAGTTGCTTTGTATTGGAACAATTGGAGGAAGCTTTAATTATTGAAGAGAAGGAAGAAGTGGTTGAAGACATAGGAGATGCGGAACCTCCATGGGAGCATAGAGTTAAAGATAACCCCTCCAAGAAGATTGATTTTGATGTTGAGGAGGGAAGTTCACAACCTCCAAGGCATATTCCATATGAAGAATTGGATGGGATAGAGCGAGAATTGAGTTCCCATGGTAATGAAGATCAAGCATCAATTCCTAGTGGTGAAGAATCCTTTGAACTTGAAGAACCTTCTCCCGATGAAATTGAAAGAAATGTAGTGGTAAATTTCTCTCATCCTCCCATTTATGACTTGAGTAAGGGAAAAGGAATTAGATAAAATTGATGAACAAAGGATTGAAATTAAGAGATCTTGTGAGGAGGAGGAGATCCTTAGAAAAAGGAGGATGGGATACGCTTTGTCAAGATCCTTGGAAGCTTTTTTGCCTAAGTTGTCATCTACTTCTACATTTGAGTTGGTGAAATTCAATTATATTAGATTTATTATCCCACTCGAATGTGGCGTGCTTGAAACGGATGGTCAACTTAGAGAACTTTGCGGGATGAAGCATAAGAGAAGGATGTTTCGTGGTTGGCGTTGCAAATCAAGGCTCATTTTGGTTGATGCTTCAATGGTTAAATACAAGGGTTGGACTAGTGCTCAACTAGGTCGATCTAGAAGGATGTTTGGTCACTTCATTGAGAATTCATATTGCTTACCACCTGGATGGAACAATGATGATCAACTTGAAGACGGGTGTCAAAACAAAGTATGAGATCCCAGATCGCACAAGGAGAATCAATTTTGGGAGCTCATGGTTTGTGAAAAATACCATCAAAGCTTGGAGAAGCTAAATTTGAAGAATTGAGCTTATTGGAAGTCCAAGCATTGGTGGATGTTCAAGGATGGATTCAAGCACAAACCACCTTGATGAGGAGCTCCCCATTAGTCCAACTTAAGGACAATAATCAAAAGTGCTAGGTGGGAGACACCCCACCATGGTAAAATCCTTTCATTTTTCTCTTTTGTAAATAGTGGTAGAAACTAGTTTGATTTCATGTTTTGGTTGATTTGTTGAGTTTACTTGGTAGTTTAGTATGTTAAATAAGGTTTTATGGTGTTTTGGTAGTTGTTTGGAGGTTTAGAATGCTTAGTTTGGTGCAAGAACTTAGAAAACTTAAAAAAAATTACAAAGCACCAACCCACGTGTACGCGTGCTCCAGGCATTTTCGACCATCTACGTGCACGCGTCCCTCACGCGTACGTGTGGATTGCAAATTTCCATCTCCTAGCCAAAAACCTAAGAGTTGCGCCTGCATCGTTTAAACTTTGTGCCTGAGGCACAAAATCGAACCACGCATGCGCGTACCTCACGCGTACGCGTCGACTCTCTGATTCACCATGCACGCGTACGCGTACTGCTCGCATACGCGTCGCCCCCATTTCACCATCACCACACCCACGTGTCTACTACGCGTACATGTGGATAGCCCTCTTTCACACACTTCTTTTCTTCTCTCATTTCCATTTCTTTCCTTTTTCTTTCTTCTTCCCTTTCTCATACCCCTTATCCAATACTACCAAACACCATTTATAACCATTCCTTTTAGTTAGTTAGTTGTTCGGTTAGTTTTATTTTTGCTTAATTTTTCTGTTTTCATACTAAGTGTTGGATTATTAATCTTGTTTACTATTTATTGCCGCTGATCACTGATAGGATGTTGTTTTAACATCATTGTTGATAAGATTTATTGTTGGATTTTATTGTTGAGGTTACAATTCGTTACTTGGTTTTGAAGTTTTCATGCTTAACCTTTGTGAACACCAAGTACATATTACATTGCCTTCAAGCTTTTTAAATATTTTGAATTGCATGTTGTAGCTAGCCACAATGTGATTTGATTCCGTTTAATTGATTTGGCAATTTCTTGATATTGGATGTTGTGCATTTACTTTAATGCTTGTGTTTCTTGATCATATGCATCCATAAGTATATATTTTGCTTGAATGCTTTCATGCTTCTTTTTCGCTTGTTTGGTTGACTTAACCTACAAGTTTGAAGTACTTCAAGCACACTAGAAAGAGTGAAGTGTTTTTGTTGTGTAAGTTATGACAAAGCTTTTTATGCTAGTGTGCGTGTGTTCTAAACGGCGCAATTTAAGACCCACACACCTATTTTTCATTAATGTCACATTAATTCACGCACTCTATTCTAGTGATTTACCTCATTCCAACAATTTACACTTCCTTGCTTTTGTATTTCCTCATCTTACGGTGTTGTTTTCTATTTTTCATGATATGATGCACCATAAGCAACAACGGAAGCGGGAAAAAGAACACGCAGCAACCGGTTGATCTACCAACTGAAGGTAGCAACTCAAAAAGTTGCCGTACCCCCTTGCTTATCTCATAATGCACCAAGGACGGTGTAAACCTTTAAGTGTGTGGAGGTCGTCCGACCAGTCGGTGCTTTTGGGTGACATGTTTCTAATCTCAACACTTTTGCATTTCATTTTTAGGCCTTTTAGGATTTTTAGTTACATTTTCTTATTTTTTCATATATGTACATAATAAGCTTAGTCAAAATCATGATATTTTCCAAGGATTTATTCTATAGGGCATCCCAATTGATTTGTGTGAAAACTTTTCATTGAACTTGCTTGAATTATATACATATTGTGGATCCTGCTTTTGAGCTAAGAACACACAACCTTGGGAGTTTTGAGCCTAATTGCATGGTTACATCTTATAACCACTTATTTTCCTTCTTGTGTGCATTGTTCTCTTTCTATGATTGTAATCTTTGATTTGTTTGATTCTTTATGTCCATTGTTTTGTGTATTCATGCATTTATATGATTGAGGCCATCACATTCAACATTTTCCATCATTATTTATTCACCACATTTAATCATTAATTATATACATATACATACTCAGCGATAATTTAATTCTTATCACAGCCATTCGGCTCATACTATACATAGCACTTCCACCATCATCCTTAGCAAATCATACAATCATCATTACTCATCATTCATCATTGATTCTCACTTCATTACTAGGCATACTATAAGAATTTATGACTTAAAGGATGAAAATGGAAGCTCAAAAGTCTGAAATTCGGCTTTAAAAACTCAAAAATCAACTTTTGCTAAGAATGGGGTCACGCGTGTGTGTCGCCTATGCGCACGCGTGAAAGCGGAAAAAGGAAGTGACGCATGAGTGTCATCCATGTGCACGCATTGGAAGCAGAAAGGTAGCGCGACCCGTACGCATGGGTGCGTTTTGTGCTCCTCACACAAAACCGACACAGTACCAGCGTAACTCTCTGGATTTTCTACTAGGAACCTACATCAATACTGTGATGCATACGCGTCGGCCAGGCGCACGCGTGAGAGAGTAAAAATCGTGAGTGACGCGTGCGTATCGGGCATGCGTGTGCGTCATAGTACGTTTTCTTAAAAATTTTACTAAGTTTGGAAAAAGCTGCAGAATTTCATTTTTATACCTCAGACTTCCGCCAAACATAACTTCTTCTACAAATTTTTTTTTTCAACCATTTCTGAACCGTTGGAAAGATAGTTGAATAAACTTTCATAAAAATCTGATTTTGAAGAATTCCTAACTCCGAGGACCAAGTTATAGACCGCCAAAGGTGGTCAAAAATTAGTTTTTACCCAAAAATAGAATTACCAATTCTTCCAATGTTCACAAGCCAAATTCATTTCCACCCATCCAAATGACCACAACCCAACCACTAATTACACTCAACCAAAACCAAAGCTACCTCATCTACACAATTCAATTCAATTTCGTCACCTTCCACTCCTAAATTACTAATTTCTTATTATTCTTCACTCCTCCCATTTATTCACACACTCAACATTCAATATCCATTCAATCTCATAAGATATCACATAATACACACATCACTTACCTTCCTTACCTCTTTCTGGCCTCCGGCCCAAATTCATAATTTTAATGCATATTCCACAAATCAATATTCATCTTCCAATTCATCAAATTCTCAACACACCAAACATACAAATTCACATATTAGCACCAACTATTTACACAATCCAAACTAAATCCTAGGGGCATCTAGCCTAGGAATTCTCATCACACCACTGACGTCAGGATTTTTGGCCAGTAAAGAATTTCATAAAAACAGTCGCGTTGTAGATATAGTCTCTAAACCGACATAAATCCCTTCGTATAAACGTTTTGGTTGTCACAAGTAACAAACCCCTTTAAAATTGATAACCGAGTATTTAAACCTCGGGCCGTCTTCTCAAGGAACTGCGAGGAAGTATGTTCTTATTATTGGTTATAAAGGTTGTAATCGGGGTTTAGAAGGTGAGAAGCAATTGATTTAAATGACGAGTGAATTAAATGGAAATTAAAAATAAATAAATAAATAATTGTAAAACAACTTTTGGCAAGATAAGGGAAATTAGAAGTCCAACTTAGTTATCCCTCTCAACAATAATGAAAGTTGTATCTTAATTCCACTTGGTCAACCTTTTTCAGGGCAAAGGAAAGTCAAGGGACTAATTAAATTGACCTTTGAATCCTAATTATTTCTTAAGAAAAGGTTGGGATTATTTAAGTTCAGCTCAATTAGCAAGACAACGATTATCAATTATGTTGAGTTTAATAACTGTTGAGTTGCTGATTTCTTAAACAGAACCAAAAGGGAAAAAGTAAATTTGCTGAAATAATAAAAATATCCTTAGATAGGAAGCAATGGCAACTTAAATCAAAGAGAACAATCATAGACTGAAAATACCTCAATTATCATTAATTCAAATAACAATCTGTGACATGGAATAATTCATAATCAAATTATAATAATCAATTCAAATGTTGGAATAAATAATTGTAGAACTAAAATAAAAGAACATTTAAACCTGGATCCAGAGTTACTCCCAAAACAAGAAGAAGTCCTAAATCCTAAGAGAGAGAGAGAGAGAATCTCTCTCTAGACTAAGTCTAAATCATAGAAAACTAGAAATTGGCGAGCTCTCTGAATGGATGCTTTCCCCCACTTCTTAACCTCTGGTCTATGCCTTTTGGACTTGGATTTGGGCCAAAAAGGGCCTCAGAACTCGTTATGAGCGTTTTCTGCAATTTCTGGTGCGTGGCCTCTGTCACGCGTCCGCGTGGATCACGCGGTCGCGTCATTCGGAGCTTTTCCTTGCCACGCGGTCGCGTCAGTCATGCGACCGCGTCATGTGCATTCTGCTTAAGGCGCGCGGTCGCGTTAGTCATGCGGCCGCGTTGCTGCTGATTCGTGCTTGGCACGCGATCGCGTGGTCCATGCGATCGCGTGGATACCAGTTTCCTTAAAGCTCCGTTTTGCTTTCTCCTTTCCTTTTAGTATGTTTCCTTTTTCATCCTTTAAGTCATTCTGCCTTAGAAAATCTGAAACTACTCAACACACTAATCACGGCATCGAATGGAAATAAAGGTAATTAAAATAATTAATTTTCAAAGCTTAGGAAACATGTTTTTCACAATATGACATAATAAGGAAGGGAAAGTAAAACCATGCAATTAATGTGAATAAGTAGGTGAGGGATTGTATAAATCACTCAAATTAAGCACAAAAGATCTCATGAAATATGGGTTTATCAACCAGACGGTACTTGAATAAAACTTTAACCGTACCTTAATGATGGCGGTTCACACCAAACTTGAATTCTCTTCTCCAAGGCCCACAAGCTTAAACCTCCACACCAAAGTTCCACAAGCAAATTAAATCTTCCCATTGTGCACCAAAATTACCAAATACACTAACATAACCAATTTCACATATATACATTAATCTAGGTTTCATAAAAATGATAAATCACAAGGATTGAAGGGTTTTTTAACTTAACCCACTAAAGTTTATGATGAATATCACCCATGGCTCGTACTAGAGCACTCCTAAACAACCAAAATCATAAAATTACTCAATACCCATAACCATACTAGAGCGATGCGTGGCCGCAAACGGCTTGTCAATCGGAGTTCCAGATCAAAAGTTATGGCGATTTGAAGTTTGATGGAGTTAGGATTTTCTCTCTTCTTCCTCTCTTCTCCATAGCTGCGCCCACACCCTTTCTTTAGGGTTAATGGGCTGAAATGCTCATAACTAAGGTTTATATATGTTAGGTCTTGGGCCCACTTGGGTCCGGTTCAGATGATTTAACCCGTTGGCCTAATTTTGGGCCAAAACATTTAAGATTAGAGTTTTAAATCATATTTTAAATATTTCTATCTTCCCAAATTATAAATTATTATTTCTTAAAATTATTCACTTCTAATTAATTTTCTCAGCCACAGTACTGGACAGATCGCAGCCAGTACTGCCGGTCAAATTTCTATTGCAGATTTTTATTCAGAAAACTATATTTTCTAACTCAGAAAAATTCACTGAGTCGATATATCATATTTAAAATTATCAAATTCCAATTGCTAAATTTTCTAACTATATTTACTCTTATTTAATTTATTATTTAATTAATTACGGTTTGATCGGGTTTTACAATCTCTGGCAACCGTGCCAAAAACTTGGTGCACGAATCCCCACACTTCGTACAGCTGAGCGAGTCAGGGTCGATCCCACGATGATTGTTGTTTAAAGCAAGCTATGGTTATCTTGTAGATCTTAGTCAGGTGAATAGGAGATGTAGGTATATTGTCTAATTTCATAAAAGAAAATAAAGACGAATTAACTAGGTTAATATGTTTACAATGAGGAGAAGATGGTTAAGGCTTGGAGATGCTTTGTTCTTCGGGATTAATTTCGGTCTTATGTCTTCTTCAACTGTGAATGATTTCTTCTATTGCAAGCTGTATGTGATCAACATCGATTGAGAGGTCGCCAATGCTCCTCTAGATCTGAATCCATGGTTAGTGTGGATCCATTCTAATTGAGGGTGAAGCTCCTGCAGCCTATTCTCCTTAACGATCCTACTCAAAATGCCACAGACAAGGTCGAATCTTCCGGATCAGAGAATGCTGCGCCTTTGGGTTTTAACCTCTACCACAAAGACTCTAATCTCCTAAAACCTTGGCTGAACTGGTGTCTCGAGAAGTCCCCAACGAAGTCATGGATTAGCCGTCTAAGAGATATATAATCAAGCTGGTGGTTCAATGCTTTCCAGTTACGTATTCACACGAACCAAAGAAGAACATGGGTGGTTGTCAGGCATACGGTCTTAGAATGAAGAACGAAGATACATCTTAGAATAGAGAATCAAACACAAATTAAGAAAGAACAGTAGTACTTTATTAATCCATAAAATTTAGCAGAGCTCCTCCCCTAAACCTAGGAGGTGTAAAAGTCTTCAAATACTAAATTAATGACTAAGGATTATATTAAGAAGGGTAAAACATACTTTTAGTGCTAAAATCCACTTCTAGGGCCCACTTGGTGAGTGTTTTGGCTGAGTTTGATTGAGATCTAGGTGCTAAAAGGCCTCTAGGGTGTTGAACGCTGGCTAGAGGGTCCTTCTTGGGCGTTGGACGCTGGTCACTTCTCCTTTGAGCGCTAGATAAAAGAATAGGGCAGGAAACTGGCATTGAACGCCAATTTTGGGCCTTCAATTTTGAAGCAAAATATGGACTATTATACATTTCTGGAAAGCTCTCGATGTTAGCTTTTCATATCCATTAAGAAAGCTTCATTTGAATTTCTGTAGCTCCAAAAAATCTCTTTCGAATGCAAGGAGGTCAGATCCAGACAACATCTGCGGTGCTTTCTCTATCTTTGAATCAGACTTTTGCTCTAGCTCCTCAATTTCAGCCAAAAAATACCTGAAATGGCATAAAAACACACAAACTCAAAGTAGAATTTAAAAATGTGAATTTTACACTAAAACCTATGAAAATATAATAAAACCTAAACAAAACATTCTAAAAATTATATGAAAATGGTGCCAAAAAGCGTATAAAATATCCGCTCATTAGTTGGTGATGTGGTAAGGGTATGGCCATATGATTTAGTGAGTTTCAATTGAAATGATGGCCTCAATCATACTAAATGCATTCACAATATCAAATATCAGATATAAAGAATCAAGTAAATTCAAGATCACAATCATAAAAGGAGTATAGCACACAAGAATAAAGATTGTGGTTGAAAAATGCAGCCATGAATTAAGGTCCAGTAACTCACAAGGTTGCTTGTTCTAGCTCATTCCTATACTTCACAAAATATTTCAACCAAGTTCAGAAGCAATTTCTCTAATCAATTCAATGGAATTCCCTTAGAAATTTTACTTAGAGATTTTTTTGTTGTTTTTACCAATCTTATTCCTTATGTATGTGCTTATGATGTGTTGGATACAGACCAAAATTCTTAGCTCTTTCCTAGTTTCACTATCAAAAAATCAATCATGAGCATTTAGGAAAATAAACATGATCTAGGTGCTTTCAACTATTCACAATCATCCAATCACAACCACTATCCATAGCATATATACTAACTAAAATAAAAGGCAATATATACTAACTAAGATAAAAATCATGCCATACTAGAAATAAAATAAGAGATGAACTATGATATATACAATCATTCAAAATAAAAGTGGGCAATGTAAAAGTCAAAAGTAGCAAATATCCACAAAGTTCTAACATCTCAAAGCAAAATAGAATATAAGCAGAAGCAAAACATAATGCAAAGTATTTGGAAGTAGAAATTTACGGCCCAAAAGTGTTGCAAATCCTCCACCCACACTTAAATGTAGTACGGTCCTCCATGCTATCAAAAGTGTCAGTCAACGGGAGAACCTAAAGGTCAGCCGCCTACATCTTAGTGTCTGCTACCTGTGTCTCAGCCTCGGCCTGGACCTCAACTGCAGTATCAGCATCCTTAGCCTCTGAAAGCTCCTCAAGAGTGTCCAATGCTTCTATCATTCGGTCTCACTCTCTGTTTTGCAGCTTGATATTTTCATATCTCTAGTTCAAGTGCCACTTTAAGCGCTGTAGATGAGCTAAGATCTTGAGCCCGAGATCCCGAGTCATGGGGCCTGAGAGCTTGACGATATAGCTTTCGTTGGTTGGCTCGGCTCTCCAGTGGTTGCTTTTCTCTTCGTTTTGTTCATAACACCCGCGGCTAGGTCATTCTTTAGCCAGTCACCATAAGGGATGTACAAGTCCTTGTTAGCTAAGGTGGGTGGATAATCATCTTGTTCCCACTCAAGGCCAGCTTTTGCAATAAATTTTAGTGACCATAACCGGAAAGGTAGCCATTCAATCGAGAGATCCCGACACCTTCCACATTGAATGCTTGATAACCTTAGGCAAATTCACTGGCTCTCCTTCTAATACAATCCAAACCAAAATAGCCATCTCCCATGCGATAGTCGTCTCATGAGTAGTCAGTATAGAATATTGATGATCGGATTTTTGTATGGTTGATTCAAGAAAAACCGTCGGTTAAGAATTCCTTCTCGGTAAAGGAGAGATAAACTCGTTGCAAGTATAGTTCTCAACCAACAAGTAATGTCCGATCGAAGTTTAAAATTTCTAATTATAACGGAGAGTCTTTCAACCTCGGGTCGTCTTCCCTAGGAACTAATGCCAAGGGGTGCACAATTTTGGTTGCAAGTAAGCAAAGGGTTTTCAATGATTGAGAGAAAACAAAATAAAGAAAATAAAGAACCAGACAAAATTGCAATTAATAAACTAATGAAGGAATAAAAGAACTACGTATATAATTTGAACAAGTAAAACTATAATGTAATGAAAAAGTAGTTTAAAACATAAATGAAACCTTGGCTTGGGATGAGTTATGGAATCCCTTCCTTGCCATAACCATAACTATGATATTTATGATGGATTAATCTCACAAAGTCAACCCTTAAAATTGAAGGATAAGTTAAGTTAGCATAATTGTTATGAATCCACAAATCCTAACTAACTTACCAAACTAGTTAATAAAAAGCTAGCGTTGGTGGAAACAATAACAACTAACAACCTAAGAATTATCACTAAATGTTGGACATTATAGCTTTAGTAATCCATACTCTAATTTTTCCCAAGCCAAGGGGTGGAAATTACCCCATAATCAATTGGCATTTCATCAAACACAGAGGGCATAAACATAAAACATGGCAAAATTGGTAAATTGATGAAAGCTATGAACCATAAATGATCAAAATCAACATAAGCAACTCAAACAAACATCAAATTCATTAACAAGAGCTTAAAATTGCAAAACTATAAAAATAACTTCAAATAGAGGAAAGTGTAGGACAAGATAGTGCAACAAAAGAAAAGATGAAGGAAATACTTACAATGATATAGCAAATTCCAAAGCCAAAATCAACTATAAATGCTACAATGTAGATGGAATTGAAAACCCTAGGAGAGAAAATAAAGAAAACCAAACTACACTACTCCTACTCCTACTATATGTATTTTTCTAATCTAAGTTGGATCCCTTTCATATGTGTTGAAACTCCCTTGATATAGCACTTCATTTCATCCTTGAGCCTTAAACAATTGGGCCAAAAGGCCCCAGAAATCGCGCAGCACGTGACTTTTTAATGGAAGCATACGTTGGTACCTGTGCGTACGCACAGATGTGTGCGTATGCACACTCGGCTGAAAGTTGACCGGTGCGTACGTGATGAGCGGATAATTTATACGCTTTTTGGCATTGTTTTTAGTATGTTTTTAGTATCTTTTAGTTAGTTTTTATTATATTTTTATTAGTTTTTAGTTAAAATTCACTTTTCTGGACTTTACTATGAGTTTGTGTGTTTTTCTGTGATTTCAGGTATTTTCTGGCTGAAATTGAAGGTTCTGAGCAAAAATCTGATCCAGAGACTGAAAAGGACTGCAGATGCTGTTGGATTCTGACCTCCCTGCACTCGAAGTGGATTTTCTGGAGCTACAGAAGCCCAATTGGCGCGCTCTCAATGGCATTGGAAAGTAGACATCCTGGGCTTTCCAGCAATATATGATAGTCCATACTTTGCCCAAGATTTGATGGCCCAAACCGGCGTAGAAAATCAGCATCAGAAATTCCAGCGTTAAACGCCGGAACTGGCATAAAACTTGGAGTTAAACGCCCAAACTGGCATGAAAGCTGGCGTTTAACTCCAGAAAAGGTCTCTACATGAAATTACTTCATTGCTCAGCCCAAGCACACACCAAGTGGGCCCGGAAGTGGATTTTTCTGTCATTTACTCATTTCTGTAAACCTTAGGATACTAGTTTACTATTTATAGGACCTTTTGACATTGTATCCGTACCTTATGACTCCATGACATTTTTTACACGTTTCTTGTGTACCTTCCACGGCATGAGTCTCTAAACCCCATGGTTGGGGGTGAGGAGCTCTGCTGTGTCTTGATGGATTAATGCAATTACTACTGTTTCTTATTCAATCATGCTTGCTTCCATTCTAAGATATCACTTGCTCTTAACCCGGATGAATGTGATGATCCGTGACACTCATCATCATTCTCAACTATGAACGTGTGCTTGACAACCACCTCCGTTCTATTTTAGATTAAGTAGATATCTCTTGGGTTCTTTAATCGGAATCTTCGTGGTATAAGCTAGAACTGATGGCGGCATTCAAGAGAGTCCGGAAGGTCTAAACCTTGTCTGTGGTATTCTGAGTAGGACTCAATGATTGAATGACTGTGACGTGCTTCAAACTCCTGAAGGCGGGGCGTTAGTGACAGACGCAAAAGAATCACTGGATTCTATTCCGGCCTGAACGAGAACCGACAGATGATTAGCCATGCTGTGACAGAGCATCGGGACGTATTTTCACTGAGAGGATGGGAGGTAGCCACTGACAATGGTGAAACCCTACATACAGCTTGCCATGGAAGGAACCTTGCGTGTTTGATAAAGACAACAGTAGGAAAGCAGAGATTCGGAAGATGGAGCATCTCCAAAACCTCAGCCTATTCTCCATTACTGCAAAACAAGTACCTTTTTCATGTTCTTTTGCTTTTTACAATCAATCCTGATAATTTCTGATATCCTGACTAAGATTTACAAGGTAACCATAGCTTGCTTCAAGCCGACAATCTCCGTGGGATCGACCCTTGCTCACGCAAGGTATTACTTGGACGACCCAGTGCACTTGCTGGTTAGTTGTGCGGGATTGCAAAAGTGTTATTGTAATTTCGTGCACCAAGTTTTTGGCGCCGTTGCCGGGGATTGTTCGAGTTTGGACAACTGACGGCTTATCTTGTTGCTTAGATTAGGACTGTTTTATTTTTGTTGGTTTAGAGTCTTTTAGTTGAGTCTAGTTTCATATTTTAAGTTTGATGTCCATTGCATGCTTTTGTTTTTCTTCTAGTTTTTCGAAATTGCATGTTCTTAGTCCCTTTTTGATTCATAAAAATTCTAAGTTTGGTGTCCTCTTTGTGTTTTTCCTTTAAAATTTTCGAAAATTAGTGTTTGATTTTCTAAAAATTTTAAGTTTGGTGTCTTTTTGTTGTTTTTCTCTTTCCTCTTTTTAAAAATCAAATCTTTTTCAAAAAAACTTTTCAATCATATCTTTTTAATTGCTGTTTTCAAAATCTTTTTAATTAACTAATTGATTCAGTTCTCAATTTGCTTTGATCTTATTTTTCTTTTTGATTTTCGAATTTTTTGTTTTATTTTCCTTTTGTTTTATTTTATTTTTATTTTTTTGGTTAAAAAAAAAAAAACAAAAACAAAATTTATCTCTTTGCAATCATTATCATTTCCCTTTTGTCCATTATGGACTCAAGTGGAATTAATCAGTCCAAGAGGACTCTGGGGTCATATGCTAACCCCATTACAGCTGCATATGGGAGTAGCATCTGTATACCTCCCATCAAAGCAAGCAGCTTTGAGCTAAACCCTCAACTCATTATCATAGTGCAGCAAAATTGCCAGTATTCCGGTCTTCCACAGGAAGAACCTACTGAGTTTCTGGCACAGTTCTTACAAATTGCTGACACAGTACATGATAAAGAGGTAGATCAGGATGTCTACAGACTATTACTGTTTCCATTTGCTGTAAAAGATCAAGCTAAAAGGTGGTTGAATAACCAACCTACAGCAAGCATAAAGACATGGAAACAGTTATCAGACAAATTCCTGAATCATTTCTACCCTCCAAAGAGGATGACACAGCTAAGGCTGGACATCCAAAGCTTTAAACAAGAGGATAATGAATCCCTTTATAATGCCTGGGAGAGGTATAGAGGTATGCTTAGAAAATGCCCCTCTGAAATGTTTTCAGAGTGGGTACAGTTAGACATCTTCTACTATGGGCTCACAGAAAAAGCTCAGATGTCTTTAGACCACTCAGCTGGTGGATCTATACACATGAGGAAGACAATTGAAGAAGCTCAAGAGCTTATAGACACTGTTGCTAGAAACCAATACTTATATTCTAGCAATGAGTTCGTTCCAAAAGAGGAGGTCATGGCATTAGTCACTGATCCTAATCCTCAAGAACAGATGAATGAGCTTAATCAACAATTGCTCCTGATGACAAAACAGTTAGCAGACTTTAAAGAAATGCTCCATGATACTAAAGTTGCTAACAAGAACATAGAACTGCAGTTGAATCAAGCAAAACAGCAAATATCTAAACAGATAACAGAAGGATGTCAAGCAGTTCAACTAAGGAGTGGGAAAACACTGAACACCACTGCTCAAAGGAGCAAGAAGCCAAACAAAGAACAATTGACAGAGGATAACCAAACCACTGTTCAAAATCCCTCTGAGGACAATAAGAGCCCAGAGAGGAATATTATTGGCGTTCAAACGCCAGAAAGGGAAGGAAAGTTGGCGTTAAACGCCCATTCCTTGCCCAGTTCTGGCGTTCAAACACCAGAAAAGGGGGAGAAGTTGGCGTTTAACGCCCAATCTTCACCCATTCCTGGCGTTCAAACGCCCAAGGAGGATCAGGCACCTGAGAGTGCTAATAATTATCCCTCTAACAAGGCTTCTTCAACCACTTCTGTAAGGAATAAACCTGCAGCATCTAAGGTTGAGGAATATCAAGCCAAGATGCCTTATCCTCAGAAACTCCGCAAAGCGGAACAGGATAAGCAATTTGCTCGCTTTGCAGACTATCTAAGGACTCTTGAAATAAAGATTCCGTTTGCAGAGGCACTTGAGCAAATACCTTCTTATGCTAAGTTCATGAAAGAGGTCTTAAGTCATAAGAAGGATTGGAGAGAAACTGAAAAAGTGTTTCTCACTAAAGAATGCAGTGCAGTCATACTAAAAAGCTTACCAGAAAAGCTTCAAGATCCTGGAAGCTTTATAATACCATGCACATTAGAAGGCGCTTGCACCAAGACAGCCCTATGTGATCTTGGAGCAAGCATCAATCTAATACCTGCATCCACTATCAGAAAGCTTGGGTTGGCTGGAGAAGTCAAACCAACCAGGATATGCCTCCAACTTGCTGATGGCTCCATTAAACACCCATCAGGCATAATAGAGGACATGATTGTCAAGGTTGGGCCATTTGCCTTTCCCACCGACTTTGTGGTGCTGGAAATGGAGGAGCACAAAAGTGCAACTCTCATTCTAGGAAGACCATTCCTAGCAACTGGATGAACTCTCATTGATGTACAAAAAGGGGAAGTAACCCTGAGAGTCAATGAGGATGAGTTCAAGTTGAATGCTGTGAAAGCAATGCAGCATCCAGACACACCAGATGACTGCATGGGCGCTAACATTATTGACTCTCTGGTAGAAGAGATCAATATGACTGAAAGCCTGGAATCAGAGCTTGAGGACATCTTCAAAGATGCTCAACCTGATCAAGAAGAACTAGAGGAAGTAAAGGAATTTTCGAAAATTCCTCAGGAGGAGGATAAACCTCCCAAACCTGAACTCAAACCTCTACCACCATCTCTGAAATATGCATTTCTAGGAGAGGGTGACACTTTTCCAGTGATTATAAGCTCTGCTTTAGATCCACAGGAAGAGGAAGCACTGATTCAAGTGCTAAGGACGCACAAGACAGCTCTTGGGTGGTCCATAAGTGATCTTAAGGGCATTAGCCCAGCTAGATGCATGCACAAGATCCTATTGGAGGATAATGCCAAACCAGTGGTCCAACCACAGAGGCGGCTAAATCCAACCATGAAGGAGGTGGTGCAGAAAGAGGTCACTAAATTACTAGAGGCTGGGATTATTTATCCTATTTCTGATAGCCCCTGGGTGAGCCCTGTCCAAGTTGTTCCCAAAAAGGGAGGCATGACAGTGGTTCATAATGAAAAAAATGAACTGGTTCCTACAAGGACAGTCACAGGGTGGCGTATGTGTATTGACTACAGAAGGCTCAATACAGCCACCAGAAAGGATCATTTTCCTTTACCATTCATAGACCAAATGCTAGAAAGACTAGCTGGTCATGACTATTACTGCTTTTTGGATGGCTATTCAGGCTACAACCAAATTGCAGTAGATCCCCAGGACCAAGAGAAAATAGCATTTACCTGCCCTTCTGGCGTGTTTGCCTATAGGAGAATGCCTTTTGGTCTGTGCAATGCACCTGCAACCTTTCAGAGGTGCATGCTCTCTATCTTCTCAGATATGGTAGAGAAATTTCTGGAAGTCTTCATGGATGACTTTTCAGTATATGGAGACTCATTCAGCTCCTGTCTTAACCACCTATCACTTGTCCTGAAAAGATGCCAAGAGACTAACCTGGTTTTAAACTGGGAGAAATGTCACTTTATGGAGACTGAAGGAATTGTCCTTGGGCACAAAATTTCAAGCAGGGGAATAGAGGTGGATAAGGCAAAGGTAGAGGTAATTGAAAAATTACCACCACCTGCCAATGTTAAGGCAATCAGAAGCTTTCTTGGGCATGCAGGATTCTACAGAAGGTTTATAAAGGATTTTTCAAAAATTGCCAAACCTCTAAGTAATCTGCTAGCTGCTGACACTCCATTTATCTTTGATAATGAGTGTCTGCAGGCATTTGAGACCCTGAAAGCTAAGCTGGTCACAGCACCAGTTATCTCTGCACCAGATTGGACATTGCCATTTGAATTAATGTGTGATGCCAGTGATCATGCCATTGGTGCAGTGTTGGGACAGAGGCATAACAAGCTTTTGCACGTCATTTATTATGCCAGCCGTGTTCTAAATGACGCACAAAAGAACTACACAACCACAGAGAAAGAGTTACTTGCAGTGGTTTATGCCATTGACAAGTTTAGATCCTACCTAGTGGGATCAAAGGTGATTGTGTACACTGACCATGCGGCTCTTAAATACTTACTCACAAAGCAGGATTCAAAACCCAGGCTTATCAGATGGGTGTTGCTTCTGCAAGAGTTTGATATAGAAATAAGAGACAGAAAAGGGACAGAAAACCAAGTGGCTGATCATCTGTCCCGAATAGAACCAGTAGCTGGGGCGTCCCTCCCTTCTACTGAGATCTCTGAGACTTTCCCAGATGAGCAACTCTTTGCCATTCAGGAAGCTCCATGGTATGCAGATATTGCAAATTATAAAGCTGTGAGGTTCATACCCAAGGAGTACAGCAATGTGCAAAGAAAGAAATTAATTTCAGATGCAAAGTACTACCTCTGGGATGAACCATATCTCTTTAAGAGATGTGCTGACGGAGTGATCCGCAGATGTGTACCCAGAGAAGAAGCACAAAAGATCTTATGGCATTGCCATGGATCACATTATGGAGGACATTTTGGAAGTGAGCGAACAGCCACTAAAGTCCTCCAGTGTGGCTTCTACTGGCCTACTCTCTATAAAGATTCCCGAGAGTTTGTGCGTAACTGTGACAGTTGCCAAAGAGCTGGTAACCTGCCTCACGGATATGCCATGCCTCAACAAGGGATATTAGAGATAGAATTGTTTGATGTATGGGGGATTGACTTCATGGGGCCATTCCCACCATCATACTCAAACACTTACATTCTGGTGGCAGTGGACTATGTATCTAAGTGGGTAGAAGCAATTGCTACACCCACTAATGATACCAAGACCGTGCTGAAATTCCTCCAGAAACACATCTTCAGCAGGTTTGGTGTTCCCAGAGTACTAATCAGTGATGGGGGCACTCATTTCTGCAATAAACTGCTACACTCTGCTATGGTTAGACATGGAATTAGCCATGAAGTGGCAACTCCGTATCATCCACAGACAAATGGGCAAGCAGAAGTCTCTAACAGAGAACTAAAAAGAATCCTAGAACGGACTGTGATAGCCCGAAGAAAGGATTGGGCAAAGAGCTTGGATGATGCTCTGTGGGCATACAGAACAGCGTTCAAGACTCCTATAGGCACCTCTCCATACCAACTGGTGTATGGGAAGGCCTGTCATTTGCCTGTGGAACTGGAACATAAAGCCTACTGGGCAACCAGATTCCTAAACATGGATGCTCAGTTAGCTGGTGAAAAAAGATTGCTTCAGCTAAATGAGCTAGAGGAGTTCAGACTCAATGCCTTTGAAAATGCTAAAATTTATAAGGAAAAGGCAAAGAAGTGGCATGACAAGAGATTGTCAACCAGAGTCTTTGCGCCAGGACAAAAAGTTCTGCTCTTCAACTCCAGGCTCAAATTGTTTCCAGGAAAACTCAAATCCCGGTGGAGGGGTCCGTATGTGATTACAGGAGTGTCACCATATGGATATGTTGAGCTTCAGGATATTGATTCAGACAGAAAGTTCATTGTTAATGGACAGAGAATCAAGCATTATCTTGAAAGCAATTTTGAGCAGGAATGCTCAAGATTGAGACTTGAGTGATTCTTAGCAGAAGTCCAGCTAAAGACAGTAAAGAAGCGCTTGCTGGGAGGCAACCCAGTCATTAGGAGGGTATATGATTAGTTCTTACAAAGGCAAGGATCAAAAATGAAGGAATTCACAGAGTTACAGTAGGATTCAGCTCAAAAGGCAGAGAAAATGAGCTTACTGGCGAAAAAATGCCAGTAAGGGGCATTTTGGGCGTTAAACGCCAGAATGGGTACCATTCTGGGCGTTTAACGCCAGGAATGGTGCCATTTTGGGCGTTAAACGCCAGAATGGGCACCATTCTGGGCGTTTAACGCCAGGTGTGCAGCATCCTGGGCGTTCTGAAAAAACACCCAGTGACAAAGGATTTCTGGCGTTTAACGCCAGCCAGGGCACCTGGCTAGGCGTTAAACGCCCAAAAGGGGTAGCAAATGGGCGTTAAACGCCAGAATGGGTGCCATTCTGGGCGTTTAACGCCAGAAAGGTGGGGGGACCACATTTTTGTTTTCAACTCAAATTTTTTCAAACTTTCCTCTTTTTAACCATACTCTTCTACATAAATGCACTTCAACCTTTCATCATTCACTTTCAAATCTTCACAAATCAAAACCATTCTTCAAATCTATTTCAAATTAATCCCAAATCTTCTTCAAAAACTCACCCTTTTCTCAATTTCTTTCCATATCTTCTCAAATCTTCTTTCTAATTTTTATTTTTTCGAAATCTCTTCTCCCCACCCTTATAAATTCACGTTTGGAACCCCCTTTGCCCACACCATTCGAATTTCCTCTTCCTCTCTCTTTCTCTCTTCTTTCTTTTCTTTTGCTTGAGGACAAGCAAACCTCTAAGTTTGGTGTGCTTTTCCGTGATCACTAAGCCAAGATTCATCAATATCATGGCTCCTAAGGGAAAACAAACCAATTTAAGAGGCAAGAAAGAGAATAATCCAAAGAATCTTTGGAATCAAGAGAAGTTCTTAACCAAAGAACATGAAGACCATTATCACAAAATAATGGGTCTGAGGTCAGTGATCCCGGAAGTGAAATTTGATCTGAAAGAAGATGAATATCCGGGGATCCAAGAGCAAATTCGAAACAGAGGATGGGAAGTTCTAACCAATCCTGAGACAAAGGTTGGAAGGAACATGGTTCAGGAATTCTACTCAAATCTGTGGCTAACAGATAAGCAGAGAATGACTGGAACCGCTTACCATACCTACAGAACCATGGTCAGAGGGAAAGTTATGTACTTGCATCTGGACAAAATAAGAGAAATCTTCAAGTTGCCTCAACTGCAAGATGATCCTGACTCCTTCAATAGGAGGATGGTGAGAGTAGATAAAGGGTTGG
The DNA here is from genome assembly GCF_014773155.1 of Arachis stenosperma. Taxonomy (NCBI): domain Eukaryota; kingdom Viridiplantae; phylum Streptophyta; class Magnoliopsida; order Fabales; family Fabaceae; genus Arachis; species Arachis stenosperma. The sequence continues at coordinate 57,840,784 of NC_080386.1, forward strand.
ATCAAGTTCTAGAGGACATATGCCTCCCTAGAATTAAGTGGATAACCAATTCAAAGGGTGTCCCAAACCAACTCAAGAGGGGTGACCTCAAACCAATTGCAAGAGGTTGGCTAGACTTTATTGGGCGTTCCATATTGCCCACTAGCAACCGTTCTGAGGTCACCATCAAGAGAGCAGTGATGATTCATTGCATTATGCTTGGAAAAGAAGTGGAGGTTCATCATGTGATTGCTTGTGAGATCTACACAATTGCAAATAAGAATTCCACTGAAGCCAAATTGGCTTACCCAAGCTTGATCTCCTTGCTCTGTAAAGAGGCTGGGGTGAAGATGGGAGTAGATGAGTTCATACCCATTGAACATCCAATCACCAAGAAGTCAATAGAGGGACAAGTGCAAGACAACTCTATCAAAAGGAGGGCGCATGAGTTCCTCCCTGAATTCCCTGAAATTGGCTATTGGGCCAACCTAGAAGCATCTATTAACAAGTTGCAAGAGACTATGGAGCAAATGAAGGAAGAACAGCAGAATCAAAACTGCATGCTCTGCAAATTGCTGAAGGAACAAGAGAAGCAGGGGCGTGAAATTCAAGAGATGAAACGCCAAAAGCTCTCCTCCCAAGCTGAGGGAGCATCCACTTCTCAAAATCAAGGTTGATTGAGTCCTAACTCTGTGAAAACCTCTATCATTAGGAGCCTATTTTTTTCGTTTTTTTTATTTTATTTTGTTTTTCTATTTCTAGTTTCATCTTATATTTATTTTCTGAGTCTTGTTCTTAATTCATAATTAATAAAATTAAAGTTTATGCCTTAAAGCTATGAATGTCTTATGAATCCATCACCTCTCTTAAAAGAAAAATGCTTTAATCACAAAAGAACAAGAAGTACAGGGTTTCGAAATTTATCCTTGAAACTAGTTGGATTAGTTTGATGTGGTGACAATACTTTTTGTTTTCTGAATGAATGCTTGAACAGTGCATATGTCTCTTGAATTTGCTGTTTTAAGAATGTTAAAAATTGTTGGCTCTTGAAAGAATGAGGAGAAAGAGAACTGTTATTGAGGATCTGAAAAATCATCAAATTGATTCTTGAAGCAAGAAAAAGCAGTATTCAAAAAAAAAATTCGAAAAAAAAAGAGAGAGAAGAAGAAAAGAAAAAGAAAGAAATAAAGTTGTGAACCAAGGCAAAAAGAGTGTGCTTAAGAACCTTGGACACCTCTAATTGGGGACTCAAGCAAAGCTAAGTCACAATCTAAAAAGGTTCACCCAATTATGTGTCTGTGGCATGTATGTATCCGGTGGTAATACTGGAAGACAGAGTGCTTTGGGCCACAGCCAAGACTCATACACTAGCTATGTTCAAGAATCATCATACTTAACTAGGAGAATCAATAACACTATCTGAGTTCTGAGTTCTCATAGATGCCAATCATTCTGAACTTCAAAGGATAGAGTGAGATGCCAAAACTGTTCGGAGGCAAAAAGCTACTAGTCCCGCTCATCTAATTGGAGCTATGTTTCTTTGATATTTTGGAGTCTATAGTATATTCTCTTCTTTTTATCCTATTTTGATTTTCAGTTGCTTGGGGACAAGCAACAATTTAAGTTTGGTGTTGTGATGAGCGGATAATTTATACGCTTTTTGGCATTGTTTTTAGTATGTTTTTAGTATCTTTTAGTTAGTTTTTATTATATTTTTATTAGTTTTTAGTTAAAATTCACTTTTCTGGACTTTACTATGAGTTTGTGTGTTTTTCTGTGATTTCAGGTATTTTCTGGCTGAAATTGAAGGTTTTGAGCAAAAATCTGATCCAGAGACTGAAAAGGACTGCAGATGCTGTTGGATTCTGACCTCCCTGCACTCGAAGTCGATTTTCTGGAGCTACAGAAGCCCAATTGGCGCGCTCTCAACGGCATTGGAAAGTAGACATCCTGGGCTTTCCAGCAATATATGATAGTCCATACTTTGCCCAAGATTTGATGGCCCAAACCGGCGTAGCAAATCAGCATCAGAAATTCCAGCGTTAAACGCCGGAACTGGCATAAAACTTGGAGTTAAACGCCCAAACTGGCATGAAAGCTGGCGTTTAACTCCAGAAAAGGTCTCTACACGAAATTACTTCATTGCTCAGCCCAAGCACACACCAAGTGGGCCCGGAAGTGGATTTTTCTGTCATTTACTCATTTCTGTAAACCTTAGTGTTCTGGGGGTTACCTGAAACGTGTAGCTCGGTCGTCTGGAGAGGCCCGAGGTGGGGGTTCAGGGACCCGAGCTCGATATGTGGAGTGGTTGGTGGTTGTACCTGCAATGACACTCCGATGCTTAAGTTAGCATGGGTCCAAGCAGATAAGTGTAGAATGTGGAATGAATGAAATACCTGGGTGCTCCAGTGTATTTATAGTAGTTGGCCGTGATCTTCCCTGGATAAGATATTCTTATCTTATCTTATCTTTGGGAGTTTTATCTCTATCTTTGTGGAACCGCCCTTTCTAGGCCCTTTCGGCCTTTAGGTTTTGGGCTGCGTTCCTTTTGATGGGCCTTCCTTTGCTTGATTGTCCGAGGTCCGACCTTTAGGCCTGGGCCTTAGGGCGAGGTCGGACCTTTTCATGGATTTGCCGAGTTGGAGGAGCCCGGTCAGGGTATGAACAGTGCCCCTGTCCGAGTTCGTCCTTTTTGGGAGGTCGAGCTCGGGCATAGTAGTTTTTCAAAATTCAAAAATGGCCGTTTCTGCATTTATTGTATTTTACCGTTTCTCCTCGATTTCCGTTCGGGCTCTGTGAAGGCTTTATTTATTTGCTCCCTTCCTTTTTCTTCGTTTATTCTGTTCCTTTCTTGTTTTTTCTAAGTTTCGCCATCTCCTTTTTCGAGCACCGCTTCTCTTTCTTTGTTTCTTCTTCCCCGAATCTTTCCGTGTGTCTTTCCGGGGTTTCCTCTGCGCCGCCGCTTCGTTCTCCTTGCTTCGGAGCTCTTTGCCTTTGTTTTCTTTGCTTTGGAGCTCTTCGCCTTCGTTTTCTTTCTTCCAGGTTTGTTCTTCTGTTTCTATTTTCTTGTGATCATATGCTTCTGTTCTTTGTGTGGCTCTTGTTTGTTTCTTTATGCCTGGGTTGCCCCGAAAAGAGGCGCCGCCATTGCTTTGTTTGTATATATGGGGGGGTTCTTTTTGTTTTTCTGGTACTTTGTTCCGGGTTGCCGCATTTTCTTTGTTGGGTTTTTGTTTCTTGCTTGGCTGAACGGGTTTTTCGCTGTCTGCTTTATGTGATTTTTGCTTGCTTTTGTATTTCTTCTTTGTAGGTAAGAGTTTTATGTCTCGAAAGGTTCTTCAGGCGATGTCGACCAAGATTCCAAGTGGTCTTGGTTGGGTAGTCCCTCTTCCTCTAAAAGTCCCTTCTGTGGTAGATTCTGAATATTTGGCTAGGTTCCGTAGGCACTGTAGCATATGTGAGAATAGAGAGTCTGAGAGGGATTATGAACTAGTAGCCCCGGATTCCGAGGAGAGAGTTTGCTTCCCGCCTTTAGATAGTTCCGAGAAGCTCTTCTTTTATGCTTATGATTGTTTTTTCTCTAAGCTGAGTGTCCGACTTCCTTTTACCGACCTGGAGTCCGAGGTGTTGTGGTCTTGTAACCTTGCCCCTACGCAGCTCCATCCAAATTCTTGGGCATTTTTAAAGTTGTTTCAACTTTTGTGTCAGTTTTTGGGCGTCGCTCCCTCTATTTCTCTTTTTTCCTACTTGTTTGTGTTGACGAAGCCGGGGTCGGGTGGAGGGAAGGTGTCTTGGGTCTCTTTTAGGGCTAACCAGGGGAGGAAGTTTTGTACCCTTTATGATGAGTCCTTTCACGATTTCAAGAACTTTTATTTCAAGGTCCGGGCTACTGGAGACGTCCGACCTTTCTTTCTGGATGAGAGTGGGGAGCCTTCTTTTCCTCTTTGTTGGCAGGAGAATGTAGTGTCTGCTAAGTATACTTTTGAGAGTCTAGATGAGGTTGAGCAGGCTTTTGTGGGTGTGGTGAGCAGTTTATGGGGTCGGGCACCTCACTTGGATACGAAGAAAATGTTGGGAGATCCAAGCCTTCTCCGTTCCGAGTTAGGTAGTTTCCCGACCTCTCCGAGATTCTTCTTTTTTAGTATTTTGGTTTTGCTTGTTTTTGGTGGAATTTCTGTTGTGGTAATCCTTTTCTTTTTATTTCTGCAGAGATGTCTTCTCAGGCGGATTCCAAGAAGTTCCTCCGTCGGACGAAGAAGTCTGTGGCTGCTCGAAACATCGAGGCTGGGGAGGCTTCTGCCCGATCTTCTCCGCAGAAGACTACCGTGGGTGTTCAGACTCGGTCGAAGACTATTCCGACTCCCCAGTTCCGAGCTATAAATCAAGACCCTCCGACCTCCGGGCCTGCTACCTCTTCTCCTCCCCCGTTCTCGGGTCCTCCTCCCAAGAAGCAGAAGACCTCTCAAGAGCTTGCGGGTTTTAACGATAAGGATTTCGATGCTCTTGGTTGGATTGAACAGCATATTCTCCCTCAGACTTTTATTTCTACTGATGACGTGTCTATGGAGCACCATTTTCAATATATGGCGCGGAGTTGTGTTCGGATGGCCAGTCTTCATGCTGCTATTGCCCGGGAGTTCAAGAAATCCCCCATTGGTGCGACCAGCTCCCGACTTGAGAAGGCTCAGTCTGAGTTTGAGAGGATTAGTGAGCTGAAGGCTGCTAGGATTACTGAGCTGGAGGCCTCTCTGGAGAAAGAGAAAGCTAAAGCTACCGCGGCTGTGGCGGCAGCGAAAGCATCTGAGGAGATGGCGAAGGCGGCGACGGAGAATTATACTCGGGTATACGCCGAGCTTGTGGAGACAAAGGAGAAGTTGCAATCTGCTCGGGATAATTTTTACGAGCTAGAGGGTCATGTGGCCAAGGGTATGGATGCTATGTTTGGCAATTTGAAGGATCAGGTCCGGGTTCTTGCTCCTGACCTGGATCTGAGTTTGTTTAGCACGGATAACGTTGTTGTGGAGGGAAAGATTGTTCCTGCTCCCAACGAGGATGAGGTTTCGGTGTCCGACCTTAATGTTCCGGTTGCGAACCCGACTTCACCTTTGGCCGGGGATGGATCTGGTGTGGAGGTTTCAAACCGAGATGATGGTGCTGTCAAGGCTGTCCCGATTTCTATGGTTCTTCCTCCGCAGCCTTCTACCGATGTGGAATCCGGAAAGGACCTTGATTCTCTGTAATCTTTTATTTTTGGTTTTTTGCCCGGCCTGTGGGCTCTTTTGTTTTTGGATGGTTTCTGTGAACGCTTTGGACGCTTTTCTGCCATTAGCTACTTGTAGTAACTTTTTAGCTTATTATGCGGTGTTTTGCTTTGACTTTTGTTCCGCTTTTATGCTTTTTAGTTTTTTTTGGATAACAACTTTTTAGCCAGCGCTTGAAACTTCGTTTTTATCCTTTCCTTCGATTTCGTTTCTTCGCTTGTACTTTTTTAGTTGTTTTTGGATAACAACTTTTTAGTAAGCGTTTTCGAAACTTCGTTTTAACCTTTCCTTTGATTTCGTTTCTTCGCTTGTACTTTTTAGTTGTTTTTGGATAACAACTTTTTTAGTAAGCGTTTTCGAAACTTCGTTTTATCCTTTCCTTCGATTTCGTTTCTTCGCTTGTACTTTTTTAGTTGTTTTTGGATAACAACTTTTTAGTAAGCGTTTTCGAAATCTTGGCTTTTGCCGTTTTTAAGGCTTCTTTCTTGGATCCGGGCTTTTTCTCGGACCTCGGGCGTTCGAGTACCTCCCTTTGTTGGGTCCGACCTTGTTTGGTCGGCCTTTTAAGTTATTTTTGCAATCTCTTTTTATTTGGCTTTTTGAGCCTTTTCAGAGTTGCTTTATAACTTCTCACATTAATTTGAACCTCGTCGCTTTATCTTTGCCGACCTCGTGTGGTCTCTTGGCAAATGATTTTTTGCGTTTTGCCGAGCATAAATTAATGCGCCTTGGCGGGGTACTTTCCAGGACTTGTTTCATTTATGAGGAAGGAGAAAAGAAAATAGAAAAATTTGATTAGTATTAAAAAAGAAGGAATATTTACAGAGTGTTTACCCTTGACTAGGTCGGGTGTCTTTATTTAACCGGGTGTCTCATGAAAAAACTCTTGTAGGGAAAAAGAGTACACCTCGGGTTAAATTTTTCTAGCTGTAGTACCGTCTTAGATTGCAGGCGTGCCAGGCCCTGGGCAGCTCATTGCCTTCTAGGTCGGATACTTTGTAGTAGCCTGTCCCTAAGACTTCTGTTACTTTGTAGGGTCCTTTCCAATTTGCAGCTAGCTTTCCTTCTCCCGACTTTTGTGTTCCGATGTCATTTCGGATTAGAATTAGGTCGTGAATGGAGAAGCTTCGCTTTATTACTTTCTGATTGTATCTGAGTGCCGTTCGCCGCTTTAAGGCTTCTTCTTGGATTCGGGCTCTTTCTCGGACCTCGGGGAGGAGGTCGAGTTCTTCCCTTTGTGCCTGCGGGTTACCTTTTTCGTTGTAGAAGATGGTTCTAGGTGACCCTTCCTCTATTTCGATAGGAATCATTGCCACCATCCCGTAGGCTAGTCGGAATGGTGATTCTCCCGTTGTAGAGTGTGGAGTTGTCCGATATGCCCATAGCACCTGGGGGAGCTCTTCGGCCCATGCCCCTTTGGCTTCTTGGAGTCTCCGTTTTAACCCGGCCAAGATAACTTTATTTGCAGCCTCTGCTTGTCCATTGGCTTGTGGGTGCTCGACTGAGGTGAATTGCTGTTTGATGTTTAGTTCGGCCACCAAGTTCTGAAAACTTGTGTCTGTGAACTGTGTTCCATTGTCTGTTGTGATGGAGTAGGGGACTCCGAACCTTGTGACAATGTTTTTGTATAGGAATTTGCGACTTTTCTGAGCCGTAATGGTGGCTAAGGGTTCAGCTTCGATCCACTTTGTGAAGTAGTCGACCCCTACTATGAGGTATTTGACTTGCCCCGGTCCTTGGGGGAACGGGCCGAGTAGGTCAAGTCCCCATTTTGCGAAGGGCCATGGTGCGGTGATGCTGATAAGGTCTTCGGGTGGTGCCTTGTGAAAATTGGCGTGTTTTTGGCAGGGGGGCATATTTTCACAAATTCCGTTGCGTCTCTTTGCAAGGTCGGCCAGTAGAACCCGGCTCGGACTACTTTTTTGGATAATGCCCGAGCTCCGAGATGGTTCCCACACATGCCTCCGTGGACTTCTTCGAGGACGTTCTTTGTTTCTGAGGTCGGGACGCACCTAAGGAGGGGATTTGAGAATCCTCTTCTGTATAATACGTCGTGAATTAGCGTATAATTCTGGGCGTCTTTCGTGAGTCTTTTAGCTTCCTTTCTTTCGGCGGGAAGAGTTCCCGACTTCAGGTAGTTGAGTATGGGGGTCATCCATCCTTGCTGTTGGCTGGATATATTTAGCGTTTCTTCCCCTCTTAGCACGGAGGGAGATTGTAAGGTTTCCTGGAGGAGACTTCTGTTGTTGCCTCCGGGTTTGGTGCTGGCAAGCTTTGAGAGGGCGTCTGTACGGGCGTTTTGTTCCCGAGGTATGGGCTGGATCTGTATTTCTGAAAAGTGGCGTAATTGTGCCTGTGTTTGGTCCAGGTATTTCTTCATAGTTGGGTCTTTGGCCTGGTAGCTTCCATTTACTTGTGACGTGACGACCTGGGAGTCACTGAAGATCGTGATTTTCTGGGCTCCGACCTCTTCGGCTAGCTTTAGACCTGCTAGTAGGGCCTCGTATTCGGCTTGATTGTTTGAAGCCTGGAACTCGAATTTTAGGGATAGTTCTATCCGCGTTCCTTGGTCGCTTTCGAGTATAACCCCGGCTCCGCTTCCTGTTTTGTTTGAGGACCCGTCGACATACAGCTTCCATGAGAGTGGGGTTCCAGGGGTTTCAGTGTATTCTGCGATGAAGTCGGCTAGATACTGAGATTTTATGGCAGTCCGGGCTTCATAGTGGAGGTCGAACTCGGACAGTTCCACCGCCCATTGTAGTATTCGTCCTGCCAGGTCTGTTTTTTGCAGGATGTGTCTCATGGGTTGGTTTGTCCGGATTTTGATGGTGTGGGCTTGAAAGTAGGGACGGAGCCTCCGAGCTGTGAACACTAGGGCGTAGGCGAATTTTTCTATCTTCTGATAGTTTAATTCGGCCCCTTGTAGTGCTTTGCTTACAAAGTATATGGGGCGTTGTCCTTGGTCATTTTCTCGTATTAACGCTGAAGCGACTGCTCGATTTCCAACCGAGAGGTATAGTACGAGTTCTTCTCCTTTTAGAGGTCGGGTTAGGATTGGTGGTTGTCCGAGGAATTCCTTGAATTCTTGAAAGGCTTTTTCGCACTCCGGGGTCCATGAGAAGGGTTTCCCTTTCTTCAAGAGTGAGTAGAGAGGTAGTGATTTTATTGCTGATCCTGCCTAGAATCTTGATAGGGCGGCTAGCCTTCCATTCAGTTGTTGTACTTCTTTGACACACGTCGGACTCTTCATATTGAGTATCGCTTGGCATTTGTCCGGGTTTGCTTCGATGCCCCTTTGAGTCAGCATGAAGCCTAAGAACTTTCCGGCTTCTGCGGCGAAGGTGCACTTTGTCGGGTTAAGTCTCATGTTGTGTTTTCTGAGGGTGCCGAAGATACTGGTGAGGTCGGTCAGCAAGTTTCCGTCTTCTTGTGTCTTTACCAGCATGTCGTCGACGTACACCTCCAGCTATAGTCCGATGTGCTCTGAGAACACTTTGTTCATTAGCCTCTGGTAGGTTGCCCCTGCGTTCTTCAGCCCGAAGGGCATTACTACGTAGCAGTAGTTTGCCCTTGGGGTTATGAACGAGGTCTTTTCTTGGTCGGGTTCGTACATCGGGATTTGATTGTATCCCGAGTATGCGTCCATGAAGGAGAGATATCTGTAGCCTGAGGCTGCGTCTACCAAGGTGTCGATGTTTGGTAGTGGATATGGGTCTTTGGGGCAGGCTTTGTTGAGATCCGTGTAATCGACGCACATCCTCCATTTTCCGTTAGGCTTTTTTACCAGGACCACGTTTGCGAGCCATAGGGGGTATTTTACTTCCCTAATGAACCCTGCATCTAGCAGTGCTTGTACCTGTTCTTCTATTGCTTGCATGCGCTCGGGTCCGAGCTTCCGGCGTCTTTGTTGGACCGGTCTGGATCCCGGGTATACTGATAGCTTATGGCACATCAGGTCGGGGCTTATGCCTGGCATGTCGGAGGCTTTCCATGCGAAGAGGTCGGAATTTCCCTTTAAGAGGGTTATGAGTTCCTCTTTTAGGCCTGCCTCAAGGTTTGCTCCTATGTTTGTTATTTTTCAGGTGTGTTCCCAATTTGGACTTTTTCGGTTTCTCCCTCTGGTTGTGGCCGAAGATCTTCTCGGGCTTGAACTCGTCCGAGTTCTATTGTGTTGATCTCTTTCCCTTTTAGGCTCAGGCTTTCGTTGTAGCATCGCCGCGCTAGCTTTTGGTCGCCTTTTAGGGTAGCGATTCCTTTTGCGGTAGGGAACTTCATACAGAGGTGTGGGGTCGAGACTATTGCTTCCAATCTGTTTAGGGTTGGTCGCCCAATGAGGGCATTGTATGCTGAAGTGACGTCGACTATAATGTAGTCGATGCTTAATGTTTTAGATTGCTCGCCTCTTCCAAAGGTAGTGTGTAGCGAGATGTATCCTAAGGGATGGATCGGGGTGTCCCCTAGCCCAAATAGGTCGGTGGGATAGGCCTTTAGCTCTCTTTCTTCAAGTCCGAGCTTGTCGAAGGCGGTTTTGAACAGGATATCTGCCGAGCTTCCCTGGTCAATCAGGGTTCGATGTAAGTTGGCGTTTGCTAGGATAATGGTGATTACCATTGGGTCGTCGTGCCCGGGTATTATCCCTTGAGCATCTTCTCGGGTAAATGAGATAGTAGGTAATTCAGGCAGGGGACTGTCTTCTCGGACATGATAGACTTCTTTGAGGTGTCTTTTTCGTGAGGATCTGGATGTTCCTCCGCCTACAAAACCTCCATTTATCATGTGTACGTGCCTTTCGGGGGTTCGCGGGGTTTGTTCGGCCCGACCTTCGTTATCTCCCCGCCTTCTCTTCCTGGTCTCTTCTCCTTTCTCTGCTATGTATCTGTCGAGTTTTCCTTCTCTGGCTAGCTTTTCTATAACATTTTTTAGGTCGTAGCAGTCGTTAGTAGGATGACCGTAGAGTTTGTGATATTCACAGTACTCGGACCGATCTCTCCCCGCTCTCTTGTGTTTTAGAGGTCGGGGCGGGGGGATCTTTTCGGTGTGGCATACTTCTCTGTAGACGTCTACCAGGGAGACTCGGAGGGGGGTGTAGTTGTGGTACTTCCGTGGCTTGTCCGAGTTGGGTTCTTCTTTCTTCTTCTGTTCCCGATCTCGCTCTCGGAGTGGGTAGGTTGATTCCTTCCTAGAAGAGTCTCTTAGCTGGGAGGTTTCCTCCATGTTGATATATTTTTCTGCCCGCTCCTGCACCTCGTATAGGGAGGTCGGGTATCGTTTGGATAGGGATTGGCTAAACGGTCCCTCTTTTAGGCCGTTTGCTAGTCCCATGATGGCTGCTTCGGTGGGTAAGTGTTGTATGTCCAGGCAGGCTTTGTTGAATCGCTCCATGTATTCTCGGAGGGTTTCTTGGTTACCTTGTTTGATCCCGAGTAGACTGGGGGCATGTTTTGTCTTGTCCTTTTGAATAGAGAACCTTGTTAGGAATTTTTTGGTCAGGTCTTCGAAGCTGGTGATTGATCTTGGTGGCAGGTTGTCGAACCACTTCATGGCTGTCTTGGTGAGAGTGGTGGGGAAGGCTTTGCACCGAATCGCGTCGGAGGCGTCGACTAGGTACATTCTGCTTCTGAAATTGCTGAGGTGGTGACTTGGATCGGTGGTGCCATCGTAGAGATCCATATCGGGTGGTTTGAAGTTTCGCGGTACCTTCTCCTTCATGATCTCTTGCGTGAAGGGATCATGGTTGCCTTCGGGGGTGGTGCCGCGTTCTGTCCGGCCTTTCAGGTTGGCCTCTATCTTCCGCAGTTTTTCTTCCAATTCTCTGCGCTTTCGAGTCTCCCTCCTCAGATCTTGTTCAGTTTCTTTCTGTTTCCTTATGTCCTTTTCGAGTTGTTTCAGTCGGTTTTGTTGTGCCTGGACTGCTTCTAGAATTTCCGAGCTCTTTTCTTTTTCGGGATTTTGTGGATCTTTGTTTGGGAGTGATGTCTTTGGGTGATTCTGTTTGTTTCCTCCTGGAGTGCGTGGTGACAGTGGGCTGTCCGGACGTTCTCCGGTGTCAATTTCTTCCTCTTGTTCAGACGCAGCGCGGTCATTATTGTGAGGGTCGTCCGCCATGGTAGGGGAATGACTTCCAGGTCCCCGGCAACGGCGCCAATGTTCCGGGGGTTACCTGAAACGTGTAGCTCGGTCGTCTGGAGAGGCCCGAGGTGGGGGTTCAGGGACCCGAGCTCGATATGTGGAGTGGTTGGTGGTTGTACCTGCAATGACACTCCGATGCTTAAGTTAGCATGGGTCCAAGCAGATAAGTGTAGAATGTGGAATGAATGAAATACCTGGGTGCTCCAGTGTATTTATAGTAGTTGGCCGTGATCTTCCCTGGATAAGATATTCTTATCTTATCTTATCTTTGGGAGTTTTATCTCTATCTTTGTGGAACCGCCCTTTCTAGGCCCTTTCGGCCTTTAGGTTTTGGGCTGCGTTCCTTTTGATTGGCCTTCCTTTGCTTGATTGTCCGAGGTCCGACCTTTAGGCGTGGGCCTTAGGGCGAGGTCGGACCTTTTCATGGATTTGCCGAGTTGGAGGAGCCCGGTCAGGGTATGAACACTTAGGATACTAGTTTACTATTTATAGGACCTTTTGACATTGTATCCGTACCTTATGACTCCATGACATTTTTTACACGTTTCTTGTGTACCTTCCACGGCATGAGTCTCTAAACCCCATGGTTGGGGGTGAGGAGCTCTGCTGTGTCTTGATGGATTAATGCAATTACTACTGTTTCTTATTCAATCATGCTTGCTTCCATTCTAAGATATCACTTGCTCTTAACCCGAATGAATGTGATGATCCGTGACACTCATCATCATTCTCAACTATGAACGTGTGCTTGACAACCACCTCCGTTCTATTTTAGATTAAGTAGATATCTCTTGGGTTCTTTAATCGGAATCTTCGTGGTATAAGCTAGAACTGATGGCGACATTCAAGAGAGTCCGGAAGGTCTAAACCTTGTCTGTGGTATTCTGAGTAGGACTCAATGATTGAATGACTGTGACGTGCTTCAAACTCCTGAAGGCGGGGCGTTAGTGACAGACGCAAAAGAATCACTGGATTCTATTCCGGCCTGAACGAGAACCGACAGATGATTAGCCATGTTGTGACAGAGCATCGGGACGTATTTTCACTGAGAGGATGGGAGGTAGCCACTGACAATGGTGAAACCCTACATACAGCTTGCCATGGAAGGAACCTTGCGTGTTTGATGAAGACGACAGTAGGAAAGCAGAGATTCGAAAGATGGAGCATCTCCAAAACCTCAGCCTATTCTCCATTACTGCAAAACAAGTACCTTTTTCATGTTCTTTTGCTTTTTACAATCAATCCTGATAATTTCTGATATCCTGACTAAGATTTACAAGGTAACCATAGCTTGCTTCAAGCCGACAATCTCCGTGGGATCGACCCTTGCTCACGCAAGGTATTACTTGGACGACCCAGTGCACTTGCTGGTTAGTTGTGCGGGATTGCAAAAGTGTTATTGTAATTTCGTGCACCAGTATGCACAGGTACTTGTGCGCATGCACACATGGAAATTCTTCTTTGTGCGCACGCACACTTTGCTGTGTGTGCTTTTCCTTGTTTTCTTCATGTTTTCTCCCTTGTACATGCTTTCTTCCAGTTTTGGCTATCCATTCTTGCCTCTAAGGCCTGAAATCACTCAACAAACATGTCATGGCATCAAATGGAATGGAAGTGGAATTTAATTGCTTAATTTAAGCACAAAAACACATGTTTTCACATTTGGGTTCTATTTAGGGATAAAACACAAAAGTATGCAATTTTGGTGCATAAGTGTAGGTTTATGTGATAAAATCCACTCAAATCAAGCCAAAATATCTCATCAAATATGGACTCATCAATTCCCCCACACTCAAACAATAACATTTCCTCATGCTAAACCAAACAATGAGAATGATCAAAAGGAAACAACTTATTGAATGCAACTACCTATATGCATGCAAGTATACCATATACATATATATATATATATATATATATATATATATATATATGTGGTTCCTATCGATTTGGTGAAAATAAATAATCAAATTCCCAAGCAAGTATATGAACATATAGGGCAAAGCAAAGAAATAATCCAATGCAAGCAAAATCTAAAGAATTGATTCAAGTTTCAAAATGAAGCAACTTGCAAGAATGCATGATAAGAGATATGGAAACATAAAATTGAGCAATTGAACCATCACTAGGTTTGTATACACTCTAATCACTCGGTGTTTAGGGTCAATTCACTCAAGTCTCCTCTAATCATGCTTTCAAAGATTTGCTTTTCATCTAACAATCAAGAAATATATGATGCATGAGTGCAAGTATCATGAGGTCTTTAGAGCTTGTAATGGGGTTAGGGTTAAGGTAGGATAAATATGGCTAAGTGGACTAAGGAATTGGATCTTTGATTAGCTCAAGTGTCCAACTCAACCTATATTAACCAAATCACAAACTATGCAACCTAACTTCCCATTCCTTTTGATACACATTCATGCAGCTCTTTCATCCAAATCCACATATGCATTTCTTGTTCATTCTTTTTCTTTTCTTTGGGGCAACCTTTGTCCCATCTTATTATTTTCTTCATTTTATTTTTTTTCTTATTCTTTTTCCATGACAAATGCATATGGTTAAAGCAATTTGATACATGAATGTGCACCCATTTTCCAAATTTTCAATGAATACCCAAAAATAAACATTTTCTCTACCAATGCTTCCCAAAATTTCCCCTACACTTAAATAGAACACACTCTTCAACCTAAGCTAATCAAATATGCAAGTCAAGGTAATTCATGATTTTCCGCTTAGGGTTGTGATGTGCTAACAACTAGAACAAAGGGGATTAAAAATCCCAAAAGGGGTTAACAAAGGTAGATGCAAGGGTAGGTCCATATGGGTGAGTGAGTTTAATTCAAAGATGGCCTCAATCATGCTAAATGCAATCAAAATATCAAACATTGAAAATAAAGAATCAAGCAAAACCAAGATTACAATCATAGAAGGAGTATAGCACCCAATGAACAAAAATAGTGGTTAAGATGTGTAACCTCTCATTAAAGCTCAAAAACTTACAAGGTATTTTGTTCTATCTCTCTTCTATGTTCCATAAAAAATCATTCAAGCAAGTTTTAAAAACAATTTTCCAAATCAATTCAATAGAATGCCCTTGAAACAAAATTCTTGAAAATTTTTGTTGTTTTTCACCAAAATTATTTAATATATCTGTATGTATGTATGTTGTGATGGATGCAATTTCAAAATCTTTCCTAGTTCTATTCCTAATTTTCAACATCGCAAAAACTAACATGAACCATTAGGACAAAATTGAACTAGGCACTATGCTATTCACAACATCCAATCACAACTTCTAGCTATAAAATATATACCATGCAAAAGATGCAAAATGCAATAGATATAAACTATGAAGAAAATGCAATGCAACAATCAAAAACACTCCAAATATCTACAGGAAACATAATAAAAGAAAACAAAAAATGAAGGGCAAAGTGTTCAGAAAAGAAATTTTTCACCCCAAAAATGGTGAATCCTCCCCCACACTTAAGCGTTGCACGATCCTCCATGCACGAACACAATCCTGGGAGAATGGCTATGAAGCTCCACCTTCAGCTGGTAGGCACCATGGGCTCCGGGTTGCTGTATAAATAAATGAACAACAATTGAGGAAGAATTTATATGAGTGTGGTATGATATAAGACAATGTGGGTCTTCCTAGTCTGCGCACGACTTAGAACACACACATTGACCGGATAGAATGGTAACCACAGAAACAAAAGAAATAGCATGTTCCTCAATTAAGTGGCCTAGGTTGCAAGTGAAGAAAAATAAGATATAGGGCACAAACAAACCTAGATAGCCACAACTAAAGTGAATCGAGTATATGAGATATTGGATATTGAAATTGTGCAAGTGAAAATGCAAATTGATATAGAAGCACAATGAACAATAACCAATCTAATACAAACAGAAAACTCCTTATTCATCATAAAACATAAGGATATAGTAAGATACTTATAAAAAGTGACAAGCCTAATAAAAAACAAGTTGAGTCACTCAAACAAATACAAAGCATTATCAAGGAACAAACACCGGTCATGTGATGAATTTAACATGAAAATCATGATGAACAAGTAATCTCAACTCAATTCACTTAATTCAATGCACTTACATAATTTATCCTAGTGGTATAGTCAAAACATGAGTTATCAAACCCACTAGGTACTAGTAACCTTAGACAAAGTATAAGTTCATTGGTTGAAATTTCAAACAACAGTCAACCCGATCAATATGAAACAAACACTTGCAACTTATAAAAAAAAAAACAACTAAAGTAAAACTAATATACTTATTAAAATGAAAATGAGGTGCAATGAAAACTAAGCAAAACAAGTAGAAAAACATGGAAAAGCAAGAAAAGAAAGGGATGGGGGGTGGTTGAAAGTGCATTTGGGCTTAAATGGAAGAGAAATAAAAATTTTGCCTAAAACAGCACTCGTGCGTACGCACAGGGAGGTGTGTGTAACGACCCAACTTCTAGCATGTCTAGATCATACAAGAAATTGAATGTTACCAACTTGTTTTTCCTTTTTGTATTATTAATTAATAAATATAAGCTTGTACATTGTTAAAACCCCACAAATTTTACAAGTAAATTTTTTTTTTAAAACAAGAATAATTTAAAGCCGCATACCTTCCATATATCAAGGGATAATTAAACATTCACATACATAAAACAAAAGATAATAGAATATGGAACAACACACTATAATATACATCATGTTACAGAAGTGGCTCAATTATATAAGCATAGAGCTATAGTACAGCACCCCTAAGTCAGTGACTCATATAGCATATACATATATATACATAAGACGCCCCAGGGCCTGACCTGACCAAAAGCCCCTAAGCTGGCACCCAGGCTAGCCTAACTCTATGATATGCCTATTCCCTCTAATCGTGCTAACAAAAGTGAGGGAGACACTCTAATGTACTGAAGTTAGACTAGGCGTCTCAAAAAGTCTCCTCAATCCTGGTCCAGAGTACCTCATGGAAAACCACCGGGCGAATGGTGATGCTCGCCTGCTGGCGCCTCGCCTGGCTTATCGTCATCACTGGCAGAGGAGATAACTATGAAGTTTGGATCTTCCTCTGGATCTTCTTCTTCCTCGTCCTCTTCTTCTGCCGGAGTGATAGCAGAAGAATCACTGCTGGCCACAGGTACCATAAAAGGATAGCTACCAAACGAAATACAGTCGGGAGAAGGAGGTGGCGCCTCCATGATCTGATCATACTCATGTCCCTGCTGCTCATCAAAGACAGGAGGCTCGATCGGCTCAGGTAAAGGATCAAGCTCGGGTGGCAACACAGGAACACCCCACTCATCAAGGACAAAAGGTGCGGGAGGTGCCTCATGGATAGGCTGGGCAGGTATAGGCTCATCAGGTGGAGGAGGATAGTCAGGTGGAGGTGGCATCTGCTCCTCAGGATGAGGTATCCCAGGTCCGCCGGGGTGTAACCAAGATAAAGGAAAGTCATACGGTGCATCAGGATTAAAGTATGCTATCCTAATAGGGTACTGGAAAGGTCTACCACGAACTACATAATTACGGATACGAGGTACCGCACAGTAGATGTAATACTTGCCGCGCACCGGGTCCTCGTGGATGTACGGTGGATCAATCTCGTAGAATAGGACTGCCGTGTCCATCTGTAGAGTTGTAAGGGGTAAGAACTGGGGAGTTCTTAGTAAGGTCGGGGTTTACAGTTAAGTTCATTTATAATGTCCGTGGTCATAGAAGTATAAATAAATATAGAGTAATATGTACATAACAGCAACATAAACTAACACATGAACAAGAGAGAAAATAGGAAGTAAATGCACATTCACACATTAATATGCAATCACACAGTTATGCTCAAACAAACAAGGAATATAACAAGAACACAAGAAGATAAGCAATAAATAATGCACAAACAAGTATGATGCATGTCTGTCGCTACTGCAGGTAATGAGCTCATTTGTCGGTTTCGACTCGCACCTGACGCAATCCGACCCTCCAAGTCAGATAAGGCCTTCCCAGAACTTAATCCCAGATTAAGTACCGCATACCCTCTACCAAGTGCTCTCGACTTGCAGGGCTGGTATTTGCTCAGGTCTCAATATACCGCAGGTATGCGAGTCAGGCCTCTACCAAACATTCAGCTTGCAGGGCTGGTACTACTCTACCGCAGCCTGGCTGGGAAGCAACATCACAATACGGGCGTCCCCGCACAACATTCACAAGCATTGCCCAAAGGCTCATAATTCACATATAACCATACTTTCCATCACTTAGAAATCATCATAAATCAAGCATTACAACATCACAGAAAGCTCATTTTACAATTCTTTGTTTACTCTGTAAGGTCAGGTACACAGCTATATCACTTTTAACTCCTTTTCTTTTTAACATAAACACAAGTTTCAAAATCTTGTTTCTTTACCTCGTATACCTCTATATCTTCTCTTATACCTCTTCTTAGGTGTTTAGTAAAGGAAATTAGAGAATTCTGGACTCAAAACTGCCTTCCTGAGGCTTTTAGGAAAAATTGTCTTTTTATCAATATTTTATTATTATTAATAAAATAATATTATTATTAAAATAATATTATTAATAATATATTAATATTTTATTATTAAAATAATAATATTTTATTTAACTTTCAAAAATTGCATTTTGACCTCCGAACTTCTTGGAAATTGCACTTTGACCTCAATAACTTTTAATAATTGCACTTTAGCCCCTCAACTTTTGATTAATTAATTTTGAGCCCCAAACTTTTTAATAATTGAATTTTGACCCCAAAACTCCATGAATACACGTTTTCATGTTCTTCCAAAAACCAAAAACATTTTTTCAAAAAGTTCAACAGATTTTTGCTTGATTTTCAGCTAGTTTTTCAATCTTTTCGGAAATCGATTTGAACCCGATTTTTATCAAACCAAAGAGAAACTTTTTAGCCATCAAATACACATCAAATAAGCATCAAAAATCATGATTTTCATGGCTGGAATGTCACGTTTTCCAGCAGCACCAACAGCCACTTCAAAACCATCATAAACATGATTTTCAAGCATTAAACAACAAGATTTCATGATCAAACCATCACACAAACACCCAAAATCAAACCTCAAGCAACAAGATCTGATTTAACACTTCAAGAACACAGACAATCATTGATTAATTTACCAAACCTTACCTCCTTTGCTGCTGTCCAGGATTGCACCAAAAACAAGCTTCCAAAAGCACTTTTACGCCTATTTAACATAAAAAACAACTTTAGAATCTTATGAACCATGAAGGATGAAGCTTCATGATGATGAAAAGAAGGTTTTTCTCACCTTAAGGTAACTAGAAATCACGTTTTCTTGGTGCTTTTGGTGATTGAATAAGAGATCCTAAGAGAAAACATGAAGAAAACATCATTAGCTTAAGGAACCACCATGGCCGAATTTTCAAGGAGGAGGAGCAGCCTTCATACCTTGATTTACTCCATGAAAAATGACATAGAAATGAAGAGGAGGAAGAGGTGAACACTTTGGTAAGATAAGATTTTTGATAGGGGTTTCGGTTTGAGAAAGAGCGGAGAAAGAAGCTCAGGTGTTCATGGAAGCTTCATGGTTTTCTTTCATGGTGTTCTAAGCTTTTCCAAGAACAAAAATGATAGCCAAGCTGTCCAAGGGAGGCCGTGGCTTTTGGATGATGATTATCCAAAAGTTACTTGTCAAAATATCTCAGAAAAGGATAATTACTAAAGCTAGATGTATTAGAACTTAAGTAATTACACTGCTAATGGATAAACATTAAGTTACTTAGTGTAAATGACACTAGTAACTGGATAATCATTAGAATAAAAGATATATAATGAAGCATTAGCAGTTCTAAGTTCATCTAAGAATGCCGGTATTATCCGTTACCGGTAAATTTCTAGCTCAGTTATTATATTACTAAACATTGATCAACAATAATCACAGTAGAGAAGATAATAATATAATATTCTGAATAAAATAATAATATATGAATATTATATTAACATAATTTTTCTCTCGAAATTTGTGACCGGCTCGTCACATAGAGACTAACCACGGAAATCAGAATTTTGAAATTCGGGCCCGAAGTGGCTCAAAAACGCAACTCTTCGCGACGTGCCTACTTAGATTAGGAGAGGTGTCATGTGCAATCAAGCTACTGACTTAGCAGCTTGATGACGCAGCACCTGTGTAGTGGAGGTGCTTATATGCATAGAAATTCCTAAAAATTCTGTAAAAAAATTCTGTTTGATCCCGAAAAAGCGCTGTTTCGTTGGGGCTAGGCTGTTACATTCTACCCTCCTAAAAGAAAATTTTGTCCTCAAAATTTCAATTACCTGAAAAGAGAAACGGGTAGTCTGTTCTCATCTTGTCTTCCAGCTCCCATGTGTACTCTTCAGTCCCAGTTTGTCCCCATGCTACCTTAACCAATGATACTGTCTTGCCTCTAAGCTGTTTGTCACTTCGTTCCACAATCCTGACTGGTAGGGTTTGATATGTCAAGTCGGCTTGCAGCTGTACTGTCTCTAGTTGTAAGACGTGGCTTTCGTCGGGATTATACTTTTTGAGTTGTGAAACATGAAAAACATCATGAAGGTTTGACAAATAAGGAGGGAGAGCTACTTGGTATGCTACTGGACCGACTCTTTTAAGAATTTGAAAAGGACTTAAGTATCGTGGATTCAATTTCTTAGTCCTAAGAGCTCTACCTATTCCAGTCGTAGGTGTCACTCTTAAGAAAATATGATCACCTTCGTTAAATTCTAAGGGCCTACGCCTAATATCTGCATAGCTCTTTTGTCGACTTTGGGCAGTTTGAATCTTCTCTCGAATGTGCTTAATCCGTTCGGTAGTTTCTTGTACCAAGTCTGGCCCCAAAATCCTGCCTTCCTCCTTGTCATACCAGCATAATGGTGATTGACACTTTCTTCCGTAGAGGGCCTCACATGCTGCCATTTCGATACTCTGTTGATAACTGTTGTTGTAAGCAAACTCAATCAATGGCAAGTATTTGTCCCAGTTACCTTGTTGGTCCATCACGCAAGATCTCAATATATCTTCCAAGGTACGAATTGTTCGTTCTGTCTGTCCATCAGTCTGTGGGTGATATGCTGTGCTTAAGTGCAACTTCGTCCCAAAAGCTTTCTGTAGAGCTCCTCAAAATCTAGAAGTAAACCTTGGATCTCTGTCTGACACAATTGATGAAGATATTCCATGCAATCGTGTTATCTCCTGAATGTATAACCGGGCGAGTTTCTCCAAGCTGTGACCAATTTGAATTGGTAGAAAATGCGCTGATTTTGTCAATCGATCTACAATTACCCAAATTGCATCATGCCTGGCAGAGGTTCTTGGTAACCCAGTAACAAAATCCATCGTAATTTCTTCCCATTTCCATTGCGGTATCTCCAATGGTTGCAGGGTTCCAGGTGGTTTTTGATGTTCCACCTTAATCTTCTGGCAAGTGAGACACTTTGAAACATACGTTGCTACATCTTTCTTCATTCCCGGCCACAAGAACATCTTCTTCAGATCTTGGTACATTTTAGTCATTCTGGGATGGATAGAAAATCTGCTTTCATGAGCTTCGGTCAGAATGTTCTTTCTCAAGTCCTCCTGAGCAGGTACACAAATTCTGTTCCTATATCTCCATATTCCCTCTTTATCTTGGCATACCTCTTCCGGCTGATCTGCCTTCATCTGTGTTAACAATGCCAGCATTCCTGAATTCTGGGCTTGAGCTTGCTAAATAGCTATCTTAAAGTCAGATGTTAATTGTAGTTGCGCCATAACAATTCCTCTTGATGTCTCTCTCATTCCTAATTTTAGGTTTTCAAAGGCTGAGATCATTTCTTCTTCCTTGATCATCATCCAGGATATGCCCAAACTCTTCCGACTCAAAGCATCTGCGACTACATTTGCCTTCCCAGGATGATAGCTCAACTTAAAATCATAATCTTTTAAAAATTCCATCCATCGCCTCTGCCTCATATTAAGGTCTTTCTGATCAAAGATATACTTCAAACTCTTATGATCAGAGAAAACTTCAAATTGGGCTCCGTACAAATAGTGCCTCCAAATCTTAAGTGCAAAGACCACTGCTGCTAATTCCAAATCATGTGTCGGATAGTTCCTTTCGTGAGGTCTTAGTTGTCTCGAAGCATAAGCTACCACATTCTTATGCTACATCAATACACATCCAAGTCCCTTAAAAGAAGCATCACAATACACCTCAAAAAGTTCCTGTGGGTCTGGTAACACCAAAATTGGCGCCGTCGTCAACTTTTCCTTTAAAGTTTCAAAGCTTTCTTCACACTTCTCTGTCCACTCAAATGAAACTTCCTTCCTAGTAAGGCGAGTCAAAGGTAAAGCTATCTGTGAAAAACCCTTGATAAACCGCCGATAGTATCCTGCTAACCCCAATAAACTACGAACTTCTGTAACTGTCTTGGGTTGCTTCCATTGTACTACGGCCACGATCTTTAAAAGATCTACAGTTATACCATCTCGTGTGATCACATGTCCCAAGAATGCCACTTCTGTCGCCCAAAACTCACATTTCGACAATTTCGCATATAGCTTCCGTGCTCTTAATATTTGCAACACAATCCTCAAATACTCTCCATGTTCTTCTTCTGTCTTAGAATAGATGAGGATATCATCTATAAAGACTACCACAAACTGATCTAGATACGGACGAAAAATGCGTTTCATATAATCCATGAATACAGCAGGAGCATTAGTCAGTCCAAAGGACATAACCGTATACTCATAGTGACCGTACCTAGTTCAAAAGGCAGTCTTAGATATATCTGATTCCTTCACCCGGATTTGATGGTAATCTGACCGCAAATCAATCTTCGAGAATACTATCGCACCTCTCAGCTAGTCCATCAGATCATCTATCCTTAGGAGTGGATACTTGTTCTTGATTGTGATCTTGTTCAATTGCCGATAATCCACACATAACCTCATTCCACCATCATTCTTCTTTACTAGTAACACTGGAGCTCCCCATGGTGATACACTCGGACGAATAAACTTCTTCCCCAGCAATTCATCCAACTGCTTCTTTAACTCTGCTAGTTCCAACGGTGACATCCGATACGGTGCTATAGAAATTGGTCCGGCTCCAGGAACCAGCTCAATACTAAACTCTATCTCTCTCTGAGGTGGAAACTCAGGTATATCATCCGGAAAAACATCAGGAAATTCCTTCACCACTCGGATTTGCTCCAAGCCTTGTTCATTAGTTTCTGAGCTAGCCGATAGTAGAACGTAACCCTCTAACCCACTATTACTAGAAATAACTCTTAGGGAATTCAAATAGAAAGTACAAGACTCAACTGGTTCAGTGTGCATTTTAGATGATGGAAATATAGCAATTCGTTTAAAACAATCAAGGAAAACATGATGCTTAGAAAACCAATCTAAACCTAAGATAAAATCTAAACCACACAAAGGCAAACAAACCAGGTCATGTATAAAAGTCCTAGCCTCAATAACAAAAGGCACCTGTTGACATACTTGACTAGTCAAGGCATTTTGAGATGTGGGTGTACGAACAATTAGATTATAATCTAACATGGTGAAATCTAATCCCAACTCATGCGCAACAGTCTCAAAAATAAATGAATGTGATCCACCAGAGTCATACAGTACAGTTAAGAGTCGAGATTTGACATAACACTGACCTTGGATTAGGGAGTCTGATTTCATTGCGTCATCAGCAGTCATAGCAAACACACGTCCTTGCTGTCGCAGCCTATCTATTCCTTGTACTGGCTTCTTCAGACAGTCCTTAGCCATATGTCCAGGCTGACCACAAGAAAAACAGATAATGCCTGTAAGTTGACAAGGTCTATCTCCATGCTCCTTTCCACACTACCTACATACTGGTCGCATCTGCGCCTGCTGAGGTCGCTTACCCATATCCTGTCTCATTCTTCCTCCATTCCATCCTGTAGGACGTGCATGAACATTTCTATTCTGATTGTACCTTCGTAAAGGCATT
Organism: Arachis stenosperma; assembly: GCF_014773155.1. NCBI lineage: Eukaryota > Viridiplantae > Streptophyta > Magnoliopsida > Fabales > Fabaceae > Arachis > Arachis stenosperma. The sequence goes on from NC_080386.1 coordinate 57,864,182, forward strand.
GCTCCCTGCTTAAAATTCCTTCCCTGAGGAATTGTATACCGATTATAATTATGAAAGGAAGATCCTGGGCGATTCATCCGAGCTGCAGCTATCTTCTTAGCACAGTCCTCTACTAGCTGACTCTTATTAACCAACTCCGCAAAATTCCGTATTTCCAATGGAACCACTGAGTTCAACAAATCTTCACGGAGTCCTCCTTCAAATTTCAAACATTTCCACTCTTCAAAATCTGCTGGATTCCCTTGACAAACCTTGGAAAAACGACATAAATCTTCAAACTTCCTTGTATACTCAGCAACAGACATACTTCCTTGTTTTAATTGTATCAACTCCATCTCCTTTGCCTCACGAGTAGCTCTAGGAAAGTACTTCTTATAGAACTCTTCTTTGAAAATATTCCACAAAATATTACCCTCATCTTGCTGCAGTAAACGTTGAATGCCTTGCCACCAGTGCTGAGCATCCCCTTCCAACATATAAGTAGCAAATTCTACATACTGTTCTTCCGGGACATGTTGTGCCCTCAAGGACCTTTCTATGCCTCGGAACCAATTATCAGCTTCAGTTGCTACAGTCCTACCCTTGAACTTCGGTGGATTAACTTTCAAGAAAGCAGCTAATGTCATAGGCCTATCATGATTCATGTTATCTCCATCACCGTTCCCACCATTCTCACCGTTACGGTCATTGTTACGCTCTCCATTACGTTCCCCCAGACGGTTAACTGCTCGGGTAGTAGCAGTCGCCGTTTCACGCATAGCCTCAGCCATAGCGTGAATCGCAGCAAACAGATTATCATCGTTTCACGGCGGATTGTTAACAGTAGACCCTTCCCGATCGCTACGTCTCTGTGGAGGCATCCTGATTCTGTTCACACCAAACAATCAATACCAAGGTGACCAGTCTTAATACCTCAAGTTGGGCATGAACATTATCAGAATGAAAGCACAAAGACATTCATGCAACACATATCACATAGATACCCTATAAGCATGAGACACACCACAGAGCATGCAATAAAGCATGATTCAGTCCATTCCCCAGGCTCTAACAGGAAGAACCGCTCTGATACCAAATTGTAACGACCTAACTTCTAGCATGTCTAGATCATACTAGAAATTGAATGTTACCAACTTGTTTTTCCTTTTTGTATTATTAATTAATAATATAAGCCTGTACGTTGTTAAACCCCGCGAATTTTACAAGTAAATTTTTTTTTAAAACAAGAATAATTTAAGCCGCATACCTTCCATATATCAAGGGATAATTAAACATTCACATACATAAAACAAAGATAACAGAATATGGAACAACACACTATAATATACATCATGTTACAGAAGTGGCTCAATTATATAAGCATAGAGCTATAGTACAGCACCCCAATACTCAGTGACTCATATAGTATATACATATATATACATAAGACGCCCCAAGGCCTGGCCTGACCAAAAGTCCCGAAGCTGGCACCCAGGCTAGCCTAACTCTATGATATGCCTATTCCCTCTAATCGTGCTAACAAAAGTGAGGGAGACACTCTAATGTACTGAATTTAGACTAGGCGTCTCAAAAAGTCTCCTCAATCGTGGTCCAGAGTACCTCACGGAAAACCACCGGGCGAATGGTGATGCTCGCCTGCTGGCGCCTCGCCTGGCTCATCCTTATCGCTGTCAGAGGAGATAACAATGAAGTTAGGATCTTCCTCTGGATCTTCTTCTTCCTCGTCCTCTTCTTCTGCGGAGTGATAGCAGAGGAATCACTGCTGGCCACAGGTACCATAAAAGGATAGCTACCAAACGAAATACAGTCGGGAGAAGGAGGTGGTGCCTCCATGATCTGATCATACTCATGTCCCTGCTACTCATCAAAGACAGGAGGCTCGATCGGCTAAGGTAAAGGATCAAGCTCGAGTGGCAACACAGGAACACCCCACTCATCAAGGACAAAAGGTGCAGGAGGTGCCTTATGGATAGGCTGGGCAGGTATAGGCTCATCAGGTAGAGGAGGTTCAGGTGGAAGAGGATAGTCAGGTGGAGGTGGCATCTGCTCCTCAGGATGAGATATCCCAGGTCCGCCGGGTGTAACCAAGATAAGGAAACTCATAGGGTGCATCAGGATTAAAGTTTGCTATCCTAATAGGGTACTGGAAAGGTCTACCACGAACTACATAATTACGGATACGAGGTACCGCACAATAGATGTAATACTCGCCGCGCACCGGGTCCACGTGGATGTACGGTGGATCAATCTCGTAGAATAGGACTCCCGTGTCCTGTAGAGGTTAATATGCAATCACACAGTTATGCTCAAACAAACAAGGAATAGAACAAGAACACAAGAAGATAAGCAATAAATAATGCACAAACAAGTATGATGCATGTCTGTCCCTACTGCAGGTAATGAGCTCATTTGTTGGTTTCGACCCGCACCCGACGCAATCCGACCCTCCAAGTCAGATAAGGCCTTCCCAACACTTAATCCCAGATTAAGTACCGCATACCCTCTACCAAGTGCTCTCGACTTGCAGGGCTGGTATTTGCTCAGGTCTCAATATACCGCAGGTATGCGAGTCAGGCCTCTACCAAGCATTCAGCTTGCAAGGCTGGTACTACTCTACCGCAGCCTGTCTGGGAAGCAACATCACAATACGGGCGTCCCCGCACAACATTCAAAAGCATTGCCCGAAGGCTCATAATTCACATATAACCATACTTTTCATCACTTAGCAATCATCATAAATCAAGCATTACAACATCACAGAAAGCTCATTTTACAATTCTCTGTTTACTCTGTAAGGTCAGGTACACAGCTATATCACTTTTAAAGAGTGAAGAAAGAAGCTCAGGTGTTCATAGAAGCTTCATGGTTTTCTTTCATGGTGTTCTAAGCTTTTCGAAGAAAAAAAATGATAGCCAAGCTGTCCAAGGGAGGCCGTGGCTTTTGGATGATGATTATCCAAAAGTTACTTGTCAAAATATCTCAGAAAAGGATAATTACTAAAGCTAGATGTATTAGAACTTAAGTAATTACACTGCTAATGGATAAACATTAAGTTACTTAGTGTAAATGACACTAGTAACTGGATAATCATAAGAATAAAAGATATATCATGAAGCATTAGCAGTGCTAAGTTCATCTAAGAATGCCGGTATTATCCGTTACCGGTAGATTTCTAGCTCAGTTATTATATTACTAAACATAGATCAACATTAATCACAGTAGAGAATATAATAATATAATATTCTGAATAATATAATAATATATGAATATTATATTAATATAATTTTCTCTCGAAATTCGTGACCGGCTCGTCACATAGAGACTAACCACGGAAATCAGAATTTTGAAATTTGGGCCAGAAGTGGCTAAAAAACGCAACTCTTCGCGACGTGCCTACTTAGATTAGAAGAGGTGTCCTGTGCAATCAAGCTGCTGACTCAGCAGCTTGATGACGCTGCACCTGTGCAGTGGGGGTGCTTATATGCATAGAAATTCCTAAAAATTCTGTAAAAATTCCGTTTGATCTCGAAAAAGTGCCGTTTCTTCGGGGCTAGGCCGTTACAGTGTGCATAGGCACACTAGGCGAAAAGTTGGTGGTGTGCGTCCGCACAAGTCGTGCAAACGCTCTGGATAAAAGGGGGTGTAAGATGTGTGCGCGCGCACAAGTTTGTATGCATGCACAGGACATTTTTTTTGGAAAGAATCACGTGTGTGCCATCGCAAATAGGAGTGAGGGTATTCATGCGCACAAGCTGTGCCATCGCTCCCACCAAAGGGGATGCGGGTTGGCGTGTGGCCGCATAGAGAGTGCTAAAATAAGGTTGCATGCGTACGCACACCTGCGTGCGCGCGCACAAGGTGCAAGAAACAGGGGAATGCGTGCACACAAGACGTGCGAGCGCTCCAAACAGGAGGCATAATAGCTGGTGCGTGTACTCTCAGGACGCGAAACATAGAGATTTTGTGCGCACACACAACTGCATGTGTATGCACAGATGCCCTGTTTTCGAAAAATTTTGCTTCAAAATCTAAGGCATTAAACCTCAACTCAATCAAAACTCAACCCCAAACATGTAAAAACTCAACCATTCATAATCCATATGCAAATTAACCTACTAACCTCAAAATTAAACTAATCCTAAGCTAACTAAGGCAAACAAAAATGCAATAAACCAAGACTATAAACTAAGAGAAAGGCTAAGAAACATGTTACCATGGTGGGATGTGTCCCACCTAACACTTTGGTTTATAGTCCTAAGTTGGACTTTTGGAGGAGACTCTAGCTAAGGTGGCTTGTGTTTCCACTCCTCCTTGAACCTCCATCCAAGCTTGCATTGTATAGGTCCTCCGGGATCCCATGTTCGAGTTTCCCGTCCTCCTTCTTGTTGACCTTTATGCTCCAAGCCAGATGGACTAGCTCTCAATTGACCCTTGTAGTACCCGAACACTCTCCAAAAATCACCCATCCGTGCTCTACACCTTGCTTGAGCTCCAACTCTTGAATTGATTTTCTTGAAGAGCCTTGGATTTTCTTGGCAACCCACACTCCTTTCTCCACCACGTACCAACCCAAGAAGGACAAATAATCATCAATGATGGAATCCTTATCTTGGTTAATCTCCCTCAATTATCCCCTTCTCTCCTCCAATTACAATGCTCCACTTTCTTCCTCTTGTTCATGCCCTAACTCTTCCTCTTTCCCTTGTGGCTCGATATTCTCCTCTTCACTACAAGCTTTAGTTGACCCTCCATATTCCTCAAGAGAAGTGCCTTGATCGAATGAGCGAGGTAGAACTAAGCGGTTCACTGCTTCGGCTATGGTTGCCACGAATTGCCCTTGTGTCCTTTGGAATCCTTCTTGCTCTTGGAGAAAGGCTTAAAGGTCTTGATGGTCTTGGGCCAAGGGTGGGAAAGCTTCACATTGGGATAAGAGGGAATGTTCATTAGTTAGGAAGAAGGTTGGATATGTGGGAGGTAGTTCATGTTGATGAATATCATGAGGTGGTATGTAAGAAGGTGTATGGCGGGGATGGTGTGGTGTTTAAAAATATGGTGATTGAGGGTTATGTTGGGGGTATGGGTTATATGCATATGGTGGTGGAGGTGCATAATCAAAGTGAAATCCACCACATTCTTGGGTTGGGTATATACATTGGGAAGGGTATGGCTCATTGTAATATAGGGGAGGTTGCTCCTTCCAAAATTGATGCTCCAATCCCATGATGCAACCCAAAATGGAAGTTAACAATCCCTACAAAAAGATCACAACCAAAATCCAAACCAAGAGGGTGATAACTCATAGAGAAAATTGAAAATAGAAGCTAAAGACATCAATTAACAAAATAAACAAAATCCTGATTACCAACAAAAGCAAGCAAACAACCAAAAAGTATCAATTCACACTACGGACATATTAACAACAACCAAAATATAGCACTCATGACGCTAGCTCCCCGGCAATGGCACAAAAAACTTGATGCAAGCAAAATCGTCGGTAAAGAATTCCTTCTCCTTAAAGGAGAGATAACCTCGTTGCAAATATATTTCTCAACCAACAAGTTATGTCCGATCAAAGTTTAAAATTTCTAATTATAACCGAGAGTCTTTCAACCTCGAGTTGTCTTCCCTAGGAAATAATGCCAAGGAGTGCACAATTTTGGTTGCAAGTAAGGAAATGGTTTTCAATGATTGAGAGCATACAAAATAAAGGAATTAAAGAACAAGACAAAATTGCAATTAATAAACTAATGAAGGAATAAAAAAACTATGTATGTAATGTGAACAATTAAAACTATAAAGTAATGAAAAAGTGGTTTAAAACATAAATGAAACCTTGACTTGGGATGAGTTATGGAATCCCTTCCTTGCCATAACCACAACTATGATAATTATGATGGATTAATCTCACTAAGTCAACCCTTAACATCGAAGGATAAGTTAAGTGAGCATAATTGTTATCAATCCACAAATCCTAACTAACTTACCAAACCAGTTGATAAAAAGCTAGCGTTAGTGGAAACAATAACAACTAACAACCCAAGAATTATCACTAAATATTGGACATTATAGCTCTAGTAATCCATACTCTCATTTTTCCCAAGCCTAGGGGTGGAAATTATCCCATAGTCAAAATTGGCATTTCATCAAACACATAGAGGGCATTGACGAACAGAATTTTGATGGTTTATAATTTTACAAATAGGTTCTTGTTAAAAGTATAGCTTCTAGACCGAAAAGGAATCCTTTCGTATAAAAGTTTGGTTGTCACAAGTAACAAACCCCTAATAAAATTGATAACCGAACTAATTAAACCTCGGGTCGTCTCTCAAGGAATTAAGGGAAGTGTGCTTATGAATGGTTATGGAAAAGTGTATTTTTGGGGTTTTGAGTTAAGAGACAAGAAAAGTAAATTACAAGGGAGATAAAATAACAACTATAAAAACTCTTGGCAAGGTATGAGAATTGGTAGTCCTATCCTAGTTATCCTTATTAATTGTGATGAGAATTATCCGTTGCTCCCACTTAGTCAACCTCTAACTATTGAGGTAAGTCAAGTGGATAAATAAATATGAATCCTCAAGTCCTAGTCAACTCCCAAGGAAAGACTAGAGTTAGAGGGATTCAAGTCGATTAGCAACCTTCATTTAACAATCAACAAAGGAGTTTGATAACTCAAGTGTTACCATTTACTCAACCAAAGCCAAGAGGTTCAATAACAACAAATGGAGAAGCAAACAATAAACATGAAATACCTCAAATTGCATTAATAAGAAAAATCAAATCTAACACAAGAATTCATAAATTAAAGTAATAGAATAAATAAAAGCAGAAGAGAAACTAAATTAAAGGAACATTGAACCTAGATTGGAGGAGAAATAAACCTAAAACTAATAGAAATCCTAAATCCTAAAACCTAGAGAGAGGGGAGAGCCTTTCTCTCTCTAAAAACTACATCTAAAACCTAAAATTATGTGTATGAGAAATATGATTGAATGATTTCCCGATTCTGCTCTACTCCCAGCCTCTAATCTGTGTTTTCTAGGACAAAAATTGGGTCAAAAATAGCACAGAAATCGCCCGAGCGATTTCTGATACGTACAGCATGTGGCGCATGTCACGCGTACATATAGGTCATGCGTGCGTGTCGTTTGGCGAAATTCCTTGTCACGCATACACATCAGTCACGCATACGCGTCGTTTATCTTCTGCGCTAGGCATGCATATGCGTTGTTCACGTGTACGCGTCGCTGCTAGCTTCTCAGAACTTCATTTTCGCACATTCCTTCCACTTTTGTATGTTTCATTTCCATCCTCTCAGCCATTCCTGCTCTATGAAACCTGAATACACTTAACACACATATCACGACATCGAATGGTAATAAGAGATGAATAAGATTAGCGAAATTAAGGCCAAAGAAGCATGTTTTCCATCATAGCACAAAATCATGAAGGAAAGTGTAAAACATGCGGATTCTGTGAATAAATATGAGAATAGTGGATAAAATCCACTCAATGAAGCACAAGATGTACCATGAAATAGTGGTGCATCAGGTATTGATGACAAGTCATCTTATGCTAGTTTTACAAGCATTTTTTATTTGTTTCATTAGGTTTTATGCACTTTCTTGCACAATAAGTAAGTGATTGGAGTGGATATTCATGATTATTTTGAATCAATTAAACATCATTTATTTTACATAAAATCATAGGTTTTATGCTAGAATTAGTTGATTTCCTAAATGTTGCAAAGACTTTGTGATTTTGGTGAGACTTTGATTGGTTATTTGGCTGCTTGTAGGATAAGAAATGAAGAAAAGGGGGACGCAATCAGGGAAGCATTGCGTTAAGAAGAAGAACGCCACGTTCACTAGCAAACATGGCTAGCGTTCACTTCTAAAGTGAGCGTGGCGCTCACTTTGTCACCTTTTTTGTGATTTTCAAACTTGGAAGGAAAGCCTTTTGGCCATCCGTACTAGTGCAGCGCTCAATAAGTGAGCGTAGCACTCACTAGGAGACCGCCCATGAAGAAAACTCGCGCACCAAGGAAGCACCAAGGGAGAGTGCTCAATGAGTGAGCGTAGTGCTCCGTAAGGGAGCGCTAGAAGAAATGTGGCATGTGAAGGAGGCACGCTTGGTGGAGTGAACGGGGCGTTCACTTTTCAACTGAGCGCTTCACTAGAAGGAGCTATAATGCACCCCAACCCAATTTTATTGAAGGCCAACCCAAAAGCCCATTCTAATTGCTCAATGCCTGAAAATATAGAGTGTATAAATAGGATCAAATTTGATTTGAATGGGGACGAGACCTAACCTTTAGCTCATTTTTAGTTTTCTTTTAATTTTCTTTTTGAGAAATTGGGAATTGGGATCAGATCTAAGTTTTCTTTGTTCATTTTCTTTCTTCTGCAACTTCTATTTTTTTATTTTTGTTTTTGAACTCAGATTGAAGAACTCCACTGAAATTCTTCATCTGAGAATCATCTTTTACTTTTCCTTTTATAGTTCTAAGAATTAGAAATTGGATCAAAGTCTTCTTTTCTACTTTCATTTTATTCCTTCTACAATTTTTTCTTTACTGTTTGGTCATGAGAGTAATTGAGATCTAGATTTGCTTTCTATTCTTGTTACTCTTTTGCAATTGTTAATTTCTCTTTTAGGATTTCATAATTGAGCTAAGCTTTCTTGCTGTTTTGATTCTTCTGCAATTTTTCATTTCTGTTTTAGTTCTTCTGCAATTTCTCTTCATCTCATACTTCTTTAATCTACTACACCTCTATTTTCTAGTTCAATTTGAATCCCAATACCCAAATTCCCTTTATTCTTCATGAAAATTAAGTTTCCTAGCAATTTAAATTCAGCAATTTACATTTCTTGTACTTTAAGTTTCAGTCATTTACCTTTCTTGCAGTTTAAGTTTCAACTCTTTTATTTTCTTGCACTTTAAGTTTCTGCAATTTACTTCTTCTGCACTTTAAGATTCAGCCCATTTTCATTCCCCCTTTTATTTTCATTCAATTTTACTTCTGTTAATCAAGTTTCACTCAAATCATCAAATATTCGCTTTACTAAATTCATCACCTAACTACACTTGCTCAATCCATCAATCCCTGTGGGATAGACCTCACTCTTCTGAGTTATTACTACTTAATGCGTCTCGATACACTTGTCAGTGAGTTTGTGTGGAATCATATTTCCCTCATCAGGCATAAACATAAAACATGGAAAAATTGGTAAATTGATGAAAGTTATGAACCATAAATGATCGAAATCAACATAAGCAACTCAAACAAACATAAAATAAGCATCAAACATCAAATTCATTAACAAGAGCTCAAAATTGCAAAATTATAAAAATAACTTCAAATAGAGGAAAGTGTAGGACAAAATAGTGCAACAAAAGAAAAGATGAAGGAAATACTTACAATGATATAGCAAAATCCAAAGCCAAAATCAACTATAAAATGCTATAATGGAGATGGAATTGAAAACCCTAGGAGAGAAAATAAAGAAATCCAAACTACACTACTCCTACTCCTACTATACGTATTTTCTAATCTAAGTTGGCTCCCTTTCATATGTGTTGAAGCTCCCTTGATATAGCATTTCATTTCAGCCTTGAGCCTTCAAAAATTGGGCCAAAAGACCCCAGAAATCGCGCAGCACGTGACTTTTTAATGGAAGCATGCGCTGGTACCTGTGCGTACACATAGATGTGTGCGTACGCACACTCGGCTGAAAGTTGACCGTTGCGTACGCACACTCGGCTGAAAGTTGACCGGTGCGTACGCACAGGTACTTGTGCGCACGTACACATGGAAATTCTTCTTTTTGCGCACACATGTAAGGTTGTGCACACGCACACTTTGGTGTGCGTGCTTTTCCTTGTTTTCTTCATGTTTTCTCCCTTGTACATGCTTTCTTCAACTTTTGGCTATCCATTCTTGCCTCTAAGGCCTGAAATTACTCACCAAACTTGTCATGGCATCAAATGGAATAGAAGTGGAATTTAATTTCTCAATTTAACCACAAAAACACATGTTTTCGCATTTGGGTTCTATTTAGGGATCAAACACAAAAGTATGTTATTTTGGTGCTTAAGTGTAGGTTTATGTATAAAATCCACTCAAAATCAAGCCGAAATATCTCATCAAATATGGACTCATCAATGGTATAGAATTTCACAAATGAAATCTCATTGCAAGTATAGTTTCTAAACCAACAATAATCCTTTCATACAAAAATTTGTTTGTCACAAGTAACAAACCCCTAAATAAACTAATAATCGAAGTATTTAAACATCGGGTCGTCTTTCAAAGGAATTGCAAGGTAGTGTTCTTGTTATTGGTTATGGACATGTATATTTTGGGGTTTTGGATGAGAAACCAGAAAAGTAAATTGTAATTAAAATCAAATGATAAAAAGGTCTTGGCAAGGTTTGGTAGTCAAAGATCTCTATCCTTATCACTAACCACAACATGATAATTGCAAGGATAAATCCCATTAAATCATCCTCTAACAAGGAAAGTCAAATGAGCTATATCAATCCAAGTCCATAAGTCCTAGCTATTCACTAATTGAATTAATGAGAGCTAGAGTCAATGGCTACCAATTATCAATCACTTGGACATTAGTAACTCAAGAATTCCTAAGTTACCATCCCAAGCCAAGCACACAAAGTTCTACTCTAACATCCTTCCAAGCATTTTGTCAAACACTTGGAAGGCATAAAAGAAAAGCATAGTAAATTGACAACAAGAATAAAATCTAACAACAACTAATTGCAAAGAATCAACAACAACAATCATAGAAATCACAATTAACATGAATTACCTCAAATTGCATTAAAAGAAAATAAAAGGAGCAAGAGTAGATCAACAACAAAATATAAAAACAAAATAGAGGAAATTACAACAAGAGAATAGAAGAACAAGATATAGCAACAAAGAATTGAAAGGTCGAATGGAAGAAAGCAAGGATTAAAACCTAGATCTAAGAGATTCTAATCTAAACCTAATCCTAATTCTAGAGAAAAGAGAGAGCTTCTCTCTCTAGAAACTAACTCTAAAATTAGATCTCAACTAATTAATGTCTCATGTGAGTCCATGATGCCTTTCCCTTCAATCCTTGGTCATTTTAACCTTTTTCTGCCAAAATTCAGCTCCAAACTGGGCCAGTGCCACTTCAGAATTCGCTAGACACGATTTCACTAAAGAGGTCACGTGCGGATATCGACGTGTACACATACATCACGCGTGCGCGTCCCTGGGATTTTACGATCCACGCGTGCACGTCGATTGCGCGTGCGTGTAGATGAGTGCATCCCAAATCTTTGGCTTTCTATGATTTCTCCACTTTGTATGCTTTTTCCTTCACTCCTTTGATATATTTCTAGCCTTTTTAACCTGAAATCGCTTAACAAACAAATGAAGGCATCTAGTGAAATCAAAGGTAAATTAGAATTGGCAAATTAAAGACCTAAAAAGCATGTTTTCACACTTAAGCACAAATTAAGGGAGAATCACAAAACCATGCTATTTCATTGACTATACGTGAGGAAAGGTTGATAAAATACTCTAAATTCAATGCAAGATAAACCCTAAAAATGGGGTTGATCACATGTTTAGTTAAAAGTTGCTTAACCGGGAGTACTATTGGCTTATGATTTTCCTCTACACTCATAACCCATGCCAAGCCAGGATAAGCTATCATGTTTAGAACTCTATCCCAATCCAAGGTATCCAATAGGCGATCGCATTGTGCTTTCGCAAAAGTGCATCACCCCTTTAACCTAGGTAGGATGTTCAGAGTCTCAGCAATTGCAGCTTCTGAGATGGGAATTTGTTTACCTCGTCCAAGAACGGACTTGAGGTTGGTGTTGTGATAGTTGCCATAAAACTTCAACACCCAAGGTTCATTTGCCTTCCTCAATTCTCTTTCCAAAAAGCTCCACACTCAGCTTTCAATGTGGGAGTGCACCGATATCCTAAGCTCAACAGTTAGCTTATGCGTCTATAGTTGCCGCTTGACATGCAACTTTTTTTCTGACAAAATTTCCCATATTGAAGAGCACAATACCAGTTGGCAAATCTAACCAGGTCTTGAGCCGGTATGGCCAAGTCAAGATTGGTGCACGAAATTTACTCCGTAATATTCGCACAGATAGACCGACAAGTGCATCGGGTCGTCCAAGTAATACCGCAGGTGAATGAGGGTCGATCCCACAGAGATTGTTGGTTTGAATAAGCAATTGATTTCTTCTAGATCTTAGTCAGGCGGATAGAAAATATAGTTGGGGTAAAAAAAGCATAAAACATAATAAATAAAGTTATTGTAGAGAGGTGTGAAATCAGTGTTGCGAGAACGGTTGAGGCTTTGGAGATGCTTCCTCCTTCTGGATCAACTTTTCTCCATGTCTACATCAACTTCTGATGATTCATTCCATAGTAGGCTGTAATTCATTAACGCCAGGACAGTGGTCATTAATCTCCTCTGCTTTAGATCAAATGCCAGGTCAGTGGTCATCCAATCTGAATGAGGGTAAAGCTCCAGTAGTCCATTCCATTACTGATCCTACTCAAAGCGCCACAGACAAGGTCGGATCTTTCGGATCAGAGAATGCTGCTTCGTGATTCTAGCCTATACCACAAAGACCCTAATCGCCCGTACCTCGGCTGAACTGATGTCTCCAAGTCCCCAACGAAGTCGTGGATTAGCCATCTAAGAGATGTATAATCAAGCTTGTGGTTCAATACTATCCCGTCAAGGAATCACAAGAACCCATGTAGAATATGGATGACGGTCAAGTTACACTCCCAATTCATTAGGATGAAGAACGAAGAGACATCTTAGAATAGAATCACGTACAGATTGAAATAGAACAATGATATTATTAATCCATAGAAATCAGCAAAGCTCCTAACCTTAACCTAGGAGGTTAGTGAATCATAGCTTAGAGAAAAGTAATGAAAGGTTTGAATGGGCAAAGATCCCAAGTTAAGTACTAGTCTAGCAACTAAGAATTATAGAAATAAGATGAACTAGTTTTATAGTACAAAAATCCACTTTTCGGGCCCACTTGGAGAGTCTTTGGGCTGAGCTAAGGGTGACTCAACGAGCTAGTACCCTTCGTGGGCATTGAACGCCAGCTTTGGACTCTTTTTTGTGCGTTGGACGCCAGCTGCTCCCTTTTGGGCGTCCAACATTAGAAAGTGGTTGAAGAACTAGTATTGAATGCCAGTTTTGGACCTTCAATTCCAAAGTAACGTATAGACTATTATATATTTCTGGAAAGCCCTAGATAGTAGCTTTCCAATGTTGTTAAGAGCGCACCATTTGGACTTCTGTAGTTCTAAAAATGCTCCTTCGAGTGCACGGAGGTCAGAATTCGATAGCATTTGCAATCCTTTCGTTGTCTCTGGCTCAGATTTTTCCAAAGCGCCTTAATTTCAGCCAGAATTTACTTAAAATCATCATAAAACACAGAAACTCAAAGTGGAATCCAAAAATATGAATTTTTGGACTAAAACCTATGAAAATATAATAAAACTTAAACAAAACATAACAAAAACTATATGAAAATGATGCCAAAAAGCGTAAAAAATATCCGCGCATCAGAACACCAAGCTTAAACTGTTGCTTGTCCCCAAGAAACCAAAACAAGGTAGGATTAAAAGAAGAGAAGGATACAATAAATCTCAGAGTTTTCAATGAAGCACAATTTCAATTAGATGAGTGGGACTAGTAGCTTTTTGCTTCTGAATAGTTTTGGCATCTCACTTTCCTTTGAAGCTCAGAATAATTGGCATCTTTAGGAACTCAGAATCCAAATGATACTATTTATTTTCCTAGTTTAGCTCTTTTTTATTCTTGAACACAGCTTCTTTTGAGTCTTGGCCGTGACCATAAGCGCTTTGTTTTCTAGTATTACCACCAGATACATAAATGCCACAGACACTTAACTGGGTGAACCCTTTAGGATTGTGATTCAGCTTTACTGGAATCCCCAGCCAGTGGTACCCAGAGTTCTTAAGCACATTCTTTTGGTTTAAAGAGCTATTGGCTTTTTCTTTTTTTCTTCTTTTTACTGCTTTTTCTTGCTTCAAGAATCATTTTTTGGATTTTTTAGATTACCAATAATACTTCTCTTTTTTCATTATTCTTTCAAGATCCAACATTCGTAACTCCAACATCAAACATGTACTGTTTATTCATGCATTTAAAAAGTAAAAGTAGTGCCACTACATCAAAATAATTGAACTATTCTTATGATATAACTCAAAATTCATGCATTTTTACTGCTTCTAAACAAATCAAAATTTTATTCAAGTTCAATGAGATGACAAGAGGAACATTTTATACCTAATTAGAAAAATAGGGAAAATAGCAACTTAAATCCTAATAATGCTCATGCAATTCTAAAATTAAAAGACAGAAACTTAAATGCTATTAGTGATTAGGTAAATCTAAACATAAGAAACATCAATTAAAATAAGAACAAAAATAGGGAGGTGGAACTCAACCACCTTAATCGTTGTTGGCGTTAGGCTCTTCATGGGATAATTTTTGACACTTCAGCTCTTCTAGTTCACGCCCCTGCTTCTCTTGTTCCTTGACTAGTTTACAAAGAATGCTAGTCTGGTTTCTTTGCTCCTCTCTTAATTGATCCAAGGTGGTTTGCAATTGTGCAACAGATGCTTCTAGCTGGGTATAATATTCAATTGGAGGGAGTTCTTGTGTTTGAAGAGGCTCAGGTGTCTTCCTTTTGGGATGATCATCTGGTGTGTTGGACCTTCCCAACACTTCCTTTGTGATTGGATTTTATTTTGGGATAAATGAATCTCTGTTAATCAAGACTCCATCCTCCTTACACAAGCAAAAGATAAGGTTTGGATAGGCCAATTTGGCTTGAGTTGACATCCTGTTTGCAGCCTTGTACAGCTCAATGGAGATTAATTGGTGGACTTCCACCTCATTCCCCATCATGATGCAGTGAATCATTATAGCCCTTTTGATGGTGACTTCATAGCGGTTGCTAGTAGGGAGTATGGAACGCCCAAGGAAATCCAGCCAACCCCTAGCAACTGGTTTGAGATCCACTCATCTCAGTTGATTTGGTTTACCTTTTGTGATATTGATCCATTGAGTTCCAGGTAGACATATGTCTTTTAGAATATGATCCAGCTTGAGATTAGCTACCACCCTCCTATTAAAAGATTCTGGATCATCCCTTTGTGGAGGTAATTTAAAAATCTCTCTCACCTTGTCAAGATGAAAATAGAGAGTTTTTCTTCGGACCATGGTGCAAAAAGTATGGAACCCTTGTCCATCTTTTTTTTGCTTATCTGTCATTGATAAACCACTATTTTAAGGTTTATCTTATGATCAATTGAGTGATTTTTATCAAGCCTTTTCACACTTATTCATACTATTTGCATGGTTTTACAATTCCTTCCTAGAATTTGTTCTATGATTGAAAACTTGCTTCCTAGAGTCTTTAATTTGTGTATTTTAATCATCTCTTATTACCATTCGATGCTGTGATATGTGTATTAAGTGATTTCAGAGTTTATAGGGCAGGAATGGCTCAGAGGATGGAAAGGAAGCACGCAAAAGTGGAAAGAATACAAGAACTTGAAGAAATTGCTAAGCTGTCCAGCCTGGCCTCTTTGCACTCAAACGATCATAACTTGAGCTCCGGAAGTCCAATTGATACGGCTCTAGTCGCGTTAGAAAGCTAACGTCCAGGGCTTCGAATTGATACATAATTTGCTATAGTGCACGTACAGCTAGGTGACGCGAACGCGTGTTCCACGCGGATGCATCGCAATGACAAAAATCAGCGTGACAGAATTTGCAATCAGCAATTTCTGGGCTGTTTTAAAGCCAGTTTTCGGCCCAGAAAACATAGATTAGAGGCTATAAAGTGAGGAAATTCATTCATGCAACATCATTCATTCATAATTCATAATTTTAGGTTTAGATATAGTTTTAGAGAGAGAGAGGTTCTCTCCTCTCTCTTAGGATTTAGAATTAGGATTAGGCTATGATTTCTTCATTCCAGGTTCAACGTTCCTTCAATTTGGTTTTTCATCTATTTTTATTTATTCTATTATTCGATTTATGAATTCTCATGTTTAATTTGATTTTCTATTTATTGCAATTTGAGGTATTTTATATTTATGATTTTAATTTAGCTTTTTACACTCTTAGCTTTGGTTGAGTAATTAGTAACACTTGAGTTATCAAACTCAGCTGTTGATTGAAATTGGAATTCTTTGCTGATTAATTTGTACTCCAATAACTCTAGTCTTTCCATAGAAGTTGACTAGGACTTGAGGATCAAATTAATTAGTCCGCTTGACTTTCCTTTATTTAGTAAGGGATAACTAAAGTGGGAGTAGAGTCCAATTCTCATCACACCTGATAAGGACAACTAGGATAGGACTTTAACTTCTTTTGCCTTGCCAAGAGATTTTATAATTATTAATTTATTTCCCTTGCCATTTAAATAACATGTTCCTTATTTTAAAAACCCAAAATTATACTGTTTTCCATAACCAATAATAAATCATACTTCCCTGCAATTCCTTGAAAAGACGACCCGAGGTATAAATACTTCGGTTATAAATTTTATTGGGTTTGCTTAAGTGACAACCAAAACTTTTGTGCAAAAGGATTCTCTGTTGGTTTAGAAGTTATACTTACAACGCGATTATATTTGTGAATTTCTTTACCGATAGAATTTCACTAAGCTTACATACCCATATGGCCTTACCCTTTCATTATCCCTTGCAAACCAATTTTAAGCTTATTATACCCCTTTGTTCTTTACTTTAACTCATCACTAACTCTAAGCGGAAAACAATAATGTCCTTAATTTGAATCATTAGTTAGTATAGATTAGTGAGAGTGCTCATGAATTAAGTGTGGAGAAAAGTGGGTTTGGAAACGTTTGGTTAAAGATTTGGGTGTTATATATCTTTATGAAAATGTGAAAGAAATGTTTAGGACATATTCATGCATTCAATAATTTAATCATATACATTGAGGAAGTTAGAAGAAAAAGAGCAAATAATAAAAAAGGGACAAAATGCTCCAAAGTAAATGATGATAGCAATGCATATGTACTGTACTCAATTCAGGATGCATGAATATGTGAAAAACATGGTTAATGGACGGTTAGGTTTTGCATTATAATTACATGGATTGTCTTAAGTTAGGTGGGAAGTTTAGGTTAATTAAAGATTCAGATTTTAGTCCACTTGACCAAATGCAATCCTACCTTGATCCTAACCCCATTACAACCCTTAAAAGACCTTTTGATTTCTGTATTGGGGAATTAAATTTTTGTTGATTGTTAGATGAAGAGCAAGCCTTAGAAAGCAAGATTAGTAGAGAATTGAGAGAATCGATCCTCAAACACCTGAGCGATTAGAGTGAATACACTTTCAGTGAGGGTTTGATGCTCGATTCCTTGTTCCCTGCTTTCATGAGTTATTTTCTTTTGTAGGTTTACTTGTACTTTATTGTGTGATTTAAATTAGTGGAATCTGATTTATGTTTGTCTTGAAGAATTTATTTACTTTTTCACCAAGTAGGTAGAATCATTTTTGCATGTAGTTGCATTCATATAGATAGGTTGCATTTCATACTCTCTACCATTCCTCTTCACTCTTATAGCTTCTCTTGAGCTTAGCATGAGGACATGCTAATATTTAAATGTGGGGAGGTTGATAAACCGCTATTTTATGGTTTATCTTATGCTTAATTGAGTGGTTTTTACCAAGCCTTTGCACACTTATTCATACTATTTGCATGATTTTACAATTCTTTCCCAGAATTTGTTATATGATTGAAAACTTGCTTCCTAGAGTCTTTAATTTGTGTATTTTAATCATCTCTTATTACCATTCGATTCATTGATATGTGTGTTAAGTGATTTTAGAGTTTATAGGGCAGGAATGACTCAGAGGATGGAAAGGAAGCATGCAAAAGTGGAAGAAATACAAGAACTTGAAGAAATTGCTAAGCTGTCCAGCCTGACCTCTTTGCACTCGAACGGTCATAACATGAGCTATAGAGGTCCAAATGATGTGGCTCTAGTCGTGTTGGAAATGATATATAATTTGCTATAGTGCTCATACAGCTAGGCAACGCGAACGTGTGCTCCACGCGGATGCATCGCAATGATGAAAATCAGCGTGACAGAATTCGCAATCAGCGGTTTTTGGGCTGTTTTTGATCCAGATTTTGGCCTAGAAAATAAAGATTAGAGGCTATAAAGTGGGGGAATCCATTCATGCAACATCATTCATTCATAATTCATAATTTTAGGTTTATATGTAGTTTTAGAGAGAGAGAGGCTCTCTCCTCTCTCTTAGGATTTAGGATTAGGATTAGGATTTAGGATTTCTATTAGGATTAGGCTATGATTTCTTCATTCCAGGTTCAATGTTCTTTCACTTTGGTTTCTCTTCTATTTTTATTTATTCTATTACTTGATTTATGAATTCTCATGTTTAATTTGATTTTCTATTTATTGCAATTTGAGGTATTTCATATTTATGATTTTAATTTAGCTTTTTACACTCTTAGCTTTGGTTGAGTAATTAGTAACACTTGAGTTATCATACTTAGCTGTTTATTGAAATTGGAATTGTTTGCTGATTAATTTGTACTCCAATAACTCTAATCTTTCTATAGAAGTTGACTATTACTTGAGGATCAAATTAATTAGTCCGATTGACTTTCCTTTATTTAGTAAGGGCTAGCTAAAGTGGGAGTAGAGTCCAATTCTCATCACACCTGATAAGGATAACTAGGATAGGACTTCAATTTCTTATACCTTGCGAAGAGATTTTATAATTATTAATTTATTTCCCTTGCCATTTAATTAACATGTTCCTTATTTTAAAAACCCAAAATTATACTGTTTTCCATAACAAATAATAAATCATACTTCCATGCAATTCCTTGAGAAGATGACCAGAGGTTTAAATACTTCGGTTATAAATTTTATTGGGTTTGCTTAAGTGACAATCAAAACTTTTGTACGAAAGGATTCTCTGTTAGTTTAGAAACTATACTTACGACGCGATTATATTTGTGAATTTCTTTACCGATAGAATTTCACTAAGCTTACATACCCATATGGCCTTACCCTTTCATTATCCCTTGCAAACCAATTTTGAGCCTATTATACACCTTTGTTCTTTACTTTAACTCATCACTAACTCTAAGTGAAAAATAATAATGTCCTTAATTTGAATCCTTGGTTAGCTTAGACTAGTGAGAGTGCTCATGAATTAAGTGTGGGAAAAAGTGGGTTTGGAAACGTTTGGTTAAAGAATTGGGTGTTATATATCTTTATGAAAATGTGAAAGAAATGTTTAGGACATATTCATGCATTCAATAATTTAATCATATGCATTGAGAAAATTAGAAAAAAAATAGAAAAAAAGAGCAAATAATAAAAAAGGGACAAAATGCTCTAAAGTAAATGATGATAGTAATGCATATGTACTGTACTCAAATCAGGATGCATGAATATGTGGAAAACATGGTTAATGGACAGTTAGGTTTTGCATTGTAATTACATGGATTGTCTTAAGTTAGGTAGGTTAATTAAGGATTCAGATTTTAGTCTACTTGACCAAATACAATCCTACCTTGACCCTAACCCCATTACAACCATTAAAAGACCTCTTGATTTGTGTATTGGTGCATTAAATTTTTGTTGATTGTTAGATGAAGAGCAAACCTTAGAAAGCAAGATTAGTAGAGAATTGAGAGAATCGAACCTCAAACACCTGAGCGATTAGAGTGTATACACTTCAGTGAGGGTTCGATGCTCGATTCCTTGTTCCCTGCTTTCATGAGCTATTTCCTTTTGCAAGTTTACTTGTATTTTATTGTGTGATTTAAATTAGTGAAATCTGATTTATGTTTGTCTTGAAGAATTTATTTACTTTTTCACCAAGTAGGTAGAATCATTTTTGCATGTAGTTGCATTCATATAGATAGGTTGCATTTCATACTCTCTACCATTCCACTTCACTCTTATAGCTTCTCTTGAGCTTAGCATGAGGACATGCTAATATTTAAGTGTGGGGAGGTTGATAAATCACTATTTTATGGTTTATCTTATGCTCAATTGAGTGATTTTTATCAATCCTTTGCACACTTATTCATACTATTTGCATGATTTTACAATTCCTTCTCAGAATTTGTTCTATGATTGAAAACTTGCTTCCTAGAGTCTTTAATTTGTGTATTTTAATCATCTCTTATTACCATTCGATTTCTTGATATGTGTGTTTTTAGAGTTTAGAGGGCAGGAATGGCTCAGAGGATGGAAAGGAAGCATGCAAAAGTGGAAGGAATACAAGAACTTGAAGAAATTGCTAAGCTGTCCAGCCTGACCTCTTTGCACTCAAACGGTCATAACATGAGCTATAGACGTCCAAATGATGTGGCTCTACTCACGTTGGAAAGCTAACGTCCGGGACTTCGAAATGATATATAATTTGCTATAGTTCCCGTGTAGCTAGGCAACGCGAACGTGTGCTCCACGCGGACGCGTCGCAATGACGAAAATCAGCGTGACAGAATTTGCAATCAGCGATTTCTGGGCTGTTTTTGATCCAGTTTTCGGCCCAGAAAATATAGATTAGAGGCTATAAAGTGGAGGAATCTATTCATGCAACATCGTTCATTCATAATTCATAATATTAGGTTTAGATGTAGTTTTAGAGAGAGAGAGGCTCTCTCCTCTCTCTTAGGATTTAGGATTTGGATTTGGATTTAGGATTTCTATTAGGATTAGGCTATGATTTCTTCATTCCAGGGTCAATGTTCTTTCACTTTGGTTTCTCTTCTATTTTTATTTATTCTATTACTTGATTTATGAATTCTCATGTTTAATTTGATTTTCTATTTATTGCAATTTGAGGTATTTCATATTTATGATTTTAATTTAGCTTTTCACACTCTTAGCTTTGGTTGAGTAATTAGTAACACTTGAGTTATCAAACTTAGCTATTGATTGAAATTGGAATTCTTTGCTGATTAATTTGTACTCCAATAACTCTAGTCTTTCCATAGAAGTTGACTATTACTTGAGGATCAAGTTAATTAGTCCGCTTGACTTTCCTTTATCTAGTAAAGGCTAACTAAAGTGGGAGCAGAGTCAAATTCTCATCACACTTGATAAGGATAACTAGGATAGAACTTCAATTTCTTATACCTTGCCAAGAGATTTTATAATTATTAATTTATTTCCCTTGCCATTTAAATAACATGTTCCTTAATTTATACTGTTTTCCATAACCAATAATAAATCATACTTCCATGCAATTCCTTCAGAAGATGACCCGAGGTTTAAATATTTCGGTTATAAATTTTATTGGGTTTGCTTAAGTGACAACCAAAACTTTTGTATGAAAGGATTCTCTGTTGGTTTACAAGTTATACTTACAACACGATTATATTTGTGAATTTCTTTACCGATAGAATTTCACTAAGCTTACATACAGATATGGCCTTACCCTTTCATTATCCCTTGCAAACCAATTTTGAGCCTATTATACCCCTTTGTTCTTTACTTTAACTCATCACTAACTCTAAGCAAAAAATAATAATGTCCTTAATTTGAATCCTTGGTTAGCTTAGACTAGTGAGAGTGCTCATGAATTAAGTGTGAGAAAAAGTGGGTTTGGAAACGTTTGGTTAAAGAATTGGGTGTTATATATCTTTATGAAAATGTGAAAGAAATGTTTAGGACATATTCATGCTTTCAATAATTTAATCATTTGCATTGAGGAAATTAGAAAAAAAATAGAAAAAAAGAGCAAATAATAAAAAAGGGATAAAATGCTCCAAAGTAAATGATGATAGTAATGCATATGTACTGTACTCAGATTAGGATGCATGAATATGTGGAAAACATGGTTAATGGACAGTTAGGTTTTGCATTGTAATTACATGGATTGTCTTAAGTTAGGTAGGTTAATTAAGGATTCAGATTTTAGTCCACTTGACCAAACACAATCCTACCTTGACCCTAACCCCATTACAACCCTTAAAAGACCTCTTGATTTGTGTATTGGTGAATTAAATTTTTGTTGATTGTTAGATGAAGAGCAAGCCTTAGAAAGCAATATTAGTAGATAATTGAGAGAATCGAACCTCAAACACCTGAGCGATTAGAGTGTATACACTTCCAGTGAGGGTTCGATGCTCGATTCCTTGTTCCCTGCTTTCATGAGATATTTTCTTTTGCAAGTTTACTTGTACTTTATTGTGTGATTTAAATTAGTGGAATCTGATTTATGTTTGTATTGAAGAATTTATTTACTTTTTCACCAAGTAGGTAGAATCATTTTTGCATGTAGTTGCATTCATATAGACAGGTTGCATTTCATACCCTCTACCATTCCTCTTTACTCTTATAGCTTCTCTTGAGCTTAGCATGAGGACATGCTAATGTTTAAGTGTGGGGAGGTTGATAAACCACTATTTTATGATTTATCTTATGCTCAATTGAGTGGTTTTTATCAAGCCTTTGCACACTTATTCATACTATTTGCATGGTTTTACAATTCCTTCCCAGAATTTGTTCTATGATTGAAAACTTGCTTCCTAGAGTCTTTTATTTATGTATTTTAATCATCTCTTATTACCATTCGATGCCTTGATATGTGTGTTAAGTGATTTCAGAGTTTATAGGGCAGGAATGGCTCAGAGGATGGAAAGGAAGCATGGAAAAGTGGAAGGAATACAAGAACTTGAAGAAATTGCTAAGCTGTCCAGCCTGACCTCTTCGCACTCAAACGGTGATAACTTGAGCTACAGAGGTCCAAATGATGCAGTGCTAGTCGCGTTGAAAGCTAACGTCTGGAGCTTTGAAATGATATGTAATTTGCTATAGTGCCCGTACATCTAGGCAACGCGAAGGCATGCTCCACGAGAACGTATCACAGTGACAAAAATCAGCGTGATAGAATTCGCAATCTGTGATTTCTGGGCTGTTTTTGACCCAGCTTTCAGCTCAGAAAACACAGATTAGAGGCTATAAAGTGGGGGAATCAATTCATGCAACATCATTCATTCATAATTCATAATTTTAGGTTTCGATGTAGTTTTAGAGAGAGAGAGGCTCTCTCCTCTCTCTTAGGATTTAGGATTATGATTAGGATTTAGGATTTCTATTAGGATTAGGCTATGATTTCTTCATTCCACGTTCAATGTTCCTACATTTTGGTTTTTCTTCTATTTTTATTTATTCTATTACTTGATTTATGAATTCTCATGTTTAATTTGATTTTCTATTTATTGCAATTTGAGGTATTTCATATTTATGATTTTAATTTAGCTTTTTACACTCTTAGCTTTGGTTGAGTAATTAGTAACACTTGAGTTATCAAACTCAGCTGTTGTTTAAAATTAGAATTCTTTGCTGATTAATTTGTACTCCAATAACTCTAGTCTTTCCATAGAAGTTGACTAGGACTTGAGGATCAAATTAATTAGTCCTCTTACTACAAGAAAAAAAGCCTACGGCCACGCTTTTTTTTTGCTACGCTTTAAAAGCGTAGCCAAAAGTGGTCTATGGCCACACTTTTCTGAGGGTGGCGACAGAATAGAGATTTGGCCACGTTCTTTTTTTGCTACGCTTGAAAAGCGTGGCAAAAAGTGTCAATGGCCACGCTTTTATGAAGGTGGCCGTTGATGCGAGATTTGGTCACGTTTTTATTTGCCACGTTTAAAAAGCATAGCCGTAGAGAGAAAATAGGACGCTTTCAAAGCGTAGCAATAGGGTTTTATTATTGCGGCGTTCCAAAAGCGTAGCTATTTCCTACAAACCTTTTGGCACGCTTCAAAAGCGTGGCCAAAAGGTTCCGAAAAAAAAAAGACGTTGGAATTAATTAAAAATGTTCCTTCTTCGTTTAAAGACTTAGAGAAAATAAGAAAAAGACTCTCTTCTTCGTGCCCTGCCTTAACTCCTCCTTCAGAAGCCCCAACGCGACGACCACACTCCATTGTGCCCTAAGCCGCTAACTCCTCGTCCTTCATTGCGCCTCGCCCTCACTGCCACGATGACACTCCTCGCCCTTCATTGCCGCCGCTCCCTTCCGTCGCTGTAATTTGCCTCACGAAGAACCACAATCGAAGAACCCCTAACCGAGACGAAGAACCTCTAATAGCACTCTGCAAAGAACCTCGTCAGTTACCGGCGCTCGCAATGTCTCTGTGGAAGAACCCCTAACCCTCAAGCTCACTAAGTCTCACCCTCCGTCGTAAGTCTTCGCTCTTTTCTTGCCACTCTCACCGTCAAGCTCACTGAGTCTCACCTCTCTCACGGATGGTCTCGCCGTCGACCTCTCTCTATTTCTCCGGTATATCGCTTTCCTTGCGGGTGTTTCAGACTCAAGTTCATCGCGCTCTGCCACCATCACTGCTCTGTCATGCTCTATTGCAAGCTCTGCTTCGGCCATCAATGCTTCCTTCGCTGTGAGTTGGTCCCTGAGCATGTGGTGGTAGGAATTTCAAGGTCCTTATTGATGCCAGGGCATCTAGGCCAGTTTCACTGACCTTTTCTTTACAGTTTTAAGGTAGCTTCATGCATTTTCTTAGTGAATAAGGCAAGTTTTGGATGAAAATACACTTACACCTTGATTCAAGCAGCTATTGTGAATTTCACATGATTTCATGAGGATTTTGCTAGAATTGAATGATAAATTGATGATGCATAATCTCATGACTTTGGCTAGAGCTTTGATGCACTTTATTTGCTTGATTTCAGGACAAAGGAAGCAGGGAAGAACCACGTTAGTACTCACGTTAATCTAGTTAATGTGATGGTGCACGAAATTGCAATCACACTTTTGTAATCCCGCACAACTAACCAGCAAGTGCACTGGGTCGTCCAAGTAATACCTTGCGTGAGCAAGGGTCGATCCCACGGAGATTGTCGGCTTGAAGCAAGCTATGGTTATCTTGTAAATCTTAGTCAGGATATCAGAAATTATCAGGATTGATTGTGAAAAGCAAAAGAACATGAAATAGGTACTTGTTTTGCAGTAATGGAGAATAGGTTGAGGCTTTGGAGATGCTCCATCTTCTGAATCTCTGCTTTCCTACTGTCTTCTTCATCAAACACGCAAGGCTCCTTCCATGGCAAGCTGTATGCAGGGTTTCACCGTTGTCAGTGGCTACCTCCCATCCTCTCAGTGAAAAAGTTCCTATGCTCTGTCACAGCATGGCTAATCATCTGTCGGTTCTCGGTCAGGCCGGAATAGAATCCATTGATTCTTTTGTGTCTGTCACTAACGCCCCGCCTGCTAGGAGTTTGAAGCACGTCACAGTCATTCAGTCATTGAATCCTACTCAGAATACCACAGACAAGGTTTAGACCTTCCGGATTCTCTTGAATGCCGCCATCAGTTCTAGCTTATACCACGAAGATTCTGGTTAAGGAATCCAAGAGATATCTACTCAATCTAAAGTAGAACAGGGGTGGTTGTCAGGCACATGTTCATAAGTGAGAATGATGATGAGTGTCACGGATCATCACATTCATTCGGGTTAAGAGCAAGTGATATCTTAGAATGGAAGCAAGCATGATTGAATAAGAAACAGTAATAATTGCATTAATCCATCAAGACACAGCAGAGCTCCTCACCCCCAACCATGGGGTTTAGAGACTCATGCCGTGGAAGGTATACAATGAAATGTGTAAAAATGTCATGAGGTCCAGATACAATGTCAAAAGATCCTATTAATAGTAGACTAGTAACCTAGGGTGTACAGAAATGAGTAAATGACGTAAAAATCCACTTCTGGGTCCACTTAGTGTGTGCTTGGGCTGAGCAGTGAAGCATTTTCGTGTAGAGACCTTTTCTGGAGTTAAACGCCAGCTTTCATGCCAGTTTGGGCGTTTAACTCCAAGTTTTATGCCAGTTCCAGTGTTAAACGCTGGAATTTCTGAGGCTGATTTGCCACGCCGGTTTGGGCCATCAAATCTTGGGCAAAGTATGGACTATCATATATTGCTGGAAAGCCCAGGATATCTACTTTCCAACGCCGTTGAGAGCGCGCCAATTGGGCTTCTGTAGCTCCAGAAAATCCACTTCGAGTGCAGGGAGGTCAGAATCCAACAGCATCTGCAGTCCTTTTCAGTCTCTGAATCAGATTTTTGCTCAGAACCTTCAATTTCAGTCAGAAAATACCTGAAATCACAGAAAAACACACAAACTCATAGTAAAGTCCAGAAAAGTGAATTTTAACTAAAAACTAACTAAAAGATACTAAAAACATACTAAAAACAATGCCAAAAAGGGTACAAATTATCCGCTCATCACAACACCAAACTTAAATTGTTGCTTGTCCCCAAGCAACTAAAAATCAAAATAGGATAAAAAGAAGAGAATATACTATAGACTCCAAAATATCAAAGAAACATAGTTCCAATTAGATGAGCGGGACTAGTAGCTTTTTGCCTCCGAACAGTTTTGGCATCTCACTCTATCCTTTGAAGTCCAGAATGATTGGCATCTATGAGAACTCAGAACTCAGATAGTGTTATTGATTCTCCTAGTTAAGTATAATGATTCTGGAACATAGCTAGTGTATGAGTCTTGGCTGTGGCCCAAAGCACTCTGCCTTCCAGTATTACCACCGGATACATTCATGCCACAGACACATAATTGGGTGAACCTTTTTAGATTGTGACTCAGCTTTGCTAGAGTCCCCAATTAGAGGTGTCCAAGGTTCTTAAGCACACTCTTTTTACCTTGGTTCACAACTTTATTTCTTTCTTTTTCTTTCTTTTTCTCTTTTTTTTTCGAAATTTTTTTTTTGCTTCAAGAATCAATTTGATGATTTTTCAGATCCTCAATAACAGTTCTCTTTCTCCTCATTCTTTCAAGAGCCAACAATTTTAACATTCTCAAAACAACAAATTCAAAAGACATATGCACTGTTCAAGCATTCATTCAGAAAACAAAAAGTATTGTCTTCACATCAAACTAATTCAACTAGTTTCAAGGATTAATTTCGAAATCCTGTACTCCTTGTTCTTTTGTGGTTAAAGCATTTTTCATTTAAGAGAGGTGATGGATTCATAGGACATTCATAGCTTTAAGGCATAAACTTCAAATTTTATTAATTATGAATTAAGAACAAGACTCAGAAAATAAATATAAGATGAAACTAGAAATAGAAAACAAAACAAAACAAAAAAAACGCAAAACATAGGCTCCTAATGATAGAGGTTTTCACAGAGTTAGGACTCAACAACCTTGATTTTGAGAAGTGGATGCTCCCTCAGCTTGAGAGGAGAGCTTTTGGCGTTTCATCTCTTGGAGTTCACGCCCCTGCTTCTCTTGTTCCTTCAGCAATTTGCAGAGCATGCAGTTCTGATTCTGCTGTTCTTCCTTAAGTTGCTCCATAGTCTCTTGCAACTTGGTGATAGATGCTTCTAGGCTGGCCCAGTAGCCAATTTCAGGAAATTCAGGGAGGAACTCCTGCGCCCTCCTTTTGATAGAGTTGTCTTGCACTTGTCATTCCATTGACTTCTTGGTGATTGGGTGTTCAATGGGTATGAATTCATCTACTCCCATTTTTACCCCAGCCTCTTTACAGAGCAAGGAGATCAAGCTTGGGTAAGCCAGTTTGGCTTCAGTGGAATTCTTATTTGCAATTGTGTAGATCTCACAAGCAATCACATGATGAACCTCCACTTCTTTTCCAAGCATAATGCAATGAATCATCACTGCTCTCTTGATAGTTACCTCAGAACGGTTGCTAGTGGGCAGTATGGAACGCCCAATAAAGTCTAGCCAACCTCTTGCAATTGGTTTGAGGTCTCCCCTCTTGAGTTGGTTTGGGACACCCTTAGAATTGGTTATCCACTTAGTTCCAGGGAGGCATATGTCCTCTAGAACTTGATCCAACCCTTTATCTGCTCTCACCATTCTCCTATTAAAGGAGTCAGGATCATCTTGCAGTTGAGGCAACTTGAAGATTTCTCTTATTTTGTCCAGATGGAAGTACATAACTTTCCCTCTGACCATGGTTCTGTAGGTATGGTAAGCGGTTCCAGTCATTCTCTGCTTATCTGTCAGCCACAGATTTGAGTAGAATTCCTGAACCATGTTCCTTCCAACCTTTGTCTCAGGATTGGTTAGAACTTCCCATCCTCTGTTTTGAATTTGCTCTTGGATCCCCGGATATTCATCTTCTTTCAGATCAAATTTTACTTCCGGGATGACTGACCTCAGACCCATTATTTTGTGATAATGGTCTTCATGTTCTTTGGTTAAGAACTTCTCTTGATTCCAAAGATTCTTTGGATTATTCTCTTTCTTGCCTCTTAAATTGGTTTGTTTTCCCTTAGGAGCCATGATATTGATGAATCTTGGCTTAGTGATCACGAAAAAGCACACCAAACTTAGAGGTTTGCTTGTCCCCAAGCAAAAGAAAGGAAAGAAGAGAGAGAGAGGAGCAAATTCGAATGGTGTGGGCAATGAGGGGCCGAACGTGTTCATATAAGGGGGGGAGGAAGGAGATTTTGAAAAAAATAAGAAGAGATTTGAGAAGATATGGAGAGAATTTGAAAAAAGGGTGAGTTTTTGAAGAAGATTTGGGATTAATTTGAGATAGATTTGAAGAATGGTTTTGATTTGTGAAGATTTGAGAGTGAATGATGAAAGGTTGAAGTGCATTTATGTAGAAGAGTATGGGTAATAAAAGGAAAGTTTGAAAAAATTTGAGTTGAAAACGAAATTGTGGTCCCCCCCACTTTTCTGGCGTTAAACGCCCAGAATGGCACCCATTCTGGCGTTTAACGCCCATTTGATGCCCCTTTTGGGCGTTTAACGCCCAGCCAGGTGCCCTGGCTGGCGTTAAACGCCAGAGAGCCTTTATCACTGGGCATTTTTCTAAACGCCCAGGATTCTGCACACCTGGCGTTAAACGCCCAGAATGGTGCCCATTCTGGCGTTTAACGCCCAAAATGGCACCATTCCTGGCGTTAAACGCCCAGAATGGTACCCATTCTGGCGTTTAACGCCCAAAATGCCCCTTACTGGCGTTTTTTCGCCAGTAAGCTCTTTTTCTCTGCTTTTTGAGCTGAATCCTTCTGTAACTCTGTGAATTCCTTCATTTTGATACTTGCCTCTGTAAAAACAAATCATATAGCCTCCTAATGACTGGGTTGCCTCCCAGCAAGCGCTTCTTTACTGTCTTTAGCTGGACCTTTACTGAGACTCACTCAAGTCTCAGTTTTGAGCATTCCTGCTCAAAATTGCTTTCAAGATAATGCTTGATTCTCTGTCCATTAACAATGAACTTTTTGTCAGAATCAATATCCTGAAGCTCAACATATCCATATGGTGACACTCCTGTGATCACATACGGACCCCTCCATCGGGATTTGAGTTTTCCTGGAAACAATTTGAGCCTGGAGTTGAAGAGTAGAACTTTTTGTCCTGGCTCAAAGACTCTGGTTGACAACTTCTTGTCATGCCACTTCTTTGCCTTTTCCTTATAAATTTTTTCATTTTCAAAGGCATTGAGTCTGAACTCCTCTAGCTCATTTAACTGGAGCAATCTTTTTTCACCAGCTAACTGAGCATCCATGTTTAGGAATCTGGTTGCCCAGTAGGCTTTATGTTCCAGTTCCACGGGCAGATGACAGGCCTTCCCATACACCAGTTGGTATGGAGAGGTTCCTATAGGAGTCTTGAATGCTATTCTGTATGCCCACAGAGCATCATCCAAGCTCTTTGCCCAATCCTTTCTTCGGGCTATCACAGTCCGTTCTAGGATTCTTTTTAGCTCTCTGTTAGAGACTTCAGCTTGCCCATTTATCTGTGGATGATACGGAGTTGCCACTTTATGGCTGATTCCATATCTAACCATAGCAGAGTATAGCTGTCTATTGCAGAAATGAGAGCCCCCATCACTGATTAGTACTCTGGGAACACCAAATCTGCTGAAGATGTGTTTCTGGAGGAATTTTACAACGGTCTTGGTATCATTAGTGGGTGTAGCAATTGCTTCTACCCACTTAGATACATAGTCCACCGCCACCAGAATGTAAGTGTTTGAGTATGATGGTGGGAATGGCCCCATGAAGTCAATTCCCCATACATCAAACAATTCTATCTCTAATATCCCTTGTTGAGGCATGGCATATCCGTGAGGCAGGTTACCAGCTCTTTGGCAACTGTCACAGTTACGCACAAACTCTCAGGAATCTTTATAGAGAGTAGGCCAGTAGAAGCCACACTGGAGGACTTTAGTGGCTGTTCGCTCACTTCCAAAATGTCCTCCATACTGTGATCCATGGCAATGCCATAGGATCCTTTGTGCTTCTTCTCTGGGTACACATCTGCGGATCACTCCGTCAGCACATCTCTTAAAGAGATATGGTTCATCCCAGAGGTAGTACTTGGCATCTGAAATTAATTTCTTTCTTTGCACACTGCTGTACTCCTTGGGTATGAACCTCACAGCTTTATAATTTGCAATATCCGCAAACCAAGGAGCTTCCTGAATGGCAAAGAGTTGCTCATCTGGGAAAGTCTCGGAGATCTCAGTAGAAGGGAGGGACGCCCCAGCTACTGGTTCTATTCGGGACAGATGATCGGCTACTTGGTTCTCTGTCCCTTTTCTGTCTCTTATTTCTATATCAAACTCTTGCAGAAGCAACACCCATCTTATTAGCCTGGGTTTTGAATCCTGCTTTGTGAGTAAGTATTTAAGAGCAGCATGGTCAGTGTACACAATCACTTTGGATCCCACTAGATAAGATCTAAACTTGTCAATGGCATAAACCACTGCAAGTAATTCTTTTTCTGTGGTTGTGTAATTCTTCTGTGCATCATTTAGAACACGGCTAGCATAATAAATGACGTGCAGAAGTTTGTTATGCCTCTGTCCCAACACTGCACCAATGGCATGATCACTGGCATCACACATTAACTCAAATGGCAATGTCCAATCTGGTGCAGAGATGACTGGTGCTGTGACCAGCTTAGCTTTCAGGATCTCAAACGCCTGCTGACACTGTGTGTCAAACACAAATGGTGTGTCAGCAGCTAGCAGGTTACTCAGAGGTTTTGCAATTTTCGAAAAATCCTTTATAAACCTTCTGTAAAATCCTGTATACCCCAGAAAGCTTCTGATTGCCTTAACATTGGCAGGTGGTGGTAATTTTTCAATTACCTCTACC
This sequence comes from Arachis stenosperma, assembly GCF_014773155.1. Lineage (NCBI taxonomy): Eukaryota > Viridiplantae > Streptophyta > Magnoliopsida > Fabales > Fabaceae > Arachis > Arachis stenosperma. Next base: position 57,895,419 of record NC_080386.1, read on the forward strand.
TTTGCCTTATCCACCTCTATTCCCTTGTTTGAAATTTTGTGCCCAAGGACAATTCCTTCAGTCACCATAAAGTGACATTTCTCCCAGTTTAAAACCAGGTTAGTCTCTTGGCATCTTTTCAGGACAAGTGATAGGTGGTTAAGACAGGAGCTGAATGAGTCTCCATATACTGAGAAGTCATCCATGAAGACTTCAAGAAATTTCTCTACCATATCTGAGAAGATAGAGAGCATGCACCTCTGAAAGGTTGCAGGTGCATTGCACAGACCAAAAGGCATCCTTCTGTAGGCAAACACGCCAGAAGGGCAGGTAAATGCCGTTTTCTCTTGGTCCTGAGGATCTACTGCAATTTGGTTGTAGCCTGAATAGCCATCCAAAAAGCAGTAATAATCATGACCAGCTAGTCTTTCTAGCATTTGGTCTATGAATGGTAAAGGGAAATGATCCTTTCTGGTGGCTGTATTGAGCCTTCTGTAGTCAATACACATACGCCACCCTGTAACTGTTCTTGTAGGAACCAGTTCATTTTTTTCATTATGAACCACTGTCATGCCTCCCTTTTTGGGGACAACTTGGACAGGGCTCACCCAGGGGCTATCAGAAATAGGATAAATAATCCCAGCCTCTAGTAATTTAGTGACCTCTTTCTGCACTACCTCCTTCATGGCTGGATTTAGCCTCCTTTGTGGTTGGACCACTGGTTTGGCATTATCCTCCAACAGGATCTTGTGCATGCATCTAGCTGGGCTAATACCCTTGAGATCACTTATGGACCACCCAAGAGCTGTCTTGTGTGTCCTTAGCACATGAATCAGTGCTTCCTCTTCCTGTGGATTTAAAGCAGAGCTTATAATCACTGAAAAAGTTTCACCCCCTCCCAGAAATGCATATTTCAGGGATGGTGGTAGTGGTTTGAGTTCAGGTTTGGGAGGCTTATCCTCCTCCTGAGGAATTTTCGAAAATTCCTTTGTTTCCTGTGGTTCTTCTTGATCAGGTTGGACATCCTTGAAGATGTCTTCAAGCTCTGATTCTAGGCTTTCAGCCATATTGATCTCTTCTACCAGAGAGTCAATAATGTCAGCGCCCATGCAGTCATTTGGTGTGTCTGGATGCTGCATAGCTTTTACAGCATTCAACTTGAACTCATCCTCATTGACTCTCAGGGTTACTTCCCCTCTTTGTACATCAATGAGAGTTCGTCCAGTTGCTAGGAAAGGTCTTCCCAGAATGAGAGTTGCACTCTTGTGCTCCTCCATTTCCAGCACCACAAAGTCAGTTGGAAAGGCAAAGGGCCCAACCTTGACAATCATGTCCTCTATTATGCCTGATGGGTGTTTAATGGAGCCATCAGCAAGTTGGAGGCATATCCTGGTTGGTTTGACTTCTCCAGTCAACCCAAGCTTTCTGATAGTGGATGCAGGTATTAGATTGATGCTTGCTCCAAGATCACATAGGGCTGTCTTGGTGCAAGCGCCCTCTAATGTGCATGGTATCATAAAGCTTCCAGGATCTTGAAGCTTTTCTGGTAAGCTTTTCAGAATGACTGCACTGCATTCTTCAGTGAGAAACACTTTTTCAGTTTCTCTCCAATCCTTCTTATGACTTAAGATCTCTTTCATGAACTTAGCATAGGAAGGTATTTGCTCAAGTGCCTCTGCAAACGGAATCTTTATTTCAAGAGTCCTTAGATAGTCTGCAAAGCGGGCAAATTGCTTATCCTGTTCCGCTTTGTGGAGTTTCTGAGGATAAGGCATCTTGGCTTGATATTCTTCAACCTTAGATGCTGCAGGTTTATTTCTTACAGAAGTGGTTGAAGAAGCCTTGTTAGAGGGATTACTGTCAGCACTCTCAGGTGTCTGATCTCCCCTTGGGCGGAAAATGGGCGTTTAACGCCAACTTTTCCCCCTTTTCTGGCGTTTGAACGCCAGAACTGGGCAAGGAATGGGCGTTTAACGCCAGCTTTCCTTCCCTTTCTGGCGTTTGAACGCCAATAACATTCCTCTCTGGGCTCTTACTGTCCTCAGAGGGATTTTGAACATTGGTTTGGTTATCCTCTGTCAATTGTTCCTTGTTTGGCTTTTTGCTCTTTTGAGCAGTGGTATTCAGTGTTCTCCCACTCCTCAGTTGAACTGCTTGACATTCTTCTGTTATCTGTTTAGATATTTGCTATTTTGCTTGATTCAACTGCAGTTCTATGTTCTTGTTAGCAACCTTAGTATCATGGAGCATTTCTCTAAATTCTGCTAACTGTTCTGTCATCAGGAGCAATTGTTGATTAAGCTCATTCATCTGTTCTTGAGGATTAGGATCAGTGACTAATGCCATGACTTCCTCTTTTGGAACGAACTCATTGCTAGAATATAAGTATTGGTTTCTAGCAACAGTGTCTATAAGCTCTTGAGCTTCTTCAATTGTCTTCCTCATGTGTATAGATCCACCAGCTGAGTGGTCTAAAGACATCTGAGCTTTTTCTGTGAGCCCATAGTAGAAGATGTCTAACTGTACCCACTCTGAAAACATTTCAGAGGGGCATTTTCTAAGCATACCTCTATACCTCTCCCAGGCATTATAAAGGGATTCATTATCCTCTTGTTTAAAGCCTTGGATGTCCAGCCTTAGCTGTGTCATCCTCTTTGGAGGGTAAAAATGATTCAGAAATTTATCTGACAACTGTTTCCATGTCTTTATGCTTGTTGTAGGTTGGTTATTCAACCACCTTTTAGCTTGATCTTTTACAGCAAATGGAAACAGTAATAGTCTGTAGACATCCTGATCTACCTCTTTATCATGTACTGTGTCAGCAATTTGTAAGAACTGTGCCAGAAACTCAGTAGGTTCTTCCTGTGGAAGACCGGAATACTGGCAGTTTTGCTGCACTATGATAATGAGTTGAGGATTTAGCTCAAAGCTGCTTGCTTTGATGGGAGGTGTATAGATGCTACTCCCATATGCAGCTGTAATGGGGTTAGCATATGACCCCAGAGTCCTTTTGGACTGATCAATCCCTCTTAGGTCCATAATGGACAAAAGGGAAAGGATAATGATTGCAAATAGATAAATTTTGTTTTTTTTTTTTTGAATTAAACGAAAAAAATTAAAATAAAATAAAAGGAAATTAAAAAAATCGAAAATAAAAAAGAAAACAAAATCAAAGCAAATTGAGAACTGAATCAATTAGTTAATTAAAAAGATTTTGAAAAAAAAGCAATTAGAAAGATATGATTGAAAAGTTTTATAAAAAAGATTTGATTTTTGAACAGAGGAAAGAGAAAAACCACAAAAAGACACCAAACTTAAAATTTTTAGAAAATCAAACACTAATTTTCGAAAATTTTAAAGGAAAAACACAAAGAGGACACTAAACTTAGAATTTTTATGAATCAAAAAGGGACTAAGAACATGCAAAATCGAAAATTTTAAAAGAAAAACAAAAGCATGCAATTGACACCAAACTTAGAATATGAAACTAGACTCAACTAAAAGACTCTAAACTAATAAAAATAAAACAGTCCTAATCTAAGCAACAAGATAAACCGTCAGTTGTCCAAACTCGAACAATCCCCGGCAACGGCGCCAAAAACTTGGTGCACGAAATTGCAATCACACTTTTGCAATCCCGCACAACTAACCAGCAAGTGCACTGGGTCGTCCAGGTAATACCTTGCGTGAGCAAGGGTCGATCCCACGGAGATTGTCGGCTTGAAGCAAGCTATGGTTATCTTGTAAATCTTAGTCAGGATATCAGAAATTATCAGGATTGATTGTGAAAAGCAAAAGAACATGAAATAGGTACTTGTTTTGCAGTAATGGAGAATAGGTTGAGGCTTTGGAGATGCTCCATCTTCTGAATCTCTGCTTTCCTACTGTCTTCTTCATCAAACACGCAAGGCTCCTTCCATTGCAAGCTGTATGTAGGGTTTCACCGTTGTCAGTGGCTACCTCCCATCCTCTCAGTGAAAACGTTCCTATGCTCTGTCACAGCATGGCTAATCATCTGTCGGTTCTCGGTCAGGCCGGAATAGAATCCATTGATTCTTTTGCGTCTGTCACTAACGCCCCGCCTGCTAGGAGTTTGAAGCACGTCACAGTCATTCAGTCATTGAATCCTACTCAGAATACCACAGACAAGGTTTAGACCTTCCGGATTCTCTTGAATGCCGCCATCAGTTCTAGCTTATACCACGAAGATTCTGGTTAAGGAATCCAAGAGATATCTATTCAATCTAAAGTAGAACAGGGGTGGTTGTCAGGCACATGTTCATAAGTGAGAATGATGATGAGTGTCACAGATCATCACATTCATCCGGGTTAAGAGCAAGTGATATCTTAGAATGGAAGCAAGCATGATTGAATAAGAAACAGTAATAATTGCATTAATCCATCAAGACACAGCAGAGCTCCTCACCCCCAACCATGGGGTTTAGAGACTCATGCCGTGGAAGGTATATAATGAAATGTGTAAAAATGTCATGAGGTCCAGATACAATGTCAAAAGATCCTATTAATAGTAGACTAGTAACCTAGGGTGTACAGAAATGAGTAAATGACGTAAAAATCCACTTCTGGGTCCACTTAGTGTGTGCTTGGGCTGAGCAGTGAAGCATTTTCATGTAGAGACCTTTTCTGGAGTTAAACGCCAGCTTTCATGCCAGTTTGGGTGTTTAACTCCAAGTTTTATGCCAGTTTCAGCGTTAAACGCTGGAATTTCTGAGGCTGATTTGCCACGCCGGTTTGGGCCATCAAATCTTGGGCAAAGTATGGACTATCATATATTGCTGGAAAGCCCAGGATGTCTATTTCCAACGCCGTTGAGAGCGCGCCAATTGGGCTTCTGTAGCTCCAGAAAATCCACTTCGAGTGCAGGGAGGTCAGAATCCAACAGCATCTGCAGTCCTTTTCAGTCTCTGAATCAGATTTTTGCTCAGAACCTTCAATTTCAGTCAGAAAATACCTGAAATCACAGAAAAACACACAAACTCATAGTAAAGTCCAGAAAAGTGAATTTTAACTAAAAACTACTAAAAATATACTAAAAACTAACTAAAAGATACTAAAAACATACTAAAAACAATGCCAAAAAGGGTACAAATTATCCGCTCATCATGTGACCACTAACGTGGAATGGTAAATAGCTTGCAACGTTAAGGAGAAAAGTGATCACCAATAATGCCCGCGAAGCCATCATAAGCCCACATTAATTGCCACGTTAACTAAGTTAACGTGGTAGTTAACGTGGAGACAAAAGAAAGCTCCAACGTTAGTGGTAAACGTGAACACCACTAACGTTCCAAGATTTGGCAATGAGCTACGTTAAGAGTCACGTTAACTTAGTTAACGTGAACTCTAACGTGGAAGAGAGGAACAATGCCAACGTTAGTGACACTCACCTTTGTCACTAACGTTGGATCAACTAGCATTGCCCATGTTAGTGGTCACGTTAAGAGCACTAACGTGAAAGTTAACGTAGAGCTGAGATTGATGAGCCAACGTTAGTGACACTCACCTTTGTCACTAACGTTGGAAGATGGCATTACTACCACGTTAGTGGCCACGTTAACTTAGTCAACGTGAGCCCTAACGTGGAAAGTAGGGGCACTTTGAGCATTAGTGACAAAGGTAGGTGTCACTAACGCTCTCGAAGGTGAGGCATAGCCACGTTAAGACCTACGTTAGTTACACTAACGTGAACTCTAACGTAGGGACAAAGGGCATAAGGCAACGTTAATGGGAAATGTGAGTCCCAATAACGCTTGCGAAGGGTTATAAGCCAACGTTATTAGGAAACGTGAGTCCCAATAACGCTAGCGAAGATTTACAAGGCAATGTTAGTGGTCACGTTAGTGCCACTAACGTTGGAGTTAACGTAGGTTATATGGGGTTGGAACATTAGTGAAAATTGTGATTGCCACTAACGTTCTCGAACCCACAATGTCACTTAACGTTAACTTCACTAACGCCCATGCCTAATTCATTCTTCTCTGCAAGTTGGGCCCACTAAAGATTGGAACTGCTTCAACTCAAGATCCAAAGCCCACATCCAAGACTTGAAGAACTCACTAGAGGATCAAGAGGAGTAGTATATAGAGGAGTAGTTTTGAACTATAGAGAGGCTTGGCACTTTTAGAGAACTACTCTCTGTATATTTACTTTTCTGCACTTTTAGCTGGGATGTATTATTTTCTGCCATTATCCATTTCTAGAGCTATGAACAACTAAACCCTTTTCATTGGGTTAGGGAACTCTGTTGTAATTTGATGGATCAATTATAGTTTTCATTCTCTTCTTCTTTCTTCTCTTTTGATTTGCAAGAAAGTTTTTTATCTTAATTCAATTGGTTAGTTGTCTAGGAAAAGAAACTCTCCATAATTGGATATCCTCTGAGCCTTAGAAAAGGGATGAGGAGATCATGCTAGAAATGTTTTCTCATGTTGGACCAAATTGGGGTCTGGGTGAATATAGTGACATGTAATCCTCCCAACACTTTGATTTGGAAATACACGTGGTATAATCAGTGACCATACTTTATCTCTACCCATGAGCAATTAAATCAATGAATTGGGCAATTGTTCAAGCTTAGAGAGATTGAATTACCAAGGAATTGGAATCCAATCATCTAAGATTGCCAAGGAGATCAATAGATGCATTGATTGAGGAAGAGATGAAAATGAACTTGATCCGGAGAATACAACATCTCCTGAGCCCAATGAATTCCCCATTTCTAATCTTACCCATTCTCTTTATTTTCTGTCATTTATTTTCATGCTCATTACCCCAAATCCCCTTTTAAGATTCTGCACTTTAATTTCTACTATTTACTTTTCCGTCATTTAATTTTCTGCATTTCTCAAACTACACTCTGTTTAGCTCAACTAGCATACTCTTCCAACTAAAGTTGCTTGACCAATCAATCCCTGTGGGATTCGACCTCACTCTATTGTGAGTTTTTACTTGACGACAAATTCGGTATACTTGCCGAAGAGAAATTTGTTGAGAGACAAGTTTTCGTTCATCACTTATGTAAGTGTCTTTTCCGTATTTATGCTTACAATTTATTAGTAAGAAAATAATTTGAATATCTTACATGAAATTCTGATTAGGAGGTGCTATACTGTTACTATGAGTTTTTCATTACTGAACCGTTTTCATAGCCATTAATAAAAATCTGAAAGATAGCCTTAATGAGAGTTGTCTTTTGCATTTAGTGTTGTCTTCTATTTGGGTACTGATTGTACTTTTCTGTGTTGGTAGCATTGTGCTATTACCAAATTAATACTACTATTTTAACTCTTTCCTAGCAGTCAATAGCAGAAATAGGCATTTGGTTTAAATATGCATGTAATGTTACAAAGAAATTGATCCTTGTTACTTAGATAGCTTAAATATGTGTTGTTTTTACCTTCTTGACCAAACGGATTTTCATCTCTCTTAATGACTTTTATTTTATAACTGTAAAATTGATGAACAAACCAAAGAGTTTTAAGGAACTAAGACAGCGATGAAAGAAGGAAATACTTGCTATTTAATTCTTTGTTGATTGTCATTATCAATCTTATATTTGGTTTAATATTTCTTCAATGGCATAGAACTAATGTTATTTTTTGTGCCTTAAAATACTAATGAAGTGACTATCATAGTACTAAATATGCTTCAGGGATTTGGCCAATTTTAAGGGCTAGGTTCTTGTCCCAATCTATGTTTCACTTATTTTTTATTTCATGACTTCATAATAATAATAATAATAATAATAATAATAATAATAATAATAATAATAATAATAATATATTTATGAATTTTACATTTCTTCTCACTCATCTTCTTATGTAGTTAAAATCTTTGTTTCCCTGTTTTTGTGTTTCCACTCACTCACTTCACTTTCACACACACTCTCCTCTCTGCTACTTCTGTCACCGCTCTTTAATTTTGCTCCATGAAACCGTTGCAACACTAAGCTTGCTCTTCATCATACAGTCACTTAAACCCTGTCTTGTGACCCTTTTCAGTTTTGATCCTCAATCTCTACATAAATCTTAGTAATGTTTCCTATTCTTTTATTTCCCCTTTTTCAAGTGAAATTCCTGATGCATTCATAGCATTGCTTCTTTATTTTATTTTGTTTTCAGTATCTCAGGTGTGTTAATTCACCAAAGTTTATAACTTTCTTTGTGATTCTCTGAGCTGTTAAGTTTTCTGAGTGACATTTTCTGCTGTTTGCTTTAATTTTGGAACTGGGGTTTGTCAATTATTCCATGACACTGAGTTGAAGTAATTAACTGGCCCTTTAAATTATTATTATTATTATTATTTTGAAAAAAAATATTCTATTTTTTTGGGTGAGCTTGATTTATGTTGTTTGTGGTGTTTGGCTTGGAATTTTGCTTGATTTTTAAGGTTTTATAATGGGTTGGTGTGTGAGTGGACATGTTGCAGTTCATCCTAGTCTTTTATCTTTATTGTGAAGTCTTTTAGTTGTTTTCTATAAAGTTTGGTAAGCTGTGTGAAACCAGCTTCTCTTTTTGTCTTTGCTGTTTTGGTTGATTAGAACTATTGTAGAATTTTTCCGCCTTTATTTTATAGGGTTATTGTCCCGGTCTATGGCCAATAAGTTAATAATCCTATTGTAGAATTTTTCTGCCTTTAATTCAATTGAGCATATTGTTTGTTGTATCCAGATTAAAGATGGTTCCTGCCTTTCTAATATGCAATATTTGATGGATTCAGGAGTAGAAGGTTATGATCAGGTATGCTTCTTTCCTAAAACTCTGTTCGGTGATCACTCTTGCCTATCATGAAAGCCGGTGTATTTTAAGTTCATCTGTGCAATTTGTAGCTTTTTATCTGTCTATTTTCAAGATCTGGAGCTTATTATTAGGTTGAATCTGGTTTGATTACGATTGGTACGTCTCTTTGGGTGCAAGGAGTTGTGGTGGAGAGCCAAGGATCTAATGTATATGAGAGGGAGAGAGAGTTGAGAGTTTATATGAGAGAGGTAAAGGGAATTAAAAGAGGGAAGGAGGAATTTAGGCTGGGCAGGACCTTAGGAGAGTGGTAGCTTCTCTAATGCTACCTTGTTCTCTGCTTTTTCTATGTTTTATTCTTCCATTAATACACTCACAGAGACTGGAATGGTATCACCATGATGCCTTCCACAGTTCCACCTCCTCTGTTCTTTCTTCATGCTCACTTCAACTCTCTCCTTTATACTTCTGCTCTTTACACTATGTCTTAATGCAATAATGAACCTTGTAGCCATTACTGGACAACAATTATTGACTAGAATTAAAAGGCATAGATTGATTTCAACGGTTCAACCAATTATTGTGCAATGGAATGAATTTTAAATTACTGAATTTGTAATCCTTAGATTTTAATTGAGCAGTACTTTGTAAAGAGGAAATCGATAAATATCATGTATTAGTTTTCTTATAAATGTAGTTGCATGTTTTGGCATTGATACTTCTATCTCTTTCATTTTCTCCTGATTTGTTGATTCAGCTATCAATGTTTAAGAAGAATTATGACCATCTTCCAAAAGATATATACTTTGGCAATTACAAAGATTCTGTACGTAGGATTCAAAACTACTTTCTGACTTACAAGATCATCTTCGTCCAAATGGTGCATACAGATGGGATAACTACATGAAATCCCCAAAGTATGTTCTGTTGATTCTTTATATTTATGTCTCCCCTTGATGTTTTTTCAATTATGAGTTCCATGATTTTCTCCTGAATTATGCTAGTGAGATCAAGTTGGAGTAGACTGCTGTTTTGCATTACACATGCTAAATTCTCATACCTCACTTCCAGCCGTGATCGATGTGTTTGCAAACCTACCAAAGAAGATGTAAAAAGATGCTTTATATTGGAATTTGACAGATCTGTGAGTTCATGAACTCTGTTTCCACCTTATTCTTTTACTTTCTTTTCTGTCCACTTAGCCATTTCGTTGAATATTGGAGAAAAAATGGATTTGTCTTACCCGTGCAGTATATAATTAGATTACTATAGTTTGAACTTAAGGTTGACCAATCGTCACAGATTCTAGTTACTAAAAAATAGGGAAAAAGGGTTGGGGCGTGGTGGGGACTACTTTCCCAACTCATGAGTATTCATTATAGTGTTCATTATTTCCTCTGTAGTAAGTGCAATTACTCTCTGCTGTTATAAGGACAATAACACAGCCATGGCTGCTTCAGTTTCAACCATAGGAGCTGTCAAAGGAACTCCAGTATGATACTTTTACCTTACTTTGTTTCTTTCAATTAATTCTATTCACTCAATTTATCACTTCTAGTTTTAAACTTTGTATAAGATTAGGATAGTAATTGGATTGGATGCAGTGTGAATTAGTAATCAGTTATAGATACCAAATTAGAAAAATAATGATCATGAGGACTATGGATACATACATATCATTAATTTGTGAGTTATCAATATATTTAGATGCAGTTCATGATTTCTTGTATAGTTAAAAAAATTGGATTAGAGTTTTGAATAGAGTAGTAACTCTTAAATAACAAGAGAATAATGTAATTTTACATTGCAGGTGAGTTTGAATGGTTTTGGAGCTGTGGCTTCATCAGTTTTCAATTCATCAGCTTTCTTCAGAAGCAGCTTGAAGAAGGTTACATCAAGAATCCACAGCAGTAGCAAGGTTTCCTCCGGAAGCTTCAAGATTGTGGCGATCGATGAGGACAAGTAGACAGATAAGGACAGATGGAAAGGGTTGGCCTATGATATCTCAGGTGACTAGCAAGACATCACAAGAGGGAAGGGTATTTTGTAGTTTTTAGAGGATGTAGATAATTTAATAGTTGTTGGAATTGTAATGCATGTAATACAAATTCATGGGTAGTTGTTATCACTTTGATTTTTTGTTAGAGCTTGTCATGTGATCAACCACTATATTTAGTGTACAAGTTTATGAAGGTTTTATATTGTTAATAGTAATTAAAATTGTTATGGAGGTTTTATATTGTCTAAATTTTACATTATTTATGAATTTTGTAAGATTTTATTATGAAGATAAAAAAAACAATTGAACTTGAACAAACTTATAGCCACGCTTTAAAAGGGTAGTTATTTCCGTATAGCAGCCACTTTTCGCCACGCTTTAAAGCGTAGCCATATCTCTAGCTATTGGCACGCTTTAAAAGCGTAGCCATATCTCTAGCTACTGGCACGCTTTAAAAGCGTAGCCATATCTAGCTACTGGCACGCTTTAAAAGCGTAGTCATATCCTCTTGCATACGGCCACGTTTAAAAGTGTGGCAATAGATAAAAGCGTGGCGACAAAAAAAAGCGTAGCCATAGGTCACTAAAAGCGTGGCAATAGAGCAACCGGCACGCTAGCAGTTGTGACTGATGCCAGGGCATCTTGGCTAGTTTTACTAGCCATTTTTTGTATGCTTTAGGTTGGTTTCATGCATTTTCTTAGGTAATAAGCAAGTATTTAGTTGAGAATGCAATCATACCATGATTCAAGCAAACATTGTAAATTTTGAATGATTTCATGAGAATTATGCATGAATTGAATGATAAATTGGATGATGCATGATCCCATGATTAAGAGCAAGATTTTGATGCACTTTGTTTGATTGATTTCAGGTAACAAGAAGCAGATAAGAGCCATGTTAGTGTCTACATTAGTGCCACTAACGTGGCCATTAACGTGGAGGAAAAGAGAAGCCCCAACGTTAGTGAGAAAGTTAATGGCATTAACTTTGAAGAAGGAGAGCATGGAATGTTAGTGGTAAAAGTAAGCACCACTAACGTTAGCAAGGGACAAGAAGACCCACGTTAGCTTCCACGTTAGTTACATTAACGTGGGAACTAACGTGGAAGGAAAGGAAAACGCCAACATTAGTGGAAAAAGTGAGTGCCACTAACGTTTGTGATGCAAGAAGACCCACGTTAGCTTCCACGTTAGTTACATTAACGTGGGAACTAACGTGGAAGGAAAGGGAGACGCCAAAGTTAGTGGAAAAGATGAACGCCACTAACGCTAGCGAAGCAAAGGAAGACCCACGTTAATGACCACGTTAGTGACACTAACGTGGGCAAAAGTCTCACTTGGCAGCCTGACCATGCCTTCTTCAAACAAAAATAACTTGAGCCAAAAAACTCCAAATCAATTGATTCCAGTAGCATTGAAAAGTAGGATTCCAGAGCTTTCCAAGGATATATGGCATTACATGGTGGACACTAAATTTGAGGAAGAAAACCAACCCCAAAAGTGCAAAGATGAACATGGTATCAACCTGTAGTAAGGCCAATTGACCTCTTGAACTTCTAAGAAGTGTAACCTGAGCTGTAGAGCTTCAAATAATGCACTTCTAAAAGCGTTAGAAATTAGACATCTAGGGCTTTCCAACAATATATAATAGTACGGAGTGGATATTAAGTTTGAGCTCCTGAACCTGGCAATATTACGCCCCTGATCGCTAGCGTTATCGTGACTCACGTTTTCCAGTAACGCTAGCGACTATGCCAGCAACCTTGTCCACTTTAAAGGAGCATAACTTGAGTTACAGAAGTCCAGTGGAGGTGATTTTAGTTGCGTTAGAAAGCTGACATTCAGAGCTTTCCAAAGATATATAATAGTCTATAGTGGGAATAAAATTGGAGCACAAACAAGAGCTTTCCAAAGATATATAAGCCCCAAAAATACCAACTAGGTAGCAAGTGTGACGTTAGCCACACTAACTTCAGCACTAACGCCACATTTGTAGCGTTAGTGTGGCTAATGGAAGCAATAAAGCCAAGTCACCCTGGACCTCAATTTGATTCACTTCTCTTTCAAGGACCACCCAACCTCAAGGAAGCAAGCCCACAAGTGTCAACCAATCAAGGCCACAAGAAGTATCTAGAATAGGAATTTTCATTTAATTGTAATTTGCTTTTAATTTCATTTTGTAATTTAGGAGAGCCTATATAAAGGCCTCAGTTTGTACAGACTAGTTGGCTGGAAATTGGAGAATGAAGAAGGGTCTTCGGACTCCCTCCCCTCACACACTTTCCTTCTCTTTCTTTTCTTTGTACTTTTCATTTATGAATTTGGAAGTTTCAATGTTAGTTTTAATCTTCATCTTTACCTTTCTGCACTTTCTTTCTTTTCAATTTTGGTAGAGCAATCATCAACTAACTCTTTTCATTGGGTTAGAGAGCTCTATTGTGATTCAATGGATCAATTGTAGTTCTTATTCTTCTTCTTTTTTCTTTCTTCTTGATTTTACTAGAAAGCTTTTGATCTTCATCCAATTGGTTAGTTGTCTTGGAAAAGAAACTCTCCATAATTGGATCTCCTCTAAGCCTTGGAAAAGAGATGAGGAGATCATGCTAGAAATGCTTTATCATGTTGGACCAAATTGGGGTCTGGGCGGATATAGTAACATATAATCCTCCCAACACTTTGATTTGGAAATACATGTGGTATAATCAGTGACCACACTTCAGCTCTTCCCATGAGCAATTAAATCAAGGAATTGGGCAATTGTTCAAGCTTAGAGAGATTGAATTGCCAAGGAATTGGGATCCAATCACTTAAGATTGCCAAGGAGATCAATGAATGCATTGATTGAGGAAGAGATGAGAATGAACTTGATCCGGAGGATTGCAATATCTCTTGATCCCAATGTTCATTTTATTTTTGGTTCTTACATTTACTTTTCTTGCCATTTTACTCTTCTGCACTTATTTGCTTTCTTTACTTTTTTGCCATTTACATTTACTTGTTGCTTATCACTCCAATATGATTCGTCTAACTAGGATAATCAATTAACCATTGATTGCTTAATCCATTAATCCCTGTGGATTCGACCTCACTCTATTGTGAGTTTTTACTTGACGACAATTCGATATACTTGCCGAAGGGAAATTTGTTGAGAGACAAGTTTCCATGCATCATGTTTATGGCGCCGTTGCCAGGGATTAATTGTGATTAACAAACTACCGGTTGATTGATTTACTAGATTAGACACGTTTCTTTTGTTTTTGTTTTTTTGTTTCTTTATTTTCTTTTGCTAACAAACTGTTTGTGATATTGCCTCACTGAGAATTCCCTCATCTGTGACAAGGGGAATTCCAAATCTCTTTTATCTTGGTGATTGTTGTTGATACAGAATATTTTGTAGAAAAATGGAGTATAGATCATCATTTGGTCAATCAAATTTTAGGGGAAACTCTCCACCACCACAGAATAATTCACTTTGCTATGCTCATGGTGGTTGGGAGTATCAAGAACATGAAATGGGGTGCTTTCCAGGGTCACAAAAATGGTCCATATTTTGATGACTTTGATCACTACTCAACCTGTGCCTGGGGAGATTAAAACCAAAGAAATTTCACTTATTCACACCCCATTCATCAAGAGCCATCATCCTTTAATTATTCAACCTCACCTCCTAGATTTCCACATCAAAACCCTTCACCACTAAGACATGCCTCAACACAAAATTCCTTTACACATCCATATAATTCATCTCACCACTCACACAATGCATTCCATTACACACAAAATTCTTCTCACAGTCCACAAAACCCATATCATTATCCACAAAAGTCATACCACTCTCAGAACATACAACCACAAAACAACCAATTCCATTCACAAAGTAGCCACCCTCAACCTCCAAATTTCACCCCAGCTGCACACCTTCCCCTAGAGGATAAGCTATCAAGGATAGAGAACCTATTGGCAATTCTCTTGGAAGAATCTAAGGACATGAGGACTTTCAAGGAGGAAGTAAAATCCATTATGCAGAACCGGGGGGCTGCCCTTAAGAAGCTTGAGGCACAAGTTGGATATCTATCAAAGCAATTCCATACCCATAATTCCCTCAGTGACACCATGGCAAACCCAAGGGAGGAATCAGAAGAAAAAGAAAAAGAGGCACCCATACCAAGTGAGATTTCTATGAAGAAGGGGGAGGTTGTGAGAATATATAAGCCTAAGGCTCCATACCCGCAGAGGTTACTAGTGGTGACAAAGGAACATGCAAACTCACTCCCAAAAGACTCAATGCAACATCATGTAGAAGAAAGGGAGGAAGTCAATCAAGGGAGCCCACACTCCAATGAAATAGAGAGTTGCATAGAGGGTGAGGTCATTGAACCACCAATTCAAGAAGCACTTGATGAAGAGGATGCTCCAACCATCCTACAACACCCAAGTACTGAAATTAAGGTGGTGAAGGCAATCAACAAAAGTGCCAAAAAGAGGATGGTGACCAAGAAAAGAAGGACAATATCCATGAAGAAGAAAAGGTTAACCAAAAACCATCACACCCCTACCCCAACAAGCAAGTTTACTCAACCTAACAACAAAATAAAGCTTGCTGGGGAGAGGCACTCTAAACAAGGGGCATTAACTGGCTCCTCTTTCCTCTTGAGGTCATTCCTCCTAACAAACTGGAAGAAGAGAAAGAAAGTCATGAACAACATGTCAAGCTAATGACATTAAAAGAGTGCTTGTTGGGAGGCAACCCAACCGTAGGTAACATTTTCTTTCCTTGCTTAGTTTACTTTCAATAATTTGGCATATGATTACGTTATAATTTTGGTGTTGCCATGCAACAATTTGAATTTCAATCTTCATTGGGTACTTGCAACATTCTAAATTGAGAATGTCACACTAAGTTTGGTATTGCCACTTATCTTTCATGCAAGGTACCACGCACACCACTTATTAATGCAATCAAAATGTCTCTATTTGTATCTCTTGTGCCTTTATTGTATCCATAATCTTGTTTGCTGAAACACATGCATAGTCACACTTCATTCTAAGATATTCATGATCCATTATAGACCCCATCACCACTATTTTACTTGTTGCTTGAGTATAAACAAGCATTCTAAGTTTGGTATGGGAAGGGGAAGAATAGGAGGAAAAGGGCAACAACAATGAAGATGAACTACAAGGTGGTAAAGTTCCTTTTTCCTCTTACTTATTTCCAGCACTTTAAATTGCATGATTGTCTTATATTTTCTTTGTATACATGTGTGATTACTCCTTGTGAATAAGCATAATTTGATATTTGATTTGTGACATGTTGCTATGATATCATGATTATCATCTTGAGTTTTACTTGTACCCAATATCTTTAAGAATGCAACAAAGAAATCATTCTTTTGAAAGGAAAATGTTGAATAATTTTATAAATCATGGGGCAAGCAAAAGATTAAGAGGAGTGGAGGTTCTGATTGTATGATTGTGTATTGAGGTTGCATGTTTGTGAAAACTTGCATGGGAGCTCATAGACAGTAAATGAAGTTTAGAGAAGTATTATGGAATTTCTAAAACATCTATTGATCCAAGAATCAGTAACAAAAGAAAACAAAAGAAAAAGAAAAACAAAGAACAAGCCCAAGGCTCTGAGCATCAATTACTAGGAAGAAAAAGAAAGAAACAAGAACTCAAAGAGTTATTGTCCTAGTTAAATGCTTGTGGTGGATTTGTATCAAAGAGAGAGGCTTGAGCAAGTAAATCCTAAGGGGTGCTTCAACACCTAATACCTTAGACCAACTGGTTTGGGAGTATTAATTGAAAGCTTATCTTAAAAAGCCGTTTTGATACATGACACCTAGAGTCGAGGCCAAGATACAAAAAGAAAAGAAAAATGCTAGAAAATAAGTTCTGCTTCAAGGTAACAATCTATAAAGAGACTTCCAAAATATCATTTGAATGAAAGTCCTGAGATCTAAGACTTCCAAAATGTGAGGACTAATGAGCACTGGAATCCTTGCATAAGCATACAAATTAGAGTTCACCCCACTATCACTTATTCACTTCACCTACTAAGGCATCATAAGCAATTCTTCAATACATTCCAATTAAGAGAATTCTTTGTGCATAGTTCTTTTCTTACTTGGGGCCAAGCAAGATTTAAGTTTGGTGTTGTGATGCCAGGGCATCTTGGCTAGTTTTACTAGCCATTTTTTGTATACTTTAGGTTGGTTTCATGAATTTTCTTAGGAAATAAGCAAGTATTTAGTTGAAAATGCAATCATACCATGATTCAAGCAAACATTGTGAATTTTGAATGATTTCATGAGAATTATGCATGAATTGAATGATAAATTGGATGATGCATGATCCCATGATTAAGAGCAAGACTTTAATGCACTTTGTTTGATTGATTTCAGGTAACAAGAAGCAGAGAAGAGCCACGTTAGTGTCTATGTTAGTGCCACTAATGTGGCCATTAACGTGGAGGAAAAGTGAAGCCCCAACGTTAGTGAGAAAGTTAATGGCATTAACTTTGAAGAAGGAGAGCATGGAATGTTAGTGGTAAAAGTAAGCACCACTAACGTTAGAGAGGGACAAGAAGACACACATTAGCTTCCACGTTAGTTACATTAACGTGGGAACTAACGTGGAAGGAAAGGGAAATGCCAACGTTAGTGGAAAAAGTGAGTGCCACTAATGTTTGTGAAGCAAGAAGACCCACGTTAGCTTCCACGTTAGTTACATTAACATGGGAACTAACGTGGAAGGAAAGGGAGACGCCAAAGTTAGTGGAAATGGTGAACACCACTAACGCTAGCGAAGCAAAGGAAGACCCACGTTAATGGCCACGTTAGTTACACTAACGTGGACACTAACATGGGCAAAAGTTTCACCTGGCAGCCTGACCATGCATTCTTCAAACAAGAATTACTTGAGCCACAAAACTCTAAATGAGGTGAATCCAAAAGCATTGGAAAGTATGATTCCAGATCTTTCCAAGCATATATGGCACTACATGATGGACACTAAATTTGAGGGAGAAAACCTGCCCCGAAAGTGCAAAGATGAACATTGTATCAACCTGTAGTAAGGCCAACTGACCTCTTCACCTTCCAAGAAGTGTAACTCGAGATGTAGAGCTCTAAATGATGCACTTCTAAAAACGTTGGAAAGTAGACATCCAGGGCTTTTTAACAATATATAATAGTATGGGGTGGACATTAAGTTTGAGCTCCAGAACCTGGCAATATTAAGCCCTTGATCGCTAGCGTTATCGTGACTCACATTTTCCAGTAACGCAACTATGCCAGCGACCTTGTCCACTTCAAAGGAGCATAACTTGAGTTACAGAGGTCCAATTGAGGTGATTCCAGTTGCGTTCGAAAGCTGACATTCAGATCTTTCCAAAGATATATAATAGTCTATAGTGGGAATGAAATTGGAGCACAAATAAGAGGCATCTTTTAAGCCCCAAAAACACCAACTTTGTAGCAAGTGTGACGTTAGCCACACTAACTTCAGCACTAATGCCACACTTGTAGCGTTAGTGTGGCTAACGGAAGCAATAAAGCCAAGTCACCCTGGACCTTAATTTGATTCACTTCTCTTTTAAGGACCACCCAACCTCAAGGAAGCAAGCCCACAAGTGTCAACCAATCAAGGAAGCATCTAGAATAAGAATTTTCATTTAATTGTAATTTGCTTTTAATTTCATTTTGTAATTTAGGAGAGCCTATATAAAGGCCTCAGTTTGTACAAACTAGTAGGCTGGAAATTGGGGAATGAAGAGGGGTCTTCGGACTCCCTCCACTCACACACTTTTCCTTCTCTTTCTTTTCTTTGTACTTTTCAATGTTAGCTTTAATCTTCATCTTTACTTTTCTGCACTTTCTTTCTTTTTTATTTTGGTAGAGCAATGATCAACTAACTCCTTTCATTGGGTTAGAGAGCTCTATTGTGATTCAATGGATCAATTGTAGTTCTTATTCTTCTTCTTCTTTCTTTCTTCTTGATTTTACTAGAAAGCTTTCGATCTTCATCGAATTGGTTAGTTGTCTTGGAAAAGAAACTCTCCATAATTGAATCTCCTCTGAGCCTTGGAAAAGGGATGAGGAGATCATGCTAGAAATACTTTCTCATGTTGGACCAAATTGGGGTCTGGGCGGATATAGTGACATGTAATCCTCCCAACACTTTGATTTGAAAATACATGTGGTATAATCAGTGACCACACTTCATGTCTTCCCATGAGCAATTAAATCAAGGAATTGGGCAATTGTTCAAGCTTAGAGAGATTGGATTGCCAAGAAATTGGGATTCAATCACTTAAGATTGCTAAGGGGATCAATGAATGCATTGATTGAGGAAGAGATGAGAATGAACTTGATCCGGAGGATTGCAATTTCTCTTGATCCCAATGTTCATTTTATTTTTGGTTCTTACATTTACTTGTCTTGCCATTTTACTCTTCTGCACTTATTTGCTTTCTTTACTTTTTTGCCATTTACATTTACTTGTTGCTTATCGCTCCAATATAAATTAACCATTGATTGCTTAATTCGTTAATCCCTGTGGATTCGACCTCACTCTATTGTGAGTTTTTACTTGACGACAATTCGGTATACTTACCGAAGGGAGATTTGTTGAGAGACAAGTTTCCATGCATCAGTCACCCTTTCAAAAGCATGCCGGTTGCTCAAAAAGCGTGGCAAAAAACTATCGCTACAATTTTTCCACTTTTTCCATGCTTTAAAAGCGTAGCAAAATCCTTATTTTCTTGTAGTGGCTTGACTTTCCTTTATTTAGTACGGGCTAACTAAAGTGGGAGCAGAGTCCAATTCTCATCACACCTGATAAGGATAACTAGGATAGGACTTCAATTTCTTATACCTTGCCAAGAGATTTTATAATTATTAATTTATTTCCCTTGCCATTTAAAAAACTTGTTCCTTATTTTAAAACCCCAAAATTATACTATTTTCCATAACCAATAATAAATCATACTTCCCTGCAATTCCTTGAGAAGACGACCTGAGGTTTAAATACTTTGGTTATAAATTTTATTGGGTTTGCTTAAGTGACAACCAAAACTTTTGTACAAAAGGATTCTCTGTTGGTTTAGAAGCTATACTTACAACGCAATTATGTTTGTGAATTTCTTTACCAATAGAAATCCGATCGTCAGTCATCCACAGATTTGCATAGAATTTATGGACCATTGTTAATCCAAAATTGGTCACAGGGCTGGCCAGGTTTCCCAGCCTCTCTTTTGAATCTACACTTGGATCTTCAGGTACTCATCTTCTTTTAATTCGAACCTCACCTCCGGGATTACTATCCTCTTGCACATTATGTTATAATAATGTTCTTCATGCTGCTTGGTGTAAAATCTGAAAGGTTTGAAAATAGCTGTTGGGTTGTGTTCCTTCTTGCTTTTTGAAGTGGGTTTTTCACTTTTTAGAGCCATAGAATTCGAATGGAGTGAGGAAGCAAAGCTCTTTCCACACCAAACTTAAAAGGTTTACTCATCCTCGAGCAAAAAGAAGATAAAGAAGACGAAGAAGAGGAGAGAGATTCGAATGGGATGTGGATGAAGGAGTGTGTGGGGCGAATGAGATATATAGGGAGGGGTAGGATAGGTTTTCAAAATTTAATTATATAAAAGATAAGGAAGATATGATTCACAGTTTGGTAAAAGATAAAGAAAGAAAAGTTTTAAAATTTGTTTAATCATCGAATATATGAAAAAGATAGAAAGTATGAGGGGTACAAAAAAGATTTTAAAGTTTAATAAAAGATTTAAAAAAGAATTGCAAAAGATATAAAATTTTGAAAAAGATTAGAAAAGCTTTTAAATTTGAAAGAAATTTGAATTTGAAAGATGATGCTTGAAAGAGTCTTGTTTAAAAGATATGATTAAAAAGATAGGATTTAGAAAAGATATGTTTTGAAAAAGTCAAAAACCCCCTATAAAGTTGGGTGTTGAATGCCCAGAATGCCCCTCCTACTTTTATCAACTAATTTGGTAAGTTGGCTAGGACTTATGGATTAAGGTCAATTATGCTTGCTTGACTTACTCCACCCTGTTTCCCCTGCTCTGTTTCCTTCCTTTTCTGTTTCATGTAACAACTTCTTTTTACTTCTGCTTTTTGATTTTGCTTTAGTTATTAGGTGGTTTTAGGTTAGATGACTTCTGTTTTTGGATTGAATCTGTGATGTTGGCTGAGATTGAATGATGTTGCTTTGTCTGAACTGTGATGATACTGAACTGTGATTGCTGCCTCTACCTTCTGCACCTAATATGCTTGACATATTGCCTGAACAGGATTTTTGATTCAACTTCTAGGTCTGATCATCATAGATTTTAAATTTCCTTCCATTGCGCATTATTACTCTTTGATTGTGCATGTTTTCTGTTGACTGTAAATGCAGCCTGAGATGATGTA
The DNA here is from genome assembly GCF_014773155.1 of Arachis stenosperma. NCBI lineage: Eukaryota > Viridiplantae > Streptophyta > Magnoliopsida > Fabales > Fabaceae > Arachis > Arachis stenosperma. The sequence continues at coordinate 57,916,589 of NC_080386.1, forward strand.
GGTATGCACTATGTGTTTTGCCGAAACATCGAACCGAACTTCACATTACCTATGCAATTATCTTGTTTGATGTCAATTGTTAATGTGCATAGCATTCTCAGCCTACCAACTATGCACTTCATTGTTGATTTTGTTCTCGAAACCAATTTGAATTGAATTTGATAGTATTCATCATTATATTTGGTACTTACAAGTGCATAGTATGCTGATTTGATGCATTATGTACTGAATGCTCTCTTCTTCTGGCTTAAAACACCAAACTAGCATTAAACTTCCAATTTTGAAACCTGTTTGGTGACTTTGACCTTGGTACATACATTGCTTCCTATGTGTAATTAATGAAATGCTTATTCATGTATCTTTCGAATCAGTGAGCATATACATAGCAACTTGTCCCTTACTATTTTTGAACAATGCCATCTGTTTCTCAAGGGAGTATTGCTTTGGACGAGATGTTGTGTGTATGTGCTTATTAGTTATCTTTTCAACATGAATAGGTACATACTTTCACTGCGACCTTGATTATTGCTCTTTATGCCAAGTTTTGCAAACCCTCCAATTACTAATGCAAAAGTGCAATAATCAATGTTTCTTAATTCAATTCACTTGCATTAATACACCTAAGTCCTATGTACGCTTTAATTGTTGTTCACTCATTAATTTGTCACTTAGGTTACTTGATTTGGGGAAAACACATTTCTTTTCAAACCATTGACTGTTTTTACATGTTTTTCCCTGGATTGGGTATTTGTTTACTCTGATGGCTCTTATTTGAATTGTTTGATCATATCCTTGTTCCTTCGATGAATTTTTATCTATTTTTTCCTGAATTGTATCCTGTTGTTTATCTTTTTTAGGATGGCCCGCAAGGGGAAGGAAAAAGCCAACCCTTTGGCTCGTCCTCCTCCTGCACCTCCAAGTGACCAACCAGACACGTTCATTAACTCTGAAGCCCAGGAGCAATAAAGAAATTAGAAAAATGTGCCTTTCATTATGAGAGAAAGCTAAACCTGCCTGAGAAATATGCGGATGCGATCCTTAACCGCCTTGATTTTTATCATTGGGGATTCGTAAAATCTGACCCGGTGGAAGTAAATGAACACCAGGTCAAGGAATTTTATGCAAATCTCCTAAAGAGGGATGCCAAAACTGTTTTTCTAAGAGGTGTCACCCTGGCCACCTCTGATACTGCTTTAGAGGCCCTCTTGGATATTCTGCATATTCCTCCGGCTCACGACGCTTACACTCAAGTAATGAGGGACGTTACAACGGGCAAGATTTCTTTGAATGTGGTACTGGAGAAGATAGGCCAACCTGAAGCTAGATGGGAATACAGTAAAGGGGACAATGCAGTTCCGTTGAGCACTACGTGCACTGACCTCAACCCAGAGGCAAGGATCTGGCAGCAGATCATTGCCGAATATATTCTTCCGAGCACGCATGCCACGCATATTAGAGTCCGGGTGGCAGTATTGCTATGGGCTATTTTGGAGGGGAAGAGAATCTCCATTTTCCCCCTTATCAGAGAGTCGATGATGAAGGTGAACCAACAGCTGAAATTCAACGTTCCCTTTCCAACATTGATTACTAGATTTGTAGCCTTATCTGGTGTATAGAGACGTCCAACAGACTGGACGTCTATCTACAACAGTAAGCAGCCCTTTCTGCCATACGGAGACTTCGAAGGACCACCTCAAAAATAGAGGAAGACCTAGCTGAGCCTTCAGCACCTCCTACAGCACCCGCACACGTACCCCGACTCCAGACACCTTATGAGCTGGGTCAGAAGATCTTGCAGACTCTGCACCGCGTTGAGCGCCGCAACGCTCACCACTTCTAGTGGATAGTGGCAAATTTTGACGGTTGCAACCCTCGGCCACCTCCTCTAGATACACCAGAGCCTGAGGCCGATGAGCCTGCATCTGAGAAGCCAGTAGCTGAAGCTGGCCAGGTAGCCCAGACACCTGAGCATAGAGCAGAGGAGCCTACAGATGAGATAGTTGATGAGCCTGTAGATCACATGATTTTAGAGCCGGCAGTTGTTGCCAAGCTGATAGTTGAGATAGCATCAGAGCCAGCGGGCCACACAGTTGAGCAGCCGATAGCTGAGACCACCACACAACCATCTTGCACCATTATTGTTTACCAGCATCACCACTACCCACCACCATCTCACGGTGGAGCTTCTCATGGTTGATTCCCTCCTCCCCTCGATTGACTATTGTGGGCACTGAGGACAGTGCATGACTTAAATGTGGGGGAGGATCTGTGATATTTTGGGTGTAAACATTCATTCCTGAACACATTCAATTAGTTATTTTTAGTTTTTACTATGCTTTTGTGGATACTTTTAGTACTTTGACTTATGCACTTTTGCTTGGGTATATATATCAGTTACTTATGGTTATATCTAGTATTGCACTTTTATGTTGATATATATTTACATATTGCATGGTACATAGCATAGATATGGATTGTGATTGGATGTTGGGAATAGCTTATGCCTAGCTCATTTTGATCCTAATTGTTTATGTTACTTTTTGCTTGTTGAAAATTAGGAGAAGAACTAGGAAATTTTGAAAAATTTTGCATCCATCACAACATATATACATACATATATAGGAATAATTTTGGTGAAAAACAACATGACTTTCCAACAATTTTGGGCTTTCTATTGAATTGATTAGAAAACTATTTTTAAACTTACTTGAATGAATTTTTATGGAACATAAAAGAGTAAAGAACAATTACCTTGTGAAATTTGAGCCATAATGAGTGGTTACATATTTTTAACTACTAAGTTTGTTTATTGTGTGACATACCTCTTCTATGATTGTGATCTTGGTTTTGCTTGATTATTTATTTCCAATGATTGATGTTTTGAATTGCATTGAGTATGATTGAGGCCATCTTTGTTGAAAGCTTACTTTTCCCATATAGTCTAACCTTTGCATATGCCATTGTTAAACCCTTTTGAGCTTTATCTATCCCATTATTCTTAATATCACCACATCACAACCATAAGCGGAAAACCATGAATAACCTTGGATTGTATCCTTGACTAGCTTAGGTTGGAGAAGTGTGTTTCAATTAAGTGTGGGGGAATATTAGGAAACATTGGTAGTGATTGAAAAGTATTCCTTTTGGGTATTTGTTGAAAATCTTGGAATATGGGAACATTCATGTATGAATTACTTAACCATATCCAATTTTATTTTCAAAAAAAAAAAAACTCTTCTTCATAAAAGGGATGCAAAGTCACCCTGAAGAGTAAGAAAATGAATAAAGAATTGCATATGGGGTGTCTTTGTGAAAAACATACATGAATGTGAGTGAATTGAAAATGATGGAAGGTTAGGATTGCATTTTTGTTTCAAATTGGTTGATATAGGTTGATGTGAAACCTAAACTAATCAAGGATTCAACTATTTTAGTCCACTTAGCCATATCTATCCCACCTTTACCCTGACCCCATTACAACCGTATGAAGTCCTCATGATAATTGCATTCATGCATCACTTGATTATTGATTGTTAGACGAAAAGCAATTCCTTGAAAGCATGATTAGAAGAGATTTGAGTGATTGAAACCCTGAACCCCGAGTGATCAGAGTATATATACACCTAGTGAGGGTTCAATTACTCAACTCTATGTTTCCATGCTTCTCATCATGCATTTTTGCAAGTTGCTTTGATTTAATGAATTGGATCAATTCTTTAGATTTTGGTTGCATTGGATAAGTAATTTAGCACATGCTATTGTTTAAGTGTGGGGGAATTGATGAGTCCATATTTGATGGTATATTTTGACTCAATTTGGATGGATTCTAGCACATGAACTCACACTTAAGCACCAGAATAGAATACTTTTGAGTTTTGTCCCTAATTTGACCCAAAATTTGAAAACATGCAATTTTGTACTTTAATAGAGCGAATTAATTCCACTTTTATGTCAATCGATGCTGTGATATGGTTTGTGAGTGATTTTAGGCCTTGAAGGCAAGAATGGATGGCCAAATGTGGAAGAAAGCATGTACAAGGGAGAAAACATGAAGAAAACAAGGAAAAGCACAAATAGCAATGTGTGCGTGTGCATAAGCAAGCGTGCGTACACACGAGACCGCATCAGCCCAGTGTGCGTGCGCACAAGCCAGCATGCTTACGCACAAGAGAGAGTTTGCATGCGTGCATGCGCACAAGTACCCGTGCGTACGCACAGGAGCCAAAATAACAAAGTGTACGGACGCACACATCTGTGCATCCACACAGGACCCAACATGTGATTTCATTAATGAACACATGCAGCGCGTATTTTGGGAGCTTTGGGCCCATTTTGGAAGGCTGAATTGCTGAATTGAAGTGCTATATAATGGGAGAATCAACACTTAGCGTGAGAGCTCAATTTTATTTAGGTAGTAGTAGTATAGGAAGCTTCCATAGGAGTAGGAGAAGTGTAGCATTGCTCTCTTAGGGTTTATGCAATTTCAATTGTAGCATTTTATAGCAAGCTTTAATTTTGGATGTTGATCAACTCATTTGTAAGTACTCTTAATTTCCTCATTAATTACGTTGTCTTTATTTCATTTCTTCTTGGTTCAAGTGCTTTGTTTATATTTTCAATTTTGAGTTCTTGAAGTTTTGATTGATGAATTTACTATTCCATACTTCCTTTATGTTTAATTGCTTGTTTATATTTGATTTTGTTGATAGTTGGTTATAGTTTTCTATTTTTCTTTACAATTTTCCATACTTTACTTTTTTGCACACAAGGTGTTTGTGAAAATGCCAACTCTAGATTTTCATTAGATTTTCACTCCTTGGCTTGTGGTTCGAGTTCCTAGGATACTAGAGTCATAATGACTAACATTTAGTGGTAATTCTTGGGGAGTTAGTTGGCTCTTGTTTCCATTGACGCAAGCCTTTTATCAACTAGTTTGGTAAGTTGGCTAGGACTTATGAATTAAGGTCAATTATGCTTGCTTGACTTACTCCTCGATGGTTGGGGTTGACTAGGCGAGACTAACTCATGACAATTACCATAGTTGTGGGTATGGCGACGATAGGACTCCTTGGATCCTCATTCCCAAGTAGAGGTCTCTTTTATGCATTAATTAACAATTTTTCTCATTCCTTATTTCTTTGATTTCTTAGTTCTTTTAATCTTTAATTTCTTCCTCAGAAACCCCTTTTTGCCTTAACAACCAAGGAAGTAATACTTCAATTGCGTTCCTAAGGAGAACGACCCGAGGTTTAAATACTCTCAATTAATTAGAAATCTTTCTATCATGCCACTTCTTGGACCTTTCTTTATAAATCTTTGCATTTTCAAATGCAACAACTCGGAATTCATCCAACTCATTTAATTGGACCAACCTTTTCTCTCCTGCTACCTTTGCATCAAGGTTTAGGAGTTTGGTTGTCCAGTAGGCCTTGTGTTCTAGCTCCATTGGCATGTGGCATGCCTTCCCATACACCAATTGATACGGTGACATTCCTATAGGGGTCTTAAAAGCTATTCTGTATGCCCAGCGAACATCATCAAGCTTTCTTGCCCAATCCTTTCTAGAAGTGCTCATTATCCTTTCCAGGATTCACTTTAGCTCTCTATTTGAGACTTTAGCTTGCCCATTTATTTGTGGATGATAATGGGTGGCCACTTTATAGCGAACTCCATATTGGTTCAAAATAAAGTCAAGCTGTTTGTTGTAAAAATGAGTGCCTCCATCACTGATCAGTGTTTGAGGGACACCAAATCTACTGAAGATGTTCTTCTGGAGGAACTTCATTAGTACTCTAGTGTCATTTATGGGTGATACGACTACCTCAACCCATTTAGACACATAATCCACTGCCACGAGGATTTAGGTATTTGAGTATGAAGGTGGAAAAGGTCCCATGAAGTCTATACCCCATACATTAAACAACTCAATCTCTAGGATTCCTTGCTGAGGCATGTTGTGACCATGAGGAAGATTTCCAGCCGTTTGGCAACTGTCACAGTGATGGACAAACTCTCGAAAATCCTTAAAGAGTGTGGGCCAGTAGAAACCACTTTGGAGAATCTTTTGTGGTTGTTCGCTCATTTCCAAAGTGTCCTCCATAATCTGAGCCATGGCAATGCCATCGGATTTTCTGTGCTTCTTCCTCAAACATACAACGGTGGATTATACCATCCGAGCATCTCTTAAAGTGATATGGTTCATCCCACAAGTAGTATCTTGCACCATGAATTTGTTTTTGAGCTTGCTGCCTACTGTATTCTTTGGAGATGAACCTTATAGCCTTGTAATTCGAAATGTCTGTGAACCAAGGTGTTGTCTGAATGGAAAAAAGTTGCTCATCCAGGAAGGTTTCAGACACCTTAGTAGAGGGAGGAAATGTCCCTGCTACTGGCTCAATCTAAGACAAGTGGTCAACCACTTGATTTTCTGACCCTTTTTTGTCTCTGATTTCTATGTCATACTCTTACAGGAGTAGTACCCATCTTATTAGCTTGGGCTTAAAATCTTGCTTGGTGAGGAATATTTAAGAGCAGTTTGGTCAGTGTAGATGATGACCTTAGATCCTATTAAATAGGATTTGAACTTGTCAATGGCATAAACTACTGCAAGCAATTCCTTCTCTGTGGTAGTATAATTCTTCTGTGCATCATTTAGAATACGACTAGCATAATAAATGACATGCAGAAGCTTATCATGTCTCTGCCCCAGAACTGCGCTAATGGCATGATCACTAGCACCACACATCAGTTTGAATGGTAGGTCCCAGTTGGGAGCAGAGATGACGGTTGTAGTGATAAGCTTGGTTTTCAGAGTTTCAAAGACATTCAGGCAGTCATTGTCAAAAATGAATGGAGTGTCAGTGGCCAATAAGTTGCATAAGGGTTTTGCAATTTCAGAAAAATCTTTTATAAACCTCTTGTAGAATCCTGCAAGGCCCAGAAAACTTCTGATTGCCTTAACATTAGTTGGTGGTGATAATCACTCAATTACCTTCACCTTAGCATAATCCACTTCTATTCCCTTGTTCAAAATCCGATGCCCAAGAACAAGTTTGTCTCTTGGCATCGTTTGAGAACTAGGGCCAGATGGTCAAGGCACGAGTCAAATGAGTCCCAAAGACGGTGAAGTCATCCATGAACACTTCAAGGAATTTTTCCACCATATCAGAGAAAATGGAGAGCATACACCTCTGAAAGATTGCAGTTGCATTGCACAGTCCAAATGGCATCCGCCTATAAGCAAACACGCCATATGGGCATGTAAATGCTGTCTTTTCTTGGTCTTGAGGATCTACTGCGATTTGATTATAGCCTGAATAGCCATCCAAAAAGTAGGAGAATGCATGATCCGCTAGTCTTTCTAGCATTTGATCTATAAATGGTAAAGGAAACTAATCCTTTCTGGTGGCGTTATTGAGCCTTCTATAGTCAATACACATACGCCACCCTGTAACCGTTCTTGTGGGAATCAGTTCATTCTTTTCATTGTGAACCACTATGATGCCTCCGTTTTTAGGAACAACTTGGACAAGGTTCACCTAGAAGCTGTCAAAAATGGAATAAATAATCCTAGCCTCCCATAATTTTGTGACTTCCTTTTGCCTCACTTCCTTCATTGCTAGATTCAGCCACCGTTGTAGTTGCACCACTGATTTGGCGTCATCTTCCAACAGGATCTTGTACATGCATTGGGTTGGGCTAATGCCCTTAAGGTCACTTATTGTCCACCTAAGAGCTATCTTGTGTGTTTTTAGCACTCGGATTAGTGCCATTTCTTCTTGTGGTTCTAAGGCAGAGCTTATAATCACAGGATAAGTATCCCCATCTCCTAGAAATGGATATTTCAAAGATGATGGTAATGGCTTGAGCTCGAGTTTAGGAGGCCTATCCTCTTCCTTAGGAATTTTCAAAGGCTCTTTCATTTCTTCTGGCTCCTCTAAATCTGGTAGGGCATCATAAAAGATGTTATTCAGCCATTCTTCGAGTCTCTCAGCTATGTTCACTTCTTCCACCAGGGAATCAATGATATCAATACTCATGAACTCTTATGGAGTGTCTGAATGCTGCATAGCTTTGACAGCATTTAGCAGGAACTCGTTCTGATTGACTCTTAGGGTTACTTCCCCTTTTTGAACGTCAATGAGGGTCCGTTCGTAACTTGGATGGTTCTTCCCAGGATAAGGGACTCACTCTTGTGCTCATCCATTTCCAGCACCATAAAATCTATAGGGAAAGTAAAGGGTCCAACCCTAACAATCATGTCCTCAATCACGCTTGATGGAAGCTTAACACAGCCATCAGCAAGTTGAAGACATATGTGGGTAGATTTAACTTCGTGTGTTAAACAGAGCCTCTTTATTAATGATGCATGTATTAAGTTAATACTTGCTCCAAGATCACATAGGGCTATCCTTGTGTAGGCATCCCCCAGGGTGCATGGTATCACAAAGCTCCCAGGGTCTTGTAGTTTCTCTAGTAAGCTCTTTTGGATTACTACACTGCATTCTTTAGTGAGGAGGACTGGTTTTGCCTCTATCTAATATTTCTTATGACTTAAGATGTCTTTCATGAACTTAGCATAAGAAGGTATCTGCTCAAGAGCCTCTGCAAAAGGGATTTTGATCTCAAGTGTCTTGAGATAAACAGCAAAGCGGGCAAACTGTTTATCTTTTCCCGCTTACAAGGTTTTTGTGGAAATGGTATCTTTGCCCTGTGCTCATCAACCTTAGTGATGTAGGTTAAAAGCCTACAGAAATGGAAGGGGGTTTATTGGCATGCTTAGGAGGGGTCTTTGATAAACCCCGTTTTTAGGGTTTATCTTGTCTTAAATTTAAAGTATTTTGTTAACCTTTTCTCACATTTATTCAATAAAATAGCATAGTTTCATAATTGTCTCCTAAATTGTGCTTAAATGTAAAAACATGCTTTTTGGACCCTTAAATTGATAATTCAATTCTCTCTTTGCTTCCACTAGATGCCTTGATGTGTTTGTTAGTGATTCCAGATTAAAAAAAGCTAGAAATAGATCAAAGGAGTGAAGAAAAAGCATTGCAAAGTGAAGAAATCATGAAAAGTCAAAGATTTGGAATACGCCCAGAGACACGCGCGCGCACTAGACGTATACACGCGGATTGCGAAAAACCCCATGGACGCGTACGCGTGCTGTACGCGTACACGCCGATGTCGGCAAGTGATTTTAAGTGAAAACGTGGCCAGCAAATTCACAGAGGATGTGGGGCCTATTCAGAACCAACTTTGGCGCCAAAATGCTTAAAAGGACCAAGGTTTGAAGGGGAACACTCATTAGAGAGCATGAGATAGTTTTTAGTTGAGTTTTAGAGTTAGTTTTAGAGAGAGAAGCTCTCCCTTCACTCTAGAATAGGATTAGCATTAGGCTAGAATTTCTTAGATCTAGGTTTCAATATTTGCTTTGATCTACTTCTACCTTTCAATACTATGTTGTTACATCTTGTTTTTCTAGTCTCTTGTTGCAATTTCCTTTGTTTGTTTCCATACTTTTGTAAGTGATCTACTCTTGTTCTTCTTATTTACTTTTAATGCAATTTGAGGTAATTCATGTTAATTGTGTTCTCTTTGATTGTTATTGTTAATTCCTTGCAATTAATTGTTATTAGATTCTCTTCTTGTATCAATTTACTATGCTTTCATTTTTGTGTCCTCCAAGTGTTTGATGAAATGCTTGGAAGGATGTTAGAGTAGAACTTTTTGTTCTTGGCTTGAGATGGTAACTTAAGAACTCTTGAGTTGCTAATATCCAATTGATTGATGATTGATAGCCATTGACTCTAGGTTTTATTAATACAATTAGTGAATAGTTAGGACCTATGGACTTAGGTTGATATAGCTCATTTGACCTTCCTTCACTAGTTAGAGGATGATTTCATGGGATTGATCCTCGCAATTATCATGATGTGTTTAGTAATAATGATAGAGATCCTTAATCACCAACCCTTGCCAAGACCGCTTTGTCATTAGATTTTCCTTGCAATTTAATTTTCTTGTTTCTCACCTAAAACTCCAAAATATACAAATCATAACCAATAACAAAGACACTTTATTGCAATTCCTAGGGAGAACGACCTGAGGTTTGAATACTTTTGTTTATAATTTTAGGGGTTTGTTACTTGTGACAAACAATCTTTTGTATGAAAGGATTATTGTTGGTTTACAAACTATACTTGCAACGAGAATCTATTGTGAAATTCTATACCACACAAAAGTCCGATCATCAAAATGGCGCCGTTGACGGGGAGTTGCAAATATGATTTTGTTATTGGTTATTGTACATATGCGAATATTGTGAATATTCTTCTTTGTTGATTGTTGCTAGTTTTAGTAGTTCATTTTCATTATCTCTTACTAGCTTTTGTTTTCATTTTCCCTTGCTATCATGAATTCTCACTTTGGCTATGAGTTTGGTCCTAATTGTGTAGTAGGAAATGTGTACTTCAATGACAATATGAATCAAGGATGGAATAATCACGGTTGGGAGGAGCCTCAAGCTTATGGACAACCTTCTTGGCAACAACCTTCTTTGATCTCATATGGGTATAACTCCATTCTTAATGCATACCAATCTAAGAGACGTGGTAGCTCTTATTGTACGTGTCACTGCGAAAATACTTACCAACCACGTGCCTATAGACCACCTCCTCAACATTGTCCTCAACCATACTCACAAGCCCCTTTTTGCCAACCACCTTCCTATGATCCATATCCATCACATGACCAATCACCCATGCCATACCCTTGTGACCATTATAAGCAAGAACCTTTAGAACAACCACAATTCCATCATGATCATTACCATGAACCACCTCAATACACATCATCTCCATGCCCTTACCAAGGACAACCACCTTCCTATGATGAACCATTTCTCCAATTTGATGAACCTACCTATCTACCCCAAGCCCCCTTAGATGATTCTTTCACTTTGCTACTTCAAGGATAAGCGGATGTGTAAAGGAATACCCTAGAGTTTGTGGCTAACTTGACTGAGGTAGTACACACTTTGGCCTACCAATGTTTGAACACTCAAGGTACTTCCGTTGCCACATGTGAATAACCAAAGCAACCTCAAAGTATGAAGGAGAGATTGGAAATTCCGGTGGAAAAGGAGGAATACTTTGTGTTAGAACAATTGGGAAAACCTATGGTATTGAAGAAGTGGAAGAAATGGTTGAAGATTTAGGAGATGCGGAACCACCATGGGAACCCCAAGAACCCCTCTCCAAGAAGCTTAACATTGATGTTGAGGAAGGTCTACAACCTCCAAAGCCTATCATAATTGGAATCTACGAAGGGGTTAATCAAGAGGAAGATTCCATCATTGATGAATTCCTATCCAAAATGGAATCCTACCCCATGGAATTTGAAATTGAAATTATTGAAGACAACTCACCATCAAGGAGCATTGATGACCTTATTAAAGAATCTTTCAATGAATGTGAAGCCGATGTTGAAGTAGACTTCACACAACCTCTAAGATTTGACTCGATTAATGATGAGGAGGAATTGGAAGAAGTCAACAAGCAAGAAGACATTTTGAAGAAAGTTGTCAAGAGGTGAAAACAACCAAAGAAGAGCATAAGGGAGTAAACCTCGTATTGTCTAAGTGTGGGAAAGTCACCCTTCCTAAGTCACCATCCAACATATCATTCAAGAGGGTTAAATTCCTATCTCTAAGCCTCATTATTCCCCTTGAATATGGCTTGATTGAAATGGATGGGCAACTTAGAACTCTTTGTAGAACTAAGAGTAAAATGGAGTTGTGTAGTGGTTGGAAGCTTAGTATTAGGCTCATTGAGGTCAAGATTGCAAGGCATAGGCACCATGATTGGATGAATGCAACTTTCTGTGGGTCTAGGAAGGAGATTGGGGGTGCTAAAGAGAATAATATGTGCCAACCACCCGGATGGAAGAATTATGATGCTCAACATGAAGACGGGTGTGAAAATAAGATATGGGATCCCGGATCGAAGCACGGAAACCAACCATGGGAGCTCATATCTTGGGTAGAACTTTGCTCAAGCTTGGTGAAGATGGTTGGAATTTCTGTCAATTAATTAAAGAACATGGATCCTTGGAGATTCATGGATGAGTACAAGCATAAGCCACCATGACAAAGAGCTTCCCAAATGTCCAACTTAAAGACATAAACTAAAAGTGCTAGGTGGGAGACACCCCACCATGGTAAACTCTTTCCACTCCCTTGTAGCTTTGATTAATAAGTGATTTGAGTTACCATTGTAGGTAGTTTTTCTTTTCATATAGGCTTGCCTTAATAATTTGGTTATTGTATGCTTGACATGCATGTTATGCTTGTTAGTAGTTGGAAGAGTGTCAACACCAAAAGGATTTTTTTTTGTTAATTTTACATTTGTGGATATTTTTGAGTTGTAGGTAGTGTTAGAGAGATTTTAGGCTGTTAATGCCTCATGCAAAAAAAAAAGGGGGCATCGACACGAACACACGCTATATGCGCACGCGTTGATAAATGGACGCAGATCCGTACATTTAACTCGAGAGTTAGGCAAATATTGTGCGAACATTGGGCTTGGGGTACAACCTCATGCACGTGTGCGCGCACATGACGCGTACGCGCCAATGCGCCATCGCAGTTCCCACACATATGACCTGAGAGTTGTGCTAACTCCGGGCCAACACTATGCTTTTGGCCCAGCCCCAATGCACGCGAACGCGCTAGGTACGCGTCCGCGCCCATGCACACATACCTATCCACGCTTAGGCGCATAAGACGCTTCCACGCCCATCCCTTTCTCGCTAATCTACGCAGACGCGCATGTTGCGCGGACGCGTGGATTCAAAAAGATTAACCCTATCCACGCGAGTCAACCCTAATGCAGAAGCGCACTCTTCAACCCCCAACGTTCCATTCCATCCTTCATCTCCCTCTCACTCACAGAATCGTCGTCGCAACCACCGCGCCGGCAACCTCGCAGCCACCGCCGTCAGCGTCTCCTCTCGTCTCTCTCCTTCTTCCTCGCCTTTTTCTCTCTCACTGTTTCTTTTCCCACCTCCATCTCTCCTCCTAGTTCTCTGCTCTCCGCCGTCGCAACCCAACTGCCGGCGAGCACTTCAACATTTCCCTCCATTTCTCCTCTATCTCAGTTACCACCCATTTCTATCACAACCGCAACCACCCCTCTGCACCTGCTCTGCTTTACTGCTCTGGACCACTACTCTGCGTGCTGTTCCCTTCGCCGCCGTGAGTCTGCCACCGCCACCACTACTGGGCGGCACTGTCATCAACCATCTATCCCCTCTATCTTTTTTATTCTGCTTGCTGCTTCTAAGTTCCTTAGCCCCTGCTCCATTCTACTTTTCTGCTTTTAACTCTGTTAGTTAATTTAGCTCTTTGATTCTATTCATCTAGGTTGGTTAGATATGTATGTTTTAGTTGATCCTAGGTTGTTAGGTAGCTAGGTTATGGTTAAAAGATCCTAGGCCTGATAAATGCTCCGTTTGTGTTTATTTGCTTGAATATTACATGCCTTGCTGAGTGATGTTGGTATGCTATGTTGTTTCTGTTTTATGTAGTTTGAGTCTATTGCTGCCTTGCTTGATTACTGCTGCCAGAATCATATGCAATCCAGTACTATTTTACCTGTTTGATATGATTTAGATTCGTATGCGATTTTTGCTGCTTCTTGCCATCCGAAAACATCTGATTTACTGCCGGAATGCTGCCCAAAATTCTCAAAACTGTTTTGGTTTTTAAACATGTTACTTATAATTGAACTTGTTGCTTTTGGAATTGAGTTTAACCTTATTACACCAAGTTCAATTCTTAGGTAACCTTGGGTTGGTTTTTTCGTGTTTGTTATGTTCTCCGTGATTTACTTTGAACCCTCACGTGCTTTCACTTTTCAAGTTAATCAAATGCCCTTTGAATTATGCTACATTCACCATTTGATTTAACTTGACAATTTCCTTGAACATGGTTCATTCTTTTACGATAATTGGTGCATTTTAATTGTGTAACCCTATTGATCCAAATTGGCTTTTACACTAGTGCATGTTTCAACCTTCCATCACCAATTATTGCAAACTTAGTGACCATGACATTGATCGATGACTAGCCTTCAAGTAATTCCCCTGTTTGCAATTTCATATTTCATCGTCAATGACTGCATTTTCCTCATGAATATGAGTATGCTTGTTTTCCATTCCTTTTTCACCTCTCTTGCTTAAGCAAATAACCGCCATAACACTAAGTGTTGAATTCCTTTAATAACTTCTAACTTCGTTAACCAACTAATCTCTCTTTCTAGTTTTCAACTAACGCTTTAACCATTCTTTTGGGTGTAATGCTTATTAAACTTAATGAATAAGCATTGTGCCCCTATTGATTGATTTCTTGGTTTATGGCTTTGGCTTGATTTCTGAATTTTGTTTTGTTCCTTGCATTCCAAGAATTCTATTATTTTACCTCACTTCATGAATATGTGTGATTCCGTGCTTTCTTTGCCTCTACTTCACTTAAGTGTTTATATCCTGCAATTTCTATTTTTCAAGATGTTTGATACAGGGAAAGCGAAGGTAACCTCTCGAAAGTGGAAGACACCTTAAGCCCCTACTCTTTCTCCTTATGCCAACTATGCCAAAAACCCACTTAATAAAGTGGACAAGGAGAATCAGCAGCTTCCACCTACCGACACAAACAAGTTTTCTAACCTGTACTATGAATTATGCTTCCCAGCCTATCGGAAGAAGAATCTGAATATTGAGAAGAAATTGGCCTTTCCCAATGACCTGAGGCGCCCCATGGAGGCCCGTATTCAAGGGTTAGGCCTCGGTTTTGTTGATAGAGATTTAGGAAGGATAAACACATCATGGGTCAAGGAATTCTACTGTAGCTTCTTTCGACGACTCTTGATTCAGTTTATCTACGAGGCGGGCCGATCTTAGTTACTGAGGCTGCTATTGAGGATGCATTGCATTACCTACCTAAGTCTGGTGCCACAGATGCTTATGAGCAGGAAAAGATGGCAATGCACTGTATGACCTTTGATTATGATGCTTTGAGGGAGGTAATTGCCCTACCGGATATCCCTTGGGTGATGGATTCTGACAACAAGAAGCCCAAGGGAATTTTATTTGCTTATTTGTCTAGGAAGGCTAAGACTTGGAAGCAGATATTTACCCACTATGTCATGCTTACTACCAATTTTTTTTGATATTCCGGTGGACATGCTCGTCCTGATCAGTTGTGTTATGGAGGGGAAGGAGGTATACTTCCCACAGTTGATCAGGAGGTACAAGTTACGAGCACATGTCCGTGGCTTACTACCATTTCCCACATTGGTCACTAAGATGGTTGAGTTAGCCGGTTCCCCGTAGAGGGACGAGGACATGACACCACCACCTCCAGACGACGACGACAAGGAGGCTGTTATTCTGTGGGGTTCGTGGGTGCACAAGAAGCCCCCTTCGCGGCGTGCATCTAGGGCTCGAGCCAGAGCAGCACCAGCCAGACCATCTTCCTCCTCAGCTGCAGTAGGACCATCAGCATCAGCAGTACCTTTAGTACCACCACCAGCACCCCAACCGACTTATCTTCTGGTTCAGCATCTGTTCCGCTTCATGGAGCGTACTGAGCACCGCATTATGCGATGCCTGGATAGAGTGGATCAGATGTTCATGGCACTGGCATTGAGCCGCCCCCTCTTCTCGTTTCTTCCGTATCCGATACGGACACAAGCCACACTAGAGGCGTAGTAGGCCCCTGAGGAGGTAATTTTCTTTTCAAAAATCTTTTCCAAAATTTTTCTTTTCTTTTTCGTTTTTACAAACTTTATTTTCGAAAAAAAGAATAAAAATAAAAAAAAATTCATAAAATCATAAAAACCAAAAATATTTTGTGTTCTTGTTTGAATCTTGAGTCAATTTTTAAGTTTGGTGTCAATTGCATGCTTTAAAAATCTTTTCTTGCATTTTTCGAAAAAATCCATGCATTCATAGTGTTCTTCATGATCTTCAAGTTGTTCTTGATAAGTCCTCTTGTTTGATCTTGATGATTTCTTGTTTTGTGTCTTATGTTGTTTTTCATGTGCATCTTGGCATTCATATTTTCCATGCATTAAAGATTTCTAAGTTTGGTGTCTTGCATGTTTTCTTTGCATAAAAAATTTTTCAAAAATATGTTGTTGATGGTCATCATGATCTTCAAAGTGTTCTTGGTGTTCATCTTGACATTCATAGCATTCTTGCATGCATTCATTGTTTTGATCTAAAAATTTCATGCATTAAGTATTTTTATTGTTTTTCTCTCTCATAATTAAAAATTCAAAAATCAAAAAAAAAAAATATCTTTTCCTTATTTCCCTCCAATTTTCGAAATTTTGGGTTGACTTGGTCAAAAATTTTTAAAATTAGTTGTTTCTTACAAGTCAAGTCAAAATTTCAATTTTAAAAATCTTATCTTTTCAAAATCTTTTTCAAAAATCATATCTTTCTCATTTTTTTTCTTATTTTCGAAAATTTTAAAAATTATTTTTCAAAATTCTTTTTCTTAGCTTTTATATCTAATTTTCGAAAATTAGCTAACAATTAATGTGATTGGTTCAAAAATTTGAAGTTTGTTACTTTCTTGTTAAGAAAGGTTCAATCTTTAAGTTCTAGAATCTTATCTTGTAGTTTCTTGTTAGTGAAGTAAATAATTTCCAAATTTTTGAATTAAATCTTTTTATCTTTTATTTTGATCTTTTTCAAAAATTTTATCTTTTTCAAAATTTGATTTCAAAAAAAATCTTATCTAACTTACTATCTTCTTATCTTTTTCAATTTTGATTTCAAATCTTTTTCAATCAATTAACTAACTTTTTGTTTGTTTCTTATCTTTTTCAAAACCACCTAACTACTTTTCCCTCTCTAATTTTTGAAAATATCTCATCCCTTTTTCAAAAATTCTTTTTAATTAACTAATTGTTTCATGTTTTAATTTTAATTACATTTTATCTCTAATTTTCGAAAATTACTAACCTCTTTTTCAAAATTATTTTCGAAAGTTCCCTTCTCTTTTCTTCTTCTATTTAATTATTTGTTTACTAACACTTCTTTTCACCTCTCTTCATCCATAAATCCGAATCCATCCTTCTTCATTCTTCTACCCCCTTCTTTGTTTTCTTCTCTTTCATATGAGCAGGAACAAGGATAAAGGCACTCTTGTTGAAATTGATCCAGAACCTGAAAGGACTCTGAAGAGAAAATTAAGAGAAGCTAAATTACAACAATCCAGAAACAACCTTTCAGAAATTTTCGAACAAGAGAAGGAGATGGCAGCCGAAAATAATAATAATGCAAGGAGAATGCTTGGTGACTTCACAAAGCCAACGTCCAAGTTTGATGGAAGAAGCATCTCCATTCCTGCCATTGGAGCCAACAACTTTGAGCTGAAACCTCAGCTAGTTGCCTTAATGCAACAAAACTGCAAGTTTTATGGACTTCCATCTGAAGATCCTTATCAGTTTTTAACTGAGTTCTTGCAGATCTGTGAGACTGTAAAGACGAATGGAGTTGATCCTGAAGTCTACAGACTCATGCTTTTCCCTTTTGCTGTAAGAGACAGAGCTAGAATATGGTTGGATTCACAACCTAAGGACAGCCTGGACTCCTGGGATAAGCTGGTTACAGCCTTCTTGGACAAATTCTTTCCTCCTCAAAAGCTGAGCAAGCTGAGAGTGGATGTTCAAACTTTCAAACAAAAAGATGGTGAATCCCTCTATGAAACTTGGGAAAGATACAAGCAGCTGACCAAAAGATGTCCATCTGACATGTTTTCAAAATGGACCATATTAAATATATTCTATTATGGTCTCTCTGAATTTTCGAAAATGTCATTGGACCATTCAGCAGGTGGATCTATTCACCTGAAGAAAACGCCTGAAGAGGCTCAAGAACTCATTGACATGGTTGCAAACAACCAATTCATGTACACTTCTGAGAGGAATTCCGTGAATAATGGGATACCTCAAAAGAAAGGAGTTCTTGAAATTGATACTCTGAATGCCATATTGGCTCAGAACAAAGTTTTGACTCAACAGGTCAACATGATCTCTCAAAATCTGAATGGATGGCAACATGCATCCAACAGTACTAGAGAGGCAGCTTCTGAAGAAGCTTATGATCCTGAGAACCCTGCCATGGCAGAGGTTAATTACATGGGTGAACCTTATGGAAACACCTATAACTCATCATGGAGAAATCATCCAAATTTCTCATGGAAGGATCAACAAAAGCCTCAACAAGGCTTTAACAATGGTGGACGCAACAGGCTGGGCAATAGCAAGCCATATCCATCATCTTCTCAGCAACAGACAGAGAATTCTGAACAAAACACTTCTAATTTAGCCAATGTAGTCTCTGATCTGTCAAAAGCCACTTTCAGTTTCATGAGTGAAACAAGATCCTCCATCAGAAATCTGGAGGCACAAGTGGGCCAGCTGAGTAAGAAAGTCATTGAAACTCCTCCCAGTACTCTCCCAAGCAATACAGAAGAGAATCCAAAAGGAGAGTGCAAAGCCATTGACATAGTCAATATGGCCGAATGCACAAGGGAGGAGAAGGACGAAAATCCTAGTGAGGAAGACCTCCTGGGACGTCCCTCAAGCAAGAAGGAGTTTCCTATTAAGGATCCAAAGGAATCTGAGACTCATATAGAGACCATAGAGATTCCATTAAACTTCCTTCTGCCATTCATGAGCTCTGAAGTCTATTCATCCTCTGAAGAGGATGAAGATGTAACTGGAGAGCAAGTTGCTCAATATTTAGGAGCTATCATGAAGCTGAATGCCAAGTTATTTGGTAATGGGACCTGGGAAAGTGAACCCCCCTTGCTCATTAATGAACTGGATACTTGGATTCAGAAAATTCTACCTCAAAAGAAATAAGATCCTGGCAAGTTCTTAATACCTTGTACCATAGGCACCATGATCTTTGAAAAGGCTATGTGTGATCTGGGGTCAGGGATAAATCTTATGCCACTCTCTGTAATGGAGAAGCTGGGGATCATTGAGGTACAACCTGCCTTGTTCTCATTACAACTGGCAGATAAGTCATTGAGACAAGCTTATGGAATAGTAGAGGACGTGTTAGTAAAGGTTGAAGGCCTTTACATCCCTGCTGATTTCATAATCTTAGACACTAGGAAGGAAGAGGATGATTGCATCATCCTTGGAAGACCTTTCCTAGCCACAGCAGGAGCTGTGATAGATGTCAACAGAGGAGAATTAGTCCTTCAATTGAATGGGGAATACCTTGTGTTTAAGGCACATGGCCATCCCTCTGTGACAGAAGAGAGTAAGCATGAAGAGCTTCTCTCAGTCCAGGGTCAAGAAGAGCCCCCACAGTCAAACTCTAAGTTTGGTGTTGTGAGGCCACAACCAAACTCTAAGTTTGGTGTTAAGATCCCATATCCAAACTCTAAGTTTGGTGTGGACAACTATACAACATTGACCTGATCACCTTGTGGCTCCATGAGAGCCACTGTCAAGCTATTGACATTAAAGAAGCGCTTGTTGGGAGGCAACCCAATTTTATTTATCTAATTTTATTTTATTCTATTTTATTGTTATTTTATGTTTTATTAGGTACATGATCATGAGGAGTCACAAAAAAATCATAAAAATTACAAACAAAATCAAAAACAGCAGAAGAAAAAAATTCACACCCTGGAGGACGCACAGGTTGGCGTTCAACGCCAGTAAGGTGCATCTGGCTGGCGTTCAACGCCAGAACAGAGCACCATTCTGGCGCTGAATGCCAGAAACAAGCAACATTCTGGCGCTAAACGCCAGGAATGTGCCCAGAGAGGAAAAACTGGCACTGAACGCCAGTAACAAGCATGAAACTGGCGTTCAACGCCAGAAACATGCTTTACATGGGCGTTGAACGCCCAGAACGTGCACCAATGGGCGTTTAAACGCCAGAATGATGCACGAAGGCATTTTACATGCCTATTTGGTGCAGGAATGGAATTCCTTGACACCTCAGGACCTGTGGACCCCACAGGATCACCTCAGGATCTGTGGACCCCACAGGATCCCCACCTAACATATTCCCACCTTACCTTTTAATCCTAATCACACTCTCCTAATCCAAATTCACTCTTCCCCATGTCACACTTCCCAACACCTTTCACCAATCACCTCAATTCCTCTTCCCAATTACCCCATTCACCACTCACATCCATCCACTCTTCCCCATAAACCCCACCTACCTTCAAAAATTCAAACCAATTTCCCTCCCATTCCCACCCAAATGGCCGAACATACCTCCTCTCTCTCCCTATAAATACCCTTCCCTTCTACTTCATTTTCACACAATACAAACCCCATCTTCTTCACCTAAGCCGAACCTACCCCTCTCCCTCTCTACCATATTTTCTTCTTCTTCTTCTTCTCTTCTTTCTTTTATTGCTCGAGGGCGAGCAATATTTTAAGTTTAGTGTGGTAAAAGCATAAGCTTTTTTTTTGTTTTTCCATTACCAATGGCACCTAAGGCCGGAGTATCCTCTAGAAAAGGAAAAGGGAAGACAAAAGCTTCCACCTCCGAGTCATGGGAGACGGAAAGATTCATCTCCAAGAGCCATCAAGACCACTTCTATGATGTTATGGCAAAGAAGAAAGTGATCCTTGAGGTCCCTTTCAAGCTCAAGAAAAATGAGTATCCTGAGATCCGACATGAAGTCCGAAGAAGAGGTTGGGAAGTTTTAACCAACCCCATGCAACAAGTCGGAATCTTAATGGTTCAAGAGTTCTATGCCAATGCATGGATCACTAGGAACCATGATCAAGGTATGAACCCGAGTCCAAAGAATTATCTCACAATGGTTCGGGGGAAATACTTGGATTTCGGTCCGAAAAATGTAAAGTTGGCATTCCACTTGCCCATGATGCAAGGTGATGAACGCCCCTACACTAGAAGGGTCAACTTTGATCAAAGGTTGGACCAAGTCCTTATGGACATTTGTGTGGAAGGAGCTCAATGGAAGAGAGACTCCAAAGGCAAGCCAGTCCAACAAAGAAGACTGGACCTCAAGCCTATAGCTAGAGGATGGTTGGAGATCATTCAACGCTCTATCATTCCTACTAGCAACCGATCTGAAGTTACTATGGATCGGGCCATCATGATTCATGGCATCATGATTGGAGAGGAAGTAGAAGTTCATGAGGTCATCTCCAATGAAATCTACAAAATAGCCGACAAGCCTTCACCTATGGCACGGCTAGCTTTTCCTCACCTTATTTGCCATCTATGTTACTCAGCTGGAGTTATCATAGAAGGAGACATCTCCATTGAGGAGGATAAGCCCATCACCAAGAAGAGGATGGAGCAAGCAAGAGAAGCCCCTCACGGTTCTCAAGAGGTGCATGAGGAAGCTCACCATCAAGAAATCCCTGAGATGCCTCAAGGGATGCACTTTCCTCCAACCAACTATTGGGAGCAACTCAATACTTCCTTAGAAGGTTTGAGCCACAATGTGGAACAATTAAGGGTGGAACATCATGAGCACTCCATCATTCTCCAAGAAATAAGAGAAGATCAAAGAGCAATGAGGGAGGAGCAACAAAGGCAAGGAAGGGACATAGAAGAGCTAAAGAACACCATTGGTCCTTCAAGAAGAAGACGCCACTAGAGGTGGATTCATTCCTTGTTCTTTATTTCTTTCTATTTTTCGTTTTTTTTAATATTGTGTTTATCTATGTTTTGTGTCTCTATTTCATGATCATTAGTATGTAACCATGCCTTAAAGCTATGAATAAAATCCATTAATCCCTCACTTCTCTTAAATGAAAAATGTTTTAATTCAAAAGAACAAGAAGTACATAAATTTCGAAAATAGCTCTTGAATTTAGTTTAATTATATTAATGTGGTGATAATACTTTTTGTTTTCTGAATGAATGCTTGAACAGTGCATATGTCTTTTGATCTTGTTGTTTATGAATGTTAAAACTGTTGGCTCTTGAAAGAATGATGAACAAAGAGAAATGTTATTGATGATCTGAAAAATCATGAAATTGATTGTTGAAGTAAGAAAAAGCAGTGAATAAAAAAAGGAGCAATAGAAAAAGCCACGAGCCCTTAAAACCAAAAGGCAAGGGTAAAAAGGATCCAAGGCTTTGAGCATCAATGGATAGGAGGGCCCAAGGAAATAAAATCCAGGCCTAAGCGGCTAAATCAAGTGGTCCCTAACCATGTGCTTGTGTCATGAAGGTCCAAGTGAAAAGCTTGAGACTGAGTGGTTAAAGTCGTGATCCAAAGCAAAAGAGTGTGCTTAAGAGCTCTGGACACCACTAACTGGGGACTCTAGCAAAGCTGAGTCACAATCTGAAAAGGTTCACCCAGTTATGTGTCTGTGGCATTTATGTATCCGGTGGTAATACTGGAAAACAAAGTGCTTAGGGCCACGGCCAAGACTCATAAGTAGCTGTGTTCAAGAATCAACATACTTAACTAGGAGAATCAATAACACTATCCGAAATTCTAAGTTCCTAGAGAAGCCAATCATTCTAAACTTCAAAGGAAAAAGTGAGATGCCAAAACTGTTCAGAAGCAAAAAGCTACAAGTCCCGCTCATCTAATTATAATTAATATTCATTGATATTCTGGAATTTATAGTATATTCTCTTCTTTTTATCCTATTTGATTTTCAGTTGCTTGGGGACAAGCAACAATTTAAGTTTGGTGTTGTGATGAGCGGATAATTTATACGCTTTTTGGCATTGTTTTTAGGTAGTTTTTAGTAAGTTTAAGCTACTTTTAGGGATGTTTTCATTAGTTTTTATGTTAAATTCACATTTCTGGACTTTACTATGAGTTTGTGTGTTTTTCTGTGATTTCAGGTAAATTCTGGCTGAAATTGAGGGATTTGAGCAAAACTCTGAAAAAGGCTGACAAAAGGACTGCTGATGCTGTTGGAATCTGACCTCCCTGCACTCGAAATGGATTTTCTGGAGCTACAGAACTCCAATTGGCGAGCTCTCAACGGCGTTGGAAAGTAGACATCCAGGGCTTTCCAGTAATATATAATAGTCCATAATTTGCGCGAAGATAGACGACGTAACTTGGCGTTGAACGCCAAGTACATGCTGCTGTCTGGAGTTAAACGCCAGAAAAACGTCATGATCCGGAGTTGAACGCCCAAAACACGTCATATGTAACGACCCAACTTCTAGAACGTCATGATCGTACCAAAAGTAAGGCGTTACCAACCTGCTTTCCTTTATTAACTATTTACTATTGAGCCTCTAGTTCGATATCGCGATTCAATTTTAGTAAAAATACCAGAAAATTTTGTTTTTGTTCATCAAAGACATGTATCAAAGGTTTCCAACAAACAATAGTAATCACATAAATATTATTGATAATAATTCTTATACAAAAGAAACCAAATAAAACTCATATACAATATACCAAACCTACCCCTCTATATGAAATAAAATCTCAAGGGACAATCGGCGAGGGGACTCTATGAAAGCAATTAAAACCATAAAGAAAGCCTACTAATCGCTCGCAGCTTCAAATTGCGTCTTCAAACCTGTGTCACTGAAAGGGTGGAAAATTTGGGGTGAGAACAAACCACACGTTCTCAGTAGGGAATGGGAATGCCGTAAAAGTAATGAAATAGAATGCAAATAATTAATATACTCAAGGAAACTATATTTTTATTAAACTCTTTTTGGAAATACTACTCTTTTGGTTTTACTTTACTAATTATTTACCTCTTTCAAAAATCTAAGCTTAAAACAAATTCCAAAATATAAAACTGGTCACTTTAAGCATTTTTCAACCTCATAGATAATTTTCAATCACAACATCAATTCTTAAGCATCATCATACATTCACCAACTAATAGCACTAACAAAAGATTCAATTCAGCACACAAACAAATCACAACAAGGCAAACAGCACAATCACAGAGAAGTACAACGAGCAAACCCAATCAAATGCAAATGCACACACAAGGATGATGCATGTCTATCCCTAGTGCAGGTAATGAGCTCATTTGTCGGTTACATACCCGCTCCCGACGTTACCCAGCAACCTTTGTCTGGATAAGGCTTTCCTGTTGGCAATAACCACTGCGAGCAACCTTTGTCTTGCAGGGTATCCACTGCAAGCAACCTTTGTCTTGCAGGGCGGCACTTATTAGCCAATATACGCCCAACACACTGTAAGCAACCTTTGTCTTACAGGTGCAACAACACACTCACTGTAAGCAACCTCTGTCTTACAGGAGCACTCTAATCTTGATACCTCTGTAAGCAACCTCTGTCTTACAGCAAAGCATTATAGCAAGGTATCCCAGGAAAGCGTTCTCAGTGGTCGTACCACCATCTATCTGACTGCCTTCACGCAGCAGATCATCACATAAACATCTCAGGAGTTGCCTCAAGCAACAAATCAATATCTCTTGGGTTGCCTCAAGCAACAAATCAATATCTCTTGGGTTGCCTCAAGCAACAAATGACCTTTCAACAGGTCCTCTGCTTTTTATTCTCTTTTATAATCATAAATACGCAAGCGGGACAAAACCCACGTCCTTGCCAACAATCTCATAAACTAAATACCTTTCCTCAAAAGAATCTGTGTAATTATCATCATAAGTTATCATTCTCATTATTCATTTCGAGTTACATATTCTTACACAACATCTCTCTCTTTCTTTATTCAATCATGTTGTACAAACCTTACGACTTCCACTTTTGCAACCTCTTAACTAAAACCAATTTTAAAACCACTTTCTAGTTTAATTTTCTTTCAAAAGACTCAAGAAAATCATTTATGCTAAATACTTTTGAAAACATCACCCTCTTACTAAAAGTAACCAAAATAAAGCTCTTTTTCAAGTTTACCAACTTCTCAAGGACTCAAAAGAAACTATCTTTCTTTACCATTCAAGTTCAAATATTACATATTCATTAAATTTCTAAAAAGTAATCCTTTATTTCAAACCCCAAGCATAACTCTTTTCATGTTGAATAGATCTCAAAACATAACTTCTTTTATAAACAATTCAAACGTGAACATAAACTTTGGTAATTCAAACTCAAAATAATATAATTCTTTTCTTACCTAAATAAAATTGTTTTCATAATAAATTCAGCCCATTCATAATACTTTAATCAATAGATAAAACTTAAATAACATAACTTTCCAAATTTAAACCTTCTAGAATAACTTTTTCAAGTAAAATCTCAGATTTTACAAAATTCCGGCAGCACCTCCCCTAAAACTCGGACTTAGCCACCCTAACGGGTTCCCTCTTTCTCAACTATTCATCATTCCTTTCTCACAATTATCAAATACAAGATTCTCAAGCAACCAGAAAATCCACAATTCACAATTCTCACATAATTCAACAATCCAATTTTCATCTCATCAATTTACAATTAAATTCATAAGTCATAGAATCCTTTCAAAAATCAGAATTTCCATAAACCATTCTTTAAAAGTAAACCGGTCCAGCTTCAAGAATTCATAACAAATACCCCAACATCAACTCTTCATATTTCTTGCTATTTTTGAAGTTATTTAGTTACTAACAATGTTACCATTTTATTCTAATGATCACACTTTAGGAAAATATTTCAGTAATCATCCTCCAATCCTTTAACCGTTCTCAAAAACCAACTCTAGTTAACCTTAAATCAACAATAACAACCAAATTAAGAAGTCAATGTAACCCGAAATTTAGGTAACAAGTATAGCCTCAAACCAAAATCAACCTCAACTAGTCACAAGTAAATTTCACAGCCATTCCCATACATCAAATATCCCATTCAACATCAAACAAGTCAATAATTCACTCAAAATCAGAATCTCAACCAATTTGTCGCAGAATCAATGATTCAGTCACATTTCACAACCGCATCTAGTTTCAATTATAATTCAAAGTAACCACAACCACATTTCCACCAATTCAGCAATATCACATAAAATCAGAATTGTCAACAAATCCAGTAAAATCAGAAAACTAATATCAGTCATAGCATTAACCAATCACAATTCGAACTCAACTCATCAATCATCAACATGTCAGTTTTTCTCAATAAGTAACTCAACATATTTTCGATTTAGTAAGTAACACAAGCTTAATCACCATTTACTATCATTTTTAATTCAAATCATAACTCAGAAAAATTGTAATAGCTAACCATTCTCAAACACATTTCAAGTCATTCTTGTCAATTAAGAAATTCTGAACTATTATTAACCATTTGCACTTATCCAATAACTTTGTAGGCATTCTAAATTAAAAACCTTAAATCCCCTACCTCAGTTAGTCGAAATCCATAAAATTAAACGTGACTCCAACTTCGTTCTAACTCGCATCAGCAACAACAGCAGCTCTAACAGTTTCCTGATGACATCAACAGTATCCCCTATGATAGTTCTAGCAGTAAACAGGGAAAATAGAGATGCAGCACTGAACAAAAATATAGGTTTCCTTAGTTAGAACAGGTGAAAGACATAGAAATAGGATAGAAACAAAGCAAGGATCAAAGCTCACGGTCTCAAAAATGGAGGAATTGGAACCAAATTAATAGTTTCAATGGCAGTTCTGATGGTAGCAGAGGCTCCGGCAGCTGCGAGAACCAGGACCAGAAGCAAATCCGAGCAAGCCTCCCTTCCAAACCTCCAAAAGCAACACCAGTTCCAACAAGGCTCGACGGTGGTAGCGGCCGACTTCAGTGCTGGCGACACCGGGCAGAATGGTGACGGTAAAAGCTCGGCGCGGTGGCTGGTCTTCAGCAGCGATGGCGACAACAACGATCCCAGTTTCTCCTCTTCGTGTTCTTCTCTTCCTGTAGTAATTCCCGCATCAGCACCACAAGCCCAAAGAGCAGGGAGTAGCGGAGCTCAGCCACGGTGAAGCAGGGCAGCACAACGGCGGCCAAGCATAGCCCCTCAAACGGCGGCAGTTTCGACGAAAATGGCGCCGACGACGCGAGCACGGCTGGGCACGGTGGTTGAACCCCAGCTCAGTCTCCGAGCTCTCTGTCTCCTCTCTTCTCAAGTTCCATCTCTCTGAATTTGCTATAAGTGGCGTCGGCTGGCTCTGTGACGAGGACGACGGTGGCGCAGTGAGGGCGACGGCAGCGACGCGACACGGAGGCTTCTGGTTCGCGTTCCTCTCTGCAGCCTCCACGAACGGCTGACAGGCTGCGCGGCAGTGCGGGCAAAGCTGGGCGACGTTGGGGATGGTGGCGTGGGATCCTTGCGTGCGGCAGTCCGGCGATCACGGCGGCGGAGGGGCAGCAGCTCTTCCCTCTCTTTTTCCTCTCTGTTTCGCTGCTGTGTGTGAGTGTTACGCTAAAGGAAGGTAAGGGTGAGGTTGCGGCCGAGTGTGGTGAGGGAGTGAGGGTTAGGGTTTCCAATTTGGGAAATTAGGGTTTTCTGAGTTTGATTTGGGAATTTAGGAATTAAGGATTTTATAAAGTAATATGGATAGATATGAATAGATATTTTGATAAAATTGGAGGATAGGATAATTTTAAAATCAAATGTACTCTATTAAAAATATTTAGAAACATTATTTATCAACATATTGCTAAGTTTAATCAATTATTTCTAATTTACATTATAAAATGAACAAGTTAATTATATTTTGTAAAGTACAATTTAAATTCAAATATCAATTTTCTAGATTAAATCATACAAATCTCTATTAGTTTTCTATCTCTGAAACTTTAATTTCAATTTATAAAATAACCAATTATAATAAAAATTGTACATAAATATTAATTGACTTAAACTTAAAGTATTTATAAATATCAATCTAATCATGTCTAATAAAATAATTTCTAGAAGTTCAAATTAATAACATAATTCATTTAAAATAGAATTTATTTAAATTAAATTATACAATTATTCTAATTAATTTAAACTTCAATTATCATGAAACTCTATTTAACCACCTTTAGCAAAATAATTTTCTTAAAATAAATCACAAATAACTAATTATTTGATTTTCAAAAACTAGGGTCGTTACATCATAACTCGGAGTTCAACTCCAAGAGAAGCCTCAGCTCGTGGATTGATCAAGCTCAGCCCAAGCATACACCAAGTGGGCCCCGGAAGTGGATTTATGCATCAATTACTTACTCATGTAAACCCTAGGAGTTAGTTTATTATAAATAGGATGATTTACTAATGTATTAGATATCTTTGATCTCAGTTTTGTTTTATTCTTCATCCTAAGAGGCTATTGATCACGTTTTAGGGGGCTGGCCATTCGGCCATGCCTGAACCTTTTACTTATGTATTTTCAACAGTGGAGTTTCTGCACACCATAGATTAAGGGTGTGGAGCTCTGCTGTACCTCGAGTATTAATGCAATTCTATTTTCTTTCATTCAATTCTCTCTTATTCTTATTCCAAGATATTCATTTGTACCCAAAAACATGATGAATGTGATGATTATATGACCCTCATTATCATTCTCACCTATGAACGCGCATGATTGACAACCACCTTCGTTCTACATGCAACCGAGCTTGAATGTGTATCTCTTAGATTCCCCAACAGAATCTTCGTGGTATAAGCTAGATAGATGGCGGCATTTATGAGGATCCGGAAAGTCTAACCTTGTCTGTGGTATTCCGAGTAGGATCCTGGGAATCCAGAAAGCCTAACCTTGTCTGTGGTATTCCGAGTAGGATTCCGGTAATGAATGACTGTGACGTGCTTCAGACTTGCAAGTGCTGGGCGTGATGACAAACGCAAAAGAATCAAGGGATTCTATTCCAGTAGGCGCGGGAACCAACCAGTGATTAGCCGTGCTGTGACAGAGCGCGTGAGCGTAGTTTTCACTGCGAGGATAGGATGTAGCCTTCGGCCAGGTGATGCCTCCAGACGATTAGCCATGCGAGTGACAGCCGCAGAGGACCATTTTCCTGAGAGGATTAAAAGTAGCCATCGTCGAACGGTGAACCCCTATACACAGCTTGCCATGGAAAGGAGCAAGAAGGATTGAGTTGAAGCAGTAGGAGAGCAGGCATTCTTGAGCCATACAGTATCTCCATTCGCTTATCTGAAATTCCCACCAATGAATCTACATAAGTATTCTATCCTTTTTAATTCTTCTATTTTCTTATTATTAATTTTCGAAACCATAAACTAATTTAATCTGCCTGACTGAGATTTACAAGGTGACCATAGCTTGCTTCATACCAACAATCTCTGTGGGATCGACCCTTACTCACGTAAGGTTTATTCCTTGGACGACCCAGTACACTTGCTGGTTAGTTGAACGGAGTTGTGAATTCAACTAGTGCCATAATAATGATTTCATACAAATAGTTAGAACATGGATCACAATTTCGTCCACCAGAGCCTAATGGTGTAGTTGCATCTTATAACCACTTATTTTTCCTTCTTGTGTGCAATTATTTTTTTCCTATGATTGTGATCCTTAATTTGTCTAATTCTATATGTCTAATTATTTCTTGTATTCATGCATTTATATGATTGAGCAATTATTTAATTAGCTCACTTACCCAAATAGCCTACCCTTTTACTCTCCATTATCAACCAATTTTGAGCCTACGCTTAACCCAATTGCTCTTTATTTTAGAACATTACAAGCCTAAAGCGAAAAACAATAAAAGTCCCTTGTTTGGATCTTTGGTTAGCTTAGGCTAGTGAGAGTGTATATTATTCAAGTTTGGGGAGATTTGGGAACATTGGTTGGGATAAAAGGGTGTTTTACATTTCTATATTTGGGAATTGGGTGCACGCTCATGTATTGATTAAATCTATAGACCTTATACATTGATATTCTTATATATAGTTCGAAAGAAAGAAAATTGAGAAAGACAAAAGAAAAAGAAAAAGAAAAAGAAAATAAAATAAAAGGAAAAAATGGAAAGAAAAAAAAAGAAGAAAAATAATAAAAAGGGAACAAAATGTCCCAAAGTTAAGTCCAAATAAAAGAGTCAATGCATAAGTATTGTGAAATAAAAAAAAAAGAGAAAATGCATGAGTATGTAAAAAGTGAAGAATGGGTAGTTAGGTTAGTTTTGAATTTGTAGAGGTCATTGTAGAGGTTAGGTGGGAAAGTCAAGGTTAGTCAAAGATTCAAATTTTAGTGCACTTAACCATATATGATCCTACCTTGGCCCTAGCCCCATTACAACCTTTGAGAAAGACCTCATGATATTTGTATGCATGCATTGAATGATTGTTGATTGTTAGATGAAGAACAAATTTTGGAAAGCATGATTAGGGGAGAATTGAGTGAATCAACCCCTAAACACATGAGTGACTAGAGCAGATACACATCCGGTGAGGGTTCGATTGCTCAATTACATGTTTTCACCACTATCATCTATATTCATGCAAGTTTGTAAATATTTTTGGTAATTCAATGCAATTGTAGGTTTGGTTTGGTTTAGCTACTATTGCTTTAGCCCTTGCGCTTATATATGTTCTCTTGGAAGTTGATTTGTTTCGACCAAGCATTTGCATTCATATAGATAAGTTGCATTTAGATAAGTTGCATATGGTTTAGTTGTATTGAATAAATGTCATACCCCTTGTTTCCTTCTTAATTTAGCGTGAGGACATGCTAAGGTTTAAGTGTGGGGAGGTTGATAAACCCTGTTTTTAGGGTTTATCTTGTGTTGAATTTAGAGCATTTTGTTAACCTTTTCTCACATTTATTCAATAAAATATCATAGTTTCATGATTGTCTCCTAAATTGTTCTTAAATGTGAAAACATACATTTCGGACCCTTAAATTGATAATACTAATCTCTCTTTGCTTCCACTAGATGCCTTGATGTGTTTGTTAGTGATTTCAGATTGAAAAAAGCTAGAAATGGATGAAAGGACTGAAGAGAAAGCATTGCAAAGTGAAGAAATCATGAAAAGTCAAAGATTTGGAATACGCCCATGGACGTGCACACGCACTAGATGCATACGCGCGGATTGCGAAAAACTCCATGGACGCGTACTCGTGATGTACGCGTACGCGCCGATGCCGGCACATTATTTTTAAGTGAAAACGTGGCCAGCGAATTCACAGAGGCTGTGGGGCCATTCAGAACCAACTTTAGCACCAAAATGCTTAAAGGGACCAAGGATTGAAGGAGAACACACATTAGAGAGCATGAGATAGTTTTTAGTTGAGTTTTAGAGAGAGAAGCTCTCCCTTCTCTCTAGAATTAGGATTAGCGTTAGGTTATAATTTCTTAGATATAGGTTTTAATCTTTGCTTTGATCTACTTCTACCTTTCAATTCTATGTTGCTAAATCTTGTTCTTTTATTCTCTTGTTGCAATTTCCTTTGTTTGTTTCCATACTTTTATAAGTGATCTACTCTTGTTCTTCTTATTTTCTTTTAATGTAATTTGAGGTAATTCATGTTAATTGTGTTCTCTTTGATTGTTGTTGTTAATTCCTTGCAATTAATTATTGTTAGATTCCCTTCTTATATCAATTTACTATGCTTTCCTTTTGTGTCCTCCAAGCGTTTAATGAAATGCTTGAAAGGATGTTAGAGTAGAATTTTTTGTTCTTGGCTTGAGATGGTAACTTAGGAACTCTTGAGTTGCTAATATCCAATTGATTGATGATTGAAAGCCATTGACTCTAGATTTCATTAATTCAATTAGTGAATAGTTAGAACCTATGGACTTGGGTTGATGTAGCTCATTTGACCTTCCTTCACTAGTTAGAGGATGATTTCATGGGATTGATCATCACAATTATCATTATGTGTATAGTAATAATGATAGAGATCCTTAATCACCAACCATTGCCAAGACCCCTTTATCATTAGATTTTTCTTGCAATTTACTTTTCTTGTTTCTCAACCAAAACCCCAAAATATACAACTCGTAACCAATAACAATAACACTTTATGGTAATTCCTAGGAAAAATGACCTGAGGTTTGAATAATTCGGTTTATAATTTTAGGGGATTCTTACTTGTGACAAACAATTATTTGTATGAAAGGATTATTGTCGGTTTAGAAACTATACTTGCAACGAGAATCTATTGTGAAATTCTATACCACACAAAAGTCGGATCATCAGTCTTATCAACACTTGTATGTGTCTAACCATCCTTGTTTCGGCGTTCAACTCCCTTGTCGCCCCTTTCCTAGCATTGAATGTCAGGAATACTGTCCCCTTTTGGGCGTTGAACGCCAGGGGTGCTGCCCACTTCTTGGCGTTGAACGCCAGGAGTGCTGCCCCCTTTTGGGCGTTGAACGCCAAGAGTGTTGCTCTCTTCTTGGCATTGAACGCCAATGACATTTCTCCCTAGACATTCAACGCCATCAAAAGTGTCTTGGGCTGCAGTTTTGTTATCCTCTGTTAGCTGTTCCTCTCTTGGTTTCCTGTTGCAGTGAGTTTGGGTGTTTAATGTTTTTCCACTCCTCAGTTGAATAGCTTGACATTCTTTTTTTATCTGTTTAGATAATTGCTTCCTAGTTTAACTCAGCTGAGTTTCTATGTTCTTGTTGGAAGTATGAGTTTCTCACAAGGCTTCTTGCAATTCTAGCAATTACTGTGCAAGGGCGTGTAGCTGCTGAGTCAATGGGCCATTTTGTTCTGGAGGGTTAGATTCAGTAAATATTGCCTTAACCTCTCCTTTCATGGAAGTCTCAGTAACCGAGTGCAGATGTTGGTTTGTGGAAATTGTCTCAATAAGTTCGTGAATCTCTTCAATTGTTTTCCTCATATGTATAGAACCACCAGCGGAGTGGTCTAGAGACATCCTAGCCGTGTCTGTTAGGCTGTAATAGAAGATGTCTAATTGAACGCATTCTGAAAATATTTTAGTGGGGCATTTTCGTAGCATTTTTCTATACCTTCCATAGGCATCATGAAGAGATTCATTATCCTCTTGTATGAAGCCTTGGATGTTCAGCCTTAATTGGGCTAACTTCCTTGGGGGAAAGTATTGATTCACAAACTTGTCTACTAGCTGCTTCCATGTTTTCATGCTGGATTTGGGTTGGTTATCTAACCACCTCTTTGCTTTATTTCCTACAACAAAAGGGAAAGAGTAGCAATTTGTAGATATCCTGATCGACTCCCTTAGTGTGTAATGTATCAACAATTCATAAAAAATTTGTCAGGAACTCAGTAGGCTCTTCTTGTGGAAGTCCAGAGTATTGGCATTTTTGCTCCACTAATGTAATGAGCTGAGGGTTTAGCTCAAAATTAGTTGCTCCAATGGGGAGTATACTAATACTTCTCCCATAGAAGTCAAGAGTGGGGGCCGTATAAGACCCCAAAGTTCTTCTGAACTGTTCATTCCCATTTGGATTCATGGTGAAGAAAGGTAGGAGGATTCGAATATTAAGAAGTAAAAAAGGAAACTAGAATTAAAATATTTTTATTTTTTTAATGATTAATTGAATTAAAAAGATTTGAAAATTGAGTGTGATTTTCAAAAGAGAAGAAAGAGAAAGAGGTAAGAAATTTTTGAAAATAGAAGAGAGAGGAATTAATTAGGAAGTTTTCTAAAAGAGAAAAGAGAAAGGAGAGTATTAAAGAGATACAAACTTTTAAAATTAAAATAACATAAAACAAGTAACTAATTAAGGAAGACTTGAAAATAAGATAAGATAGCAAATTTGAAAAAGATTTGATTTTTAAAAATTTTAAAAATTTTAAAATTGGAAAGGAAAAGTCAACAAGATAAGATAAGAATTAAAAAGATTTGATTTTGAATTTTGAAATTGAAACAAGATAAGATAAAGATTTGAAAACAAGTTGAAAAGATAAGATATGATGAAAATTTGAAAAGATAAGATTCAAAATTTAAAATTTAAACTTTACTATCAAGAAAATACTAACTTAAAAAATTTTAAATCAAGATAAGAAAAGAAACAAGATTTTCAAAAATTTGAATAAAGATAGAAAAGATATTTTTTATTTTTCGAATTAATGAAGAAAGAGAAAAACAACCAAAGGACACCAAATTTAAAATTTCTAGATCAAAGACACTAGTTTTTTCAAAATTTTAAAGTAAAACAACTAAAAGACACCAAACTTAAAAATTTTAATATCAAAACAAGAAAAGAAACAAGAACAACTTGAATACCAAGAAGAACACTCAAGAGCGAATTCGAAAACTTAAAGAAAATAAAGAACACACAAAGGATACCAAACTTAAGAACTAACACTAGACTCAATCAGAAGACAAAGGAAAGATGGATTTTGAAAAAGTTTTTGAAAAAGAAAACAAAAGACACGAAACAAAATAGTAAAAAGTACCTAATCTAAGCAACAAGATAGTCTGGTAGTTTGTCAAACTCGATCAATCCCCGGGAATGGCACAAAAAATTTGGTGCACGAAATTGACTCTGCAATATTTGCGCAGATAGACCGGCAAGTGCACCAGATTGTCCAAGTAATACCTCAGGTGAATGAGGGTCGGTCCCATGGAGATTGTTTGTTTGAGCAAGAAATAACTATCTTGTAGATCTTAGTCAGGCGGATAGAAAATATAGTTGTGGTGAAAAACGCATAAAACAGGATAAATAAAGTTACTCGATAGGTGTGAAATCAGTGATGAGAGAATGGCTGAAGCTTCAAAGATGCCTCCTCCTTTTGGATCAACTTTTCTCCCTGTCTACTTCAACTTCTGATAATTGATTCCATGGCAGGCTGTAATTGATTAATTCCAACTCAGTGGTCATTAATCTCCTCTGCTTCAGATCAAACGCCAGGTTAGTGGTCATCCAATTTGAACAAGGGTGAAGCTCCAGCAGTCCATTCCCTTAGTGATCCTACTCAAAGAGCTACAGACAAGGTCGGATCTGTCATATCAGAGAATGCTGCTTCGTGATTCTAGCCTATACCACAAAGGCCCTAGTCGCCCCGTACCTTGGCTGAACTGATGTTTCGAATTCCCCAATGAAGTCATGGATTAGTCGTCTAAGAGATGCATAATCAAGCTTGTGGTTCAATATTATCCCGTCAAGGACTCGCAAGAACCCATGTAAAATAGGAATGACGGTCAAGTTACACTCCCAATTTATTAGGATGAAGAACGAAGATACATCTTAGAATAGAATCAAGCATAGATTGAAATAGAACAATGATATTATTATTCCATAGAAATCAACATAGCTCCTAACCTAAACCTTGGAGGTTAGTGACTCATAGCTTATAGAAAAGTAATGAAAGGTTCGAAAGGGCAAAGATCCCAAGTTAAGGTTGATCTTTGTTCTATATATACTAGTCTAGCAAGTAAGGATTACAGAAAAAAGATAAACTAGTCTTGTAGTGCGAAAATCCACTTTCCGGGCCCACTTGGTGAATGTTTGGGCTAAAACCTATGAAAATACAATAAAACTTAAACAAAACATAACAAAAACTATATGAAAATGATGCCAAAAAGCGTATAAAGTATCTGCTCATCAAGGACTCCGGAGCACTATGACATCTTCAACCAATTTCTTGGGTTTTGTGGTCAGTTTCTTAGATGTTGAGGTCGGTTTCATTCCTTGGGTTCTTATCATCCTGAAAAGAGGAGTTGAAACAAGTGATGAGTTCACAATCAAGCAACTATTAAGCACTTATAACATTTAAACCATATAGAATATATATGCAAAAAAACAATCAAATATCGTTGGTTCAATATGATATAAAAGCATATGCATATATGTTCAAAATCATTAAAGACAAACGAAATTCAACCTTTCATAATCAATATGCCTAGCCTAATAAAATTCATCAGTTGAATTCAAGCATGGATTTGCAAAACACAAAATAGTCCAATATGTATTCTAAATTATTTTTTTTTGCAAAATACAAATCTCAATTCACAACTAGCTCAATGATGAATCTCAAGCAAAATAACATCAAAATCATCCAAGCATACTCAATTCATAGCTAAGCTGCCAAAAAACATCATAGTTGAAAGCATATGGTGGCTACACATATAAATCAAACCCAAATTTAACTCAGGCAATTCATCGAACACTTGGTATGCATGATTTAGAGTCATCTAAGTTAACCGAATTCAAGCAACAATTAGCCCAGTTACAAACAATCCAACACTTACAACATATTTAATAACAATTATATTAACCTAAATCAACTAGTAATATAAAAAACAAAGACTAAAAACAATTCAAATTACTTATGCACAAACTAAAAAAAAGAGCAAAACAGGGACCTAGATAAAGGGATGGAAGAATGTGGTAATGAGGTGCTGCAACAGACAAAGGTGGCAGAGCTAGTCACCGGAAGGGAAGGTTGGCAGTAACTAGGCACTGGCACAGGGCAGACGCAAGGCAATGGTTGTCCTTGGAGAAGAAAGAAAGAGAAAATAGAAAATAGAGGAGAGAGAGAGATGTCATGACGGCTCGCCGGAGGTGACGGTGGCACTGGACTGATATGGGTGATGGTGGTAATGTGGAGTGCCTTTGGATGGAGGTTGAGAGAGAGTGGTGGTTGCTAGAATGAAAAGAAATGACGAAGAGAACAAAGAGGGTCGAAGGGTTCACGAAGGGGGGATTCAGAAGTTGAATCCCCGCGTACGCATGGAGAGGGTTGCATACTCGAAGGACATAGCTGGGTGTAGAGGCTACGAATGTGAGCAGCATGTACACGGAGGGTGCTCTCTACCTAGGGGTGATGCATACACGGACAGTGACCGTGCACCTTTAATGGTCCAAAAAATGAATGATGCGTACGCAGCAGTTGATTCGCGACTGATGGGGCACGTACACGAAGGGCTTGTACGCAAGTGGTACTCTCTGATTGAGGGTGATGCATTAGCGGAGAACGACCGTATACACATTATGGTCCAAAAATTGGATGATGCATACGCGAGCACAGGGCTGCGTACGCGGGATCAGCAGGGGACAAAATCTTTGTTACCCTCCAAGAGATCACGCCAAACAAGATACCACCAATTTCTATACTTCTAAGGCTTAAAACAAAGAAAACACACTTCCTAAAGCAATTATCCACATAGTCAAAAGGAAACTAGAAGATCTAAGGATCCAAAAACAAATCAAACTTCAATATCTTATGCAAATATTCACATGAAAACAAAGAAAACTAGAAGATCTTACCATGGTGGGGTGTTTCCCACCTAGCACTTTTCTTTAACGTTTTTAAGTTGGACGGTCATAAAGCTTAGTTTTCTTCCTTGGGAGGATCCTTCAAAAGAAAGATCTCCAACTCCTTATTGCTCTTGGCCTTCACACCATGATAAAGCTTTAGCCGGTGGCGGTTAACCATGAAGAAATTAGGGCTTGATGGATGGCTTAAGTGAAACACCATAGGGTTCAACCTTCTATACTATATAAGGACCGTCCCATCTTGACCATAATTTCTGGGCATCAATCTCAATCTTGAGTTGTAGAGTTGTACTTGATCACCAACCCTAAACTCCTTCCTCTTGAGATGACGATCATGCACCGCCTTGAATCTTTCCTTGTAAATCCTAGAGTTCTCATATGCTTCTAACCTTAAGCACTCGAATTCTTCGAATTGTAATTTCCTTTTAACTCCAATCTTTCCCAACCCCGAATTGCATTCCTTAACGGCCCAATACGTCTTGTGCTCAATTTCTACCAGAAGGTGACACACTTTCCCATAAACCAACTGGAATGGACTCATGCCTATTGGTATTTTATAGGCCGTCTAGTAGGCCCACAAAGTGTCTCCAAGCCTAGAGCTCCAGTCCTTCCTATAAGGCTTTACTACCTTCTCCAAATCATCTTAATTTTCTGATAAAAAACCTCGTCTTGGCCATTGGTTTGGGGATGATAAGCCATAGCCACATTATGAATAATGTAATACTTCTTCATTAATGTTGCCATTCTTTTGTTGCAAAAATGTGAACCTTAATTGCTCACGATTGCTCGTGGTGATCCAAAATGGCAAATAAGGTAATTTCTTACAATAGAGACAACAGTGTTAGCATCATTAGTGCGGGTTGGTATTACATTCACCCACTTAGAAACTTAGTCAACCACTAACAAGATATAGAAAAAACCATTGGATTTTGGAAACGGGACCTTAAAGTCAATGCCCCAAACATAAAAAATCTCACAAAACAACATATGTTGTTGAGACATTTCATCCTTCTTGGACATATTACCAAACCTTGGCATTGATGGCAAGAGTTGCAAAAGAGGGTTGCATCTTTGAATAGGCTTAGCCACCAAAATCCACAGTCTAACATTTTTCTTGATGTTCTATGAGGACCAAAGTGCCCACCACTTTTAGAAGAGTGGCATACCTCTAATATAGACTATAATTCTGATCGAGTCACACACCTCATAATTATTTGATTGGCCCTACATCTCCACAAGTATAGGTCATCCCATATATAATACTTGGACTCATTTTTCAGCTTGTTCCTTTGGTGTTTAGAAAAAAGTGGAGGGAAGGTATGGCCTACCAAGTAATTGACAATTGATGCAAACCATGGAGTCACTTGTGAAATTACTTGCAAGGTATTTAAAGGAAAAGCATCCTTGATAGGAGTGGAATCAAACTTCAAGTGTTCAATGCGGCTCAAGTGGTCTGCCATTAAATTTTGTGATCCACTCTTACCCTTGATTTCTAGATCAAACTATTGAAGAGCAATATCCATCAAATCAATATAGGTTTAGACTTTTTTTGTTTAAAAGATATCTCAAAACCACATGATCCGAATATACTACCACCTTAGAACCAAGTAAGTAGGCCCTAAATCTATCTAAAGCAAAAGCAATGGCCAATAACTCCTTTTCAGTGGTAGTATAATTGGATTGTGCACTATCTAGAGTCTTAGAAGCACATGTTATAATATAAGGATTATTACCATCGTGTTGTGCAAGCGTTGCCCCCACTGCATGGTTAGATGCATCATACATGATCTCGAACGGGCTACTCCAATTTGGCCCTCGCACTATGGGAGCTTTGGTCAAGGCTTCCTTCAATGTGTCAAATGCTTCCATGCAAGCTTCATTGAAATCAAACTCTATGTCCTTTTGAAGGAAGCGGAAAAGAGGTAAAGCAAACATACTAAAGTCCTTGATAAACCACCGATAAAAACCTACATGAGCAAGAAACGCACGGACTTCCCTCATAGAAGAGGGGTAAGGTAGATCACCCCAACTTTAGCAGGATCAACAGATATACCATTGCTAGAAATAATGTGGCCTAGGACAATACCTTGGTACATAATAAAATAGCATTTTTCAAAATTGAGTACAAGGTTTGAACTAAAGATCAAATGAGTCTCCATACACACAAAAGTCATCCATGAAAAATTTCGTACAATGCTCAAGAAAATTAGAAAAGATGCTAGTCATGCACCTTTGGAACGTCGCAAGTGCATTACATAAGCCAAGATGCATCCTTTGTATGAATATGTTCCGAAGGGACATGTAAAAGTAGTTTTTTCTTGACCTTCAGGAGCTATATGAATTTGAAAATAACCAATGTAACTATCTAGGAAACAATAGTGTGATTTACGTGATAATCGATCAAGCATTTGATCAATGAATAGGAGTGGATAGTGATCCTTCCGGGTTGCTAGATTCAAGTGCTAGTAATCAATGCATACTCTCCGTGAATTTTTCACCCTAATTGCCATGAGCTCTCCACTTTCATTTTTAACTATGGTAACACCCGACTTCTTGGGCACAACTTGCACTGGGCTAACCCATTCTCTATCCGAGATAGGATAGATGATATCGGCCTGCAATAGTTGAGTGACCTCCTTTTTGACAACCTCCATGATGGTGGGATTCAACCTCCTTTGGGGCTGATGAACGGGTTTGGCTCCATCTTCTAGGAAAATACGATGCTCACAAGCGTGTGGGCTTATACCCACAATGTTCGCTAAACTCTACCCGGTAGCCTTCTTGTGCTTTCTCAACACTTCAAGCAATCTCTCTTCTTGTTGGGAGGTGAGCTCCCTTACAATTATCACCGGGAGCTTTTAATTCTCATCAAGAAAGGCATACTTTACATGTGGAGGTAGAGGTTTTAACACCTCACTTAACTCATGACTTGGCATATTATTATCTGGCAACATTGGAGATGGCAAAGTGTCTTCATCATAATAAATAGGATTCCTCACACTTGCACCTTTATCCAAATTCGGCTCATCAAAAGCCTCATTGTGAACCTTGGCCACAACTTCATTAATTATGTCACACTGAAAGACAGAATGGTCCTCTGATGGATGCTTCATAGCTTCATCTAAGTTAAAGCCCACACCCTTTCTGTCAATCTCAAATGAATAGGTACCCGAGAAGGCATCAAGTTTAAATCAAGAGGTTTTCAAGAATGGCCTTCCTAAAATATGGATGAAGGTCTTCCAGAATCACTTGGGGGCATTTCAAGGATATAAAAATTAATTGAAAAAGTCAATC
Organism: Arachis stenosperma; assembly: GCF_014773155.1. Taxonomy (NCBI): domain Eukaryota; kingdom Viridiplantae; phylum Streptophyta; class Magnoliopsida; order Fabales; family Fabaceae; genus Arachis; species Arachis stenosperma. Next base: position 57,956,990 of record NC_080386.1, read on the forward strand.
CCTTGATGCTCACTAAAACATCCTCAGCAATACCAACCACAGAAATTATGCTCTTATTCGCTAGCACAAAACATGCCGGGGACCATTTCAACGGCGGAATATTCAATTCATCATAAATAGAAAGAGGCATAATACTAACACATGCACCAAGGTCACATATACAATTAACAAGTTGAACACCACCTATTGTGCAACAGACTAAACAAGGTCCAGGATCTCCACACTTTTTAGGAATAGCACCCATTAAACCCGAAATAGAGCTCCCCAAAGGAATGGTTTCAAACTCATTAATCATTTTCTTGTTAATGCATAAATCCTTTAAAAATTTAGCTTATTTAGGAATTTGGCGAATGACATCAAAAAGGGAAATTCTTAATTCAAATTTCTTGAAGATGTCCACGATCCAACCCCAATTGCTTCTTTACCTTCTTTGCAAAGGTTAGAAATGGAATTGGGATAGGCTCTTCCAAAACATCTTCTTCTTTGGAACCTCTAGCCTTTGCTTGATCTATCTTTCCCTTCCTTAACAACCTTTTGTGCTTCTTCTTCATCTTCTATATTCTCCACCTCCATAATGTCTTCATTTTGAGTGGTCTCCCTCACACTTGAATCCATGGGACTCCTCTCTTCTAATATAGTGTCAGACCTCAAAGTGATAGCATTGAGGTTACCCTTTGGGTTAGGTAATGTTTAGATGGTAGAGGTAACTGGGATAAAAGCTCTTGACTGATGGTTCAAAATTTCCTTTGCTCTTGAAGAAGGGTGTGAAGGGTGTCATCCATGGAGGTTGGCTTGAAAAAAAAGAAGGGTACGTAATTTGTGGAACATGAGCTTGTGTGAGTTAAGGTACTTGGGCTTGTCTTTAGTGAGGAGGTTGGTATCTTTGGCCTCAGTGTTGTGCTTGGAATGATTGGTTTTGTTGGTTGCAATATTATTGGGAATTGTTGTTCCAACTTTGTTTTGAACCATCTCTCCACCCTTGGAAAGAATGATCTCTCCATCCATGGTTTTAATGATCTTTCCAACCTTGATGTGAATTATCGTGCCAAACTTGATTACGCCACCCTTGGTTGTAATTATTTCCTTGTTGATATGGGCCTTGGTTTGAATGGGTTGGTTGCCAGTAATGTGTTATTGGTGCGTGTACGCAAACCCCACACTTCCGTAAAGGCAGTACCACCAAGTGCACTAGGTCTTCCAAGTAATACCTGAGCGAGTTAGGGTCGCTTTCATGAGGATTGTGGTTTGAAGCAAGCTAAGGTTATCATGTAGATCTTAGTCGGGCGGAATCAGACGGTTGTTGGATAAACTTTGAATGATTATATGTCATATATAGAGTTGGAAGAGTAATGTGCGAACGGGGTAAAACCAATTGGATTAAATGATAGGAAAAGAGTTAAGAGTTAGAGTTGTTTTATCTTTCTGAATTAACTCTGGTACTACTGCTCTCTTTGCTTGTGAGTGATTTCTTCAATGGTAGGCTATATATAATTGACACTGGTTTGAGCAGCTGCTAATACTCCTCCAGATCTAAATCCCAGGTTTAGGTGGATCCATCTCTACTTGAGGGTGAAGCGCGTACAGTCCATTCTCCTTTATGATCCTACTTAAAACGCCACAGACAAGGTCGGATCTTCCAGATCAGAGATTGCTGTATCTTTGGGTTCTAGCCTCTACCACAGAGACCTTAATCTCCCAAAAAATTGACTGAACTGGTGTCTCGAGAAGTCCCCAATGAAGTAATGGATTAGTCGTCTGAGAGATGTATATTCAAGCTATTGGTCTTCCTAATCTAGTGAAAGACGCATTCTGTCCCAAGTAGACGTAGGTGTTTGTTAGGAATGTTCGTCTTAATGTAATGAATAGAGCTAATTGGTTAGATCATCCTTTTCACCATGATGAAGTGTGAATATACATCTTAGAATTAATCAAACAAGAATCGAAGAGAAACAGTAGTATTTTTATTAATTCATATGACTCAGCCGGGATCCTCCCCTCAACCTAGGAGGTTTAGAAACTCATACTGAAAGGAAAATACAATGTAAAATGAAAATAGGCTGAATAGTATGTGTCCTCTCCCTAAGTGGTCTGTAAAATACACTTTAAATACTAAACATATGATTAGTAAAGGTAAAATAGTCTATTTAGTGCTAAAATCCACTTTTGGAGCCCACTTGGTGAGTGTTTGGGCTGAGCTTTGATAAGATCCACGTGCTTTGAGGATCCTTGGGTGTGGAACGTGATGATTGGATTTTTGATGGTATAGAATTTTACTATTGAAGTCTCGTTGCAAGTATAGTTTCTAAACCAACAATAATCCTTTCATGCAAAAATTTGTTTGTCACTAGTACAAACCCCTAAATTTATAAACCAAAGTATTGAAACCTCGGGTCGTTCTCCCTAGAAATTACAATAAAGTGTCTTGTTATTGGTTGTGAGTTATTTTGGGGTTCTTGAGATTTTAGACAAGAAATATAAATGGCAAAGAAAATAAACTAACAACTAACAAAGCTCTTGGCAAGATATGAGAACTAGAAGTCCTATCCTAGTTATCCTCCTCAATTGTGACCACAAATTGTTCATTGCTACCACTTAGTTAACCTCTAACCATGGAGGAAAGTTAAGTGGATGAATCAATTTGATTCCTCAAGTCCTAATCAACTCCTAAAGGAAAGACTAGCTTTAGAGGTATTCAAATCAATTAGCAACTTCTAATTATCAATCATCAAAGGAATTAGATATCTCAAGAGTCACTAATTACTCAACCTAGGCCAAGAGGAACAAAATCTACACTAAAGCTAGAAGAAGCATTTTATCAAACACATAAGAGGCATAGAAGGAAAGCACATGAAATCTACAACAAGAATGAAATCTAACAACAATTATTGCAATGAATTAACAACAACAATTAAAAGAAACACAATTATTATGAATTACTTTTATTGAATTGAAAGAAAGTTGAAGAAACAAAAGTAGATCTACAACAAAACACAAGAACAACATAAAAGAGATTACAACAAAGGAATGGAAGAAGAATGAATGTAACTACAAGGAATTGAGAAGATAGAAGTAGAAGAAGATGAATTAAAATCTAGATCTAAGAACTAAACCTAATCCTAATCCTAATCCTAGAGAGAAGTGAGAGCTTCTCTATCTAGAAACTAACTCTAACTACTTCTAAAACTAAACTATAACTAATGATGACAAGTATGTTGATCCCCCTTCAATTTTTGGCTTAAATAGCATCAGAAATGAGTTGGATTGGGCCTACAAGGCTTCTAAAATTGCTGGCCACGAGTTGCATTAAGTGGATCATGTGCCACCATCGGTGCGTCCGTGTACTCTGCACGTGCGCGCCCCTATGCGCGTTGCAACTATAGCAAATCTTATATCGTTTTGAAGCCCCAGATGTTAGCTTTCCAACCCAGCTGGAACTGCATCATTTGGACCTCTGTAGCTCAAGTTATGGTCGATTAAGTGCAAAGAGGTCGGCCTGACAGCTTTTGCGATTCCTACATTTCTTCATAAGTTCTCCATTTTTACATGCTTTTCCTTCATTCCCTTGATCTAATCCTTGCCTCCTAAATCTGAAATCACTTAACAAACATATCAAGGTATCTAATGGAATCAAGGTGAATTAAGTTTAGCTATTTTAAGACCTAAAAAGCATATTTTCACTCTTAAGCACAATTAAAAAAGAAGTTATAAAATCATGTTATTTCAATGGATAAATGTGGGTAAAAGGTTATAAAATCCCCTAAATCAAGCACAAGATAAACCCTAAAAATGGGGTTTATCAACCTCCCCACACTTAAACCAAGCATGTCTTCATGCTAAAACCAAGAATGAAGTAAGGGTATGGCATTTATTCATTGGAAACTAACTAAATGCAACCTACCTATATGCAACTCTCTAAATGAATGCAATTTCTTGGTCAAAATAAATCAATTTCCAAGAAGCATATATGCACAAGGGCTAAGGACTAGCAAGTCTAATCCACAATTGGATTGAGCTATTAAACATTTTTACAAACTTGCATGAAAAGTGATACTTATAGATGGAAACATGTAATTGAGCAATCGAACCCTCACCGGATGTATTTGCACTCTATTCGCTCAAGTGTTTAGGGTTGATTCTCTCAATTCTCTCCTAATCATGCTTTCCAAGATTTGTTCTTCTTATAACAATCGACATATATTTCATGCATGCATACAAGTATCATGAGGTCTTTTCTTTAGGTTGTAATGGGGTTAGGGTCAAGGTAGGATGCATATATGGTCAAGTGAGCTTGAAATTTGAATTTTTATTAGCTTAAACTTCCCACCTAACATATGACATCCTATACCATTAAATTCTAACCTAACTACCCATTTTTCACTTTTTTAACATACTCATGAATTTTCTTTTCATTTCACAACACTTATGCGTTGGTCTTTATTGGACTTTACTTTGGGGCATTTTGTCCCCTTTTTATTTCTTTCTTTTTCTTTGTTTCTTTCTTTTTTCTATATTTTTTTTCTTTTCCATATTATTTTTCTTTTCTTTTTCTTTTCTTTTTCTCATTTTTTTTCTTTCTATATACAAGAACATCAATGCATAAGGTTTTACATTTGATCAATACATGAGCATGTGCCCAATTTCCAATAATTTCAATAAAAATACAAAACTACTCTTTTATTCCCCCAATGTCCCAAAATTCCCACACTTGAATGATGCACATAGCCTAAGCTAATCGAAGATCCAAATAAGGATATTTATTGTTTTTCGATTTAAGGCTTGTAATGTGCTAATTTAAGAACAAAGTGGGTTAATCGTAGGCTCAAATTTGGCTAACAATGGAAGATAAAAGGTAAGGCTATTTGGGTAAGTGAGTTAAATGAAATAATGGCCTCAATCATATAAATGCATGAATACACAAAATAATGGAAACAGAAAATTAAACAAATCAAAGATCACAATCATAGAAAGAGAATAATGCACACAAGAAGGAAAATAAGTGGTTATAAGATGTAACCACACCGTTAGGCTCAAAACTCACTTGCTTGTGTCCTTAGCTCAAAATTCATGTTCCACAATATATATAATTCAAGCAAGTTCTATGAAAAGTTTTCACTCAAATCAATTGGTGCCCTATAGATAGAATTCTTGAAAAATTTCATTATTTTGACTAAGCTTATTTTGTATATATATGCAAAATTAAGAGAATGCAACAAAAATCCTAAAAACCTAAAATAAAATGCAAAAGTGTTGGGATTAGAAACTTGTCACCCAAAATCGCCGATCGGTCGGACGACCTCCCCACACTTAAAAGTTTGCACCGTCCTCGGTGCACTCAAAGATGAGCAAGGGGGTACGGTGAATCTCCGGATTGCTATGTGTTTTTAGTCTTGCTTCTATCATTGCTTGTGGTGCATCAATCATGAAAAACAAAAATATAACACCATAAGGTAGGGTAATACAAAAGCAAGGAAGCATAATTGTTGGAATGAGGTAAATCACTAGAATTGGGTGAGTGAATTAGTGTGACATTAAGAAATATTAGGTGTGTGAATTCTAAATTGCGTGGTTTAGAACACACATTAGCGTAAAAAGCTATCTCACAAAAGAATCATGCACTTCACTTATCCTAGTGTGCTTGAGATGCTTTAAGTAAACTTGTAAGGTAAAACAAGCATTAAAGAAGCATGAAAGTATTCAAGCTAAAGCATATGGATGCATATAATCATAAAACACCATGCACTAAGGTAAATGCATAACATCATCCATCAAGAAGTTGCCTAATCACAAAATAAGGCTCAGATCACATGGTGGCCAAATCATGCAATTCAAAAAGAGTTACAAGATCGAAGGCAATTCTCATCACTTGGTATTCTCAAAAGGTAAGCATGAAGAACTCAAAACCAAGTAGCAAAAATATAACCTCAATCATAGAATCCAACAAGGATTGTAAACATAGTGATGTTAAGAAAACATCCCTTTTTAATACTCAGCAACAATTAATGGTAAACAAGAATATCAATCCAACACTTACAATGAAAAAGAGAAAATGAAATGAAAACTAACAAGAACTAACTAATCAACTAACTAACTAACTAATTAGTTAACTAAAATAAATGGTTATCAATGGTGTTTGGGAGTGTTGGATGAGGTGTAAAAGAAGGGAAGAAGAAAGGAGAAGGGAAGAAATGGAAAGGGGAGAAGGAAGGAAATCCATGCGTACGCGCGCATGGCGCGCGCGCGCGGATGGTGGTGTAATGGACGTGACGCGTATGCGTACAATGTGCGTTTGCATCGATGGATTATTCCAAGAGTGGCGCGTACACGTCATGTGCGCGTACGCGCGAGTGGGGTTGTGCCAAAGGCACAACGTTGGCACAGCCCAGGCACAACTCTCTGGAAAATGTATGGAATGTGGAACTTCTCAATCCACACGTACGCACACATGGCACGCGCACGTGGATGGTTAAAAATGCCTGATGCATGCGTACGTGCACAGTGCGCGTATGCGTGGATGGTGCTTTGTTTTTCAAAAAGTTTTGCTATGTTTTTGCACCAATCCAAGCATTCCAAACCTCCAAACAGCTACCAAAACACCTTAAAACCTTATTTAACATACTAAACTATCAATTATACTCAACTAACTAAACAAAATATGAAATCAACTAAATTCTACACTATTTACAAAAGAGAAAATGAAAAGATGTTACCATGGTGGGGTGTCTCCCACCTAGCACTTTTGTTTATTGTCCTTAATTTGGACTTATGGGGAGCTCCTCATCAAGGTGGCTTGTGCTTGTATTCTTCTTAGAACTCCCACCAATGCTTGGTTCTCCATTGTGCCCCAAGATTTCCTATGGGTTGTGCCAAGTATTGATAGAGTTCTTCACAAGCTTGGGGCTCCCAAAGTTGGTCCTCTTTTTCTAATCCGAGATCCCACACTTTATTTTCACACCTGTCTTGAAGTTGATCATCATTATTAATCCATCCGGGTGGTAAGCAAGATGAATTCTCAAGGTGATACCAAACTCTCCTTTTGGACCCATTCAAGTGAGCACTAGCCCAACCCTTGCATCAAAGCCTTGAAGTATCAACCAAAATGAGGCTTGATTTACAACGCCATCCACTAAACATTATTCTCTTACGCTTTATCCCACAAATCATCCTAAGTTGACCATCCGTTTCAAGCAAACCATACTCAAGTGGGACAATGAAGCTAATAGAAATGAGTTTTACCCACTCAAGTGATGCAATAGATGACAACCTAGGTAAAGAAGCTTCTAAAGATCTTGACAAAGCGCACTCAACTTCCGTTCTTCTTTTTCTAAGGACTTCCACCTCTTCACAAGATTTTTCAAATTCAATCCTTTGTTCATCAATTTCATCTAACTCTTCTCCATCACTTAAATCATAAATGGGAGGTTGAGAGAAATCTACCTCCACATCGCTCTCTTCTTTATCGGAAGAAGGCTCTTCAAGTTCAAAGGATTCACCACCATTAGGATTTGATGCTTGATCTTCATCTCCAAGGGAACTCAACTCTTGCTCCATTCCTTCCAAGTCTTCATATGGGATATGCCTTGGAGGTTGTGCACATTCCTCCTCAACATCAACTTCAATCTTCTTGAAGGGGTTTTGTATAACTCTAGGTTCCCATGGAGGTTCTGCATCTCCTAAGTCTTCAACCACTTCCTCCTCTTCTTCAATAGTCATAGGTTCCTCCAATTGTTCTATCACAAAGTAGCATTCCTCCTTCTCCACCGGAGTTTCCAATCTCTCCTTCATGCTATGCTCCTCTTTAGATTCTCCACATGTAGCCATGGGAGTTCCTTGAGTGTCCAAAAGTTGGGAGACTAGCCGGTTTACCACCTCATCCAAGGCGGTTATGAATTGTTGCACATCCCTTGTTATCTCCTCTTGTCCTTGAAGAAGAACACCGAGGGTTTCATCCATTAGATGTTGGGGTGGATGGGAGGGTTCATCATATTGGGGGAAGAGTTCATAATAGGAAGGTAGTTCATCATAATTAGGGTGTGGTGTTTCAACATTCTCTACTTTTTCCACTTGTTGCACAACATACTCCATGGTTGTTTGAAATTGGTCCAATGCTTCCTTGAGACGATCCCTTGACTCTTGTTCTGTTTGGATATCATGATAGGGATCTGACATTAGGATTTTTGCCAGTAAAGAATGTCATAAAAATAGTCGCGTTGTAGATATAGTCTCTAAACCGACAAAAATCCCTTCGTACAAATGTTTTGGTTGTCACAAGTAACAAACCCCTAAATAAATTGATAACCGAAGTATTCAAACCTCGGGTCGTCTTCTCAAGGAATTGCAGGGAGGTATGTTCTTATTATTGGTTATGAAAAAGTGTGTTTGGGGTTTTTTGGAAGTAAGGTGGGAATATATTATATGACAAATAAAATAAAATAATAATAGCTGTAAAATAAACCCTTGGCAAGGTATAAGAACTGGAGGTCCTTTCCTAGTTATCCTTATCAATTGTAATGAGAATTGGATTTTTCTCCCACTTTGTTAACCTCTAACTATGAAGGTAAGTTAAGTGGATGAATTAATTCCAATTCTCAACTAACAATGAGTTTGATAACTCAAGAGTTACCAATTATTTAACCAAGGCCAAAAGGGGAAAAACTAAATCTACTAGAATAACAATATCCTCAGATTAGGAATAATAAAAAGGAACAATCATAAACTAAAATACCTCAAATATCATTAAATAAGAAAATCATCATGAAAGTGGCATAGGCCAAATAGGCAACATAACTAATATAAGCAAGCATTCAAATGTCTAAAAATAAGAAATAAACATAAAGTAAAAGAACATTGAACCTGGGATTGAGAGTCACTCTTAAAACTAAGAGAAGTCCTAAATCCTAAATCCTAATCCTAAAGAGAGAGAGGAGAGAACCTCTCTCAAAACTAAATCTAAATCATGGAAAGTGAATTATTAAAAGCCTTCTTATGAATGGATGCATTCCTCCACTTTATAGCCTCTAATATGTGCCTTCTGGACTTGGATTTGGGCCAAAAAGGGCCTCAGAACTCGTTATGAGCGTTTTCTGCAATTTCTGGTGCGTGGCCTCTGTCACGCGTCCGCGTGGGTCATGCGGTCGCATCATTCGGAGCTTTTCTTTGCCACGCGGTCGCGTCAGTCATGCGACCGCGTCATGTGCGTTCTGCTTAAGGCGCGCGGTCTCGTCAGTCATGCGGCCGCGTTGCTGCTGATTCGTGCTTGGCACGCGATCGCATCGTCCATGCGATCGCGTGGATACCAGTTTCCTTAAAGCTCCGTTTTGCTTTTTCCTTTTAGTATGTTTCCTTTTTCATCCCTTAAGTCATTCTGCCATAGAAAATCTGAAACTACTCAACACACTAATCACGGCATCGAATGGAAATAAGAGAGGATTAATAATAAGCAAATATAAGTCCAAAGAAACATGTTTTCAATCAAAGCACAAAATTAGGAAGGCAAATGTAAAACATGCAAATAGTATGAATAAGTGGGTAAAGAGTTGATAATATCCACTCAATTGAGCACAAGATAAACCATAAAATAGTGGTTTATCAACCTCCCCACACTTAAACAAAAGCATGTCCTCATGCTAAGCTCAAGAGAAACTATAAAGGAATGAAGAGGAATGGTAGAATGCATGAGATGCAACCTATGAATGCAACTAAATGAAAAATGTTTCTACTTACTTGGTTAAAAGCAAATAAATCCCCAAGAATAAATATGAACTAGATTTCACTAATTCAAATCATAAAAATGAAGTACAAATAGACTTGTAGAAAAAAATAGCTCATGAAAGCCAGGAACAAAGAATCGAGCATCAAACCCTCACTTCGTAGTGTATATTACTCTAACCACTCAAGTGTTTTAGGTTCGATTCTCTCAATTCTCTACTAACCTTGATTTCTAAGGCTTGCTCTTCATCTAACAATCAACATAAATTTAATGCATAAATACACATATCAAGAGGTCTTTTAAGGGTTGTAATGGGGTTAGGGTCAAGGTAGGATTGTATTTGGCCAAGTGGACTAAAATCTGAATCCTTAATTAACTTAAACTTTCCCACCTAACTTAAACAATCCATGTAATCATAATACAACATCTAACCATCCATTAACCATGTTTTCCACATATTCATGCATTCTAATTTCAAGTATAACTCATATGCATTGCTTTCACCGCTTACTTTGGGACATTTTGTCCCCTTTCACTTATTTTGCTCTTTATATATATATATATATATATATATATATATATATATATATATATATATTTTGTTTTTTTCAATGCATATGATTAATTTATTGAATGCATGAACATGTCCTAAATATTTCTTTCACATTTTCAGAAAATTCTAACAAACTCAATTCTCAAACCAGATGTTTCCAAACCCACTCTTCCCCACACTTAATTCATAAGCATTCTCACTAATCTAAGCTAACCAATGATTCAAATTAAGGACATTATTGTTTTTCGCTTAGAGTTAATGATGTGCTAAAGTAAAGAATAATGGGGTAAAATAGACTCAACATTGGTTTGCAAGGGATAATGAAAGGTAAGGCCATATGGGTATGTAAGCTTAGTGAAACAAAGGCCTCAAACATATAAGTGTATGCATACATCAAACAATGGAAATATAGAATTAAGCAAGACAAAGATCACAATTTTAGAGAGAACAACGCACACCAAAAATAAAATATTGGTTGATAAAATGCAACCAATCAAATAGGCTCAAAATCTCACTGGTTTTGTGTGTTCAAGCTTTAAACCATGTTCCAATATAATATCTCTTCAAACAAGTGTAACATTAAATTTTATTCAAATTAGTGAAATTTTCTAAAAGGTTTCTTGAAAAAGAAAATATTACTTTAACCAAGTGGTAAAATATGCACAAAAATCAAACAAACATGCAAATGCAACAATGAACAAACAAATAAAATAAAATATTGGTGTTGAGTCAAGAAGTAACTAACCCATGGAGATCGGTATCGACCTCCCCACACTTAAAGATTGCACTGTCCTTGGTGCATGCTGAGATGTGCAGGTGGACGAGTTGCTCCAACTGATGCCTTTCTTCAAGGATTGTGTAGATGGACTTGTTTGTCTTCCCATGTAAACGTCTTCCGGTTTCTTCCTGGTGGCCATCCTGAAAGAAAAAGGGAAGGAAAGTAACCCAAAGCAAAGATAGAAAACAAATAAAACAGGGGTTGGTTAATGCCAAAAATAAGGGTCTCAATTACATGGTAGCTACAACATTCATGTGAGAAAATAATAGAAGGACATGGCAAATCAAGAGTGCAAAAAGTTGCAACACTAGGGAAGAGAGTGTGGGTAAGGAGAGATAATATAAATTCATGTCAATGCAAAAGTAATATAGGTATAAAAGATTGGCATTGATTTAAATAATATTACTCAATCAGAATTAAACAAGTCATGAAGCACCAAGAAAATACCAGAAAAGATGTAACAGTTGAATAAGAATATTTGAACACCAATAATAACTTTTAGAAAAATAAAATATGCAATGAATGAAAGTATGCAAATAAATTAAATAAAATAAAATGAAAGTGAAAAAGAATGAGAAGTAGAAAAAGAAAGTGAGAAAGGAGAGAGAAGGAAGAAATTAGGACTAGAAGAGAAAAGATAAGAAAATTGGCACTAATCTGGATAGGTTGTGCGATGCTAGAAACGCGGTTGCGTGGGTGACGTGGTCGCGTGGTGCGCGATAAGGTTGGGCGACGCGGACGCGTGGGGCACGTGATCGCGTGACTCGATTTGTGCTAGTGGCGCGAGTGCAGCCTCGCAGCCGCATAACTCTCTGTTCAAAACGTCAGTATTGACAAAATCTAGGGTGACGCGGTCGCGTGATCGACGCGATCGCGCGGATGGCCTTATTTCCAATAAGACGCGGACACGTGGGTGACGCGTTCGCGTGGCAGGGCTTGTGCTACTAGAACGGGTCCAGCCCAATTCCAGCTCAACTTTCAGCCATACACCCTTTTTACGCCGATTTCAGGTCACGCGGCCGCGTGGGTTACCCGGTCGCGTGGGAGGCTATTTTTCCAAATGACGCGGACGCGTCGATGACGCATTCGCGTGGAGTCAATTTGTGCTAATAGCGCGCCTCCAGCCCTGCTCCTGCGTAACTCTCTGTTCAATTTATTATTCTCTCATCCCCTTGCGACGCGGGCGTCGCTGATGCGGTCGCGTCGCGTGCTCGTTTTTTTTTTTTTTAATCTGAAAAGATGCAGAATGCAGTGTTAATATGAATGTGATGCAAAACTCCAGGTTCAATATAATAAAATAAAATAAAAACAAACAAAACGAAATAAAATTGAAAAAGAAACGATCATACCATGGTGGGTTGTCTCCCACCTAGCACTTTTAGTTAAAGTCCTTAAGTTGGACATTTGGTGAGCTCCTTGTTATGGTGGCTTGTGCTTGAACTCATCCAGGAATCTCCACCAATGTTTGTATCTCCAGTAACCTCCGGGGTCCCAAACTAGGCGCAAAAAGCCTTCAAGTAAGTTAAAGCAAGTTACAAGGCCCCAAGAGTGCTGATTGTTGGAATAAATTCCGGGGTCCCAGACCTTGCCTTTGCACCCGTCTTCAAGTTGATTATCATGATTCCATCCGGGTGGTTCAGTTTTAGAATTCTCACTGAAGTGTCCAAACAACTTCCTAGACCCATTCAGTTGAGCCTTACACCAACCTTTGCATTTAAACTTTGAGCACACAACCTTGTTGAACCTTGCTTGACAATTCTTATCACTGGCCATCTTCCTCTTACTCTTAATGCCACAAAGAGCTCTAAGTTGACCATCCGTCTCCAGTAGCCCATATTCAAGTGGGATTAGAAAGCTATGGGATATGAATTTTACCCACTTGAATGTTGTGAAGGATGATGGCAACTTAGGGGGAGGGGTTTCCAACAACTTTTGTAAGGTAATTTCAAGCTCCACTCCCTTGTGCTCTTCTTTGACATTTTCTACCTCTTGATCAACCTCTACAAAATCTTCAACCATTGTCTGCCTTGGAGGTTGTACGCTCTTCTCAACATCAACATCAAACACCGTGGAAGGAGGCTCTGTGACTGGACTTTCCAATGGAGGTACAACATCTCTTAAGTCTGCAACCACTTCTTCCTTTTTAATAATTGCTGCTTTGTCCAATTGTTTAAGTATAAAATCGTACTCATCCTCGATGTTTTTCTTTCTATGACAACTCCTTTCAACTATTCTTTCATCTTCAAGGGTCTCTCCTACCCTTACCCGTAGGGCCTCCTCTAGCTCTTTATGAAGTATGGATTCGCGAAGATGATTCCTTCTTTCCTGTTCCATATCAATAGCATAATTGGGATCATCTTGCTCTTGGATTGATGGATGTGGGTGCTCTTTCATGGATGGTGGTGATGGGATGGGGAGATTATTCTGTGGTTGACAAGGAAGTGCACTAGAGCTTGAGAGGGTTGATTGTTGATGGTATTTGGTGGTCTGATTTGGGTGAAAAGAGCTTGTATAGTAGAGTTTAGATCGGCAAGTGCTTTCTCCATGGAGGTTTGGGGTAGATAGGAGGGTTCATTTGGTTCATAGGGTGGTTGGTATAGTGGATATGGGTTAGGGTCATATGGAGGTGAATGGTGGAAAGGGGCTTGTGAGTGTGGTGGTCCAAAGTCATGTTGAGGAAAGGGTTCATAGGGATATGGTGGTGGTTGTTGATAGTCCACTGGAGGTGGTTGTTACCATGATGGTTGATCAAATCCTTGTGGCTCCTCCCATCTTTGATTGTTCCAACCTTGATGCCTGTTTTCATTGTAATTTCTTCTTCCTACAACATAATTGTAACCAGACTCATAGTCAAAGGGGTGAGAGTTCATAGTAGCAATTAAAAATTAAAAATGAAAATAATAATAAATGTAAATAAAAAGGTTATTTAAATTTTGAATTTGAAAATTAAATTTTCGAAATTTGAATTTTGAATTTTGAGTTTTGAAATTTGATATTTGAAAATATTTAAATTTAAATTTTGAAAATTTTTAAATTTGAATTTTGAAATTTGATTTTTTGAAATAAGATAAGATAAGATAAAAATTTTAAAAATAAAAATCTGAATTTTTTTTCTTTTTTTTCGAAAAAAAAATTAATTAAAAAAAATTTTGAATTTAATGAGGAAAGAGAAAAACAATAAAATGACACCAAATTTCAAATTTTTAGATCAGAACGAAGAAAACAACTAAAAACAGCTTGAAGGTCAAGATGAACGTGAAGAACAACTTGAAGATCAAGATAAACACTAAGAATAAATTTTTGAAAAAAAATTTTTTAATAACTAAATAAAAACAAATAACCTCTTAATTTATGGAAAAGAAAAAATAAAAACAAAAATAAAAACAAATAAACAAGCAAAAATCAAAAAATATTTACAATAACCAATAATAAGACACACGTTTGCAATTTCCCGGCAACGGCGCCATTTTGACGTTAGGATTTTTGCCAGTAAAGAATGTCATAAAAACAGTCGCGTTGTAGATATAGTCTTTAAACCGACAAAAATCCCTTCGTACAAACGTTTTGGTTGTCACAAGTAACAAACCCCTAAATAAATTGATAATCGAAGTATTCAAACCTCGGGTCATCTTCTCAAGGAATTGCAAGGAGGTATGTTCTTATTATTGGTTATGAAAAAGTGTGTTTGGGGTTTTTTGGAAGTAAGGTGGGAATATATTATATGACAAATAAAATAAAATAATAATAGCTGTAAAATAAACCCTTGGCAAGGTATAAGAACTGGAGGTCCTTTCCTAGTTATCCTTATCAATTGTGATGAGAATTGGAATTTTCTCCCACTTTGTTAACCTCTAACTATGAAGGTAAGTTAAGTGGATGAATTAATTCCAATTCTCAACTAACAATGAGTTTGATAACTCAAGAGTTACCAATTATTTAACCAAGGCCAAAAGGGGAAAAACAAAATCTACTAGAATAACAATATCCTCAAATTAGGAATAATAAAAAGGAACAATCATAAACTAAAATACCTAAAATATCATTAAATAAGAAAATCATCATGAAAGTGGCATAGGCCAAATAGGCAACATAACTAATATAAGCAAGCATTCAAATGTCTGAAAATAAGAAATAAACATAAAGTAAAAGAACATTGAACCTGGGATTGAGAGTCACTCTTAAAACTAAGAGAAGTCCTAAATCCTATATCATAATCCTAAAGAGAGAGAGGAGAGAACCTCTCTCAAAACTAAATCTAAATCATGGAAAGTGAATTATTAAAAGCCTTCTTATGAATGGATGCATTCCTCTACTTTATAGCCTCTAATCTGTGCCTTCTGGATTTGGATTTGGGCCAAAAAGGGCCTCAGAACTCGTTATGAGCGTTTTCTGCAATTTCTGGTGCGTGGCCTCTGTCACGCGTCCGCGTGGGTCACGCGGTCGCGTCATTCGGAGCTTTTCCTTGCCACGCGGTCGCGTCAGTCATGCGACCGCGTCATGTGCGTTCTGCTTAAGGCGCACGATCGCGTCAGTCATGCGGCCGCGTTGCTGCTGATTCGTGCTTGGAACGCGATCGCGTCGTCCATGCGATCGCGTGGATACCAGTTTCCTTAAAGCTCCGTTTTTCTTTTTCCTTTTAGTATGTTTCCTTTTTCATCCCTTAAGTCATTCTGCCTTAGAAAATCTAAAACTACTCAACACACTAATCACAGCATCGAATGGAAATAAGAGAGGATTAATAATAAGCAAATATAAGTCCAAAGAAACATGTTTTCAATCAAAGCACATAATTAGGAAGGCAAATGTAAAACATGCAAATAGTATGAATAAGTGGGTAAAGAGTTGATAATATCCACTCAATTGAGCACAAGATAAACCATAAAATAGTGGTTTATCAGGATCATATGGCTCTTGAATCGATGGAAATGAGTATTCTTACATGTGAGGTTGTGGTGGAAGGTAGAATTCATCTTGTGGTTGAAAATTTTCATTTATTGAGGGTGGTTCTTGGAAGTATTGAGGTTGGAATGGTGGCGGTTCTATGTGTGGCTCATATGGTTCAAAAGGTGGTTGGTGTGGTGGATATGGATCAAGGTCATATGGAGGTATTTGGTGAAAAGAGGCTTGTGAGTATGGTTGAGGGCTTTGTTGAGGGTATGATTCATAGGCATATGGTGGTGGTTCTTGAAAATCACAAGGAGATTCACCATAGCCATTGGATTGATATGCATCATAGAATGGCTCTTCTTCATAGTGCATTGGTGGAGGTTGTTTCCAAGAGGATTTATCATATGCATATGGCTCCTTCCACCTTTGATTGTCCCATCCTTGATACACATTCTCATCGAAGCTCTCATTACCTACAACATAGTTGTAACTACACTCATAGCCAAAGTGAGAATTCATAATGAAAAGATAAAGTAAAATTCAAAAGCTAATAGAAATTAAGAGAAACAAAATTCTACAAATAGCAAACAAAGCAAAAAAAAAGCAAGATATTCACACTATTCACATATGTACAATAACCAATAACATAACGCCATTGCAATTCCCCGGCAACGGCGCCATTTTGATAATTGGATGTTTGATGGTATAGAATTTCACTACTGAAGTCTCGTTGCAAGTAAGTTTCTAAACCAACAATAATCCTTTCATGCAAAAATTTGTTTGTCACTAGTACAAACCCCTAAATTTATAAAAACCGAAGTATTGAAACCTCAGGTCGTTCTCCCTAGGAATTACAATAAAGTGTCTTGTTATTTGTTGTGAGTTATTTTGGGGTTTTTGAGATTTTAGACAAGAAATATAAATGGCAAAGAAAATAAACTAACAACTAACAAAGCTCTTGGCAAGATATGAGAACTAGAAGTCCTATCCTAGTTATCCTCCTCAATTGTGACCACAAATTGTTCATGGCTACCACTTAGTTAACTTCTAACCATGGAGGAAAGTTAAGTGGATGAATCAATTTGATTTTTCAAGTCCTAATCAACTCCTAAAGGAAAGACTAGCTTTAGAGGTATTCAAATCAATTAGCAACTTCTAATTATCAATCAACAAAGGAATTAGATAACTCAAGAGTCACTAATTACTCTACCTAGGCCAAGAGGAACAAAATATACACTAAAGCTAGAAGAAGCATTTTATCAAACACGTAAGAGGCATAGAAGGAAAGCACATGAAATCTACAACAAGAATGAAATCTAACAATAATTATTGTAATGAATTAACAACAACAATTAAAAGAAACACAATTATTATGAATTACCTTGATTGAATTGAAAGAAAGTAGAAGAAACAAAAGTAGATCTACAACAAAATACAAGAACAACATAAAAGAGATTACAACAAAGGAATAGAAGAAGAATGAATGTAACTACACATAATTGAGAAGATATAAGTAGAAGAAGATGAATTAAAATCTAGATCTAAGAACTAAACCTAATCCTAATCCTAATCCTAGAGAGAAGTGAGAGCTTCTCTCTCTAGAAACTAACTCTAACTACTTCTAAAACTAAACTATAACTAATGATGACAAGTATGTTGATTCCCTTTCAATCCATGGCTTAAATAGCATCAGAAATAAGTTGGATTGGGCCCATATGGCTTCTAAAATTGCTGGCCACGAGTTGCTTTAAGTGGATCATGTACCACCATTGGCACGTCCGCGTACGGTGCGCGTGCGCGCCCTTATGCACGATGCAACTATAGCAAATCTTATATTGTTTCGAAGCCCCGGATGTTAGCTTTCTAACCCAACTAGAACCGCATCATTTGGGCCTCTGTAGCTCAAGTTATGGTCGATTAAGTGCAAAGAGGTCGGCTTGACAACTTTTGCGATTCCTACATTTCTTCATGAGTTCTCCAATTTTACATGCTTTTTCTTCATTCCCTTGATCCAATCCTTGCCTCCTAAATCTGAAATCACTTAATAAACATATCAAGGTATCTAATGGAATCAAGGTGAATTAAATTTAGCTATTTTTAGACCTAAAAAGCATGTTTTCACTCTTAAGCACAATTAAAGGAGAAGTTATAAAACCATGCTATTTCAATGGATAAATGTGGGTAAAAGGTTATAAAATCCCCTAAATCAAGCACAAGATAAACCCTAAAAATGGGGTTTATCAAAACGCCAGCTGGCGGGTCCCCTCTGGGCATTTGGACATTGGTCTCTGCTCTTTGGGCGTTGGACGCTTGGAAGGGGGCAAGTAGCTGGCGTTGGATGCCGGTTTTGGGCCTTCTAATCCGAAGCAAAGTATGAACTGTTAAATAATGCTGGAAAGCACTGGAAATTAGCTTTCCATAGCCGTTGAGAGCACTCCATTTGGACTTCTGTAGCTCCAGAAAAGCTTTTCCGAATGCAGGTCAGATCCGGACAGCATCTGCAGTGCTTTCTTTGTCTCTGAATCATACTTTTGCTCCAGCTCCTCAATTTCAGCCAGAAAATACCTAAAATTGTCCAAAAACACAGAAACTCATAGTAGAATCCAAAAATGTGATTTTATCACTAAACCTATAAAAACTCAATAAAGACTAAATAAAAACTAATAAAAACTATGTTAAAGTGATGTCAAAAAGCGTATAAAATATCCGCTCATCACAACACCAAACTTAAACCATTGCTTGTCCCCAAGCAACTAAAAACATAGTAGGATAAAAAAGAAAATTAGGATACAATAAATTTCTAAGTTTCAAATGAAGCTTTGTTTCAATTAGATAAGCGGAACTTAGTAGCTTTTTGCTTCTGAATAGTTTTGGCATCTCATTATCCATTGAAACTTAGAATGGTTGACATCTTTAGGAACTTAGAATCCAGATGATATTATTGACTCTCCTAGTTAAGCTTATTTTGATTCTTGAACACATCTTTCTGAGTCTTGGCCGTGACTCTAAGCATTTTGTTTTCTAGTATTACCACCGGATATATTCATGCCACAAACATTTTACCTAGGTGAACCTTTTCAGATTGTGACCCAGCATTGCTAGAGTGCCCAGATAGAGATGTCTAGAGTTCTTAAGCACACTCTTTTTGCTTTGGACCACGACTTTAACCGCTCAGTCTCAAGCTTTTCACTTGACACCTTCACGCCACAAGCACATGGTTAGGGACAGCTTGGTTTAGCCGCTTAGACCAGGATTTTATTCCTTTGGGCCCTCCTAACAACTGATGCTCAAAGCCTTGGGTCCTTTTATCCTTGCCTTTTGGTTTAAAGGGTTATTGACTTTTTCAATCTGTCCTCCTTTTCATGCATTTTTGGGCAGTAATGGATTTTTCTGCTTTTTATTTATTTTTTTCTTTTTTTCCATTTTTTCTTTCTTGCATGCATATATATATATATATTCTTTTGCAACATGCTTTTTCTTTTGCTTTTTCCTTCTTTTTCTTGCTTCAAGAATCAATTTTCAGATTTTTCAGATTATCAATAATATTTTTCTTTTTCCTTATTCTTTCAAGAGCCAACATTCTAAAGTTACAACTTTAAATATGCACTGTTAAATCATATGTTCAGAAAATAAAAGCAAATTACATTATATCAACATAATTAAACTAATCTTATTTAAAACTTGAAATTCATTCATCTCTCAATTCTTTTCAAATAAACATTTTCTTTTAAGCAAGGTGAGAGATATATAGAACATTTTACAATTTTTAAGATATCAATGCAAATGATCATGCAACTAGAACAAGAGAATAGATAAACAGACAAAAAATAGAAAAATAAAACAGGAAAGGGATGTAAATGAGAACGAATCCACCTGAATGATGGTGGCTAATGCTCCTCCTTGAGGATCCAATATGATGTTTGGTCTCTTCTATGTCACTCCATTATCTTTGTTGAGGCAGCTGAACAGGCTCATGTGCATGCTCTCTAGTTTGTTCCATCCTCTTCTTCTATACATAAGAGTGGTAGAAATCACAAAGCAGAGCTTTTGCAACACCAAACTTAAGAGTTTTGTTCGTCCTCGAGCAAATATATGCAATGGGGAAGAAGAAGGTGGGGGTAGGTAGAGCTTCTGTGGGACCTCTTGGTCCTGAGAGTTTGGGGAATTCGAGATTCCCTGCTTTTCTGCACTGGCATTTGAATGCCCAGGGGCTGCTCCCTGGCTGGCGTTCAACACCAGCAATGCTCCCCTCTTGGAGCGTTGAACGCCCAGCGGGGATACCCTGGCTGGCGTTCAACTTTAACACTCTTTCCGGAGTGTTTTGTTTTTACTACTGTGAAATCTCGTCTCTTGACTGATGTACATGATCATGACTCTAATAACTGAAAGAAAAAAAATGAAAGAAAATAAATATGGTTGAGTAAGGTTGGGTTGCCTTCCAACAATCGCTCTTTTAAAGTCACTAGCATGACCTTTAGCTCCTTACAGAGGTGAGTATGGGCTCAAATTTTTTCCCCTGATAGTGAATTTTCTTCCTGTCCTCTCATGAATGAGCTCTACATGCTCTAGAGATATGACACGACTCATTGTGTGTGGTAAGATTGGCTTCTTAGTGAAGATAACTCTCATGCCAGGTGAGATGCCTTCAGTAGTAACTTTCTTGTCCCTCCAGCCTTTAGGTACTTTCTTCTTTGTACCTTTGTGCTTAGAGCTTGTTAAGGGCTGCCCAACACCAAACTTAGAATTGATGTCTGGGGGCTCTACAGAGCTCTGCACAGAAAGAGAGGGTTGGCACACTAGGTGTTGCACTGTTATCTCTCTTTTAGAGGGAGAATTGGGATGAGACATTTTGAATAAGATGTGGTCCTCCCCTAACTTTAGTGTTAGTTCTCCTTTATCCACATCAATGATAGCATTGGCTGTGGCTAGAAAAGATCTTCCAAGGATGACACAGTCATCCTCATCCTCTCCAATGTCCAAGACTATGAAGTTTGCAAGGATGTAGTGGTTTTCAACATTAACCAAGACATCCTCTTCTAAGCCATATGGCTTTTTCAATGTCTTATATGTCATCTCTAATGAGATGTGTGCAGCTTGCACCTCATGTATGCCCAGCTTCTCCATTACAGAGAGTGACATAAGGTTAATGCTTGACCATAGGTCACACAGAGCCTTATCAAAGGTCATGGTGCCTATAGTGCAAGGAATCAGGAAGCGTCCAGGATCTGGAAGCTTCTGAGGTAGCTTTTGCTGAACCAAATCATGGAGTTCTTTGGTAAGCAATGGAGGTTCTTCCTCCAGAAGCATTGTACCAAATATCTTGGTATTCAACTTCATTAGAGCTCTTAGGAAACGAGCAACTTGTTCTTCCCTAGTGTCTTTATCCTCATCCGAGGATAAGTAGTCATCAGAATTCATGCACTGCAGAAGTGCATTCAAAGGAACCTCAATTGTCTTTATTGTTTCGTTTGGTTCTAGGCTAGAGGGTTCTTGAGTGGGATTTGAGCACTCAAAGGGTGTGCTTTGATTGACGCCAGCTCTGTCAGCTTATTGGGCATTGAATGCCCTAGCTGTCCACCCTAACTGGCGTTAAACGCCAGTCCCTCTAGTATTCTGGGTGTTGAACGCCCAGTAGGGAAGTCCTTACTGGCGTTCAACGCCAGCTTCCCCTGGGTGAGTGGGCATTGAACGCCCAGTGAGGGGTTTCTCACTAGTGTTCAGCGCTAGAATAGCTGCATGGTTGGGTGTTGAATCCCAGTGAGGGGTTCCTCACTGGCGTTCAGCACCAGAAAGCCTTCCAATTTGGGCGCTGAACGCCCAGCCAGTGCTTCCAGGCTGGCATTTAACACCATTTTTTCTGCTAGGATGGGCGTTAAATGCCTAGTGAGGGCTTCCTCACTAGCATTTAATGCCAGGTTTGCTGCCATGGTGGGCGTTGAACACCAAGTTAAGGGTTCTTCGCTAGCGTTCAATGCCTTCCCAAACTCCTCTAATTTAGCTTCTACCTCCAGGGTTATGGCCTTAGTCTTTTCTCTAGGATTAACCTCAGTATTACTGGAAAGAGTGTCCGGAGGAGTCTCAGGGATCCTCTTACTCAGTTGACCAACCTGTACCCCAAGTTTCTAATGGAGGACCTTGTTTCATTAATGAAACTATGGGTGGTCTTAGTGAGGCTGGAGACCAGAATTGCTAAGTCATAGAGGCTCTACTTAGAGGTCTCTATATTCCCTTGAGAAGATAGGAATGGTGGTCTGTTATTGAACCTATTCTGATTCCTACCACCTTGGTTGTTATTGAAACCTTGCTGAGGTTTATGTTGATCCTTCCATGAGAGGTTATGATGATTCCTCCATGAAGGGTTGTTATTGTTTCCATAGGGCTCTCCCATATAATTCACCTCCTCCATGGTGGGTTGATCAGGATCATAAGCTTCTTCATCAACAGAAGCTTCTTGATTACTGCCAACAGCAGTTTGTATCCTAGTCAGATGTTGAGAGATCATGTTGACCTATTGGATCAGGATCTTATTCTGAGCCAGGATGGCATTCAGAGTCTCAACTTCATGAACTCCTATCTTCTGAGAGATTCCATGGTTTACAGGGTTTCTTTCAGAAGTGTATATAAACTGGTTTTTTGCAACCATCTCAATGAGCTCTCTTGCTTCTGCAGGTGTTTTATTCAAGTGGAGGGATCCACTTGCGGAGCTATCCAATGAAATCTTGGATATTTCAGACAAGCCATCATAGAACACGCCTATGATGAACCACTCTAAGAGCATATCAGAAGGACATCTCTTGATCAGTTGCTTGTATCTTTCCCAAACTTTATAGAGGGATTCACCTTCTCTTTGTCTGAAGGTCCGAACTTCCACTCTAATCTTGCTCATCCTTTGAGGAGGAAAGAACTTGTCAGAAAAGCATTAACCAGCTTTTTCCAAGAGCATCAGCTTTTCCCAATACTCCCTCTAGGTTGGGCATTCAACCATAGCTTAGCTCTGTCTCTTAAAGCAAAGGGAAAGAGCATCAGCTTGTAGATTTCAAGATTTACTCCATTAGTCTTTACAGTATCACAGATCTGTAAGAATTCTGTTAAGAACTGATGCGGATCTTCCATTGGAATTCGATGGAATTTACAGTTCTGCTGCAAAAGAGAGACCAACTAAGGTTTAAGTTCAAAATTGTTAGCTCCAATGGCAGGTACAGCAATGCTTCGGCCATGTCTTCCAGTTCTTGTTCAAAATTTTCTAAGAGGTCTCTTCCGGAGTGTTGTGCTTTAGCTTGTTGTAAACGCCTCCTCAGTGTCTTCTCAGGTTCAAGATCAGGAGTCAAGAGGGATTCTTTATCCCTATTTTTGGTCTTAAACAAGAAGACAAAAAAAAGAAAGAAAAGAAGAAGACTATTTCCGCCAATAGGCAAGAAGCTCCTCCTTCGAGTCAGATGTGAAGAAAGAAGAAGAAAGAAGATGGAAAGAAAATCACAAGAAAGCTTTTTGTGCTAATTGGCAAGAAGCTCCAAGTGAAATATGAAGAAAGAAGAAGAGTATAGAAGTGAAGATGGAAGATGAAAGAGAACAAGAATGCTGTGACAATAGGGGATAGGAGTAAAGAAGTATAAATAGAGAAAGTAAATAAGAATTAAAATATTTTTATTTTTATTTTATTAATTAATTATTTTCAAAAATTATGGTTAATAATTTAAAAATATTTGAAAATAGGTTAGTGTATTTTCGAAAATAGACGAAAGAGAAGAGGAAGAAGTTTTCAAAAATTGAGAGAGAGAAGAGTTAGTTAGGTAGTTTTGAAAAAGAAGAGAGGGAAGAAGGAGATATATTTTTGAAAATTAAGGAAGAGATGAGTTAGTTAGGTAGTTTTGAAAAAGAAGAGAGAGAAGATAAGATATTAATTAAGAAAATATTTGAATTTAAAATAAGATATAAGATAAGAAAAGATTTGAATTTTAAGAATAAGATAGAAGATAAGATAAGAAAAGATTTGAAATTGAAATTTGAAATTAGAAAAAGATAAGATAAGAAATTAAAAAGATTTGAAAAAGATATGATTTATAATTAGAAGTTAGAAAAGATAAGATAGAAAATTAAAAAGATAAGATTAGAAATTTGATTTTGAAAAAGATTAAATTTTTAAATTTGAAATTTGAAAAAGATAAGATAACATTTTTAATTTTGAAAAAGATATAATAAGATTTTGATAAAGATAAGATTTTTTGAAAAACTTATGATTTTTATTTTGAAAAAAAAAAATTGATTTTTGAAAACTTGACAACTAAGATATGATAAGATAAAAAATTTAAAATTTGAAATCTGAATTTTTATGGTTAATTTCGAAAATTATGGTTAAAATTAAGTTAGAAAAAATATTTTTTTATTTTTGAATTTATTGATGAAAGAGAAAAACACACAAAAGACTCAAGACTTAAAAAATTTTTAGATCTAGCACCTTTGATTTTTGAAAATTTTGGAGGGAAACACAAAGGGACACCAAACTTAAAAATTTTAAGATCAAAACACATATAAGACTCAAGAATACTTTGAAGACTGCCAAGAACACAAAGAACAAAATTTAATGACTCAAAGAGCACAAGAACGTAAAAAGAACACCAAACTTAAAATTTTTAGAAGACTAAAAAGAAATTTTAAAAAATTAAAGAAAAAACACAAGATGACATTAAACATAAAGATTTGACACAAGATTTAAAAAAAAAATTTATTTTTGAAAAGTTTTAAGAAAGAAAGACTCAAAGGAACGCAAATTACCAAGAACATAAGCACAACGCTCTAACCAATTGAACACAAAAAATAAAAATATTTTTGAAAAACCTTTTTTTTTAATTTTTGAAAAAAAAATTACAGATAGGAAGAAAAATAAAAGACTCGACAAGAACTCAAGACTCAAACAAAGAATAAAGGAAAGAAAACTAAATTTTTTTAAAAACTTTTTTGAATTTTTCAAAAATTTGAAGAAAAAAATCAAAATCAAGAACTTAACAAAAATAGAAGTTACTTGATCTAGGGAACAAGTCAATCCGTTAGTTTGTCCAAACTCAACAATCCCCAACAACGGTGCCAAAAACTTGGTGCGTGTACGCAAACCCCACACTTCTGTACAGGTAGTACCAACAAGTGCACTGGGTCGTCTAAGTAATACCAGAGCGAGTCAGGGTCGATTCCACGAGGATTGTAGTTTGATGCAAGCTATGGTTATCTTGCAGGTCTTAGTCAGGCAGAATCAGACGGTTGTTGGATAAAATTTGAATGATTATATGTCATATATAGAGTTGTAAGAGTAATGTGCAAAAGGGGTAAAACCAATTGGATTAAGTGATAGGAATAGAGCTGAGAGTTGGAGTTGCTTTGTCTTTCTAAATTAACTTTGGTACTACTGCTCTCTTTGCTTGTGAGTGATTTCTTCTATGGCAAGTTGTATGTGATTGACACTGATTTGAGCAGCTGCCAATACTCCTCTGGATCTGAACACCAGGTTTAGTGTGGATCCATCTCTACCTGAGGGTGAAGCGCGTACAGTCCATTCTCCTTTATGATCCTACTTAAAACGCCACAGACAAGGTGATGAGCAGATATTTTATACGTTTTTTGGTAGTATTTTCATATAGTTTTTAGCATCTTTTATTCACTTTTTGTTATATTTTTATTAATTTTTATGCAAAAATCACATTTCTGGACTTTACTATGAGTTGGTGTGTTATTCTGTAATTTCAGGGATTTTTTGGCTGAAATTGAGGGACCTGAGCAAAAATCTGATTCAGAGGCTGAAAAAGGACTACAGATGCTGTTGGATTCTGACCCTTCTGCATTCGAAGTGAATTTTCTGGAGCTACAGAAACCCAATTGGTGCGCTCTCAATTGCGTTAGAAAGTAGACATCTTGGGCTTTCCAGCAATATTTGATAGTCCATACTTTGCCTGAGATTTGATGGGCCAAACTTGCGTTTAAACACCCACCAGAGACTCTTTTCTGGCCGAAACTGGCACCAAAGCTGGAGTTAAACGCCCAAACAGGCATCCAAGCTAATGTTTAACTCCAGAAACGGCACATGCATGTGAAAGCTAGGAAGCTCAGCCCAAACACTCACCAAGTAGGCCCTGGAAGTGGATTTCTACACTCTCTACATCTAGTTACTAATTCTCTGTATACCTAGGTTACTAGTTTAGTATAAAAACTACTTTTAGAGATTTATTTTGTAACTTATGACATTTTTGACAAATTCTATTGTATCTTCTACAGTATGAACCTCTAAACCCCATAGGTGGGGTTGAGGAGCTCTGCTGTGTTTCCATGGATTAATGCAATTACTACTGTTTTCTATTCAATCACGTTTGTTACTATTCTAAGATACTCACTCGTATTTCAACATGGAGAATGTGATGATCCGTGAGACTCATCATCATTCCCCAACTTATGAACGCGTGCCTGACAACCACTTTCATTCTACATGAGCTCAACGTAGTCATTGGACGACAGCTTGAGTGCGTATTTCTTGGGATTCTAATCCACGAGTTTGACTTGCATCTCCTGACAACAGAGTACTCAAACTCGTGAGATTAGAACCTTCGTAGTAGAAGCTAGAACCAATTGGCAGCATTCTTGAGATCCAGAAACTCTAAACCTTGTCTGTGGTATTCCGAGTAGGATCTGGGATGGGATGACTGTGACGAGCTTCAAACTCGCGAATGTTGGGCGAATGACAGTGTGCAAAAGGATAAATGTATCCTATTCCAACATAAGTGAGAACCGACAGATGATTAGCCATTCGGGAAACTGTAGAGGACATGTTTTCACTGAGAGGACGGATGGTAGCCATTAACAACGGTGATCCACCAACATACAGCCTGCCCTGGAAGGGACATGCGTTTCTGGAAGAAGAAGATAGTAGGAAAGCAAAAATTCAGAAGACAAAGCAACTCCGAAACCTCAACCTGCTCTCTATTATTGAATAGCAAGTACCATTCTTTTTATGCTCTTTTACCTTTCCCAAACAAAATCCTTTTTATTATTATTCTCCTGACAAAGAGTTACAAGATAACCATAGCTTGCTTCAAGCCGGCAATCTTTGTGGAATCGACCCTTACTCACGTAAGGTATTACTTGGACGACCCAGTGCACTTGCTAGTTAATTGTACGGAGTTGTGAAAAGTGTGATTTATAATTCCATGCACCAAGTTTTTGGCGCCGTTGCCGGGGATTGTTTGAGTTTGGCCAACTGACGGTTCATCTTGTTGCTTAGATTAAGAAAAATTTATCTTTTTGGTTTAGAGTCACTAACTTTGAGTCCTTTAGTTTCTTTTCAAAAAAAAATTGTTTCTTGTTTGAGTCTTGTGTCAATTGCATGTTTTAATTTTTCTTAAAAATTTTTCGAAAATATATACATTGTGTTCTTTCTTGATCTTCAAGTTGTTCTTGTTTATTTTCCTTGTTTGATCTTTAGTTTTTCTTGTTTTGTGTCTTTCCTTGTTTTTCTTGTGCATTTTCGAATTATTAGTGTCCAAAGTATAAAAATTTTTAAGTTTGGTGTCCTTTGTGTTTTTATTTTCCTAAAGATTTTAAAAAATTGTTCTTGGTGTTCATCTTGATCTTCAAAGTGTTCTTGGTGTTCATCTTGACATTCAAAGTTTTCTTGTTTGTTTTCTTTGTTTTGATCTAAAAATTCTAAGTTTGGTGTCATTTTATTGTTTTTCTCTTTCCTCATTAAATTCAAAAATATCTTTTCTCTTTATTTTAATTGAATTTTCGAATTTTCCTTTTAAAAAAAATTCAGATTTTTATTTTAAAATTTTTATTTTTTTCTTATCTTAGTTTTAAATTTCAAAATTCAAATCTTTTTCAAAAATTATATCTTTTCAAAATCTTATCTTATCTTTTCTAATCTCAAATTTTAAAATCATATCTTTTTCAAATCTTTTCTTTTATTTATTTTCTTACAAGTATCTTTCATTTTAAGACATATCTTTTTCAAAACTTCCTATCCAGTTTCTCTCTCTTAATTTTTCGAAAATCATATCCAAAATTTTTCAAATCTTTTTAATTAATTAATTAGTTTAGTTTTCTAATTTCTTTTATTTTTTTTCCCTTCCTAATTTTTGAAACTTATATTCAATTTTTTATTTATTTTATTTTATTTTTTTCCTTTTTATTTTGGTTTTCAAAAAAAGAGAGAGAGAGAAAAATTGTTTATTTGCAATTCACATCATCTCCCTTTCTCCATCATGGACCTTAGTGGAAATGAACAATCCAGAAAGACTCTGGGGTCATATGCTAACCCCATTACTGCTTCATATGGAAGTAGTATCTGTATACCCTCCATCAGAGCCAGCAATTTTGAGTTAAATTCTCAGCTCATTATCATGGTGCAGCAAAATTGCCAATATTCTGGTTTTCCACAGGAAGAACCTACTGAGTTTCTGACACAGTTCTTACAAATTACTAACACAGTACATGATAAGAAAGTGGATCAGGATATCTACAGATTATTGCTGTTTCCATTTGCTGTAAAAGACCAAGCTAGAAGATGATTAAACAACCAACCCAAGGCCAGCATAAGAACATGGAAACAATTGTCAAACAAATTCCTGAATCAATATTTCCCTCTAAAAAGGATGACACAGTTAAGGCTGGACATCCAAGGCTTTAAACAAGAGGATAGTGAATCCCTTTATAACGCCTGGGAGAGGTACAGAGAGATGCTAAGGAAATGTCCCTCTGAAATGTTTTCAGAATGGGTGCAGTTAGACATCTTCTACTATGGGCTTACAGAAAAGGCCCAGATATCTCTAGACCACTCAGTTGGTGGATCTATACACATAAGAAAAACAATTGAAGAGGCTCAAGGGTTCATAAATACGGTTGCTAGAAATCATCATATGTACTTAAGAAGTGAGTCCTCCATGAAAGAAGAGGCTAAGGCAGTATCCACTGAATTTAGTCCTCCAGAACAGGTTGTTGAACTCAATCAATAACTCTTTTCTATAACAAAACAGCTAGCAAAATTTAAGGAGATGCTACAACAAACCAAAGATGCTAACCAAAATATGGAAAAATAATTAAATCAGACAAAACAGCAATTATCCAAGCAGATAACAGAAGAATGCCAAGCTGTTCATTTAAGGAGTGGAAAGACATTGAACGTCTCAAATCAAAGCAACAGGAAGCTAGGAAAAGAACATCTGACAAAGGATGACCAATTCATTACCCAAAATCCCTCTGAGGACCGTGAGAGCCCAGAGAGGAATGATTCTGGCGTTCAAAGGCCAGAAAAGAGTCAAAAACTGGCATTAAACGCCAATAAGGATGCCAGTTCTAGCGTTCAAACACCAGAAAAGGGTGGCAATCTGGTGTTAAATGCCCAACAAGCACCCAGTTCTGGCATTCACTGTAGGTAATAAACCTGCAGCAACTAAGGTTGAAGAATATAAAGCCAAGATGCCTTATCCTCAGAAACTCTGCCAAGTGGAACAGGATAAACAATTTGCCCGCTTTGCAGACTATCTCAGGACTCTTGAAATAAAGATTCCATTTGTAGAGGCACTTGAGCAAATACCCTCTAATGCTAAGTTCATGAAAGAGATCTTAAGTCATAAGAAGGATTAGAGAGAAACTAAAAAAATTTTCCTCACGGAAGAATGCAGTGCAGTCATTTTAAAAAGCTTACCAGAGAAGCTTAAAGATCCCAGAAGCTTTATGATACCATGCACATTAGAGGGTGCTTGTACCAAGACAGCTCTATGTGATCTCGGGGCAACTATAAACCTGATACCTGCATCCACTATCAGAAAGCCTGGTTTGACTGAAGAAGTCAAACCAACCTGGATATGTCTCTAACTTGCTGATGGCTCTATTAAAATGCCATCAGGCGTAATTGAGGACATGATTGTCAAGGTTGGGCCATTCGCCTTTCCTACTGACTTTGTAGTGCTGGACATGGAAGAGCACAAGAGTGCAACTCTCATTCTAGGAAGACCTCTCCTAGCAACTGGACAAACTCTCATTGACGTCCAAAAAGGGGAAGTGACCCTGATAGTCAATTAGGATGAGTTTAAGTTAAATGCTGTCAAAGCTATGCAGCATCCAGACACATCAAGAGACTGCATGAGCATTGATATTATTGACTCCCTGGTGGAGGAGGTCAATATGACTGAGAGTCTTGAATCAGAGCTAGAGGACATCTTTAAAGATGTTCAGCCTGATTTGGAGGAATTAGAGAAAATAGAAGAACCTTTGAAAACTCCTCATGAAGAGGAGAAGCCTCCTAAACCGGAGCTCAAACCACTACCACCATACCTGAAATATGAATTTCTGGGAGAAGATGATACTTTTCTAGTAATCATAAGCTACGCCTTAGAACCACAGGAAGAGGAAGCACTAATTCAAGTGCTAAGGACACACAAGACAGCTCTTGGGTGGTCCATAAGTGATCTTAAGGGCATTAGCCCAACCAGATGCATGCACAAGATCCTATTGGAGGATAATGCCAAGCCAGTGGTTCAACCACAAAGGCGTTTGAATCCAGCCATGAAGGAGGTGGTGCAGAAAGAGGTCACAAAATTACTAGAGGCTGGGATTATTTATCCTATTTCTGATAGCCCCTGGGTGAGCCCTGTCTAAGTTATCCCCAAAAAGGGAGGCATGACAGTGGTTCATAATGAAAAGAATGAACTGGTTCCTACGAGAACAGTTATAGGGTGGCGCATGTGTATTGACTACAGAAGGCTCAACACATCCACCATAAAGGATCATTTTCCTTTACCATTCATAGACCAAATGCTAGAGAGACTAGCAGGTCATGAATACTACTATTTTTTGGATGGCTACTTAGGCTACAACCAAATTGCAGTGGATCCTCAGGACCAAGAAAAAACCGCATTCACATGTCCATCTGGAGCATTTGCCTATAGAAGGATGCCATTTGGCCTATGCAATGCGCCTGCAACCTT
Organism: Arachis stenosperma; assembly: GCF_014773155.1. NCBI lineage: Eukaryota > Viridiplantae > Streptophyta > Magnoliopsida > Fabales > Fabaceae > Arachis > Arachis stenosperma. Next base: position 57,987,877 of record NC_080386.1, read on the forward strand.
TCAGATGTGCATGCTCTCTATCTTCTTTGATATGGTAGAGAAATTTCTGGAAGTCTTCATGGATGACTTCTCAGTATTTGGAAACTCATTCAACTCCTGTCTTGACCATCTAGCACTTGTTCTGAAAAGATGCCAAGAGACTAACCTGGTTTTAAATTGGAAAAAATGTCACTTTATGGTGACTGAGGGAATTGTCCTTGGGCACAAAATTTCGAACAAGGGAATTGAGGTGAATCAAGCTAAAGTGGAGGTAATTAAAAAATTACCACCACCTGCTAATGTAAAGGCAATCAAAAGTTTTCTGAGGCATACAGGATTCTATAGGAGGTTTATAAAGGATTTTTCAAAAATTGCAAAACCTCTAAGGAATCTGCTAGCTGCTGATACACCATTTATCTTTGACACAGAGTGTTTGCAGACCTTTGAGACTCTGAAAGCTAAGTTGGTTACAACACCAATCATTTCTGCACCAGACTGGACATTACTATTTGAACTAATGTGTGATGCCAGTGACCATGCCATTGGCGCAGTATTGAGACAGAGGCATGACAAGCTTTTGTATGTCATTTATTATGTTAGTTGTATTTTAAATGATGCACAGAAGAATTACATAACCACAGAAAAGGAGTTACTTGCAGTGGTTTATGCCATTGACAAGTTCAGATCTTATTTAGTAGGATCAAAAGTGATTGTGTACACTGACCATGCTGCTCTTAAATATCTCCTCACAAAGCTGGATTCAAAACCCAGACTCATAAGGTAGGTCTTGCTTCTGCAAGAGTTTGATATAGAAATAAAAGACAGAAAAAGGGACAGAGAACCAAGTAGTTGATCACCTGTCCCGGATAAAACCAGTAGCAGGAGCGTCCCTCCCTCCTACTGACATCTCAGAAACCTTTACAGATGAGCAACTCTTTGCCATTCAGGAAGTACCATGGTTTGCAGACATTGCAAACTATAAAGCTGTGAGATTCGTACCCAAGGAGCACAGTAAGATGCAAACGAAAAAATTGATTTCTGATGCAAAGTACTAGTTGTGGGATGAACCATATCTCTTTAAGAGATATTGATGAGAAGACTTTTGCGTGGTCTAGAAATTTGCGGATAAATCCTCGTTGCAAGTATAGTTTCTAAACCTTCAAAAGTCCTTTCATACAAATTTTTTGGGTGTCACAAGTAACAAACCCCTTTAAAAATTGTTAACCGAGTATTCAAACCTCGGGTCGTCTTCTCAAGGAACTGTAAAGAAGTATGTTCTTATTATTGGCTATAAAGGTTGTGAATTCGGGGTTTAGAAGGTGAGAAGCAAGTGATTTAAATGACAAGTAAAGTAAATGGCAATTAAAAATAAATAAATAACTGTAAAACAACTTTTGGCAAGATAAGGGAATTTAGAGGTCTAACTTAGTTATCTCTCTCAACTATAATAAAAGTTGAATCTAAACTCCACTTGGTCAACCTTTACCAGGGCAAAGGAAAGTCAAGGGATAAATTAAATTGACCTTTGAATCCTAATTATTTCCTTAGAAAAGGTTGGGATTATTTAGGTTCAGCTCAATTAGCAAGATAACGATTATTAATTACGTTGAGTTCAACAACCGTTGAGTTACTAAATTCTTAATCAGAACCAAAAGGGGAAAAAGTAAAATTGCTAGAGTGAAAATATCCTCAGATGGGAAGCATCAATAACATAAATCAAAGAGAGCAATAGTAAACTGAAATACCTCAAATATCATTAAATAAAAATGTCATCAATAGCCAATTGGGCAACATCAATCAAACATAATAAAAGCTTCAGAGTAATCAAAATATAAAAGGGAAATTAAATAGTAAAAAGGAATATTAAACCTGGGATCGAGAGTCACTCTAGAAAGCTAAGAGAAATCCTAAATCCTAATTTCTAAAAACACTACCTAAATACTAAGAGAGAGAGAGAGAGGAGAGAACCTCTCTCTCCAAAACTACATTTAAAACATGAAAAGTAAATTATGAGAGGCATCATTATGAATGGGTGCATTCCCCCACTTTATAGCCTCTAATCTGTGTTCTCTGGGCCGAAAACTGGGTCAGAAACAGCCCAGAAATCACTTCCAGTGCTTTCTGGTCCGTACAGGTCATGGAAAAGTGACGCGGCCGCGTCGTCCACGCGACCGCGCGGATTGGGTGTTGGCCAGGTCACGCGTCCGCGTGACCCACGCGTTCGCGTCGCCTGGTGTTGGGGAAACTATGGCAAATTATATATCAAATTCAAGCCCCGAACGTTAGCTTTCCAACGCAACTAGAACCGCGTCGTTTGGACCTTTGTAGCTAAAGTTATAGCCGTTTGAGTACGAAGAGGTTAGGCTGTTCAGCTTAGCAGTTTCTCCAACTTCTTGCATTCCTTTCACTTTTGCATGCTTCCTTTCCATCCTCTGAGCCATTCCTGCCTTATAATATCTGAAAACACTTAACACACATATCAAGGCATCTAATGGTAATATGAGAGGATTAATAATAAGCAAATATAAGATCAAAGAAGCATGTTTTCAATCATAGCATAAAATCAGGAAGGAAAATGTAAAACATGCGAATTGTATGAATAAGTGAGTAAAGAGTTGATAAAAATCACTCAATTGAGCACAAGATAAACCATAAAATAGTGGTTTATCAGATATGCAGATGAAATAATCCGTAGATGTGTGCCCAGAGAAGAGGCGCAGAAAATCCTATTGTATTGCCATGGATCACAGTATGGAGGACATTTTGGATGTGAACGAACAGCCACAAGGGTTTTCTAATGTGGCTTCTACTGGCCTACTCTCTATAAAGACTCCCGAGAGTTTGTACATAACTGTGACATTTGCCAGAGAGCTGGTAATCTGCCTCACGGTTATACCATGCCTCAGCAAAGGATCTTAGAGATTGAGCAGTTTGATGTATTGGGGCATTGACTTCATGGGACCTTTTCCACCATCATATTCAAACACTTACATTCTGGTGGCAGTAGACTATTTATCTAAATGGGTAGAAGCAATTGCAACACCCACTAATGATACTAAGACAGTGCTGAAATTCCTCCAGAAGCACATCTTCAGTAGATTTTGTGTCCCTAGAGTACTAATCAGTGATGGGGGCACTTATTTCTACAATAAACAGCTTGAGTCTACTCTGGTCCGATATGGAATTAACCACAAAGTAGCAACCCCATATCACCCACAGACAAATGGGCAGGCTGAAGTCTCAAATAGAGAACTAAAAAGAATCCTGGAACGGACTGTAAACACCCACAGAAGGGATTGGGCAAGAAGTCTAGATGATGCTCTGTGGGCATATAGAACTGCATTCAAGACTCCTATAGGGACCTCTCCATACCAGCTTGTGTATGGAAAAGCCTGTCATCTGCCAGTGGAACAAGAACACAAGGCCTACTGGGCAACCAGGTTCCTAAACCTTGATGCTAAGGTAGCTGGAGAGAAGAGATTACTCCAATTGAATAAGCTAGAGGAGTTCAGACTCAATGCTTTCTAAAATGTCAAAATATACAAGGAGAAAGAAGAAAGGTGGCATGACAGAAAGCTGTCATCTAGAGTCTTTTGAGCCAGGATAGAAGGTTCTGCTATTCAACTCTAGGCTCAGGTTGTTCCCTGGGAAACTGAAATCCTGTTGGAAGGGACCATATATGATTACAAGTGTGTCACCATATGGATATGTAGAGCTTTAAGATATTGACTCTGACAAAAAGTTCATTGTTAATGGGTAGAGAGTCAAACATTATCTTGAAGGCAATACTGAGCAAGAATGCTCAAAGCTGATACTAGATTAAAGCTCAGTAAAGTCCAGCTAAAGACAATAAAGAAGCACTTGCTGGGAGGCAACCCAACCATCAGCATAAATTAGATGTTTATAAGAGTTATATAAGAGTTAAACGCCAGAATAGATACCATTCTGGGCGTTTAACGCTAGAACAGCAGGGGGAGGGGAATTTCGATTTCAATTCATTTTTTTTTCAAATTTTCATGTTTTTATCCATAATTTTCTGCATAAACATGTCACAAATATTCACCTTTCAATTTTAATTTTCAAAAATTAATAATTTTATAAATTCTATTTATAAATTCTTTTTCAATTCTTTTTCAAAACAATTTTAAAACTCAATTTTTTCAATTTCTTTCTAAACCTTTTCTTCATCCACCTTATCTTTTATTTCATAGATGCATCAACAAAAATTCTGATTTTAATTCCTCATATCTTTTTCATATCTTTCAAAATTTTAAAATCCTATCTTTTTCATATCATGTTTATCTTTTACCAATTATATCTTTCTATCATATCTTTTTCAAAAAATTTTGAAACCCACCCCCTCCCTTTTTAAATGCCATTCGGCCATCCTCATTCATTCACCATTCAAATCCTTCTCTCCTTATATCCCTCTTCTTTCCTTTCTTTTGCTTGAGGACAAGCAAACCTCTAAGTTTGGTGTATTTTTCCGTGATCACTGAGCTAAAACTCACCAAGATCACGGTCCCTAAAGGAAAACAAACCACTCCAAGAGGCAAGAAAGAGAACAATCCAAAACCTTGGATGCATGAGAGGTTCTGCACCAAAGAACATGCAGGCCATTACTTCAAAATCACGTGTAGAAGATCAGTGATCCCAGAAGTTAAATTCGATCTAAAAAAGACGAATATCTGGAGATCCAGGAGCAGATTCGAAATAGAGGCTGGGAAATCCTATCCAATCCTGAGATGAATGTGGGAAGAAACATGGTCCACGAATTCTATGCAAATTTGTGGCTAACAGATAAGCAAAGAATAAAGGGAACTGCCTTCCACACCTTTCGGACTATGGTCTGGGGGAAGATTATTTACTTTCACCTTGACAAAGTAAGAGAAGTCCTCAAACTTCCTCAACTGCAAGATGATCCAGAATCCTTTAATAGGAGAATGGCTAAAGATAAAAATCTGGATCAAGTTCTAAAGGACATATGCTTCCCCGGAACCAAGTGGATAACCAACACAAAAGGTGTCCCAAACCAACTAAAGAGGGGAGATCTCAAACCAGTTGCTAAAGGCTGGCTAGATTTCATTGGGCACTCTATACTTCCCACAAGTAACCGTTCTGAAGTTACTGTAAAAAGGACAGTGATGATTCACTGTATTATGTTGGAAAGAGAGGTGGAGGTTCATCAGCTAATTCCTTGTGAAATGTACACAATTGCACAAAAGGAATCCACTGAGGCCAAATTGGCTTACCCAAGCTTGATCTATTTGTTATGTAAGGATGCAGGGGTACAGATGGGAGTCGATGAGTTCATCCCAACTGAGCACTCAATCACTAAAAAGATAATGGATGGATCTCAAGCTCAAGACAAACCCACCAAGAGCAGGGTGCATGAACTTCTCCCAGAAATCCCCCAATTTGACTATTGGGTTCACTTACAAGCATCTGTTACCAAGCTGCAAGAAGCTGTGGATCAACTCAAAGAAGAGCAGCAGAATCAGAACAGAATGCTTTGCAAATTGCTCAAGGAACAAGAGCAAAAAGGGCGTGAGCTACAGGAGCTAAAGCGCCAGAGGCTATCCCTTGAAGCGCCAGGTGTCCCACAGATTGAAGGAGCACCTATCTCCCAAAATCAAGGTTGTTGAGTCCTAACTCTGTGATAACTTTTGTTATTAGGGACCTATATTAGAATTGCATGAGCATTAGTATTATTTTTATCAATTTGGGTATAATTTAATTTTCTTATTGTCATCAAACATGAATAAAATAGTAGATTTTTTTTAGAAGAGCAATGGCGCAAATATCTCAAGTATATAATAAGAAAAATTCAAATTATTTATATGTGGTGGCACTACTTTAGCTCTTTGAATGAAGTCATAAACATTGCATTTTTTTTTATATTGAAATTTAAGTAATGTTTGACTCTTGAAAGAAGGAGGTAAATAGAGAAATGTTATTGATAATCTGAAAAATCTTGAAATTGATTCTTGAAGCAAGAAAAAGCAGTGAAGAACACAAAGCTTGCGAAGAAAAAAATGTGAAAAATAAAGAAAAAGAAAGAAAAAAAGCAAGAAGAAAAAGCCAATAGCCCTTTAAACCAAAGGGAAAGGGTAAAAAGGATCCAAGGCTTTGAGCATTAATGGATATGAGGGCTCAAGGGAATAAAATTCTGGCCTAAGCAGCTATATCAAGCTGTCCCTAATCATGTGCTTGTGTCATGAAGGACCAAGTGAGAAGCATGAGACGGAGTGGTTAAAGTCATGATCCAAAGAAAAAAGAGTGTGCTTAAGAACTCTGAGCACCTCTAACTGGGGACCGTAGCAAAGCTGAGTCACAATCTGAAAAGGTTCACCCAGTTAGGTGTCTGTGGCATTTTTGTATCTGGTGGTAATACTAGAAAATAAGATGCTTAGGGTCACGGCCAAGACTCATAAAGTAGCTGTGTTCAAGAATCAACATACTAACTAGAAGAATCAATAATACTATCTGCATGCTGAGTTCGGAAGGAAGCCAATCATTATGAGTTTCAGGGGATAAAATAATATGCCAAAACTACTCAGAAGCAAAAAGCTATAAGCCCTGCTCATCTAATTTGAATTTGAGCTTCATTGAAGACTCTGAGATTTTATTGCACCACGATCTTCTTTTCATCCTATTTTATTTGTCTAGTTGCTTGGGGACAAGCAATAGTTTAAGTTTGGTGTTGTGATGAGCGAATATTTTATACGCTTTTTGCTATTATTTTCATATAGTTTTTAGCATGTTTTATTCATTTTTTGTTATATTATTATTAATTTTTAGGCAAAAATCACATTTTTTGACTTTACTAAGAGTTGGTGTGTTTTTCTGTAATTTCAGATATTTTCTGGCTGAAATTGAGGGATCTGAGCAAAAATATGATTCAGAGGCTGCAAAAGGACTGCAGATGCTGTTGGATTCTGACTCTCCTGCACTCGAAGTAGATTTTCTAGAGCTATAGAAACCCAATTGGCACGATCTTAATTGCGTTGGAAAGTAGAAAACTTGGGCTTTCCAGCAATATATGATAGTTCATACTTGACCCGAGATTTGATGGGCCAAACTGGCGTTTAAACGCCCACCAGAGACCATTTTCTGGCGTAAAACGCCAGAACTAGCACCAAAGCTGGAGTTAAACGCCCAAACTGGCATCCAAGGTGGCCTTTAACTTCAAAAATGGAACATGCACGTGAAAGCTAGGAAGCTCAGCCCAAACACTCACCAAGTGGGCCCCGGAAGTGGATTTCTGCACTCTCTGCATCTAGTTACTCATTCTCTGTAAACCTAGGTTACTAGTTTAGTATAAAAACTACTTTTAAAGATTTATTTTGTATCTTATGATATTTTTGACAAATCCTATTGAATCTTCTACAGTATGAACCTCTAAAATCCATAGGTGGGGGTGAGGAGCTCTGCTGTGTTTCCATCGATTAATGCAATTACGACTATTTTCTATTCAATCACGTTTGTTTCTATTCTAAGATACTCGCTCATATTTCAACATGGAGAATATGATGACCCGTGACACTCATCATTATTCCCCAACTTATGAACGCGTGCCTGATAACCACTTTCGTTCTACATGAGCTCAACGTAGTCATTGGGCGACAGCTTGAGTGCGTATCTCTTGGATTTCTAATCCATGAGTTTGACCTGCATCTCCTGACAACAAAGCACTCAAACTCGTGAGATCAGAACCTTTGTGGTAGAGGCTACAACCAATTGGCAGCATTCTTGAGATCCGGAAAGTCTAAACCTTATCTGTGGTATTTCGAGTAGGATCTGGGATGGGATGATTGTGACGAGTTTCAAACTCGTGAATGTTGGGCGCAGTGACAGTGTGCAAAAGGATAAATGTATCCTATTCCGACATAAGTGAGAACTGACAGATGATTAGCGATGCGGGAAACCATAGAGGACATGTTTTCTCTGAGAGGACGGATGGAAGCCATTGACAACGGTGATCCACCAACATACAGCCTACCATGGAAGGGAAATGCGTTTCTGGAAGAGGAAGACAGTAGGAAAGCAGAAATTCAGAAGACAGAGCAACTCCGAAACCTCAACTTGCTCTCTATTATTGAATAACAAGTACCATTCTTTTCATGCTCTTTTACCTTTCCCAAACAAAATCCATTTTATTTATAATCTCCTGACTAAGAGTTACAAGATAACCATAGCTTGCTTCAAGTCGGCAATCTCTGTTGGATCGACCCTTACTCACGTAAGGTATTACTTGGACGACCTAGTGCACTTGCTGGTTAATTGTACCTAGTTGTAAAAAGTGTGATTTATAATTCCGTGCACCACAAGGTCGGATCTTCTGGATCAGAGAATGCTGCATCTTTGGGTTCTAACCTCTACCATAGATACCCTAATCTCCCCGAAAATTGGCTGAACTGGTGTCTTGAGAAGTCCCCAACGAAGTCATGGATTAGCCGTCTGAGAGATGTATATTCAAGCTATTGGTCGTCCTTATCCGGTGAAAGACGCATTCTGACCCAAATAGACACGGGTGTTTATCAGACACGTTCATCTTAATGTAATGAACAGAGCTAATTGGTTAGATCATCCTATTCACCACGATGAAGTGCGAATATACATCTTAGAATTAATCAAACACTGATCAAAGAGAAACAGTAGTATTTTTATTAATTCATAGGACTCAGCAGGGCTCCTCTCCTCAACCTAGGAGGTTTAAAAACTCATACTGAAAGGAAAACACAATGTAAAACGAAAATAGGATGAATAGTATGCGTTCTCTTCCTAAGAGGTCTATAAAATACACTTTAAATACTAAACAGATGACTAGTAAGGGTAAAATAGTCTATATAGTGCTAAAATCCACTTTTGGAGCCCACTTGTTGAGTGTTTGGGCTAATCTTTGATGAGATCCACGTGATATGAGACTCCTTGGGCGTGGAAAGCCAGCTGGGGGGGTCCTCTTTTGGCATTTGGACATTGGTCTTTGCTCTTTGGGCACTGGACGCCTGGAAGGGAGCAGGTAGCTAGCGTTGGACGCCAGTTTTAGGCCTTTTGATACGAAGCAAAGTATGGACTATTATATACCAGCTCCTCAATTTCAGCTAGAAAATACCTGAAATTGTCCAAAAATACAAAAACTCATAGTATAACATTAAAACCTATAAAAACTCAATAAAACCTGAATAAAAACTACTAAAAACTATATGAAAGTGACGTCAAAAAGCGCATAAAATATTCGCTCATCAGTTATCCTCTTGGAGTTGTGTATAATGAGAATTGCAAGCAAACACACCACGCACTCTTGGTCAGGCTTTCGGGCGGTATTGTTGTTGTGGTGGAGGTTTTTGTTGATTTTCTGAATTTTCCTTAGAATGGTGGTCTTTTCTCCCATGGTTTTGCTGAGGGCGGATTCATTAGAGATACTTCCGCAATAGCCTTCAAATGGTTGTTCCTATGCCTTGCATGTTGAGTGGACTCGGATAGATCAAAAATAAGTTGCTGATGAGCAGATATTTTATACGCTTTTTGGGGGTAATTTCATGTAGATTTTAGCATGTTTTAATTAGTTTTTAGTTAAATATTATTAGTTTTTAGGCAAAAATTATATTTCTGGACTTTACTATGAGTTTGTGTGTTTTTCTGTGATTTCAGGTATTTTCTGGCTGAAATTGAATGAGCTGAGCAAAAATCTGAGTTAGGCTGAAAAAGGACTGCTGATGTTGTTAGATCCTGACCTCCCTGCACTCGAAATGGATTTTCTGGAGCTACAGGAGTCCAATTGGCGCGCTCTCAACGGCGTTGGAAATTAGACATCCAGTGCTTTCCAGCAATATATAATAGTCCATACTTTGCACGAAGATAGACGACGTAACTTGGCGTTCAACGCCAAGTACATGCTGCTGTCTAGAGTTAAACGCCAGAAACACATTATGATCCGGAGTTGAACGCCCAAAACACGTTATAACTTGGAGTTCAACTCCAAGAAAAGCCTCAACTCGTGGATAGCTTTAGTCTCAGCCCCAGCACACACCAAGTGGGCCCCAAAAGTGGATTTCTGCACCAATTATCTTAGTTTACTCATATTCTGTAAACCTATGTTACTAGTTTACTATTTAAACAACTTTTAGAGAATTATTTTGTACCTCATGACATTTTTCAGATCTGAATTTTATACACTTTGACGGCATGAGTCTCTAAACTCCATTGTTGGGGGTGAGGAGCTCTGCAGCGTCTCGATGAATTAATGCAATTGTTTCTATTTCACTCAAACGTGTGTATGGTCCGATCTAAGATGTTTATTCGCGCTTAATTATGAAGGCGGTGATGATCCGTGACACTCATCACCTCCCTCAATCTATGAACGTGTGCCTGACAAACACCTCCGTTCTACATCAAACTGAATGAGCTTCTCTTAGATTCCTTAATCGGAATCTCCGCGGTATAAGCTAGAATTGATGGCGGCCACTCTTGAGAATCTGGAAGGTCTAAACCTTGTCTGTGGTATTCCGAGTAGGATTCAAGGATTGAATGGTTGTGACGCACTTCAAACTCGCGATTGCTGGGCGTGATGACAAACGCAAAAGGATCAATGGATCCTATTCCAACATGATCGAGATCCAACAGCTGATTAGCCGTGCTGTGACAGAGCATAGGAACGTTTTCACTGAGAGGATGGGAGGTAGCCACTGACAATGGTGACACCCTACATACAGCTTGCCGTAGACGTGCTTTAAAAACAATTGTTGAATGTTACATGCAGAAATTCAGAGGACAAAGCATCTCCAAACTCCAACATATTTCTCATTACTGCACAACAAGTACGTTTATTCTTTTATTTTTCCAATCTAATAATTCCAACTGATAATTTTAATTATATCCTGACTAAGATTAATAAAATAAACATAGCTTGATTCAAACCAATAATCTCCGTGGGATCGCCCTTACTACGTAAGGTATTACTTGGACGACCCAGTGCACTTGCTGGTTAGTTGTACGGATTGCAAATTCGTGCACCAAATTTTGGCGCCGTTTGCCGGGATATTCGATTAGGAATAATTTATTTTATTGTTATAGAGTCATTAAATTCTGATAGGATAGTTTCTTTTCAAAAAAATTTATTTTCAAAAAAAAATATTATTTTTCTTTATTAATTGTTAATTCTTCATGAGTCTAGTGTCTTGTTCTAAGTTTGGTGTCAATTGCATCTTTTATATTTTTCTTTAAATTTTCGAACTTGTGTTCTTTGTTCTTCATTGATCTTCAAGTTGTTCTTGTTTATTTTCTTGCTTGATCTTGAGTTTTTCTTGTGTTGTGTCTTTTCTTGTTTTTCTGGTACTTTTTCAAAACATTAGCATTAAAAAATTTTATACTTTTATCCATAAATATAATATATTTTTAAAATCAACTCTGAAGTTGCTGCCCAATTGGCTGGAGCTTTAGTAGTTGTTCTTGATAATTGGGTATCCTCTTTGGAATCTTTTTCAAAAATAATTTTTCTTTGATTGAATCTTGTGCCAAACTCTAAGTTTGGTGTTTCCTTGTTAATTTTTCTTTAGTTTTCGAAAATTTGTCTTGGTTTTCTAAAAATTTTAAGTTTGGTGTTCTTTCTTTTGTTCTTGGTGTTCTTGTGAATCTTCAAGGTGTTCTTGAGTCTTTCTTGTGTTTTGATCTTAAAATTTTTAAGTTTGGTGTTCCTTGGGGTTTTCCCTCCAAAATTTTAAAAAATAAGGAGCATTGGATCTAAAAATTTTAAGTCTTGTGTCTTTTGCATATTTTTCTCTTTCATCATAAAATTCAAAATTCAAAAAAATATATATATTTTCTAACTAATTTTGAACTACATTTTTCGAAAATTTTATATAAAAATTTAGATTTCAATTTCAAAATATTTCCAATTTCTTTTATTTATTTTGTTTTTATTTTATTTTATAAAAATTAATTTTTATAAAATAAATAATATCAACATGCATATCATCTCTTTTATTCCATCATGGAATTAAGTGGGAATGAACAGTCCAGGAGGACTCTGGGGTCATCATATGCTAACCCCACTACTGCTTCATATGGGAGTAGTATCTGTATACCCTCCATTTGAGTTAGTAGCTTTGAGTTGAATCCTCAGCTCATTATCATGGTGCAGTAAAACTGCCAGTATTCTGGTCTTCCACATGAAGAACCTTCAGAGTTTCTGGCACAATTTTTGCAAATTGCTGACACAGTACATGATAAGGAAGGAAGTGGATCAGGATGTTTACAGATTATTACTATTTCCATTTGCTGTAAAAGATCAAACTAAGAGGTGGTTAAATAACCAGCCTAAGAACAGCATAAAAACATGGAAGCAGCTGTCAGAAAAATTCCTGAGTCACTATTTCCCTCCAAAACGGATGACACAGCTAAGGCTAAGTATCCAAGGCTTCAAACAAGGAGATAATGAATCCCTTTATGATGCCTGGGAGAGATACAGAGAGATGCTAAGAAAATGCCCCTCTGAAATGTTTTCTGAATGGGTGCAATTAGACATCTTCTACTATGGGCTTACAGAAAAAGCTCAGATTTCTCTAGACCACTCAGCTGGTGGATCTATACATATGAGAAAAATAATTGAAGAAGCTCAAGAGCTTATTGATACAGTTGCCAGAAATCAGCATCTATACCTAAGCAGTGAATCTTCCATGAAAGAAGAAGCTAAAACAGTAACTGCTAAACTCAGTCTTGTGGATCAGGCTAATGAATTCAATCAGCAATTAGACTTTCTAACCCAGCAACTAGCCGAATTCAAGGAAATACTACAGGAAATAAGAATGGCTAACAGGAGTATGGAAGTACAGTTAAAGCAAACAGAAAAGCAACTGTCAAAACAAATAGCAGAAGAATGCCGAGCAGTTCAATTAAGAAGTGGGAAAACATTAAATACCTCACTTCAAAGCAGCAGGAAGCCAAAAAATGAACAAATGGCTACTCAAAATCCCTCTGAGGACAGTCAGAGCCCAAAGAGGAATAATGCTGGCGCTGAACGCCCAGACCATGCTCATTCCTGGCGTTCAACGCCAGAAACAAGCATGAATCCGGCGTTGAACGCCCAAAGGGAGCATGGTTCTGGCGTTCAGACGCCAGTAACAAATAAGGAGGTGGCGTCTAACGCCACTCCAGCTTCCACCCCTGGCATTCAAATGCTAGTGGGGGATCAGTCACATACAAGTGCTGATAACAACCCTTCTAAAAAGGCTTCCCAACCCACTTCTGTAGGTTATAAACCTGCAGCAACTAAGGTTGAGGAATACAAAGCCAAAATGCCTTATCCTCAAAAACTCCACCAAGCGGAACATGATAAGCAATTTGCCCGCTTTACAGACTATGTCAGGACTCTTGAAATAAAGATCCCGTTTGCAGAAGCACTTGAGCAAATACCCTCTTATGCTAAGTTCATGAAAGAGATCTTAAGTCATAAGAAGGATTGGAGGGAGACTGAAAAAGTTTACCTCACTGAAGAATGCAGTGCAGTCATTCTGAAAAGCTTACCTGAGAAGCTCAAAGATCCTGGGAGCTTATGATACCTGACATTAGAGGGTACTTGTACCAAGCAAGCTTTATGTGATCTTGGGGCAAGTATCAACCTAATACCTGCATCTACTATCAGAAAGCTTGTTTAACTGAAGAAATCAAACCAACCAGGATATGTCTTCAACTTGCTGATGGCTCCATTAAATACCCATGAGGCGTGATTGAGGACATGATTGTCAAGGTTGGGGCATTTGCCTTTCCTACTGACTTTGTGGTGCTGGAAATGGAGGAGCACAAGAATGCAACTCTCATTCTAGGAAGACCTTTCCTAGCAACTGGCCGAACCTCTTAACGTCCAAAAAAGGGGAAGTAACCTGAGAGTCAATGAGGAGGAGTTCAAGTTGAATGTTGTCAAAGCCATGCAACATCCAGACACCAAATGACTGCATGAGTGTTGATATTATTGACTCTCTGGTACGAGAGGTCAATATGGCTGAGAGTCTCGAATCAGAGCTAGAGGACATCTTTAAGGATGTTCACCTGATCTAGAGGAATCAGGAGAATAGTAGAACCTCTGAAAATCCCTCAGGAAGAGGAAAAACCTCCTAAACCGAGCTCAAACCATTACCACCTTCCCTAAAATATGCATTCCTAGGGGAAGGTGATACCTTTCCTGTGATCATAAGCTCTACCTTAGAGCCACAAGAAAGAGGAAGCACTAATTCAAGTGCTAAGGACACACAAGACAGCTCTTGGGTGGTCCATCAGTGATCTTAAGGGCATTAGCCCAGCTAGATGATGCACAAGATCTTACTAGAGGGTGACGCCAAAGCCAGTGGTTCAACCACAAAGGCGGCTGAATCCAGCCATGAAGGAAGTGGTGCAGAAAGAGGTCACTAGATTATTTATCCTGTTTCTGATAGCCCCTGGGTGAGCCCTGTCCAAGTCGTCCCTAAGAAAGGTGGCATGACAGTGGTTCATAATGAAAAAAAAGAACTGGTTCCTACAAGAACAGTACTGGGTGGCGTATGTGTATTGATTCAGAATGCTCAATACAGCTTACCAGAAAGGATCATTTTTCCTTTACCATTCATAGACCAGATGCTAGAAAGACTAGCAGGTCATGAATACTACTGCTTCCTGGATGGATATTCAGGTTATAATCAAATTGCAGTAGATCCCCAGGATCAGGAGAAAACGGCATTCACATGCCCTTCTTGAGTATTTGCATACAGAAGGATGCCATTTGGCCTGGCAATGCACCTGCAACCTTTCAGAGTGCATGCTCTCGATTTCTCTGATATGGTGGAAAAATTTCTGGAAGTCTTCATGGATGACTTTTCAGTGTTTGGAGACTCATTCAGCTCCTGCCTTAACCATTTAGCACTTGTTCTAAAGAGATGCCAAGAGACTAACCTGGTTTAAAATGGGAGAAGGTCACTTTATGGTGACTGAAGGAATTGTCCTTGGGCACAAAATCTCGAACAAGGGGATAGAGGTGGATCAAGCTAAGGTAGAGGTAATTGAAAAATTACCACCACCTGCCAATGTTAAGGCAATCAGAAGCTTTCTGGGGCATGCAGGATTCTATAGGAGGTTTATAAAGGATTTTTCAAAAATCGCCAAACCTCTGAGCAACCTGCTAGCTGCTGACACGCCATTTATCTTTGATAAAAAGTGTCTGCAGGCATTGAGACTCTAAAAGCTAAATGGTTACAGCACCAATCATCTTTGCACCAGACTGGACATTACCATTTGAATTGATGTGTGATGCCAGTGACCATGCCATTGGTGCAGTGTTGGGACAAAGGCACGACAAGCTTCTGCACGTCATTTACTATGCCAGCCGTGTTTTAAATGACGCACAGAAGAACTACACAACCACAGAAAAAGAGCTACTTGCAGTAGTTTACGCCATTGACAAATTCAGATCCTATTTAGTAGGATCAAAAGTGATTGTGTATACTGATCATGCTGCTCTTAAATATCTACTCACAAAGCAGGATTCAAAACCCAGACTTATAAGATGGGTGTTGCTTCTGCAAGAGTTTGATATAAAAATAAGAGACAGAAAAGGGACAGAGAATCAAGTAGCAGATCACCTATCCCGAATAGAACCAGTAGAAGGGGCGTCCCTCCCCCTCACTGAGATCTCTGAAACCTTTCTGAGTGAGCAACTCTTTGCCATCCAGGAAGTGCCATGGTTTGCAGACATTGCAAACTACAAGGCAGTGAGATTCATACCCAAAGAATACAGTAGACAGCAATCAAAGAAGCTGATCACGGATGCAAAGTATTACCTTTGGGATGAACCGTATCTCTTTAAGAGATGTGCAGACGGAGTAATCCGTAGATGTGTGCCTAAAGAAGAAGTGCAGAAGATCCTTTGGCATTGCCATGGATCACAGTATGGAGGACATTTTGGAAGTGAACGAACAGCCACAAGAGTCCTCCAAAGTGGCTTCTACTGGCCTACTCTCTATAAAGATTCCCGAGTGTTTGTGCTTAATTGTGACAGTTGCCAAAGATCTGGCAATCTACCTCACAGTTATGCCATGCCTCACCACAAGAGTCTCCAAAGTGGCTTCTACTGGCTACTCTCTATAAAGATTCCCGAGTGTTTGTGTAATTGTGACAGTTGCCAAAGATCTGGCAATCTACTCACAGTTATGCCATGCCCAACAAGGGATCTTGGAGATAAGTGTTTGATGTATGGGGCATTGACTTCATGGGACCTTTCCCACCCTCATACTCAAAACTTATATTCTGGTGGCAGTGGATTATGTATCCAAATGGGTGGAGGCTATTTCAACACCCACTAATGACACTAAAAACAGTGTTAAATTCCTCCAGAAAACACATCTTCAGCAGATTTGGTACCCTAGAGTATTAATCAGTGATGGGGGCACTCATTTCTGCATAACAGCTTTACTGCTTGGTTCGTTATGGAGTTGCCATGGAACTGGAACACAAGCCTATGGGCAACCAGTCCTGACCTTGATGATGCCAAGTTAGCTGGAGAAAAACGTTTACTCCAGCTAAATGAGCTAGAGGAATTTAGACTCAATGCTTTCGAGAATGCAAAAATTTACAAGGAGAAAGCGAAAAGATGGCATGATAAGAAATTGTCATCTAGAGTCTTTGAGCTTGGGCAGAAAGTTCTGCTATTTAATTCTAGGCTCAAATTATTTCCCGGGAAATTAAAATCCCGGTGGAGAGGTCCATATGTAATTACAAGTGTATCACCATATGGATACGTAGAGCTTCAGGATAATGACTCTAACAAAAAGTTCATTGTTAATGGACAGAGAATTAAACATTATCTTGAAGTACTTCGAGCAAGAATGCTCAAACTGAGACTTGATTAGAGCTCAGTGGTAGTCCAACTAAAGACAATAAAGGCGCTGCTGGGAGGCAACCCAGCCATTTACAAAGTTATTTACTAATTAAATAATTTCCTTTTTTATAGGTATGTGTCCATGTATCTTCAAAGGGTAAAAATAGCAATTGATTGAATTCACAGAGTTACAGGGAAATTTGTAAGCTCACTAGCGTGGAAAAGCCAGTAAGAAACATTTTGGGCGTTGAACGCCCAAAAGAAGCACCCACTGGGCGTTCAACGCCAGTAAAGGTAGCCATCTAGGCGTTAAACGCCAGAAAGGAGCATCTTCTGGGCGTTGAACGCCAGAAAGAAGCACCTTCTGGGCGTTTAACGCCAGATTGTTAGCATCCTGGGCGTTCAGAAAAAACGCCCAGTGACAAAGGACTTCCTGGCGTTCAACGCCAGAAAGAAGCATCAGGGGGTTGAACGCCCAGGAGAAGCAGCATTTGGGCGTTAAACGCCCAAAACATGCATCGTTTGGGCGTTTAACGCCAGGATGGTGGGGAGGAGGTAAAATTCGTTTTTCTTTACAATTTTTTTTAAATTTTTATGTTTCAATTCATGATTTCTTGCATAAACATGTTTCAAAATGTCATCCTTCAAAATCAAATTAGTTTTCTAAGAACCCTAATTTATAAAATCCCTTTTTCAAAAATATCAAACATATCTAATCCATAAAGACAAATTGTTTTCCAATCCAATCCAACTCTTTTAAGTTTGTTTTCAAAACTCAATTATCTTTTTAAAATCTTTTTCAAAATTAAAAATTCAGATTTATCTTTTTAATTATTCATATCTTTCTCTTTTAAACTATATCGTTTTCTTATCATATCTATCTTTTATAAATCATATCTTCTATCATATCTTTTTCTTATTTCGAAAATTCCCACCCCCCTCCCTATATATTGAATTCGGCGCCCTCATCATCACCATGCCACACTTGCTCTCCTCCTATCCCTCTCCTTTCTTCTCTTTTGCTTGAGGACAAGCAAAGCTCGAAGTTTGGTGTGTTTATCCGTGATCACAAAAATATACTCATTAAGATCATGGCTCCTAAAGGAAAACAACCCACCCCCAAGAGGCAAGAAAGAGAATACTCCAAAGCCACTTTGGAATCAAGGAAAGTTCTTAACTAAAGAACATTCAGACCATTACTACAAAATAATGAGTCACAGATCAGTGATCCCGGAAGTCAAATTTGATCTGAAAGAAGATGAATATCCAGAGATCCAAGAGCAAATTCGAAACAGGAACTGGGAAATTCTAGCCAATCTTGAAACGAAAGTGGGAAGGAACATGGTTCAGGAGTTCTATGCTAATCTATGGCAGACAGACAGGCAAAGAATAATTGGAGCTGCTCTTTATGACCATCGGACCTTAGTCAGAGGAAAGATTGTTCATACCCATCCTGACAAGATTAGGGAGATATTTAAGCTTCCTCAACTGAAAGATGACCCAGACTCCTTTAATAGGAGAATAATGAGGGTAAATAAAGGTCTAGACAAGATTCTAGAGGATATATGCATCCCTGAAGCCAGGTGGACCACCAGCACGACTGGCACCCTAATTCAACTCAAAAGAGAAGATCTCAAACCAGTATCCAGAGGCTGGCTGGATTTCATTGGGTGTTCCATACTGCCCACCAGCAACCGTTCTGAAGTTACCATTAAAAGAGCAGTGATGATTCACTGCATCATGTTGGGAAAAGAAGTAGAAGTCCATCAACTGATCTCATGTGAACTGTACAAAATAGCAAACAGAAATTCCAAGGATGCCAGATTAGCCTATCCAAGCTTAATTTCCATGCTCTGCAGAGATGCCGGAGTGAAGATGGGAATAACAGAGTATATCTCAGTTGAAAGGCCAATCACTAGAATATCAATGGACAGACAACAGTTGCAGAATGATCCAATCAAGAGGAGAGCACAGGAAGTCCTCCCAGAACTTCCTCAATTCGAATATTGGGAACATATTAAAGCATCTATTTCCAAATTGCAAGAAGCTATGAACCAAATAAAGGAAGAACAGAACAACCAAAGTAGCATGCTTTGCAAACTGCTTAAAGAACAAGAAGAGCAAGGGCGTGATCTAAGGGAGCTGAAGCGCCAAAAATTAATCCTTGAAAAATACCCCACAGACTAGAGGAACATCTACTTTCTCAAAACACAGGTTGTTGAGTTCTAAATTTTAGCTTTAACTCTGTGATAGTGTTATTATAGAAATTTACCTTTGGAGATATATAGTAGTAGTAGTAGTAATTAGTATGTCTATTATGGTTTTATTTCCAATTAAGTTATAATTTATTTTTCTCATCATCATCCGGCATGAATAAAATAGTAGATAATTAGAATTAAGAAGTAATTTATTTTTTTCGAGTTCTTAATAATAAAAATTATAATTAACTATATGTGGTGGCAATACTTTTTGTTCTCTGAATGAATGCTTGAACAGTGCATGATTTTGATCTTGAACTTTATGAATATTGGCTCCTGAAAGAATGAGGAACACGAAAAATATTATTGATGATCTGAAAAATCATGAATTTGATTCTTGAAGCAAGAAAAAGCAGCACTCAAAAAAAGCTTGAGACTAAATCAAGGAAGTAATTCCAGGCCTAATCGGCTAAATTAAGCTGTCCCTAACCATGTGCTTGTGGCATGCAGGTCCAAGTGAAAGGCTTGAGACTGAGTGGTTAAAGTCGTGATCTAAAGCAAAAGAGTGTGCTTAAGAGCTCTGGACACCTCTAACTGGGGATTCTAGCAAAGCTGAGTCACAATCTGAAAAGGTTCACCAAGTCATGTGTCTGTGGCATTTATGTATCCGGTGGTAATACTGGAAAACAAAGTGCTTAGGGCCACGGCCAAGACTCATAAAATAACTGTGTTCAAGAATCAACACACTACACTAGGAGAATCAATAATACTATCTGAATTCTGAGTTCCTATGGATGCCAATCATTCTGAATTTCAAAGGATAAAGGGAGATGCCAAAACTGTTCAGAAATAAAAAGCTACAAGCCCCGCTCATCTAATAAGAATCTGAGCTCCATTTAAAACTCTTAGATATTATTACTTCTTAATTTCTTTCATCCTATTTTATTTATCTAGTTGCTTGAGGACTAGCAATAGTTTAAGTTTGGTGTTGTGATGAGCGGATATTTTATACGCTTTTTGGGGGTAATTTCATGTAGATTTTAGCATGTTTTAATTAGTTTTTAGTTAAATATTATTAGTTTTTAGGCAAAAATCATATTTCTGGACTTTACTATGATTTTGTGTATTTTTCTGTGATTTTCGGTATTTTCTGGCTGAAATTGAGGGAGCTGAGCAAAAATCTGAGTTAGGCTGAAAAAGGACTGCTGATGCTGTTGGATCCTGACCTCCCTGCACTCGAAATGGATTTTCTGGAGCTACAGAAGTCCAATTGGCGCGCTCTTAACGGCGTTGGAAAGTAGACATCCAGGGCTTTCCAGCAATATATAATAGTTCATACTTTTCACGAAGATAGATGACGTAACTTGGCGTTAAATGCCAAGTACATGCTGCTGTCTAGAGTTAAACGCCAGAAACACGTCATGATCCGGAGTTGAACGTCCAAAACACGTTATAACTTGGAGTTCAACTCCAAGAAAAGCCTCAGCTCGTGGATAGCTTTAGTCTCAGCCCCAGCACATACCAAGTGGGCCCCAGAAGTGGATTTCTGCACCAATTATCTTAGTTTACTCATATTTTGTAAACCTAGGTTACTAGTTTACTATTTAAACAACTTTTAGAGAATTATTTTGTACCTCATGACATTTTTCAGATCTGAATTTTATACACTTTGACGGCATGAGTCTCTAAACTCCATTGTTGGGGGTGAGGAGCTCTGCAGCGTCTCGATGAATTAATGCAATTGTTTCTATTTCACTCAAACGTGTGTATGGTCCGATCTAAGATGTTTATTCGCGCTTAATTAGGAAGGAGGTGATGATCCGTGACACTCATCACCTCCCTCAATCTATGAACATGTGCCTGACAAACACCTCCGTTCTACATCAAACTGAATGAGCTTCTCTTAGATTCCTTAATCGGAATCTCCGCGGTATAAGCTAGAATTGATGGCGGCCACTCTTGAGAATCCGGAAGGTCTAAACCATGTCTGTGGTATTCCGAGTAGGATTCAAGGATTGAATGGCTGTGACGCACTTCAAACTCGCGATTACTGGGCGTGATGACAAGCGCAAAAGGATCAATGGATCCTATTCCAACATGATCGAGAACCAACAGCTGATTAGCCGTGCTGTGACAGAGCATAGGAACGTTTTCACTGAGAGGATGGGAGGTAGCCACTGACAATAGTGACACCCTACATACAGCTTGCCGTAGACGTGCTTTACAAACAATTGAGTTGAATGTTACATTGCAGAAATTCAGAGGACAAAGCATCTCCAAAACTCCAACATATTTCTCATTACTGCACAACAAGTAACGATTTTATTCTCTTTTATTTTTCCAATCTAATAATTCCAACTGATAATTTTAATTAATATCCTGACTAAGATTAATAAAATAAACATAGGTTGATTCAAACCAATAATCTCCGTGGGATCGACCCTTACTCGCGTAAGGTATTACTTGGACGACCCAGTGCACTTGCTGGTTAGTTGTACGGATTGCAAATTCGTGCACCAGTTGCCAAGTCTCTTCCGCCGTCCTATACTTCACAAGAAAACCATTGTTAAAGGCATCTAAGGGGATCTTTTCTTGAGGTTTGAAGCCTTGACTAAAGTAGCTAATTAACACCAAGTCATCTCTCCTAGGATGAGGATAAGAATTAAGGAACTTCTTGAAGCGCTCCTAATATTCATGGAGTGTTTCTATTTCACCTTGTATGATGCATGAGATCTCCTTCCTCAATCTATCAGTAACCTCTGATGGAAAGAATTTGTCTAAGAACTCTTTCCGGATTAAATCCTAATTTGTGACAACTTCATCGGGTTGAGTATAGAACCATTCTTTTGCTCTTCTGATTCACCCGAAAACTGTCTCTCAACAATTTTCTTGCTGGCAAGTGTACCGGATTATCGTCAAGTAAAAACTCACAAAAGAGTGAGGTCGAATCCCACAGGGATTGGTTGGTTGATCAATGTTAATTGGTGAATTGTGCTAGTTAAGCGAAATCAGAATTGGTTGAGAATTGCAGAAAGTAAAATTTGTGGGAAACATAAATTGCAAGAAATTAAATGACAGAAATTAAATTACGTGAAATTAAATGACAGAAGCTTAAATTGCAAGAATCTAAATGGGAATGGGGAATTAACATGAAATTAAAGATCAGACTGGGTAAGATCAGATTGGGGGAATCATTGGGTTTAGGAGATGTATAATTTTCCGAATCAAATTCATTTTCATCTCTTCCGTAATCAATGCATTCATTAATCTCCTTGGCAATAATAAGCGATTGGATCCCAATTCCTTGGCTCACCAATCTCTCTAAGCATGAACAATTGCCCAATTCCTTGATTTAAGTGCTCATGGGAAGAGATGAAGTTTGGTCACTGATTATACCACACAAATTCATAGATAAAAGTGTTGGTAGAATTACATGTCACTATATCCATCCAAACCCCAATCTAATCCAATGTGAGAAAGCATTTCTACCATGATCTCCTCATTCCTCTTCCACGGTTCTGAGGAGATCCAATTATAAATAGCTTCTTTCCCAAGATAACTATCCAATTGGATGAAGAACGAAAGCTTTCTAGCAAAATCAAGAGAAAAGAAAGAAGAAGATGAATGAAAACTAATATTGATCCATTGAATTACATAGAGCTCCCTAACCCAATGAAAGGGGTTTTGTTGTTCATAGCTCTAAAAATGGAAATTGCAATTGAAAGATACATTCTGAAATTCAAATTGAACCGAAAATTCCAAAGTGAAGTAAAAGTTTTTTCTTGACTTAAATTCTAAGCTATTTATACATTGTCTTCCATTGATCTTCAATCTCTGAATTGGGCTTTTGGCCTTGATGAAATTGGGTTGAAATTGGCTCCAATTGATTTCCCTTGCTATTGAAAAGAGATCTGTTTGAATTGTGAGTTCTGATGCTTCACGTTGGAGTCAACGTTGACTCCAATGCCTTTTAGAAGAAAACAGAAAAACCAGATACATTGCTGTCATGCGTTTGACTCACTGTTGGAGGGTCAACATTCTGCTTACCCACGTGTACGCGTGCATCACGCCTAAGCGTGAAGTTTGTGATTTTGCTTATTCACACGTATGCGTGCACCATGCGTGCGCGTGAAGGCTGAGATTTTGCTTCTTCATGCATGCGCGTACACCATGCTTATGCGTGAGTTCCCCTTTTTCTTATCAACGCGTTTGCGTCACTGACGCGTACGCGTTGATTCAAGTTTTTCGATTCCAAATTCTGGGCTCGGCATCGCGGACGTTAGAGGCAGTGCTTGAGGCAACGTTCGACCTCCAACGTTCGTTTTTGACGCGTACGCGTGACCCACGCGTACGTGTGGATGGTAAATTTTGCCATTCCACACGTGCGCGTCACTCACGCTTGCACGTGGCTCTTGAAGATTTTGCTTGTTCACGCGTACACGTTGTAGACGCGTACGCATCACTGAAAATTCATTTAGCTCTAGAATTGAATTTTTCATCACCACGTTGGGGGTAACGTTGGATGTCCAACGCTCTCTCCAACGTGAGCATCAACCACTTATGCAGAGACTTGCTCTACTTCTCTTCCAACGTTAGGGGCAACGTTGGTGGTCTAACTTGGCCACCAACGTTGCTTCTTGTCCATCTTTTCCATGCTCCTTCTTCAACTTCTTTCCATGCCTTCCTTCACCTGTCATCATCCAATATATGCATCAAAGCCTTGCTAAAGTCATGAGACTTCTCATTATTCTTAGCACACAAGTAATTATAGTTGAATCATATTAACCGTAGTTGAATGAATCTAGGTATGCATGAATTTCTTCCCAATTTGCTTACTTATAACTCAAGAAAGTGCATAAAACCTATTAAAAATAAAGAAAAAAGCTAGTAAAACTAGCCTAAGATGCCATGGCATCACAACACCAAACTTAAATCTTGCTTGTCCCTAAGTAAGTACTGAATTATTAAGAAGAAAGAATGAAACAGAAGGGGATGTTCATATTAGCAAGTCGTTATTATTAGTTAATGGGGTTTTATGCCGAAAATGCAATAACTCACATCTTATTGATCGTTAGGCATATACTGTCTCCTTTAAGCATCAATTAACACACTTTTATGATCTCTTATTATTCACTTATCCTTGGTGATTGATTTTCTTATTTTCCTTTTCTCTAACCTTAGCTCTGTGTCATGTGTTGTAGCATTTTCTTAGCTTATTTATTCTCAACACATACTCACTATAGACACTTGGCTCACAATTCTTCTTAAGACATTGATGCCCAGCACCTCTTTGGGTCACTAAATGCCTTGTAAATAGGTTGCTCTTGATAATGAATTTTCGGTTGATAATCCCGGGTTAGTTAACCCAAGTTACCAAGTGTTAAAGGACTCCATAGAACCTAGTCATCCAAGCATATCCTAGTACAAAGACACCACAGTCATATGTCCTAAGGTCCAAGCTATTGGTGTCTAGCCTTATTCTTTTGCTTTCTTCTGTTTTTGTAGCCACTTTTGGCTTTTCGTTTTCTTCCTTTCTATTTTTTTTCTTTCATCCAAGGGCTTTTGTTTGCTAAGATTCATAGACCGCATGCTAGTTTTCACTAAAAGGGGAACAATCTACCCTTTATTCATTATAAGTGAGCTACTACACAATCAAACATACATACAACCACTTATTGTTATTTCACTTCTTGCTAAGAAAGAACTATTTCACTTCTTGTTCAAACATTTCTTTTATTGAAATAAAAAGACTCAGGGGATAAGACAAGCCTATAAACAAGTGAAAGTGAAAGCACAAACATCTAGACTAGCACACTTATTGCAAAACTAAACACACAGTATGCAAAATGACTTAACTAAAAGTTACTATCAACTAAAGCATACATGTTCTTTCTTTATTGAATGGAACAACCAAGGAGCGAGTCCACCTTTCATTTTTTATCTTGTTTGTCTTTCTTCTTCTTCTCATTTGCTTGCTTACTAGTTTCTCCCTTACCTTTTCCTTTTAGCATTGTCCAGAACCCAGCTTTCTTCATTGTCTCTTCCACTCTGTTTTCAAGGCGTATTACTTTGTCTATTTCTATGTTGCTCCTTTCCTTGAAGTATTGATCATAAATTGGAAATACTGGATCCATACTATGTAGATGTTATGCAATGTAGTTGAGCTTGATTTGGCCATTTATGTTATAGTCAGCTTGAACTCCATATCTTGCATCCTGAAGGGTTGTGAACTCCTTGAAAGCTCTCATGTTATCAACTTAAAGTTGGGCCAGCTGGTTGAAAGATTCCTGAAATTGTGAAGCTTGTTCTCCTTACATAACTAGGGACCTTGACTCAAATTCTCTCTACTGGCTCATCATTCTCAACTGAAGCTCCTCTTATCTTTCTTGAGCTTTCATGTATTGTGAGTGGAATTCTTCTTGTTTCTCTTGAACTCTCAGGTACTGTTCGGATAACCTTTCAATTGCTTCTTGCATCCGGCCCATGATCTCGTGAACTTTTATCTCTCCTCCCACTATTATACAGTGTAGCATCATAGCCCTTTTCTTGTGGACTTCCAAGGTGTTTACTAAACCCAAAATTGATCTCTTTATAAGCTCATACCAACCTTTTGCTTCAAGGGTGAGATTTCCCCTTTTCAAGAACTAGTGCCTTCCGTGATCGTCTCTCTCCCAGTCAGTGTTCATGGTGCGCGTAAATTGTGATCATCAACAATGGCGCCAAAGACTTGGAGCTCTCAAACGTGAATCACACTTTGTCAAAACTTTGCACAACTAACCAGCAAGTGCACTGGGTCGTCCAAGTAATACCTTACGTGAGTAAGGGTCGATCCCACGGAGATTGTTGGTATGAAGCAAGCTATGGTCATCTTGTAAATCTCAGTTAGGCGGATTCAAATGGTTATAATGGTTTTCGAATATAAAGATAGATGAAGCATGAAATAAAGATAGAAATACTTATGTAATTCATTGGTGGGAATTTCAGATAAGTGTATGGAGATGCTGTGTTCCTTCTGAATCTCTGCTTTCCTACTGCTTTCATCCAATCCTTCTTACTCCTTTCTATGGCAAGCTGTATGTAAGGCATCACCATTATCAATGGCTACTTCCCATTCTCTCAGTGAAAATGGTCCAAATGCTCTATCATGGCACGGCTACTCATCTGTCGGTTCTCGATCATGTCGGAATAGAATCCATTGATTCTTTTGCGTCTGTCACTACGCTCAACAATCACAAGTTTGAAGCTCGTCACAGTCATTCAATCCATGAATCCTACTCGGAATACCACAGATAAGGTTTAGACTTTCTGGATTCTCAAGAATGCTGCCAATGGATTCTAGCTTATACTACGAAGATTCTGATTAAGGAATCCAAGAGATACACGCTCGATCTAAGGTAGAACGGAAGTGGTTGTCAGTCACGCGTTCATAGGTGAGAATGATGATGAGTGTCACGGATCATCATATTCATCATGTTGACGTGCAGAGAATATCTTAGAACAAGAATAAGCTGAATTGAATAGAAAATAGTAGTAATTGCATTAATACTCGAGGTACAGCAGAGCTCCACACCTTAATCTATGGTGTGTAGAAACTCCACCATTGAAAATACATAAGTGATGGTCCAGGCATGGCCGAATGGCCAGCCCCCCTGAATGATCAAAAGACCGAATGGTCAAAAGACTAGATACTAGTACAATAGTAATAAGTTCTATTTATACTAAACTTGCTACTAGGGTTTACAGAGATAAGTCTAAGTGCAAAAATCCACTTTCGGGGCCCACTTTGGTGTGTGCTTGGGCTGAGCTTGAGCTTTACACGTACAGAGGCTTCTCTTGTGGTTAAACTCCAAGTTGTAACGTCTGTTTGGCGTTTAACTCTGGTTTGTGACGTGTTTCTGGCGTTTTACTCCAGAATGCAGCATGGAACTGGTGTTGAACTCCAGTTTGCGTCATTTAAACTTGAATGAAGTATTGACTATTATATATTTCTGAAAAGCCATGGATGTCTAATTTCTAACGCAGTTGAGAGCGCGCCATTTGGAGTTCTGTAGCTCCAGAAAATCCATTTCGAATGCAGGGAGGTTAGAATCCAACAGCATCAGCAGTCCTTTTTTAGCCTGAATCAGATTTTTGCTCAGGTCCCTCAATTTCAGCCAGAAAATACCTGAAATCACAGAAAAACACACAAACTCATAGTAAAGTCCAGAAATGTGAATTTTGCATAAAAACTAATAAAAACATCCCTAAAAGTAGCTAGATCCTACTAAAAACTACCTAAAAACAATGCCAAAAAGCGTATAAATTATCTGCTCATCAGTTCACCACACATATATCACTAGAGATTTCATCATAATTTGGATTTCCATTAATTCTTTCTTGGTACCCCGGCTCATCAAAATTTGCTGTCCTTAGTCCTAAAACCTTCATAATGGTGTTTGAACTAAAGTCTACTTCCATACCCCTTACGTAACTCTTGTATGTTGGGGCTTCAGTCATATCAAGCCTTGCAGTGTTAGCATAGAACTCTCTTATGATGTTTGCATTAATCTTGGTGATTGGTGAGGTCAGCTCCTCCCATTTCCTCTTTCTGATTTTGGCTCTCATTTCTAGGCATCCATCTTTAGGTAGCTGGAAAGGGATTTCTGGATATATCTTTTTGTCATTCATCCATCCAAGTTGCATTTGGTGGAACCATGATCTGAACTTCCAACGATCATATTCGTTTTTACCTTCTTCAGTAATGGGTTCCTTTTCTCTCCTTCTTTTGACACTTGAAGACGATGCCATGCTTTCCTTGATGATCACCCGAATGGAGGTTGAAGGTTTATGAAGATGTATGGCTAGTCTGATGCAATCTCGGTGAAAAAGTGGTTTGATGGCAAGGTAGTGTTATAGAAGCAAGTGAACAAAGACGATTTGTTGCACAAAGAACACGGTTGTTAGGTCTTGGTTTTAGAGAATACAAGAAGTGAATTTCCGAAGTACAAGAGGTGTGAAACTCTAGTTCACATGTATGGTTCAAGTGAGGACATTTATAGTAAGCTTTAATGAATAATGGATGGCTAGGATTCTTTGGGAAATTTTATGAATGAACGATGTACATGCAAGGTTGAATGAAGACAAAAGTTGCCTCTTCCTTAAGCACATCTTTTCGGTCTTCTAGGTCCCTCTTATCAAGGTATGCAGATTTTTGTTCCCAAGAAGCACCCTTCGAACCATGTGACTTATCCTTTTGTCCACATGTTATCTTCATCATTCATTGCCTTGTCCCTTTCATTAAATAGTTCTTTGCTCACCTAACCATCATATCAAGACAAAAAAAGTAAGTACTAATCATGTGGCGGCAAGAGAACAATTAATATTTAAAACTAAAAATTTGACTACCATTCCTTATGCTTGTTTAACCAACCGTGACTCTCCTTGATGCTCTTACATACAGTCTTGGAGGACACCAAACTTAGTGTTTGGTTATATGGTTATATGCTCCTTTCAAGTATTGTTATTGAGATCTCAACGAGATTAGTATCACTGTTGGCTAATCAGTCATGAGAAACACTTTATTTTTCCATTTCTAAACATGAACCAAAAATTATAAACATAGTTGCATTTTCATGATTTTCAAAACTCAAAAGAACTTTGATTCTCATGCTTTGTTCTTGCAATATATCACAACACCAAGCTTAATGTTGGGCTATATATTCCAAGAAACACATGTCAACATTGTTTATGAGAGCTTGAATTCATGTTAGTGCAACAATTATTATTCATACTGAAGTATTAAAAACAAGGAAACTAAATCATGGGCTGCCTCCCATGGAGCGCTTCTTTAGCGTCATTAGCTTGACTGCTGGTTTACTGTTAGGGCGGATTGTAATGCTTGAAGTCCTTTCCTCTCACTGTGAAACCGTCCCCATTTGATTCCTTGATAATTTCCAAATGCTCCAGGGAAAGGACTTTTCTGATTGTAAACACTTGAGGTAACTGAGATGGAATGGTTGGATGATAGGGTGGGATTGGTGGATGGTGGATTTATATCACCTTGTTTCCATGGGAGAAACCTTCTGTAGGAACCTTCTTGTTTCTCCAACCCATTGGCAATCTCTTCACAACTCTTTTCTCTTCATCAAGTATTGCTCCATTGACTCCTGTGTTAGGAAAATCCTTGTTAGCTGCTCTTCCTGATTCTTGTGGCTGCTTCTCTTGAAATTCTTGCTTATTCATCAAGGACTGTTTCAGGGGTTCAGCTGCTGATTCCCTGTTGCTTTCCTCCAAGTACATTTTGCTATAATCATCCTTTGACTCATTAGGTTCTGACTCAGATTTAGATGTAGGTTTGAAAACATGAAAGGTGAGATATTCATCATGTATTCTCAGGATTAACTCTCCTTGTTCCACATCTATAAGTGCTCTAGCAGTGGCTAGAAATGGTCTCTCCAGAATAATGGGGTGGAGGTAACTTTCCTCCATGTCCAGAACAACAAAGTCTGTGGGAAAGAAATAATTTCCCACTTTCACCAACCCATTTTTGACTACTTCTTCAGCCTGCTTTTGAGTTTTATCAACCAATTGTATAATTACATCCGTGGATCTTAGCTCATTGATTTGCAACTTCTTCATAGGAGATAGAGGCATCATATTTATGCTAGCTCCTAGATCACAAAATCCTCTGTCAATTTTTGTTTCACCTATGACATAGGGAATATGAAAGCTCTCTGTATCTTTTTCCTTTAGGAGCACGTCCTTCTTGATGAGGGCACTACATTCCTTGTTCATTGTCACAGTCTGTCCCCCTTTTAAGGTTCCTTTCTTGTTCAGCAGCTCTTTCATGCACTTGATGTATGTATGCATCTATTGGAGAGTTTTGATAAAGGGGATGTTGACACTGAGAGATGCAAATACATCTAGAAATCTTGAATATGACCTTTCCTTCTCACCTCCCAGGAGTCTCTGAGGAAATATTACCCTTGGCATATAGGATTTCTGAATTTCCTTCCCTGTTGATTCTTTTCTTTGTACAGATCGAGTTTCCTATTTCTTTCTCTCCAAGTTGTTCTGGGAACTCCCTTGGTTGTGCTCTATTGGCTTACTGGTATTTTCTTCCTGGATTTCTTCATTTTCAAGAGTAACCACCTTACATTCTTCCCATCTCACCTGCTTCATTTCCCCTCTTAGATTTTTCTCAGTGTCACTTGGAAAACTATCGGTGGACTTCGGAATCTACTGTTAAAGATGTTCAATTTGAGATTCGAGATTCTTAATAAGCTTTCTTTGGCTTTTTAAACTCCCTCTCACTTCCTTCTTGAATTTCTTCATGTCCTTAAGTTCTTTGCCAATGTTTGCAAGCATAGCTT
Organism: Arachis stenosperma; assembly: GCF_014773155.1. Classification (NCBI taxonomy): domain Eukaryota; kingdom Viridiplantae; phylum Streptophyta; class Magnoliopsida; order Fabales; family Fabaceae; genus Arachis; species Arachis stenosperma. The sequence continues at coordinate 58,018,248 of NC_080386.1, forward strand.
CCATCTTGGCCATTCTATCATCATGTGGTGATGATTGGTTGGAGTTAGGGTGTTGAGAATGGGTATTATGGTTTTGGTATGATGATTGTGAATAGGTTTTTTGTGAGGTCTGGTATGGATTATGGGATCTATGGTCTTGGCCTTGGTTTTGTTGATTCCCCTACCCAAAGTTTTAGTGGTTCCTCCAACCAGAGTTATAGGTTTTAGAGTATGGATCATTAGCTTGCCTAGATGAGTTTCCAAGGTAATTAGCTTCCTCCCAGATAACTCCTTCTTCAGTGTCCAACTCTTCTTGGGGTGCTGGTTAAGTGTGGATAGCTGCAGCCTGATTTTTCTCCAATTGCTTTGTCAATTCAGCCAGTTGCTTGATGATCATCTTATTTTTTGCCAAGATTGCATCCATATAGTTTAATTCTAAGACTCCCCTATTGTTGCTCCTATCTGAGGCATAAAAGTATTCATTGTCAGCCACTGTCTCTATAACATCAATGGCTTCTTCAATGGTCTTCTTTTTGTTGAGGGAACCTCCAGATGAGTGGTCTACAGCTTTTTTTGATTTATGATTCAGCCCTTCATAGAAGATATGAATTTGCACCCACTCATTAAACATATCAGGGGGGCATTTCCTTGTTAAATCTTTGAATCTTTTCCAGGCTTCATAAATTGTCTCACCATCCTGCTGTCTGAATATCTGTACTTTAGTTCTCAGCCTGTTTACCTTTTGTGGAGGATAGAACCTTGTTAGGAATCTATTCATCACATCCTCCCAAGTTGTCAAGCTTTCCTTGGGAAATGATTCCAACTATTTTGATGCTTTGTCCCTCAAGAAAAATGGAAAAAATAGCAATGTATAGGTGTCAGGATGAACACCATTAGATTTAACCGTGTCACATATCCTTTGGAATTTAGTGAGATGCTCATTAGGGTCCTCTTGGGCACTCCCTCCAAAAGAACAATTGTTCTGCACCAGAGTTATGAGCTGAGGCTTCAATTCAAAATTATTTGCATGGATAGTTGGCTTTTGAATGCTGCTACCACAGTTTTCTGGGTTTGGATTGATGTATGATCCCAGAACTCTCCTCTCTTATTCAACAGGGTTGGCTCCACCTCTTCTGGCATGGTTATTCACCTCTCCTTCATCATGGTTTTCCATATCATGCTCCATGGTTATTTCCAAATCTTCCTCCTCTTCTTCTACACCAACAACTCTCTTTCCTCTTACTTCCCTCCTTAATCTCAGGAAGGTTCTTTCCGGTTCACTGTCAAAGGAGGTTGAAACGTCTCATCTACCTGTCATACAAGTAGCACAACACGCAGTAACCAGCAAGTGAACAAATCACAGTTAAGGAAAAAGTGTGGTTAGAGCAATTGAGGCAATTAGTCAAACAGTTAATGAGTTAGAGGGTTAGTTTTACTGAAAGTAAAGCTGTACGGTAAAATTAAAGAAAAACAACTAAAAATTGCAGAGAACAAAAATGAACAACTGAAATTAAATTTCAATTAATCAAAAGAAAAGTGCTCAATCTAGTTATCCTCCAATTTAGTAATTGTCAATACAAAACCAATCCCAGCAACGGCGCCATGAAATTGATTCACCCAAAAATTGTCTCTCAACAATTTTCTTGCCGGCAAGTGTACCGAATTATCGTCAAGTAAAAACTCACAAAAGAGTGAGGTCGAATCCCACAGTGATTGGTTGGTTGATCAATGTTAACTGGTGAATTGTGCTAGTTGAGCGAAATCAGATTTGGTTGAGAATTGTAGAAAGTAAATTTTACGGGAAACTTAAATTGCAAGAAATTAAATGACAGAAATTAAAATTGCCTGAAATTAAATGACAGAAGCTTAAATTGAAAGAATCTAAATGGGAATAGGGAATTAGCATGAACTTAAAGCAGCAGAATGTAGAAGAATGGGGAAGATCAGAGTGGGGGAATCATTGGGTTCAGGAGATGTATAATTCTCTGGATCAAATTCATTTTTATCTCTTCCGCAATAAATGCATTCATTAATCTTCTTGGCAATCTTAAGCGATTGGATCCCAATTCCTTGGCTCACCAATCTCTCTAAGCATGAACAAGTGTCCAATTCCTTGATTTAAGTGCTCATGGGAAGACATGAAGTTTGGTCACTGATTATACCACACAAATTCATAGATCAAAGTGTTGGTAGGATTACATGTTACTATATCCATCCAAACCCCAATCTAATCCAATGTGAGAAAGCATTTCTAGCATGATCTCCTCATTCCTCTTCCAATGTTACGAGGAGATCCAATTATAAATAGCTTCTTTCCCAAGATAACTATCCAATTGGATGAAGAACGAAAGCTTTCTAGCAAAACCAAGAGAAAAGAAAGAAGAAGATGAATGAAAACTAATATTGATCCATTGAATTACATAGAGCTCCCTAACCTAATGAAAGGGGTTTAGTTGTTCATTGCTCTAAAAATGGAAATTGCAGTTGAAAGATACATTCTAAAATTCAAATTGAACTGAAAATTCCAACGTGAAGTAAAAAGTTTTTTCTTGACTTAAATTCTAAGCTATTCATACACTGTTTTCCATTGATCTTCAATCTCTGAATTGGGCTTTTGGCCTTGATGGAATTGGGTTGAAATTGGCTCCAATTGATTTCCCTTTCTGTTGAGAAGAGATCTGTTGACTCAAACGCCTTTTTGAAGAAAACCAAAAAAACCAGATACTTTGCTGTCATTGGCATTTGACTCAACGTTCTGCTTACCACGTGTACACGTGCATCACGCTTAGGCGTGAAGTCTATGATTTTGCTTATTCACGTGTACGCGTGCACCATGCGTGCACGTGAAGGCTGAGATTTTGCTTCTTCACGCGTGCTCATACACCATCCAATATATGCATCAAAGCTTTGCTAAAGTCATGAGACTTCTCATCATTCTTAGCACACAAGTAATTATAGCATAATTCTCATGAAATTGCATCAAATTAACCATAGTTGGATGAATATAGGTATGCATGAATTTCTACCCAATTTGCTTACTTATAACTCAAGAAAGTGCATGAAACCTATTAAAAACAAAGAAAAAGGCTAGTAAAACTAGCCTAAGATGCCATGGCATCATCTTCCCTCAAGAGAAAAAGGGAAAGCAAACACCCAAATAGTAACCTCATCCGAACCATGTCTCCTATTGGTTGATCACACCACTTGAAAATCCTTAAGATGCTTGATAGGATCTTGATCGGGCAAGCCATCAAACTTAGGAAGCAAATTGATCAAACCAGTCTTCAAATCAAAGTTAGCATCCAAGTCGGGGTAGCAAACTTGTAGTGGTTGAAGAGTGAAATCCAGTGCACCCACCTTCTTGAGAGTGACTCTCCTTAATTACCTTTCAGATGCTTCTTCCATCTATAGATCTTGGACTTTTATGATCTGTTTTGTTCAATAGCTTCTGTGAAATATTCATTTAAAAAAATTGAAATCCATAGGAGATCGTGAGAAATGACAAAATATGAAACATATATGAATGAAAACAAAATTCCAAATTGAGAGAGCATAGTACCTACATCTTTGCCTTCCATTCTTATATAAATATCTTCATCAGATGCACTTAACACTTTCATATCTATCAGATTACCAAACCAAAGTAAACAACAGGAACTAGGAAAGAGAAAAGCCAATTTTGTGCAAATGGAAAATGGCCAATGGTCAACCAGGTAAGTTCAACTAAACCTGCATTGGCAGTTAGTGTTTAAAATAATATAACTTCCAAGAACATAGAAAAGGATCAGCAACTCATTCATATGGTGTTTTGTAAAATGTAAATTGTAGCATCATACTAAAAGTCATTAGCAAATCTTCTATTTTGTTTTTAAATTGATATCAAAATTTAGAAAATAGAATGACATATAGTAAGCACAAGAAGCAAAAATACCATGGGAAAGAGCTACTTATCATGCACATATTTTTACTATTTATTTTAAATTTCAAACAAAATCAGCAAACGCATACGACCGTTGCTACACTTATGAACAATACTTATCTTCAAGAAATGGGAAAGAGTTGTAATAGGGGAGTGAACCGACCACTTAGAATTTAGAAACATGCAAGATTACAGCTCTTGAATCAAATTCCTTCCTATCAAGTTCTACAAGTATAATATGTACTGCTTCTGTTATTGGATCATGTCATCAAATCAATTCTCAATGAATTAAGAAACATTATATATTTAGAGTATGACAATATTAAGCAACAAACTTGCTGCTTACCTTATAATAGCTCCACTGAGTCTGATCACCCGTTTGGTAAAAAAGTGGGTTATCACTGCAAAAAGCAAGCTTTACTATTGACAAATACAAAACTCCCATACCAGAACAATCTCAAAATTTTGCCTGAAGATCTTCTCATAGCCACCTTCTGCAAGAACCTTTTACGTGATAAATAAAGTAAAATGAGCACCACTTAATACTATTTAGAAATTAAGAAATTATCTAAAGAAGATACCTATGCTCTAAGCCTAGTAGTGTAGCATCTCCCAACAGCAGTTGCTTTGTTTTTTTGCAATTTGCACCTAATCAATGAAGGTTGAAAAAGTTCGATGCCTCTTTCTGTTGATCATTATCCAGACTCCCCTTCCATATTTCAAACTCCTAAAATTTTTTTTGTTCATCATATTTGAAAATGAAACCAAACTTTTCTATCTATGCTTATCAAAATTAAGTAGAGTATGGTATACTGTTAAAACGGGTACCAACCGAATGCTCCCACAGCACTCGATAAAACAAAAAAATAAACTGAACAGGTTACCCTATAGGCAAAAATACTCTGAGCTGGAATTTATTGAATGGAAATACAAAAATTACAATAGAATAGAAAAATGATAGCAGAGGAATTTTGAGAGTCCTCTTCTCTCCTAGCCTAGGCCTTTCTAAATCTTTTCCTGCTTCAATACCTATTTGGTTCCTTCTTTTATTGCCTCACCCTCTCTCTAATCAAAATCTTCACAATCATGCAGTTCCCTGATTCTCCTCTGATTGATTCAATCAGTTATTGCCTCCTAAAATCATGCAGTCCTTGATTCTCCTCTAACTGACTCAATCAGTTATTGCTTCCTAAAAGAAATCAGTTATTTAAATCAGTTATTCCTCCATTTCCTTTATTATTTCTTCTAGAATAATGATAAGGTAAAGGGATTATTATCTTCCCTTTTTTAGCTGCTTGCACTGCTGACTCAACATTCTCCTTAGGGTACATAACAATACCCTACCATTGAAGCATCACCTTGTCCTCAAGGTGAAAGGAGGGAAAACTGGCCTAGATCTCTCTTGCTGCATCCCAATAATTTTCAAATTCAGGGAGGTCCTTCCACTTGATCAAAACCTACAGGTTCCCATTAGCATTCTTTTTAACAGCCAATACATCTTCAGGTTCTGCTTGCAATACATACTCCTCAGTCAGGGCTGCTGGTAGGGGCTGAACCTGAGTGCTGGGGTTTACACATTTCTTCAACAAGGAGACATGAAAAACTGGATGCACTTTTGCATTGGGGGGAAGCTTCAGCTTATAAGCAACTTGTCCAATTTTCTCTAGAATTTTATAAGGACCATAGAATCTATCACTCAGCTTTTGGTTTACTCTCTGGGCTAGTGTCTTCATCCGGTAGGGTTGCAGCTTGAGATATACATATTCCCCTAGTTAAAAAACCACTTCTTGTCTCTTACGATCTGCATATGTTTTCATCCGGTTCTGCGCCCTTTCTAGCTAGAACCGTAGCTCGTCCAGCATCTGATTGCATTCCCCCATTAGAATTCTCACTTCTTCAACCGCAGCCTCTCCCCCTCCTCTCAACAATGCTAGAGGTTTTCTCCCATAGAGTGCCTTAAATGGAGTCATTTTGATGGAGCCATGATAATTGGTATTATACCAATATTCAGCCCAACTCAACCAGCTTTCGGAAGGCCACCAATGAAATCCATGGAAATATCCGACCAGACATTGGGCAGAATTGGAAGTGGTTACAGCAGGCCGGCCGGTGATAAAGTGGAGTGTTTGTTCCTCTGGCACACCTCACATTGCTTCACATATTCCATGATAGTCCTCTTCATTCCTTCCCAAAACAAAACTCCTGATATCCTCTTGTAGGTTCTAAAGAACCCGGAATGCCCTCCTATCTTCGAATTATGGAATTCTTGGAGGAATTTAGGAATCCACTTGGAATGTTTCGAAACAACTAACCAGCCATGGTGCAGCAGCCTCCCATTGCGTCATTCATACCCAACTGCTGTTTCTCTCCCCTGAATCATGTCTTGAATAATCTCTTGTAGCTTGGGATCTTGCTGGACTTCTTCCTGTATGCCTTCCCAATCTGTCGTGGACACTACTGAAACTGCTACAAACTGAAATTTCCTGGAGAGTGCATCAGCCACTCGATTATCACTTCCCGCCTTGTATTTGATCCCAAAGTCGTACCCGAGCAGCTTAGTTATCTATTTTTGCTGTTCTTCTCCACCAATCCTCTTATCAAGCAGAAATTTGACGCTTTTTTGATCCGTGTAAACCGTGAATCGCTGTCTTAAGAGGTAATGTCTCCACCTTTGGATGGCCAGCACGATGTCCATCAGCTCCCTCTCATAAATGGATTTGGCTTGGGCCCTCTCTGAGAGTTTCTGGCTCATAAATGCTTTGGGTCTGCTCTCTTGTAACAGCACCGCCCCAATTCCTTTTCTAGAAGCATCGGTCTCTAAAGCAAATGGCTTCGAGAAAGATGGAATGGCTAATACCGGCACGGACACCATGGCCTTCTTCAATTGTTCAAAGGCTGCCTGTATGTCACTTCCCCATCAGAAATAGTCTTTCTTTAATAGCTACGTGAGAGGCCAGGCTATGGCCCAATAGTTCTTCACAAACCGGCGATAGTATCCGATCAGCCCCAAAAAATCCCGCAACCCTTTTAAATCTTTCAGAATGGGCCAATCTACCATGTCTTGTATTTTCTGAGGGTCTGCAGCCACCCCTTCGTTGGAAATCACATCCCCAAATAATCAATCTTCTCTTGGGCAAATTTGCACTTCTTCTTGTTGAGGAAGAGTTTATGTCTCTGGAGGACTTTGAATATTTGTCGCAAGTAATCCCAATGATCTTCTAAACTGCTACTAAAAACTAGAATATCGTCAAAAAATACCAGAATAAATTTCCTTAGGAAAGGCCTCAATACCTTGTTCATGAGTGCCTGAAAAGTGGAAGGGGCGTTGGTAAGCCCAAAGGGCCTCACCATGAACTCATAATGGCCCTCATGAGTTCGGAATGCTGTATTGGGAATGTCCTCTTCCCGCATGCGAATCTGGTGGTATCCCGATTTAAGGTCGAGCTTCGAAAACACCCTTGCTTCTCCCACCTCATCCAACAGCTCTTCTATGATCGGAATGGGAAACTTGTCAGCCACCGTGATCCGGTTCAAGGCTTTGTAGTCTACACAAAACCGCCAACCTCCATCCTTTTTCTTGACTAAAATGATTGGACTCGAGAACGAGCTGGTGCTGGGCCTAATTATTCCTGAGCTTAACATCTCCTCTACTATTTTCTCAATCTCGGTCTTCTGGTAATGGGGATAATGGTATGGCCTAATGTGAGGAATTGCTGATCCCTCCTTCAAGATTATAGTATGATTTTGTTCTCTCTTGGGAGGTAGTCCCTCCGGTGTGCTAAATAAGTCCTCAAAAGATTGCAAAAATTGCTCAACATATCCAGAGAAGGGTTCTGTAGGTTGGGTTTCAGTGGCAGCCAGGACAGGGGTGATGACAAAACCTTCTTCTTGATTCTTTATTGCTTGCAAGATAGTCTTCCAAGAGGCCTTACTTCTGCTTAGTGAGGGATCTCCCTGCAAATGGAATTCCTTATCTCTTTGCTTCCTGATGAGCGGATAATTTGTACGCTTTTTGGCATTGTTTTTAGTATGTTTTTAGTATGATCTAGTTAGCTTTTAGTATATTTTTATTAGTTTTTAGTTAAAATTCACTTTTCTGGACTTTACTATGAGTTTGTGTGTTTTTCTGCGATTTCAGGTATTTTCTGGCTGAAATTGAGGGATCTGAGCAAAAATCTGATTCAGAGACTGAAAAGGACTGCAGATGCTGTTGGATTCTGACCTCCCTGCACTCGAAGTGGATTTTCTGGAGCTACAGAAGCCCAATTGGCGTGCTCTCAACGGCGTTGGAAAGTAGACATCCTGGGCTTTCCAGCAATATATAATAGTCCATACTTTGCCTAAGATTTGATGGCTTAAACCGGCGTTCAAAGTCACCTTCAGAATTCCCAGCGTTAAACGCCGGAACTGGCACCAAAATGGGAGTTAAACGCCCAAACTGGCATAAAAGCTGGCGTTTAACTCCAAGAAGAGTCTCTACACGAAAAATGCTTCATTGCTCAGCCCAAGCACACACCAAGTGGGCCCGGAAGTGGATTTTTATGTCATTTACTCATCTTTGTAATTCTTAAGCTACTAGTTCCCTATAAGTAGGACCTTTTACTATTGTATTTTTCATCTTTGGACATCTAGTTCTTAGATCAGATCTTGGTTCTTCTGGTTCCCTCTCTGGGGCCGAAGCCAATGATCACTCTTGTTCTTATGTATTTTCAACGGTGGAGTTTCTACACACCATAGATTAAGGTGTGGAGCTCTGCTGTACCTCGAGTATTTATTCAATTACTATTGTTCTTCTATTCAATTCCGCTTGTTCTTTGTCCAAGATATCACTTGTTCTTCAACTTGATGAATGTGATAATCCGTGACACTCATCATCATTCTCACCCATGAACAAAGTGACTGACAACCACTCTTGTTCTACAAGCATACGAGGCTCTAGTGAATATCTCTTGGATTCCTGATACACGATGCATGGTTGATCGCCTGACAACCGAGTGCTCGCCTGACAAATGAGCCAGCCATTCCGTGAGATCAGAGTCTTCGTGGTATAGGCAAGAACTGATGGCGGCATTCAAGAGAATCCGGAAGGTCTAACCTTGTCTGTGGTATTCTGAGTAGGATTCAATGATTGAATGACTGTGACGTACTTCAAACTCCTAGCAGGCGGGGCGTTAGTGACAGACGCAAAAGAATCAATGGATTCTATTCCGGCCTGAACGAGAACCGACAGATGGATAGCCGTGCCGTGACAGGGTGCGTTGAACATTTCCACTGAGAGGATGGGAGGTAGCCACTGACAACGGTGAAACCCTTGCATAAGCTTGCCTTGGAAAGGAGTAAGAAGGATTGGATGAAGACAGTAGGAAAGCAGAGAGACGGAAGGGAAAGAATCTTCATACGCTTGTCTGAAGCTCTTACCAATGATATACATAAGTATCTCTATCTTTATCTTTATGTTTTATTCATATATCTTCTATACCCATTTGAGTCTGCCTGACTAAGATTTACAAGGTGACCATAGCTTGCTTCATACCAACAATCTCCGTGGGATCGACCCTTACTCACGTAAGGTATTACTTGGACGACCCAGTGCACTTGCTGGTTAGTTGTGCGAGATTGCAAAAGTGTGATTGCAATTTCATGCACCATGTTTTTGGCGCCGTTGCCGGGGATTGTTTTGAGTATGGACAACTGACAGGTTCATCTTGTTGCTTAGATTAGGTATTTTTTCTTCAGAGTTCTTAAGAATAAATTCTAGTGTTTCATGATGATCTGTTGAAATCTGGCTGGCTGAGAAGCCATGTCTAATCTTATTGGACCGAGGTTTCAACTTATCATCACAAGAGCTTGTTGATTTCTATCAATCTTGCTATTGGAGCAATGATCTGCTAAGGCTTGGCTGGCCATTGGCCATGTCTAGTGTTTTGGACCGAAGCTTTCTTTGAAAGCTTGGCTGGCTGTGAAGCCATGTCTAATTCCTGGACCGGAGTCTTAGACTAACATTGCAATGATTCCTGGAATCCAAATTGAGAATTCTGAAACCTTTATTTTCTATTTTCATATAATTTTCGAAAAAGCACAAAAAAATTATAAAAATCATAAAAACCAAAAAAATTTTATGTTTCTTGTTTGAGTCTAGTGTCTAATTTTAAGTTTGGTGTCTTGCATGCCTTGTTTATTTGATCTTGGTTCTATTTTCAAGTCAATAGTACAGGGAACTGAAGATTCAGAACATGCAGCAGAGGAATTACACAGAAAAAGCTGGGCGTTCAAAACGCCCAGTGAAGAAGGACAGACTGGCATTTAAACGCCAGCCAGGGTGCCTGGTTGGGCGTTTAACGCCCAAAAAGGTAGTGCATTGGGCGTTAAACGCCAGAATGTGCACCATTCTGGGCGTTTAACGCCAGGATGGCACAAGGGGAGGATTTTGTTTTCAAAATCAATTTTTTTTTCAAGTTTTCAAAGTTTTTCAAAATCAAATCTTTTTCAAATCATATCTTTTCAATCAAATGTTTTCAAAATCAATTTCTTTCCTTTTTCAAAGATACTTACTAACAATTAATGGTTTGATTGAACATTTTAGGTATGTTGCCTTTTCTGTTGAGAAAGGTTTAATGTTTGAATCATATCTTTTCTTGTTAGGCAAGTCATTAAATTTTAAAATCAAATCTTTTTAAAATTGTTTTCAAATCATATCTTTTCAATCATATCTTTTTAAAAAGCATAATTTTTTTATCATATCTTTTTGATCACATCTTTTTCAAAACTATTTTTAATCATATCTTTTTGATTTCTATTTTCAAAAATCTTTTTCAAAAATTACTTGATTCCTTTCCCACTCTTGATTTTCGAAAATCAATTAGAGTTTTTCAAAAATGTTTTCAAAATATTTCACTTGATTTTCGAAAATTTCTTCCTCTCTTCCCACATCCTTCTATTTATGGAGTACTACTCCTTCTCAATGCACAATTCGAACTCTATCTAATTAAGTTCGGATTCTCTACTTCTCCCTTCTATTTTTCTGTTCCTCTGACACCTCAAGGAATCTCTATACTGTGACATAGAGGATTCTATATTTTCTTGTTCTCTTCTCCTTCATATGAGCAGGAACAAAGACAAAGGCATTCTTGTTGAAGTTGACCCTGAACCTGAAAGGACATTGAAGCGAAAGCTAAGAGAAGCTAAGGCACAACACATGGCAGCCGAAAACAACAACAATGCAAGGAAGGTGCTGGGTGACTTTACTGCACCTACTCCCGACTTCTATGGGAGAAGCATCTCTATCCCTGCCATTGGAGCAAACAACTTTGAGCTTAAGCCTCAATTACTTTCTCTAATGCAACAGAATTGCAAGTTCCATGGACTTCCATTGGAAGATCCTCATCAGTTTTTAGCTGAATTCTTGCAAATCTGTGACACTGTCAAGAGTAATGGGGTTGACCCTGAGGTCTACAGACTTATGCTATTCCCTTTTGCTGTAAGAGACAAAGCTAGGACATGGTTGGACACGCAACCTAAAGAAAGCCTAGACTCATGGGAAAAGCTAGTAAATGCCTTCTTGGCAAAGTTCTTTCCACCTCAAAAATTGAGTAAGCTTAGAGTGGAAGTCCAAACCTTCAGACAGAAGGATGGAGAATCCCTCTATGAAGCTTGGGAAAGATACAAACAATTAATCAGAAAATGTCCATCTGACATGCTTTCTGAATGGAGCATCATAGGTATTTTCTATGATGGTCTCTCTGAACTATCCAAGATGTCTTTGGATAGCTCTGATAGAGGATCTCTTCATCTGAAGAAGACGCCTGCAGAAGCTCAAGAGCTAATTGAAATGGTTGCAAATAACCAATTCATGTACACTTCTGAAAGGAATCCTGTGAACAATGGGACAAGTCAGAAGAAAGGAGTTTTTGAGATTGATACTCTGAATGCCATTCTGGCTCAGAACAAAATATTGACTCAACAAGTCAATTTGATTTCTCAAAGTCTGTCTGGAATGCAAAATGCACCAAGCAGTACTAAGGATGCTTCTTCTGAGGAAGAAGCTTATGATCCTGAGAATCCTTCAATGGAAGAGGTGAATTACCTAGGAGAACCCTATGGAAACACCTATAATTCTTCATGGAGAAATCACCCAAATTTCTCATGGAAGAATCAAGAGAGACCTCAACAAGGTTTCAACAACAATAATGGTGGAAGAAACAGGTTTAGCAATGGAAAGCCTTTTCCATCATCTTCTCAGCAACAGACAGAGAATTCTAAGCAGAACCCCTCTGACTTAGCAACCATGGTCTCTGATCTAATCAAAACCACTCAAAGTTTCATGACTGAAACAAGATCCTCCATTAGGAATTTGGAGGCACAAGTGGGACAGCTGAGCAAGAAAGTTACTGAACTCCCTCCTAGTACTCTCCCAAGCAATACAGAAGAAAACCCAAAAGGAGAGTGCAAGGCCATCAACATGGTCGAATACGGAGAGGAAGGAGAGGAAGTGAACGCCACTGAGGAAGACCTCAATGGGCGTGCACTGACCTCCAATGAGTTTCCTAATGAGGAACCATGGGAATCTGAGGCTCAAAATGAGACCATAGAGATTCCATTGGACTTACTTCTGCCTTTCATGAGCTCTGATGAGTATTCTTCCTCTGAAGAGGATGAGTATGTCACTGAAGAACAAGTTGCTAAATACCTTGGAGCAATCATGAAGCTAAATGACAAGTTATTTGGAAATGAGACTTGGGAGGATGAGCCTCCTTTGCTCACCAAAGAACTGGATGACTTGTTTAGGTAGAAATTACCTCAAAAGAGGCAGGACCCTTGGAAGTTCTCCATACCTTGTACCATAGGCACCATGACCTTCAAGAAGGCTCTGTGTGACTTAGGGTCAAGTGTAAACCTCATGCCTCTCTCTGTAATGGAGAAGCTAGGGATCTTTGAGGTACAAGCTGCAAGAATCTCACTAGAGATGGCAGACAACTCAAGAAAACAAGCTTATATGGACTTGTAGAGGATGTTTTAGTGAAGATTAAAGACCATTACATCCCTGCTGATTTCATAGTCCTAGAGACTGGGAAGTGCATGGATGAATCCATCATCCTTGGCAGACCCTTCCTAGCCACAGCAAAGGCTGTGATTGATGTTGATAGAGGTGAACTGATCATTCAAGTGAATGAAGAATCCTTTGTGTTTAAGGCTCAAGGATATCCCTCTGTCACCATGGAGAGGAAGCATGAAGAGCTTCTCTCAAATCAGAGTCAAACAGAGCCCCCACAGTCAAACTCTAAGTTTGGTGTTGGGAGGCCACAACCAAACTCTAAGTTTGGTGTTGAACCCCCACATTCAAACTCTAAGTTTGGTGTTGGGAGGTTCCAACATTGCTCTGAGAAAATGTGAGGCTCCATGAGAGCCCTCTGTCAAGCTACTGACATTAAAGAAGCGCTTGTTGGGAGGCAACCCAATGTAATATTTTATCTATTTTCCTTTGTTATTTTATGTTTTCTGTAGGTTGATGATCATGAGAAGTCACAAAATCAATTGAAAAAGCAAAAACAGAATGAAAAATAGGAAGAAAAACAGCACACCCTGGAGGAAGAACCTACTGGCGTTTAAACGCCAGTAAGGCTAGCAGATGGGCGTTTAACGCCCAGTCTAGCACCATTCTGGGCGTTTAACGCCAGAAAGGGGCACCAGACTGGTGTTAAACGCCAGGAAAGGGCAAGAACCTGGCGTTAAACGCCAGAAATGGGCACCAGCCCGGCGTTTAACGCCAGATTTGGCACAAAACGTGATTTTGCATGCCATTTGGTGCAGGGATGACTTTTCCTTGACACCTCAGGATCTGTGGACCCCACAGGATCCCCACCAACCCCACCACTCTCTCTCTTCTTCACCCATTCACCAATCACCTCAATACCTCTTCCCCAAAAACCCTTCACCTATCAAATCCCATCTTTCTCTTCACCACTCACATCCATCCCTCATAAAACCCCACCTACCTCACCATTCAAATTCAAACCACTTTCCCTCCCAAACCTACCCATACATGACCGAACCATGAGTCCCCCCCTCTCCTATATAAACCCTTCTTCACCCCTTTATTTTCACACAACCTAAACACCACTTCTCCCCCTCTTTGGCCGAACACAAAGCCATTCCCTTCTTCCTCATTTATTCTTCTTCTACTCTCTTCTTTCTTCTTTTGCTCGAGGACGAGCAAACCTTTTAAGTTTGGTGTGGTAAAAGCATTGCTTTTTGTTTTTCCATAACCATTTATGGCATCTAAGGCCGGAGAAACCTCTAGAAAGAGGAAAGGGAAGGCAAAAGCTTCCACCTCCGAGTCATGGGAGATGGAGAGATTCATCTCAAGGGTGCATCAAGATCACTTCTATGAAGTTGTGGCCTTGAAGAAGGTGATCCCCGAGGTCCCTTTTTCACTCAAAAAGAGTGAATATCCGGAGATCCGACATGAGATCCGAAGAAGAGGTTGGGAAGTTCTTACCAACCCCATTCAACAAGTCGGAATCTTAATGGTTCAAGAGTTCTATGCCAATGCATGGATCACCAAGAACCATGATCAAAGTGTGAACCCGGATCCAAAGAATTGGCTTACTATGGTTCGGGGGAAATACTTGGATTTTAGTCCGGAAAATGTGAGGTTGGCATTCAACTTGCCTATGATGCAAGGAGATGAACATCCTTACACTAGAAGGGTCAACTTTGATCAAAGGTTGGACCAAGTCCTCACTGACATTTGTGAAGAGGGCGCCCAATGGAAGAGAGATTCAAGAGGGAAGCCGGTTCAATTGAGAAGGCATGACCTCAAGCCCATGGCTAGAGGATGGTTGGAGTTTATCCAACGCTCAATCATTCCCACTAGTAACCGGTCTGAAGTTACTCTAGACCGGGCCATCATGATCCATAGCATCATGATAGGAGAAGAAGTAGAAGTTCATGAGGTTATAGCCCAAGAACTTTATAAGGTGGCGGACAAGTCCTCTACCTTGGCAAGATTAGCCTTTCCTCACCTCATTTGTCACCTCTGTTATTCAGTAGGAGTTGACATAGAGGGAGACATCCCCATTGATGAGGACAAACCCATCACTAAGAAAAGGATGGAGCAAACAAGAGACCCTTCTCATCATGAGATCCCTGAGATGCCTCAAGGGATGCACTTTCCTCCACAAGACTATTGGGAGCAAATTAACACCTCCCTAGGAGAATTGAGTTCCAACATGGGACAACTAAGGGTGGAGCACCAAGAACATTCCATCCTCCTCCATGAAATTAGAGAAGATCAAAGAATCATGATAGAGGAGCAACAAAGACAAGGAAGAGACATTGAGGAGCTCAAGCACTCCATAAGACCTTCAAGAGGAAGAACAAGCCGCCATCACTAAGGTGGACCCGTTCTTTAATCTCCTTGTTCTTTATTTTCTGTTTTTCGAATTTTAGTGCTTATGTTTATATATGTTTGTGTCTTGTTATCATTAGTATCTTAGTGTCTATGCCTTAAAGTTATGAATGTCCTATGAATCCATCACCTTTCTTAAATTAACAATGTTCTTAATTGAAAAGGAGAAGAATTGCATGAATTTTAAATTTTATAACAGTTTAATTATTTTGATGTGGTGGCAACACTTTTGTTTTCTGAATGTATGCTTAAACAGTGCATATGTCTTTTGAATTTGTGGTTCATGAATGTTGGCTCTTGAAAGAATGATGAAAAAGGAGACATGTTACTGAGGATCTGAAAAATCATAAAAATGATTCTTGAAGCAAGAAAAAGCAGTGAATACAAAAAAAAAAAGAAAGGGGACGAAAAAAAGAAAAAAAAAAGAGAAAAAGAAAGAAAAAAGAAAGAAATAAAGTTGTGATCCAAGGCAAAAAGAGTGTGCTTAAGAACCATGGACACCTCTAATTGGGGACTTTAGCAAAGTTGAGTCACAATCTGAAAAGGTTCACCCAATTATGTGTCTGTGGCATGTATGTATCCGGTGGTAATACTGGAAGACAGAGTGCTTTGGGCCACGGCCAAGACTCAATAAGTAGCTGTGTTCAAGAATCATCATACTTAACTAGGAGAATCAATAACACTATCTGGATTCTGAGTTCCTAAAGAAGCCAATCATTCTGAATTTCAAAGGATAGAGTGAGATGCCAAAACTGTTCAGAGGCAAAAAGCTAAAAGCCCCGCTCATCTAATTAATACTGATCTTCATAGATGTTTTTGGAATTCATTGCATATTCTCTTCTTTTTATCTTATTTGATTTTCAGTTGCTTGGGGACAAGCAACAATTTAAGTTTGGTGTTGTGATGAGCGGATAATTTGTACGCTTTTTGGCATTGTTTTTAGTATGTTTTTAGTATGATCTAGTTAGTTTTTAGTATATTTTTATTAGTTTTTAGTTAAAATTCACTTTTCTGGACTTTACTATGAGTTTGTGTGTTTTTCTGTGATTTCAGGTATTTTCTGGCTGAAATTGAGGGATCTGAGCAAAAATCTGATTCAGAGACTGAAAAGGACTGCAGATGCTGTTGGATTCTGACCTCCCTGCACTCGAAGTAGCTTTTCTGGAGCTACAGAAGCCCAATTGGCGCGCTCTCAATGGCGTTGGAAAGTAGACATCTTGGGCTTTCCAGCAATATATGATAGTTTATACTTTGCCCAAGATTTGATGGCCTAAACCGGCGTTCAAAGTCACCTTCAGAATTCCCAGCGTTAAACGCCGGAACTGGCACCAAAATGGGAGTTAAACGCCCAAACTGGCATAAAAGCTGGCGTTTAACTCCAAGAAGAGTCTCTACACGAAAAATGCTTCATTGCTCAGCCCAAGCACACACCAAGTGGGCCCGGAAGTGGATTTTTATGTCATTTACTCATCTTTGTAATTCTTAAGCTACTAGTTCCCTATAAGTAGGACCTTTTACTATTGTATTTTTCATCTTTGGACATCTAGTTCTTAGATCAGATCTTGGTTCTTCTGGTTCCCTCTCTGGGGCCAAAGCCAATGATCACTCTTGTTCTTATGTATTTTCAACGTTGGAGTTTCTACACACCATAGATTAAGGTGTGGAGCTCTGCTGTACCTCGAGTATTAATGCAATTACTATTGTTCTTCTATTCAATTCCGCTTGTTCTTTGTCCAAGATATCACTTGTTCTTCAACTTGATGAATGTGATGATCCGTGACACTCATCATCATTCTCACCCATGAACAAAGTGACTGACAACCACTCTTGTTCTACAAGCATACGAGGCTCTAGTGAATATCTCTTGGATTCCTGATACACGATGCATGGTTGATCGCCTGACAACCGAGTGCTCGCCTGACAAACGAGCCAGCCATTCCGTGAGATCAGAGTCTTCGTGGTATAGGCAAGAACTGATGGCGGCATTCAAGAGAATCCGGAAGGTCTAACCTTGTCTGTGGTATTCTGAGTAGGATTCAATGATTGAATGACTGTGACGTGCTTCAAACTCCTAGCAGGCGGGGCATTAGTGATAGACGCAAAAGAATCAATGGATTCTATTCCGGCCTGAACGAGAACCGACAGATGGATAGCCGTGCCGTGACAGGGTGCGTTGAACATTTCCACTGAGAGGATGGGAGGTAGCCACTGACAACGGTGAAACCCTTGCATAAGCTTGCCATGGAAAGGAGTAAGAAGGATTGGATGAAGACAGTAGGAAAGCAGAGAGACGGAAGGGAAAGAATCTTCATACGCTTGTCTGAAGCTCTCACCAATGATATACAAAAGTATCTCTATCTTTATCTTTATGTTTTATTCATATATCTTCTATACCCATTTGAGTCTGCCTGACTAAGATTTACAAGGTGACCATAGCTTGCTTCATACCAACAATCTCCGTGGGATCGACCCTTACTCACGTAAGGTATTACTTGGACGACCCAGTGCACTTGATGGTTAGTTGTGCGGGATTGCAAAAGTGTGATTGCAATTTCGTGCACCACTTCCAGTTCAACGTTAATTCACTATAATCCCCACAAATTTTCCCAAGCTGGCCAGCCATCCTGCTCCTAGAACGACCTCTGAACATCCCAGTTTCATAACAAAAACACTCTGAATAATTGGAATTCCTTGAATAGTCACCTGCAATTCCACACAGCCCTCATGTCCCCTTTCTATGGCACCATTCCCTACCTCTACTCGAAATTCCCGTACTCTTTTCACTGGCAGGGACAGCTGCCTAACCAGCTCGGTGGCTATGAAGTTTGCCGACGCTCTAGGGTCTATGACCACCATCACTTCCTGACCCAAAATCGTCCCTCTCACCTTGAAAGTTTTGTGTCTTGTCAATCCCCAAAAACTGTAGGAAGACAACTGCAGTTCAACTCCTTTAGGTTCCTCCACTGGTAATTCCGACCTCCCATCCTCCTGCTCGGCTTCGTGGTCTTCTTCTTTTTCTTCTTCAATCAACAAAATCTTGTAGTGTTTCATAGGACAGACATGGGTCGGTCCCCACTTTTCTCCACAGTGGAAACATAAGCATTTTCGTTGTCGCTCTGCCCATTCCTCGTCGAAGAGTTGCCATGTTCCACTGCCTCTGGTCCCAGAGGATGACACCGCACCGCCTCCCCCAACCGAGCTCGAGTTAGTGCTAGCTCGTGTGAGCGAAGGGGCTCGGTTGGTGTTGGGTCCCGATTCTACTCTCACTCCGCTTCTGGATTTATGTAAGTTGGGTCGAGTCCAGTTAGGATTTTTTTGAAATCCCATGCTGATAGATCCGGGTCCCCCAGACTAGCCTCCTTTGGATCCTCCTTCTCCTTTTCTGCCCGTCGGGTTCACTCTGAAATCCAGCCAGGCACGATTTCTCCACTCAATTGCCATGGCTCTATCCATCAACGCCGGCAGATTATCAAAGCTTGCCACGTCCAGTTCTGCCTGAATCTCCCTTCTTAGGCCGTTCACAAAAATACACATGAGAGTCTCTGCCCCGAGGCAACGCGAGCTGGAGTGAGAGTGAGAACACTAGATTGTGGTTTCGATTTACGAACCATGAGATCGAAGAGGCGGAGCGAGAGATAAAAAAGAAGGAGCGAGAGGTGGTTTCACAGCTTCGAGAGTGGGAGTGAGAACGACGTTCAGACGCGTGAATTTGGGGGAAAAAATGAACACCCCTTGCGTATTTAGTAACATTTATAACTTATTTTTATTTTTCTTTAAATATAAAAATTATATTTTCTAACATTTATTTTACAAATGTTACTAAAAGTATAATTTTATTAGTATAGCTAACATTTTAAAAAATGTTAGATACAAAGTGTTAGTAAATATCTAAATTCTAGTAGTGTGTAAAACTCTTAAAACTTATCATACAAAGACAAGAATTGCTGAATGCAGGATCCATGTGCTACAGCAGACATCATAAATATGTCAGTATTAAGTAATCTACGAGTGGTTGTGAGAATCAAAGTATTGCAAGAGTCTCAATCTACCCCGAATTAAAGTCTCTGTGTGTGTGAATTTCACAACCAACAAATCACCAAAATCCTACTAATAAAAGCCCCCAATTGCACATGTATTTTGTAAGAATCGCAACTAATTAATCGTTTAATTAAATAATTTTTATTGCCTAAAATAGGATCCAAAAATTTAGAAATGAGAATTTGAGGATTTAAATATGATTTTTGTTCTCAGTAGATTTTTCTTAGTCAAAAAATGTATTTTTGGCGAAAAATTGAGAAAAACCGCAAATCGGCAGCCGAACCAGTTTAAGTCTGCTGGGTACTATGTGAGAAAAAGTAAAAATAGTAGACAACCATAGAAAAATAATTAAAGTAAAAAACTGGGCGTTAATTTTAAAGGTTTGGCCCAAAATTGGGCCAAACGGACTAAAAATACTAACAGGTTGGACTGGGTCCAAGTTGGGCCCAAGCCCAACATATATAAGTTCATTTAATGAACCCAATCATCACACCATATACACAAACATAACACTTGCATGCTGAAAAGGGGAAGAAGGAGAGAAACCCATTAACACTATCATCATCAACTTCTCAGGCTCATATCTTGAGCTACGGAGCTCCGATCGCCGCACCGTTTGCGGCCACGCGATCCTCGTGAAGAGCTCTACAAAACCCACTCAAGAAACTCGTAAAGAAATCATGATATTTTTCTCAGTTCTTCTCTCCAAAATTTCTAAATTTTAGGGCTTTGTGTTAAGTGAAATTTTGTGATTTTGGGTGCTTAGGTACACTCTAGCTTTTGATTACCATTGTGTTTGGCTTCCAAAACTATTGGGTAAGGTGAATTGTTCTTGAACCAATGTGAAATTATGATTAAGTTGAATCCTAGGTTGATTGTCTTCCAAAATATTGTTGATTTTATACAAACTCATGAGATTTATGCACAATTTAATTAATTATTATGAATGATACAAAACCTTTTGATTTTGGTGAGACTTTGATTGCATGTTTGATTGATGGCAGGTGAAATAATGAAAAGAAGAAAAAAGGCAAAGAAGCAAGGTGCAGGAGAACGCTACGTTCATTTAATGAACGCCATGTTCACAAGTGACGCGCACGCGTACAAGGCGCTTACGCGCAGGATGACACTTTTGGAGATCCACGCGTGCGCATGCATGGCACGCACGCATGGATGGAGGATCAGCGTTCACCAGCAATGAACGCTATGTTCACTCTGAATGAATGCCTACGATACTTTCAGAACTGGAATTTGAATTTGGTCACCGACGTGCACGCGTGCATGACGTGCACGCGTGCATGACGTGCACGCGTCGCTGTGACAAAAGTGGTGGTTGGCGCAAACGCGTACATGATGCTGGAGCGCAAAAGTGATATTTTACCATCCACGCCCACGCACAAAGGACGCGCACGTGTGAGGAGCGTTCATGGCGCGAACGTAGCGTTGAATTAATGAACACTGCCAAGGGACGCAAACGCGTGCAGGGCACGCGCAAGCACGGCTGAGATTGAAAATAGTATCGATGCGCACGCATGTGTTTGATAAACCCCATTTGTAGGGTTTATCTTGTATTGATTTTTGGGGATTTTATCACCTTTTACCCCATGTTTGATTTTATCTGCGGTGCAACAATATAAGATTTGCCTTAGTTGCACCGCAGACAGGGACGCGTACGCGCACTATAAGCGTACGTGTCGTTGTGCCACCTGGTTCACTTAATGCAATCCGTGGGCCAGCGAATTCTCAAGCCTTGTGGGCCCAATCCAACTCAGTTCTGATGCTATTTAAGCCAAGGATTGAAGGGGAATCAACATACTTTTAATCATTAGTCATAGTTTAGTTTTAGAAATATTTTCTAGAGAGAGAAGCTCTCACTTCTCTCTAGAATTAGGATTAGGTTTAGGTTAATCTCTCCTCTTAGATCTAGGTTTAATTCATGCTTTGATTTACTTTTCCTTTATCAACTCTTAATCTTCTCCTCTTTCTCTCTCTAGTTATGTACTTTACTTCTTGTAATTCTTCATCTTGTTATGGATAGATTGTTGTTCTTTTATTTCCTCTTTCAATAACGCAATTTGAGGTAATTCATGATAATTGTGATTTCCTTGATTGTTGTTGTTAATTCATTTCAATAATTGTTGTTAGATTCTATTCTTGTTATCAATTTACTATGTTTTCCATTTATCCCTTCCAAGTGTTTGATGAAATGCTTGGTTGGATTTTAGAGTAGAGTTTTATGTTCTTGGCTTGGAAAGGTAACTTAGGAACTCTAGAGTTACTAATGTCCAAGTAATTGATGATTGGGATTCATTGACTCTAGTTCTCACTAATTCAATTAGTGGAGAGTTAGGACTTATGGACTAGGATTGATATAGCTCATTTGACTTTCCTTTACTACTAGTTAGAGGATGGCTTAATGGGATTAATCCTTGCCAATTCTCATATTGTGGTTAGTGATTAGGATAAAGATCCTTGACCACCAACCCTTGCCAAGACCTTTTTAGCCATTAGTTTACTTTCTTGCCATTTATCTTTCATGTTTCTTATCAAAATCCCAAAAACAACTCATAACCAATAACAAGACACTTCATTACAATCCTAGGGAGAACGACCCGAGGTCCAATACTTCAGTTTATAAATTTTAGGGGTTTGTACTAGTGACAAACAATTTTTTGTATGAAAGGATTATTGTTTGGTTTAGAAACTATACTTTACAACGAGATTTCATTAGTGAAATTCTAAACCGTCAAAAATCTAATCATCAGTGTTACGCTCACGTGTTGATGGTTCAATAATGCAAGGGACGCACATGCGTCAGTGACTGAACGCTACGTTCGTTTGATGCTGCATGGAAGTACATGATCTGACCCACTTCATCAAAAGCCAAAAAAGCCCACTCCAAGTACTTCTTTTAAGTTTTTTTCCTTTCCTTTAGTTAGAAAATAGATCGGAGAGTGGCACTAAACTTTATTTTTCCTTTTCTTTTACTAGAGCAATGATGAACTAAATCCCAATTTCATTAGGGGGAGGAGCTCTATTGTAAATCCAATGAATCAATGAAATTCTTCTTCTTCTCAATCCAATCGGTAGCTATTGGGTATCTTCTGTTTTGATTCTGAATTATTCACTCCGGAAGGAGGTTTAATTCAATGAATGTGGGTGTGAGCCTCAGAAGAGGAATCACCTTCATTAGGCTGAAGCTCTATCCATCACTACTCTCTGGATCAACACCATTCAGGTTGAATTGAGATCCTGAGAAGTAGTGTGGCCTATAGATGAGAGATATGCATCTAACCTCTTCTCATGATCACTAGATTAAGGAATTGGTAGGTTGATTATGATTAGAGAAATTGGGTCACTAAGGAATTGGGATCCAATCACTTTCAATCTGCCATAGATCTATCAAAATGATTGAGAAAGAAGTTGAGACTCAATTGATTCATGAAGGATTGCAACATCTCCAATCCCTGATGAATCATTTTCTTTGAATTTCTCCAACCTAGACTTCTTTGATTTTGCTACATTTCGCATTGTTAAGTTCAGTTATAAATCCCAACACCCAATTCCTTTTAACATTCATGCAATTTAACTTCCCTTATAATTTAGATTATGCAATTTTAATTCCTTGCACTTTTACATTTCTTGCAATTTAAGATTCAGTTCTTTCAATTTCTTTCACTTAAAGTTTCAGCAATTTACCTTTCTTACCATTTAAGTTTCTGTTATTTTACTTCCAGCATTTCAATTTCCTGCGGTTTACCTTCTATTAATCATAAATTACTCAAATCATTACTTGTTAGCTTAACTAAGTTCATCACCATACTAAAATTACTTAATCCATCAATCCATGTGGGATCGACCTCACTTCTGTGAGTTTTACTACTTGATGCGACCTAGTACACTTGCCGGTGAGTTTGTGTAGAATCGATTTTCCCTCATCAAGTTTTTGGCGCCGTTGCCGGGGATTGATTTAGATTAACAATGATTAAGTAAGGTGATAATCTAGATTAAGTATTTTTCTTTGTTTTTACTAAGCACACTGATAAATCCTCATTTTATGATATTTATTTTCTCTATTTGGGTGGATTTTATTGACTTTTCTTGCACTTATCCGTTGAAATAGCATGCTTTTATGAATTCTTTCTTAATTGTGCTTAATTGTGAAAAACATGGTTTTCAAGCTTAAATTGCCAATTTTAATTCACTTTTCTCCCATTCGATACCTTGATATGTTTGTTTGAGTGATTCAAGGTTTTGAAGGTAAGAATGGCTTGAGAAAGTGGACGGAAAGGACACAAAGTGGAAGAATTCAAGAAAGGAATGATTTGGAAAGCTGTCCATCCTGACCTCTCAGTACTAAAATGGTGATAACTTGAGTTACAGAGGTCCAAATGAAGCAGTTCCAACGGCATTGGAAAGCTAATGTCCGGGGCTTCAAAATGATATGTAATTTGATATAGTGGACATAAGTCTAAGTGTGTGTACACACAGGTACTTGTGCGTACGCACAAGTCAGAATTTAGCATGTTTGTGGACGCACACATCTGTGCGTCCGCACAGGTCCCTGCACGTGATCTCATTAATTGGAAACCGATGGGGGCGATTTTTGGGCTTCTAAAACCGAATTCAACTCATTTCTGAAGCTATTTCAAGCCAAATTGAAGAGGAATTAAGGGGGGAGCACTTAGGTTTAGATTTTTACATGTTTTAGTTAGTTTTCTAGAGCGAGAAGCTCCCCCTTCTCTCTAGAAATTAGGGTTCTCAGTTTATTTTCTTTGTAATTTTCCTTTTTAATTCTTGTTTTAATATAGTTTCTTCTACCTTTCTTTATTCTCTTGTCTTAATTTCCTTGTTTATCTTGTTAATTTCTCATTTTAGTTGTCTTTTATGTTTATGCACACTCTTGTCACTTTAATTTACATTTAATGCAATTTTATGTTTCATGTCATTTATTACTTTGTTGAGTTGCTATCTTTATTTTTCTTGCTTGGTAGTTTTAGCATTTATTATTTCTTGTCATTTTATCATGCTTTATTTTCATACCCACCAAGTGTTTGACAAAATGCTTGGTTGGGTTTTAGCCTAGTTTTCTATACTTTTGGGTGGGAGCTTATGTGGTTTGGGTGAACTTGAGTGGTGGATGTCCATTTCACATTGTGTGAGGGTTGTTAATTAATTTGGTTTCCCTTGACGCTAATCTTTCACAAAGCTAATTAATGAGTTGATTAGGACTTAGAGATTGAGATTAATTATGCCTAGTTGACGTATCCTCGATGTAGGGTTGACTAATTGGGATTAATTCAAACAAAATTACCATGTTTGTGGTCCACAACTAGGATAGGAATCCTTAACTACCCACTTCTTGCCAAGAGCCCTTTTTAGCTTTCAATTTCCATTTTCATTGCCTTCATTTAATTCCTTGCATGTTAAGTTACCTTCTTGCATTCTAATTTCTTGCCACTTGCTATCATCAAAACCCCCCTCAATTTCCTCATAGCCAATAATGGAGCACTTTAATTGAAACTCCTAGGGAAGACGACCCGGGACTTAAAACTCCCGGTTATAATTGATTTGAATTTAACATTTGATTGATGTTCGATTGTTGGGTTTGGACTATACTTGCAACGGACAAATTCTACTTTTAGTGTGAAAATCCAAACTTATGCTTTTGGGCATCGTCACACACTAACTGTTTGTGATTTTGTTTCTACTAACCATAACCTCACTCTAGCAACAGATTATCCTATTTGTGTTAGTTTGTTTGTGTTATATGCCAGGAGCGAGAAGAGGTGAGTCCACCTCTTTTGATTCTGAACCAGAAAGAACCTTCTTGAGATTGAGAAGAAAAGCAAGAGGGAAGAGAGTGATTGGAGAAGAGAAATTAGAAGAGGAAGACCAAGAGATGGAGGGCAATATCCCTAATTCGCCTGAGAATGTGGCTAACAACAATGGCCAACCTCAGAGAAAGCCCTGCTGAAGATCCAAACCAACATCTCTCTGTGTTTTTAAGAATTTGTGACACTGTCAAAATAAATGGAGTACACCCTGACATTTATAAGCTTTTGTTATTTCCATTCTCACTGAGAGACAAAGCCATGCACTGGTTAGAAACCTTCCCTAAAGAAAGCATCACCAACTAGGATGAAATAGTTAGCAAATTTCTAGCCAAATTCTACCCTCCTCAAAGGGTTATTAAGCTAAAAACTGATGTGCAAACCTTCAGATAGTTAGAAGGAGAATCATTGTATAAAGCTTGGGAGAAGTATAAAGCTTTTATCAGAAGGTGTTTAGAGCAATGTTCAATGAATGGGTGGAGCTGCAGAATTTCTATGAAGACTTGACCATAAGTTCAAGGAAAGCCTTGGATTATTCTTCTGGAGGATCCTTGCAAATGATGAAAATTTCTCAAGAGGCACATGAGTATTTTTACACTTCTGAAAGGCAAGCAGCTCCAAAGAGAGGCGTATTTGAGCTTGAAGGAGTTGACATAATCTTGGCTCAAAACAAGATTATTCATCAGCAACTTCAACAACAAATTGAAATGATATAAAAAAGGATGGATGGACTACAACTTGTAGCAGTGAGCACCACAAATCAACCACCAGTGGTGTGGGGACAGCAAGAGGAAAGCTATAAAGAATAGTAGCCTGAACAAGTGCAGTATATGCACAACCAAAGTGCTGGGCAGAATGAGTTCCATGGAGACACTTCTAGCTCATCTTGGAGGAACTACCCTAACTTGAAGTGGGGAGAGAGCCAGAATCAACAACCTTGGCAGAGAAACTCAAACCAAAAAAACTCTAGAAACACAAACCACCAAAATCATCAAAACACTAACCAAAATTCATATAGAAAACCACAAAATAACCACCCTGCATCCACTTACTACCCACCAAATAACCTATCAACTAACCAAAATAACTATCATCCACTATCTACATCCCACAATCAACCACAACCACCCCAAGATACTCAAAGAATCTCCAACTTAGAGATGATGATGGAAAAAATGATAAAGCATCAAGAATTGACCAACAAGAACCATGAAGCTTCACTAAGGAGCCTGGAAAGACAAATTGGACAATTGTCCAAACAATCAGCTGAAAGACCAACCAATGCTTTTCCAAGTGACACCATTCCCAACCCTAAAGAAGAATGCAAAGTAATTCAACTTAGGAGTGGAAGAACATTGGAAAATGAAAAGACTAACAACAAGGAAGAAGTGGCTACAGAGGAAAAAGACCAAGAAAAATCCAAGAAAAAGGAAGATGAGCCTCAAGTCTCTAAGAAGGGAAAACAAGTCATGGAAGAACATCCACAAGAATAGAGGAAGGTAGTGAATGATCAATAATTTCCCAAAGATTGCAAAGAGAGCTCAATGATCAACAATTTCCCAAGTTCCTAGATGTTTTTAAGAAGCTGGAAATTAATATCCCACTTGCAGAAGCATTGAAGTAGATGCCTCTATACGCAAAATTCCTCAAAGAACTCATTAACAAGAAGAAAAGCTGGAATAAAAAGGAGACCGTGATCTTAACACAAAAATGCAGTGCAGTGATTCAAAGAGGCCTTCCACTAAAACTCAAAGACCCAGGGAGCTTCATCATATCATGCACCATAGGCAACATGACACTAGAAAAGGCTCTATGTGATTTAGGTGCCAGCATCAACTTGATGCCTCTCTCATCGATGAAAAAGCTTGCAATAGAGGAAGTCAAACCAACAAGAATGACACTTCAAATGGCAGACTGGTGCACGAAATTGTGATCACTACAACTTCGCACAACTAACCAGCAAGTGCACTGGGTCGTCCAAGTAATACCTTACGTGAGTAAGGGTCGATCCCACGGAGATTGTTGGTATGAAGCAAGCTATGGTCACCTTGTAAATCTCAGTCAGGCAGACTCAATTGGGTATAGATGATGAATAAAGCATAAAGATAAAGATAGAGATACTTATGTATATCATTGGTGTAAGAGCTTCAGACAAGCGTATGAAGATGCCTTCCCTTCCGTCTCTCTGCTTTCCTACTGTCTTCATCCAATCCTTCTTACTCCTTTCCATGGCAAGCTCGTGTAGGGTTTCACCGTTGTCAGTGGCTACCTCCCATCCTCTCATTGGAAATACGTCCCTGATGCTCTGTCACAGCATAGGCTAACCATCTGTCGGTTCTCGGTCCGGCCGGAATAGAATCCAGTGATTCTTTTGCGTCTGTCACTAACGCCCCGCCTTTCGGAGTTTGAAGCACGTCACAGTCATTCAATCATTGAATCCTACTCAGAATACCACAGACAAGGTTTAGACCTTCCGGATTCTCTTGAATGCCGCCATCAGTTCTCGCCTATACCACGAGGACTCCGATTAAAGAATCCAAGAGATATTCACTAAGCCTCATGTGCTTGTAGAACAAGAATGGTTGTCAGTCACCTTGTTCATGAGTGAGAATGATGATGAGTGTCACAGATCATCACATTCATCAGGTTGAAGAACAAGTGATATCTTGGACAAAGAACAAGCGGAATTGAATAGAAGAACAATAGTAATTGCATTAATACTCGAGGTACAGCAGAGCTCCACACCTTAATCTATGGTGTGTAGAAACTCCACCGTTGAAAATACATAAGAACAAGGTCTAGGCATGGCCGAATGGCCAGCCTCCCAAAGTGATCAAAAGATCTAAAAAAAAGGTTCCAAAGATCAGAAGATTATTTTTAATACAATAGTAAAAGGTCCTACTTATAGAAAACTAGTAGCCTAAGGTGTACAAAGATGAGTAAATGACATAGAAATCCACTTCCGGGCCCACTTGGTGTGTGCTTGGGCTGAGCAATGAAGCATTTTCGTGTAGAGACTTGTCTTGGAGTTGAACGCCAGCTTTTATGCCAGTTTGGGCGTTTAACTCCCAATCAGGTGCCAGTTCCGGCGTTTAACGCTGGAATTTCTGTAGGTGACTTTGAACGCCGGTTTGGGCCATCAAATCTTGGGCAAAGTATGGACTATCATATATTGCTGGAAAGCCCAGGATGTCTACTTTCCAACGCCGTTGAGAGCGCGCCAATTGGGCTTCTGTAGCTCCAGAAAATCCACTTCGAGTGCAGGGAGGTCAGAATCCAACAGCATCTGCAGTCCTTTTCAGTCTCTGGATCAGATTTTTGCTCAGGTCCCTCAATTTCAGCCAGAAAATACCTGAAATCACAGAAAAACACACAAACTCATAGTAAAGTCCAGAAAAGTGAATTTTAACTAAAAACTAATAAAAATATACTAAAAACTAACTAGATCATACTAAAAACATACTAAAAACAATGCCAAAAAGCATACAAATTATCCGCTCATCACAACACCAAACTTAAATTGTTGCTTGTCCCCAAGCAACTAAAGATCAAATAAGATAAAAAAAGAAGAGAATATGCAATGAACTCCAAAAACATCTATGAAGATCAGTATTAATTAGATGAGCGGGGCTTTTAGCTTTTTGCCTCTGAATAGTTTTGGCATCTCACTTTATCCTTTGGAACTCAGAATGATTGGCTTCTTTAGGAACTCAGAATCCAGATAGTGTTATTGATTCTCCTAGTTAAGTATGATGATTCTTGAACACAGCTACTTTATTGAGTCTTGGCTGTGGCCCAAAGCACTCTGTCTTCCAGTATTACCACCGGATACATACATGCCACAGACACATAATTGGGTGAACCTTTTCAGATTGTGACTCAGCTTTGCTAAAGTCCCCAATTAGAGGTGTCCAGGGTTCTTAAGCACACTCTTATTGCCTTGGATCACAACTTTATTTCTTTCTTTCTCTTTTCTCTTTTCTCTTTTTTTTTCGTCTTTTTGCTTTTTTTTTTGTATTCACTGCTTTTTCTTGCTTCAAGAATCATTTTTATGATTTTTCAGATCCTCAGTAACATGTCTCCTTTTTCATCATTCTTTCAAGAGCCAACATTCATGAACCACAAATTCAAAAGACATATGCACTGTTCAAGCATACATTCAGAGAACAAAAGTGTTGCCACCACATCAAAATAATTAAACTGTTATAAAATTCAAAATTCATGCAATTCTTTTCCTTTTCAATTAAGCACGATTTATTTAAGAAAGGTGATGGATTCATAGGACATTAATAACTTTAAGGCATAGACACTAAGACACTAATGATCACAAGACACAAACATGGATAAACATAAGCATAAAAATTCGAAAAACAGAAGAATAAGGAACAAGGAAATCAAGGAACGGGTCCACCTTAGTGATGGCGGCTCTTCCTTCCTCTTGAAGGTCCTATGGAGTGCTTGAGCTCCTCAATGTCTCTTCCTTGCCTTTGTTGCTCCTCTCTCATGATTCTTTGATCTTCTCTAATTTCATGGAGGAGAATGGAGTGTTCTTGATGCTCCACCCTTAGTTGTCCCATGTTGGAACTTAATTCTCCTAGGGAGGTGTTTAGTTGCTCCCAATAGTCTTGTGGAGGAAAGTGCATCCCTTGAGGTATCTCAGGGATCTCATGATGAGAGGTGTCTCTTGTGTGCTCCATCCTTTTCTTGGTAATGGGCTTATCCTCATCAATGGTGATGTCTCCCTCTATGTCAACTCCAACTGAATAACAGAGGTGACAAATGAGGTGAGGAAAGGCTAACCTTGCTAAGGTAGAGGACTTATCCGCCACCTTGTAGAGTTCTTGGGCTATGACCTCATGAACTTCCACTTCTTCTCCAATCATGATGCTATGGATCATGATGGCCCGGTCTAAAGTAACTTCGGACCGGTTGCTAGTGGGAATGATTGAGCGTTGGATAAACTCCAACCATCCTCTAGCCACGGGTTTGAGGTCATGCCTTCTCAATTGAACCGGCTTGCCTCTTGAATCTCTCTTCCATTGTGCGCCCTCTTCACATATGGTTGTGAGGACTTGGTCCAACCTTTGATCAAAGTTGACCCTTTTTGTGTAAGGATGTTCATCTCCTTGCATCATAGGCAAGTTGAACGCCACCCTCACACTTTCCGGACTAAAATCCAAGTATTTCCCCCGAACCATAGTGTTCATACCCTGACCGAGCTCTCCAAACTCGGGAAGTTCGCAGAAGGTCCGACCTCGTCCCAAAGGCCCACGCCTGAGGTCGGACCTCGGACAAATAAAGAAGAAGGCCCAAAACGAAGGAACATAGCCCAATCTAAAGGCGGCTAAAGCCCAGAAAGATAAAGGCGGTTCCCTTGAAGATAAGATGACCTCACTTAAAGATAAGATAAGATAACTAACTTATCCTATCCACAGGAGGCCACATCTCACCATTATAAATACACTGGAGCACCCAGGTATAACTCATACTCTGATTCTACATAAAACCTGTTTAATACCCATGCTAACTTAAGCATCGGAGTGTCATTGCAGGTACAACCCCCAGCCGCTCAGCACACCAAGCTCGGGTCACGGAACCCCTACCTCGGTCTTGCCAGACGACCGAGCTACACGTTTCAGGTAACCCTCGGAACATTGGCGCCGTTGCCGGGGACCCTGGAAGTCATCCCTTTACCATGGCGGACGACCCTCCCAACAATAACCACGCTACATCAGAACAAGAAGAGGAAATTGACACCGGAGAACGACCGGACAGCCCTCTATCACCACGCACTCCAGGAGGAAACAAACAGAATCGCCCAAAGACATCACTTCCAAACAAAAATCCACAAAATCCCGAAAAAGAAGAGAGCTCAGAAATTCTAGAAGCAGTACGGGCACAGCAAAACCGACTGAAACAACTCGAAGAGGACATAAAAAGCAGAAAGAAACTGAACAAGATTTAAGAAGGGAAGCTCGCAAGCGCAGAGAGTTAGAAGAAAAGCTGCGGAAGATAGAGGCCGAGTTGAAAGACCGGACGGAACGCGGCGCCACCCCCGAAAACAACCATGATCCCTTCACGCAAGAGATCATGAAGGAGAAGGTACCGCGAAACTTCAAACCACCTGATATGGATCTCTACGACGGCACCACCGACCCAAGTCACCACCTCAGCAACTTCCGAAGCAGAATGTACCTGGTCGACGCCTCCGACGCGATTCGGTGCAAAGCCTTCCCCACCACTCTCACCAAGTCGGCCATGAAGTGGTTCGACAACCTGCCACCAGGATCAATCTCCAGCTTTGAGGACCTAACCAAGAAATTCCTAACAAGGTTCTCTATTCAAAAGGACAAGGCAAAACATGCCCCCAGTCTACTCGGGATCAAACAGGGTAACCAAGAAACTCTCCGAGAATACATGGAGCGATTCAACAAAGCCTGCCTGGACATACAACACTTGCCCAATGAAGCAGCCATCATGGGACTAGCAAACGGCCTAAAAGAAGGACCATTTAGCCAATCCCTATCCAAACGATACCCGACCTCCTTATACGAGGTGCAAGAGCGGGCAGAAAAATATATCAACATGGAGGAAACCTCCCAGCTAAGAGACTCTTCTAGGAAGGAATCAACCTACCCACTCCGAGACCGAGATCGAGAACAGAAAAAGAAAGAAGAGTCCAACTCGGACAAACCACGGAAGTACCATAGCTACACTCCCCTCCGAGTTTCCCTGGTAGACGTCTACAGAGAAGTATGCCACACCGAAAAAATCCCACCGCCCCGACCTTTAAAACACAAGAGAGCGGGGAGAGATCGGTCCGAATACTGTGAATACCACAAGCTCTACGGTCATTCTACTAATGACTGCCACGACCTGAAGAATGTTATAGAAAAGCTAGCCAGAGAAGGAAAACTCGACAGATACATAGCGGAAAAAGGAGAAGAGACCAAAAAGAGAAGGAGGGAGATAACGAGGATCGGGCCGAACAGACCCTGCGAACCCCTGAAAGGCACATACACATGATAAACGGAGGTTTTTCAGGCGGAGGAACATCCAGATCCTCGCGAAAAAGACACCTCAAAGAGATCTATCATGTCCGAGAAGACAATCCCCTGCCGAGCTGCCAACCATCTCATTTACCCAAGAAGATGCTCAGGGGATAATACCCGGCCACGACGATCCTATGGTGATCACCATTATCCTAGCAAACGCCAACTTACATCGAACCCTGATTGACCAAGGAAGCTCAGCAGATATCCTGTTCAAAGCGGCCTTCGACAAGCTCGGACTTGAAGAAAAAGAGCTAAAGGCCTATCCCTCCGACCTATTTGGGCTAGGGGACACCCCGATCCACCCCTTAGGATACATCTCGCTACACACTACCTTCGGAAGAGGCGAGCAATCTAAAACGTTAAGCATCGACTACATTATAGTCGACGTTACCTCAGCATACAATGCCCTCATTGGGCGACCAACCCTAAACAGACTGGCAGCTGTGGTCTCAACCCCACACCTCTGTATGAAGTTCCCTACCGCAAAGGGAATCGCCACCCTAAAAGGCGACCAAAAATTAGCACGACGATGCTACAACGAAAGTCTAAGCCTAAAAGGGAAAGAAGTCAACACAATAGAACTCGGGCGAGTTCAAACCCGAGAAGACCTTCGGCCACAACCAGAGGGAGAAACCGAAAGGATCCAAATCGGGAACACACCTGAAAAAGTAACAAACATTGGAGCAAACCTCGAAGCAGGCCTAAAGGAGGAACTCATAACCCTCTTAAGGGAGAATTCCGACCTCTTCGCCTGGAAGGCCTCCGACATGCCAGGCATAAGTCCGACCTGATGTGCCATAAGCTATCAGTATACCCGGGATCCAGACCCGTCCAACAGAGACGCCGGAAGCTCGGACCCGAGCGCATGCAGGCAATAGAAGAACAGGTACAAGCACTGCTAGATGCAGGATTCATTAGGGAAGTAAAATATCCCCTATGGCTCGCAAACGTGGTCCTGGTAAAAAAGCCCAACGGAAAATGGAGGATGTGCGTCGATTACACGGATCTCAACAAAGCCTGCCCCAAAGACCCATATCCACTACCAAACATCGACGCCTTAGTCGACGCAGCCTCAGGCTACAGATATCTCTCCTTCATGGATGCATACTCGGGATACAATCAAATCCCGATGTACGGACCCGACCAAGAAAAGACCTCGTTCATAACCCCAAGGGCAAACTACTGCTACGTAGTAATGCCCTTCGGGCTGAAGAACGCCGGGGCAACCTACCAGAGGCTAATGAACAAAGTATTCTCAGAGCACATCGGGCTACAGCTAGAAGTGTACGTCGACGATATGCTGGTAAAGACACAAGAAGACAGAAACTTGGTTCCCGACCTCACAAGTGTCTTCGACACCCTCAGGAAACACAACATGAGATTTAACCCGACCAAGTGCACCTTCGCCGCAGAAGCCGGAAAGTTCTTAGGCTTCATGCTGACTCAAAGAGGCATCGAAGCAAACCCGGACAAATGCCAAGCGATACTCAAAATGAAGAGCCCGACGTGTGTCAAAGAAGTACAACAACTAAATGGAAGGCTAGCCGCCCTATCAAGATTCTTGGCAGGATCAGCGATAAAATCACTACCTCTCTACTCACTCCTAAAGAAAGGGAAACCCTTCTCATGGACCCCGGAGTGCGAAAAAGCCTTCCAAGAATTCAAGGAATTCCTCGGGCAGCCACCAATCCTAACCCGACCTTTAAAAGGGGAAGAGCTCGTATTATACCTCTCGGTCGGACATCGGGCAGTTGCTTCAGCATTAATACGAGAAAATGACCAAGGACAACACCCCATATACTTCGTAAGCAAGGCACTACAAGGGGCCGAATTAAACTATCAGAAAATAGAGAAATTCGCCTACGCCCTAGTATTCACGGCTCGGAGGCTCCGTCCCTACTTTCAAGCCCACACCATCAAAGTCCGGACGAACCAACCCATGCGACACATCCTACAAAAAACAGACATGGCAGGACGAATCCTACAATGGGCGGTGGAACTGTCCGAGTTCGACCTCCACTATGAAGCCCGGACTGCCATAAAATCTCAATATCTAGCCGACTTCATCGCAGAATATACTGAGACCCCGGGAACCCCACTCTCGTGGAATCTGTATGTCGACGGGTCCTCAAACAAAACAGGAAGCGGAGCCGGTGTTATACTCGAAAGCGACCAAGGAACACGGATAGAGCTATCCTTAAAATTCGAGTTCCAGGCTTCAAACAACCAAGCCGAATACGAGGCCCTACTAGCAGGACTAAAGCTAGCCGAAGAGGTCGGAGCCCAGAGAATCACGATCTTCAGCGACTCCCAGGTCGTCACATCACAAGTAAATGGAAGTTACCAGGCCAAAGACCCTACTATGAAAAAATACCTGGATCAAACACAGGCACAATTACGACACTTCCCGGAAATACAAATCCAGCACATACCTCGGGAACAAAATGCCCGGGCAGACGCCCTCTCGGAGCTCGCTAGCACCAAGCCCGGAGGCAACAACAGAAGTCTTCTCCAAGAAACCCTACAATCTCCCTCCGTGCTAAGAGAGGAAGAAACGTTAAATATATCCAACCAACAGCAAGGATGGATGACCCCCATACTCAACTACCTGAAGTCAGGAACTCTCCCCATAGAAAGAAAAGAAGCTAAAAGGCTTACAAAGGACGCCCAGAATTATACGCTAATTCACGACGTATTATACAGAAGAGGATTCTCAAACCCCTCCTTAGGTGCGTTCCGACCTCAGAAACAAAGGGCGTCCTCGAAGAAGTCCACGAAGGCATGTGTGGGAACCATCTCGGAGCTCGGGCACTATCCAAGAAAGTAGTTAGGGCCGGGTTCTACTGGCCGACCTTACAAAGAGACGCGACAGAGTTTGTGAAAATATGCCCCCCCTGCCAAAAACACGCCAATTTTCACAAGGCACCGCCCGAAGACCTTATCAGCATCACTGCGCCATGGCCCTTCGCAAAATGGGGACTCGACCTACTCGGCCCGTTTCCACAAGGACCGGGGCAAGTCAAATACCTCATAGTAGGGGTTGACTACTTCACAAAGTGGATCGAAGCCGAACCCTTAGCCACTATTACGGCTCAGAAAAGCCGTAAATTCCTATACAAAAACATCGTCACGAGGTTCGGAGTCCCCTACTCCATCACAATAGACAATGGAACACAGTTCACGGACACAAGTTTTCAGAACTTGGTGGCCGAACTAAAAATCAAACAGCAATTCACATCGGTCGAGCACCCACAAGCCAATGGACAAGCAGAGGCTGCAAATAAAGTCATCTTGGCTGGGTTAAAGCGAAGACTCCAAGAGGCCAAAGGGGCGTGGGCCGACGAACTCCCCCAGGTACTATGGGCATATCGGACAACCCCGCACTCTACAACGGGAGAATCCCCATTCCGGCTAGCTTACGGGATGGAGGCAATGATTCCTATCGAAATAGATGAAGGGTCGCCCAGAGTCATCTTCTACAACGAAAGAGGCAACCCACAGGCACAAAGGGAAGAACTCGACCTCCTCCCCGAGGTCCGAGAAAGAGCCCGAATCCGAGAAGAAGCCTTAAAACGGCGAACGGCCCTCAGATACAATCAAAAGGTAATAAAGCGAAGCTTCTCCAGTCACGACCTGATTCTAATCCGAAATGACATCGGAACACAAAAGTCGGGAGAAGGAAAGCTAGCCGCAAATTGGAAAGGGCCCTACAAGGTAACAGAAGTCTTAGGGACAGGCCACTACAAAATATCCGACCTAGAAGGCAATGAGCTGCCCAGGACCTGGCACGCCTGTAATCTAAGACGGTACTACAGCTAGAAAAACTTAACCCGAGGTGTACTCTTTTTCCCTACAAGGGTTTTTTAATGAGACACCCGGTTAAGTAGGATACCCGACCTAAAGGGTAAACACTTTGTAAATATTCTTTCTTTTTAATACTAATCAAATTTCTCTATTTTCTCTTCCTCATGATGAAGCAAATCCTAGAAAGTACCCCACCAAGGCGCATTAATTTATGCTCGGCAAAACGCAAAAAATCATTTGCCAAGAGACCATACAAGGTCGGCAAAGATAAAGCGACGAGGTTCAAATTAATGTGAGAAGTTATAAAGTAACTCTGAAATGGCTCGAAAAGCCAAATAAAAAAGAGGTTACAAAAATAACTTAAAAAGGCCGACCAAACGACGAAGTCGGACCCAACAAAGAGTTATAAAGTAACTCTAAAATGGCTCAAAAAGCCAAATAAAAAGAGATTACAGAAATAACTCAAAGGACCGACCAACGACAAAGTCGGACCTAACAAAAAGGAGGTACTCGAGCACCGATGTCCGAGAAAAAGCTCGGCCCAAGAAAGAAGCCTTAAAACGGCAAGAACCAGGATTTCGAAAAACGCTTACTAAAAAGTTGCTTTACAAAAAGCAACTAAAAAGTACAAGCGAAAA
Source organism: Arachis stenosperma (assembly GCF_014773155.1). NCBI lineage: Eukaryota > Viridiplantae > Streptophyta > Magnoliopsida > Fabales > Fabaceae > Arachis > Arachis stenosperma. The sequence goes on from NC_080386.1 coordinate 58,054,922, forward strand.
GAACGAAATCGAAAGAAGTTTCAAAACGCTAAGCTAAAAAGTTGTTATCCGAAAAACAACTAAAAAGCACGAAAGCGGAAACATAAAGTCAAAACGCTAGCTAAAAAGTTGTTAATTGAAAACAACTAAAAAGCACAAAAGCGAAAACAAGAAGTCAAAACGCTAGCTAAAAAGTTGTTATCCGAAAATGACTAAAAAGCACAAAAGCGGAAACAAAAAGTCAAGCGCGAACAAAAAACACCACATAATAAAGTTACTACAAGTAGCTAAATAAAACAAAAGGTGTCCAAAGCGTTCAACAGAAACCATCCAAAAACAGAAGAGCCCACAGGTCGGGCAAAACACCAAGAAGTACAAGATTACAGAGGATCGAGGCCCTTTCCGGACTCCACATCGACAGCAGGCTGAAACATAGATATCGGGACTGCATCGACGGCAACGTCATCCCGGTTTGAAACCTCCACACCAGATCTATCCTCAGCCAAAGGTGAAGTCGGGTTCACAACCGGAACCTCGGGGTCGGACACCGGAGCCTTGTGGACGGACACCGGAACCTCATCCTCGGCAGGAGCAGGAACAATCTTTCCCTCCACAACAATGTTTTCCGTACTGAATAAGCTCAGATCCAGGTCGGGAGCAAGAACCCGGACCTGATCCCTCAAATTCACAAACATAGCATCCATACCCTTGGCCACATTATCTTCCCGCTCGTAAAAATCATCCCGAGCAGACTGCAACTTCTCCTTCGTCTCCACAAGCTCGGCATACAGCTTAGTATAGTTCTCCGTCGCCACCCTCGCCATCTCCTCAGATGTCTTCGCCGCCGCCACAGCCGCGGTGGCCCTAGTTTTCTCTTCCTCCAAAGAGGCCTCCAGCTCAGTAATCCTGGCAGCCTTCAGTTGACTAATCTTATCAAGCTCAGACCGTGCCTTCTCAAGTCGGGAGCTGGTCGCCCCAAGGGGAGCTCTCTTGAACTCCCGAGCAATAGCGGCATGAAGACTAGCCATCCGAACACAGCTCCGCGCCATATACTGAAAGTGATGCTCCATAGACGCATCATCAGTAGAAATAAAGGTCTGGGGGAGAATGTGCTGCTCAATCCAACCAAGAGCGTCAAAATCCTTATCATTGAAACCGGCAAGCTCTTGAGAGGTCTTCTGTTTCTTGGGGGGAGGACCCGAGGTCGAAGACGGGGAAAGGTGACCGGGTCCGGAGGTCGGAGGATCTTGAGTTATAGCTCGGAACTGAGGAGTCGGAATGGTCTTCGACCGAGTCTGAACACCCACGGTAGTCTTCTGCGGAGAAGATCGGGCAGAAGCCTCAGCCTCGATATTCCGAGCAGCCGTAGACTTCTTCGACCGACGAAGGAACTTCATGGAATCAGCCTGAGAAGACATCTCTGCAGAAACAAAAGAAAGGGATTATCACAACAGAAAAACCTCCAAAACGAAGCCGAAATACTAAGATCTCAAAGAGGTCGGGAACTACCTAACTCGGAACGGAGAAGGCTTGGATCTCCCAACATTTTCTTCGTATCCAAGTGAGGTGCCCGACCCCATAAACTGCTCACCACACCCACAAAAGCCTGCTCCACCTCATCTAGACTCTCAAAAGTATACTTAACCGACACTACATTCTCCTGCCAACAAAGAGGAAAAGAAGGCTCCCCACTCTCATCTAGAAAGAAAGGTCGGACATCTCCAGCAGCCCGGACCTTGAAATAGTAGTTCTTGAAATCATGAAACGACTCATCATACAAGGTACAAAACTTCTTTCCCTGGTTAGCCCTAAAAGAGACCCAAGACACCTTCCCAGCACCCGACCCCGGCTTCGTCAACACGAACAGATAGGAAAAAAGAGAAACAGAAGGGGAGACGCCCAAAAACTGACACAAAAGTTGAAACAACTTTAAAAACGCCCAAGAATTTGGATGGAGTTGCGTAGGGGCAAGGTTACAAGACCAAAGGACCTCGGACTCCAAGTCGGTAAAAGGAAGTCGTACACCCAGCTTAGAGAAAAAACAATCGTAAGCATAAAAGAATAGCTTCTCGGAACTTTCTAAAGGCGGGAAGCACACTCTCTCCTCGGACTCCGGGGCTACTAGCTCATAATCTCGCTCAGACTCCCTGTTCTCACAAATACTACACTCCCTACGGAACCTAACTAGATACTCAGAATCTACAACAGAAGGGACCCTTAGAGGAACAGGATCTACCCAACCAAGACCACTCGGAATCTTGGTCGACATTGCTTGAAACACCTTTCGAGACATAAAAATCTTGCCTACAAAGAAGAATACAACAGCAAGCCAAAAATCACATAATAGGCAGACAGCAAAAAACCCATTCAGCAGAAGCAAGAAAACAAAAGTTCTTTTAGAAGAAAAATGCAGTAACCCGAAAACAAAGTACCAAGAGAAAAGAGCCCCCCCCACATACAAACAACCAAAGCAATGGCGGCACCTCTCTTCGGGGCAACCCCAGCATAGAAGAAAAAGAAATAAAAGCATATGTGCACAGCGAAAGTAAAGACGAGAAACAAACCTGGAAGAAAGGAAGAAGACGACGAGCTCCGATGCAAGAAGAACAGAGAGAAAGAAGGAAGATGCTCGAAAGAGAGGTGGCGAAAAACCCAGAAAAAGGGAAAGGGAACAGAATAAACAAAGAAAATGAGGAAAGGGGCAAATAAATAATGCCTTCGCAGAGCCCGAACGGAAATCGAGGAGAAACGGTAAAAAGCAATAAATGCTGAAACGGCCATTTTCAAAATTTTGAAAAGACGACTATGCCCGAGCTCGACCTCTCAAAAGGACGAACTCGGACAGGGGCACTGTTCATACCCTGACCGAGCTCTCCAAACTCGGGAAGTTCGCAGAAGGTCCGACCTCGTCCCAAAGGCCCACGCCTGAGGTCGGACCTCGGACAAATAAAGAAGAAGGCCCAAAACGAAGGAACATAGCCCAATCTAAAGGCGGCTAAAGCCCAGAAAGATAAAGGCGGTTCCCTTGAAGATAAGATGACCTCACTTAAAGATAAGATAAGATAACTAACTTATCCTATCCACAGGAGGCCACATCTCACCATTATAAATACACTGGAGCACCCAGGTATAACTCATACTCTGATTCTACATAAAACCTGTTTAATACCCATGCTAACTTAAGCATCGGAGTGTCATTGCAGGTACAACCCCCAGCCGCTCAGCACACCAAGCTCGGGTCACGGAACCCCTACCTCGGGTCTTGCCAGACGACCGAGCTACACGTTTCAGGTAACCCTCGGAACACATAGTAAGGTAATTCTTTGGATCCGGGTTCATACTTTGATCATGGCTCTTGGTGATCCATGCATTGGCATAGAATTCTTGAACCATCAAGATTCCAACTTGTTGAATGGGGTTGGTAAGTACTTCCCAACCTCTTCTTTGGATCTCATGGCGGATCTCCGGATATTCACCCTTTCTGAGTGAAAAGGGGACCTCGGGGATCACCTTCTTCAAGGCCACAACTTCATAAAAGTGGTCTTGATACACCCTTGAGATGAACCTATCCATCTCCCATGACTCGGAGGTGGAAGCTTTTGCCTTCCCTTTCCTCTTTCTAGAGGTTTCTCCGGCCTTGGATGCCATAATGGTTATGAAAAAGCAACGCTTTTACCACACCAAACTTAAAATGTTTGCTCGTCCTCGAGCAAAAGAAGAAAGAAGAGAGTAGAAGAAGAAGAAATGAGGAAGTGGGAGATGGTGGTGTATTCGGCCAAAGAGGGGGAGAAGTGGTGTTTTGGTTGTGTGAAAATGAAGGAGTGAAGAAGGGTATTTATAGGAGAGAGGGGAGATGGGGTGCGGCCATATTGGGTGGGTTTGGGAGGGAAAGTGGTTTGAATTTGAAGGGTGAGGTTGGTAGGGTTTTATGAAGGATGGATGTGAGTGGTGAAGAGAAAGATGGGATTTGATAGGTGAAGGGTTTTTGGGGAAGAGGTGTTGAGGTGATTGGTGAATGGGCGAAGAAGAGAGAGAGTGGTGGTGGGGTTGGTGGGGATCCTGTGGGGTCCACAGATCCTGTGGTGTCAAGGAAAAGTCATCCCTGCACCAAATGTTGCTCAAAATCACGTTTTGAGCCATTTCTGGCGTTAAACGCCGGGCTGGTGCCCATTCCTGGCATTTAACGCCAGGTTCTTGCCCTTTTCTGGCGTTTAACGCCAGTCTGGTGCCCCTTTCTGGCGTTAAACGCCCAGAATGGTGCCAGACTGGGCGTTAAACGCCCAACTGCTAGGCTTACTGGCGTTTAAACGCCAGCAGCATCTTCCTCCAGGGTGTGCTGTTTTTCTTCCTGTTTTTCATTTTGTTTTTGCTTTTTCAATGGATTTTGTGACTTCTTATGATCATCAACCTAAAAAAAAAATAAAATAACAAAAGAAACTATATAGATTATAATCATTGGATTGCCTCCCAACAAGCGCTTCTTTAATGTCAGTAGCTTGACAGAGGGCTCTCATGGAGCCTCACAGATACTCAGAGCAAATGTTGGAACCTCCCAACACCAAACTTAGAGTTTGAATGTGGGGTTTCAACACCAAACTTAGAGTTTGGTTGTGGCCTCCCAACACCAAACTTAGAGTTTGACTGTGGGGGCTCTGTTTGTCTCTGATTTGAGAGAAGCTTTTCATGCTTCATCTCTATGGTGACAGAGGGATATCCTTGAGCCTTAAACACAAAGGATTCTTCATTCACTTGAATGATCAGTTCACCTCTATCAACATCAATCACAGCTTTTGCTGTGGCTAGGAAGGGTCTGCCAAGGATGATGGATTCATCCATGCACTTCCCAGTCTCTAGGACTATGAAATCAGTAGGGATGTAATGGTCTTCAACTTTTACCAAAACATTCTCTACAAGTCCATGAGCTTGTTTTCTTGAGTTGTCTGCCATCTCTAATGAGATTCTTGCAGCTTGTACCTCAAAGATCCCTAGCTTCTCCATTACTGAGAGAGGCATGAGGTTTACACTTGACCCTAAGTCACACAGAGCCTTCTTGAAGGTCATGGTGCCTATGGTACAAGGTATGGAAAACTTCCCAGGGTCTTGTCTCTTTTGAGGTAATTTCTGCCTAGACAAGTCATCCAGTTCTTTGGTGAGCAAAGGAGGTTCATCCTCCTAAGTCTCATTTCCAAATAACTTGTCATTTAGCTTCATGATTGCTCCAAGGTATTTAGCAACTTGCTCTTCAGTGACATACTCATCCTCTTCAGAGGAGGAATACTCATCAAAGCTCATGAAAGGCAGAAGTAAGTCCAATGGAATCTCTATGGTCTCATTTTGAGCCTCAGATTCCCATGGTTCCTCATTAGGGAACTCAGTGGAGGTCAGTGCACGCCCATTGAGGTCTTCCTCAGTGGCGTCCACTTCATCTCCTTCCTCTCCAAATTCGGCCATATTGATGGCTTTGCACTCTCCTTTTGGATTTTCTTCTGTGTTGCTTGGAAGAGTACTTGGAGGGAGTTCAGTAACTTTCTTGCTCAGCTGTCCCACTTGTCCTTCCAAATTTCTAATGGAGGACCTTGTTTCATTCATGAAACTTTGAGTAGTTTTGATTAGATCAGAGACCATGGTTGCTAAGTCAGAGGGGTTCTGCTTAGGATTCTCTGTCTGTTGCTGAGAAGATGATGGAAAAGGTTTGCCATTGCTAAACCTGTTTCTTCCACCATTGTTGTTGTTGAAACCTTGTTGAGGTCTCTCTTGATTCTTCCATGAAAGATTTGGGTGATTTCTCCATGAAGAATTATAGGTGTTACCATAGGGTTCTCCTAGGTAATTCACCTCTTCCATTGAAGGGTTCTCAGGATCATAAGCTTCTTCCTCAGATGAAGCATCCTTAGTACTGCCAGGTGCATGTTGCATTCCGGACAGACTTTGAGAAATCAAATTGACTTGTTGAGTCAATATTTTATTCTGAGCCAAAATGGCGTTCAGAGTGTCAATCTCAAGAACTCCTTTCTTCTGACTTGTCCCATTGTTCACAGGATTCCTTTCAGAAGTGTACATGAATTGGTTATTTGCAACCATTTCAATGAGCTCTTGAGCTTCTGTAGGCGTCTTCTTCAGATGAAGAGATCCTCCAGCAGAGCTATCCAAAGACATCTTGGACAGTTCAGAGAGACCATCATAGAAATACCTATGATGCTCCATTCAGAAAGCATGTCAGAAGGACATTTTTGATTAATTGTTTGTATCTTTCCCAAGCTTCATAGAGGGATTCTCCATCCTTCTGTCTGAAGGTTTGGACTTCCACTCTAAGCTTACTCCATCTTTGTGGTGGAAAGAACTTTGCCAAGAAGGCATTGACTAGCTTTTCCCAAGAGTCCAGGCTTTCTTTAGGTTGAGAGTCCAACCATATTCTAGCTCTGTCTCTTACAGCAAAAGGGAATAGCATCAGTCTATAGACCTCAGGGTCAACCCCATTAGTCTTGACTGTGTCACAGATTTGCAAGAATTCAGCTAAGAACTGATGAGGATCTTCCATTGGAAGTCCATGGAACTTGCAATTCTGTTGCATTAGAGAAACTAATTGAGGCTTAAGCTCAAAGTTGTTTGCTCCAATGGCAGGGAAGAGATGCTTCTCCCATAAAAATCAGGAGTAGGTGCAGTAAAGTCACCCAGCACCTTCCTTGCATTGTTTGCATTATTGTTGTTTTCGGCTGCCATGTCTTCTTCTTCTTTGAAGAATTCGGTCAGGTCCTCTAAAGAGAGTTGTGCTTTGGCTTCTCTTAGTTTTCTCTTCAAGGTCCTTTCGGGTTCAGGGTCAGCTTCAACAAGAATGCCTTTGTCTCTGCTCCTGCTCATATGAAAGAGAAGAGAACAAGAAAATGTGGAATCTATGTCACAGTATAGAGATTCCTTGAGGGTCAGAGGAAAAGAGAAATAGAAAGAAGAAGGAGAAGAAGAATTCGAACTTTACTTAGATAAGGTTCGAATTATGCATTGAGAAGGAGTGGTTACTCCATAAATAGAAGGATGTGAGAAGGAGGGAAGAGAATTTTCGAAAATTCAATTAAAAAGATTTTGAAAACATTTTGAAAATTTGATTGATAATTTTCGAAAATTCAAAGTGAAAAAGAAATCAAGTGATTTTTTAAAAAAGATTTTGAAATTAGGAATCAAAAAGATTTGATTGTAAACTATCTTGACAAGGATGTAGTTAAGAAGATATGATTGGTTTTAAAAAGATGTGATTGAAAAGATATGATTTGAAAACAATTTTAAAAAGATATGATTTGAAAACAATTTTAAAAAGATTTGATTTTAAAATTTAATGACTTGCCTAACAAGAAAAGATATGATTCAAACATAAAACCTTCCTCAACAGAAAAGGCAAAAAATGTTCAATCAAATCATTAATTGTTAGTAAGTATCTTTGAAAAAGGAAAGAAATTAATTTTGAAAACATTTGATTGAAAAGATATGATTTGAAAAAGATTTGATTTTGAAAAACTTTGAAAACTTGAAAAAAAAATTGATTTGAAAACAAAATCTTCCCCCTAGCACCATCCTGGCGTTAAACGCCCAGAATGGTATCCATTCTGGCGTTTAACGCCCAAAATGCACCCTTTTTGGGCGTTAAACGCCCAACCAGGTACCCTGGCTGGCGTTTAAACGCCAGTCTGCCTTCTTCACTGGGCATTTTCGAATGCCCAGCTTTTCTGTATAATTCCTCTGCAGTATGTTCTGAATCTTCAATTCTCTGTATGATTGACTGAAAAGACACAAATTAAAATATTTTGGATTTTTAATAATCAAAAATGCAACAAGAATCAAATAACAATGCATGCAAGACACCAAACTTAGCAGTTTGTATACTACTGACACTACATGAGACATATAAACACTCAAGTCAAGAGAATTCAAAGATCAGAGTAAGAAATCTTCAAGAATTACTTGAAGATCCTTAAGACACAAGAATGAATGCATGCAATTGACACTAAACTTAAGATGAGACACTAGACTCAAGCAAGAAATATTTTTGGTTTTTATGATTTTCTAAATTTTTTTTTTTTTGATTTTCGAAAATTAAGTGGAAAAAGATATCAAAATTCTTAATGAGAATTCCAGGAATCAGTGCAATGCTAGTCTAAGACTCCGGTCCAGGGATTAGACATGGCTTCACAGCCAGCCAAGCTTTCAAAGAAAGCTTCGGTCCAAAACACTAAACATGGCCAAAGAATCTTAGATAGATGGCCAGGTATAAATTTTAGGCAGGGCGCATATCTCTTAGATTCCCCAACAGAATCTTCGTGGTATAAGCTAGATAGATGGCGGCATTCATGGGGATCCGGAAAGTCTTACCTTGTCTGTGGTATTTCGAGTAGGATCCTGGGAATCCGGAAAGTCTAACCTTGTCTGTGGTATTCCGCGTAGGATTCCGGTATTGAATGACTGTGACGAGCTTCAAACTCCTGAAGGCTGGGCGTGATGACAAACGCAAAAGAATCAATGGATTCTACTCCAACCTGATTGAGAACTGACAGATGATTAGCCGTGCTGTGACAGAGCATTTGGACCATTTTCACTGAGAGGATGGGATGTAGCTATCAACAAGGGTGATGCCTCCAGAGGGTTAGCCGTGCAGTGACAGTGCATAGGACCATTTTCCCGAGAGGATTAAAAGTAGCCATTGATAATGGTGATGCCCTACATACAGCTTGCCATGGAAAGGAGTAAGAAGGATTGGATGAAAGCAATAAGAAAGTAGAGATTCGAAAGGATTCTAGCATCTCCACACGCCTATCTGAAATTCCCACTATGATTTACATAAGTATTTCTATCCCTTTTTATTTTCTATTATTATTAATTTTTGAAACCCATAACCATTTAATCTGCCTAACTGAGATTTACAAGGTGACCATAGCGTGCTTCATACCAACAATCTCTGTGGGATCGACCCTTACTCACGTAAGGTATTACTGGATGACCCAGTACACTTGCTGGTTAAGTTGAACGGAGTTGTGGAAAGAAAGTGCTGAGTTAGTTTTAGGCACATGCCAAAAGAGCCATTATTGTTGATCACAATTTCGTCCACCAAGTTTTTGGCGCCGTTGCCGGGGATTGTTCGAGTACGGACAACTGACGGTTCATCTTGTGCTCAGATTAGGTAATTTTCTTTTCAAAAATCTTTTTCAAAATTTTTCTTTTATTTTCGTTTTTCTGAACTTTATTTTCGAAAAAAAATTAATAAAAATAAAAAAATTAGAAAATCATAAAAATCAAAATATTTTGTGTTTCTTGTTTGAGTCTTGAGTCAATTTTTAAGTTTGGTGTCAATTGCATGCTTTAAAAATTTTCTTGCATTTTTCGAAATTCCATGCATTCATAGTGTTCTTCATGATCTTCAAGTTGTTCTGACAAGTTTTCTTGTTTGATCTTGATGTTTCTTGTTTTGTGTTGTTTGTTGTTTTTCATATGCATTTTTCGTTTGTTAGAGTCCATGCATTAAAGATTTCTAAGTTTGGTGTCTTGCATGTTTTCTTTGCATCAAAAATTTTTCAAAATTATGTTCTTGATGTTCATCATGATCTTCAAAGTGTTCTTGGTGTTCATCTTGACATTCATAGTGTTCTTGCATGCATCATGTGTTTTGATCCAAAATTTTCATGTTTTGGGTCATGTTTGTGTTTTTCTCTCTCATAATTAAAAATTCAAAAATCAAAAATATATCTTTTCCTTTTTTCTCTCCAAATTTTTGAAATTTTGGGTTGACTTGGTCAAAAATTTTCAAAATTAGTTGTTTCTTACAAGTCAAGTCAAAATTTTCAAAATTTAAAAAATCTTATCTTTTCAAAATCTTTTTCAAAAATCATATCTTTTCCATTTTTTCTTTTTTTCGAAAATTTCAAAAATATTTTTCAAATTATTTTCAAAATCTTTTTCTTATCTTTATATCATATTTTTGAAATTACACTAACAATTAATGTGATTGGTTCAAAAATTGGAAGTTTGTTACTTTCTTGTTAAGAAAGGTTCAATCTTTAAGTTCTAAAATCATATCTTTTAGTTTCTTGTTAGTTAAGTAATTTTAAAAAAATTAAATCTTTTTCAAAATATCTTTTTCTTAAAAATCTTATCTTTTTATTTTATCTTTTTCAAAATTTGATTTCAAAATATCTTATCTAACTTCTTATTCTTATCTTTTAAAACTTGATTTCAATCTTTTTCAATCAACTAACTAACTTTTTGTTTGTTTCTTATCTTTTTCAAAACCACCTAACTACTCTTCCTCTCTAATTTTCGAAAATATCTCAACCCTTTTTCAAAAATTCTTTTTAATTAACTAATTGTTTCATGTTTTAATTTTAATTACATCTTATCTCTAACTTTCAAAAATCAATAACCCTCTTTTTAAAATATTTTTCGAATCTTCCTCTTCTCTTCTTTTATTTAATTATTTAATTACTAACATTCTCTTCACCTCTTCATCTAAAAAAAAAAATCCGAACCCACTCTTCTTCATTCTTCTTCCCTTTCTTTTTCTACTAACATAAAGGAATCTCTATACTGTGACATAGAAGATTCCTCTTCTTTTCTTGTTCTTCTCTTTCATATGAGCAGGAATAGGGAAAAAGGCACTCTTGTTGAAATTGATCCTGAACCTGAAAGGACTCTGAAAAGAAAACTAAGAGAAACTAAATTACAACAATCCAGAAACAACCTTTCAGAAATTTTCGAACAAGAGAAGGAGATGGCAGCCGAAAATAATAATAATGCAAGGAGAATGCTTGGTGACTTCACAAAGCCAACGTCCAAATTTGATGTAAGAAGCATCTCCATTCCTGCCATGGAGCCAATAATTTTGAGCTTAAGCCTCAACTAGTTGCCTTAATGCAACAAACTGCAAGTTTTATGGACTTCCATCTGAAGATCCTTATGAGTTTTTAACTGAGTTCTTGCAGATCTGTGAGACTATAAAGACGAATGGAGTTGATCCTGAGGTCTACAGACTCATGCTTTTCTCTTTTGTTGTAAGAGACAGAGCTAGAATATGGTTGGATTCACAACCTAAGGATAGCCTGGACTCCTGGGATAAGCTGGTCACAGCCTTCTTGGATAAATTCTTTCCTCCTCAAAAGCTGAGCAAGCTGAGAGTGGATGTTCAAACCTTCAAACAAAAAGATGGTGAATCCCTCTATGAAGCTTGGGAAATATACAAGCAGCTGACCAAAAGATGTCCATCTGACATGTTTTCAGAATGGACCATATTAGATATATTCTATTATGGTCTCTCTGAATTTTCGAAAATGTCATTGGACCATTCTGCAAGTGGATCTATTCACCTAAAGAAAACACCTGAAGAGGCTCAAGAACTCATTGATATGGTTGCAAACAACCAATTCATGTACACTTCTGAGAGGAATTACGTGAATAATGGGATACCTCAGAAGAAATGAGTTCTTGAAATTGATGCTCTGAATGCCATATTGGCTCAGAACAAAGTGTTGACTCAACAGGTCAACATGATCTCTCAAAATCTGAATGGATGGCAACATGCATCCAACAGTACTAAAGAGGCAGCTTCTGAAGAAGCTTATGATCCTGAGAACCCTACCATGGCAGAGGTTAATTACATGAGTGAACCTTATGGAAACACCTATAACTCATCATGGAGAAATTATCCAAATTTCTCATGGAAGGATCAACAAAAGCCTCAACAAGGCTTTAACAATGGTGGACGCAATAGGCTGAGCAATAGCAAGCCTTTCCATCATCTTCTCAGCAACAGACAGAGAATTCTGAACAAAACACTTCTAATTTAGCCAATCTAGTCTCTGATCTGTCAAAGGCCACTTTCAGTTTCATGAGTGAAACAAGATCCTCCATCAGAAATCTGGAGGCACAAGTGGGCCAGCTGAGTAAGAAAGTTATTGAAAATCCTCCCAGTATTCTCCCAAGCAATACAGAAGAGAATACAAAAGGAGAGTGCAAGGCCATTGATATAATCAATATGGCCGAATGCACAAGGGAGGAGGAGGACGAAAATCCTAGTGAGGAAGACCTCCTGGGACATCCCTCAAGCAAGAAGGAGTTTCCTATTAAGGATCCAAAGGAATCTGAGGCTCATATAGAGACCATAGAGATTCCATTAAATCTCCTTCTGCCATTCATGAGCTCTGAAGACTACTCGTCCTGATGAGGATGAAGACGTGACTGGAGAGCAAGTTGCTCAATATTTAGGAGCTATCATGAAGCTGAATGCCAAGTTGTTTGGCAATGAGACTTGGGAAAGTGAACCTCCCTTGCTCATTGGTGAACTAGACACCTGGATTCAGAAAATTTTACCTCAAAAGAGACAAGATCCTGGCAAGTTCTTAATACCTTGTACCATAGGCACCATGACCTTTGCAAAAGCTCTGTGTGATCTGGGGTCAGGGATAAATATTATGCCACTCTCTGTAATGGAGAAGCTAGGGATCATTGAGGTACAACCTGCCTTGTTCTCATTACAATTGGCAGACAAGTCATTGAGACAAGCTTATGGAATAGTGGAGGACGTGTTAGTAAAGGTTGAAGGCCTTTACATCCTGCTGATTTCATAATCTTAGACACTAGGAAGGAAGAGGATGAATGCATCATCCTTGGAAGACCTTTCCTAGCCACAGCAGGAGCTGTGATAGATGTCAACAGAGGAGAATTAGTCCTTCAATTGAATGGGGACTACCTTATGTTTAAGGCACATGGCCATCCCTCTGTGACAAAAGAGTAAGCATGAAGAGCTTCTCAGTTCAGAGTCAAGAAGAGCCTCCACAGTCAAACTCTAAGTTTGGTGTTGGGAGGCCACAACCAAACTCTAAGTTTGGTGTTAAGACCCCATATCCAAACTCTAAGTTTGGTGTTGGGACTATACAACATTGACCTGATCACCTTGTGGCTCCATGAGAGCCACTGTCAAGCTATTGACATTAAGAAGCGCTTGTGGGAGGCAACCCAAATTTTATTTATCTAATTTTTATTTTATTTTATTTTATGTTATTTTGTGTTTCATTAGGTACATGATCATGTGGAGTCACGAAAAAAATATAAAAATTAAAAACAGAATCAAAAACAGCAGAAAAAAAAATCACACCCTGGAGGAAGCACAGGCTGGCGTTCAACGCCAGTAAGGAGCATCTGGCTGGCGTTCAACGCCAGAACAGAGCATGAATCTGGCACTGAACGCCAGAAACAAACCACATTCTGGCGCTGAACGCCAGGAATGTGCCTAGAAGAAAAGCTGGCGCTGAACACCAGTAAAGCATGAAACTAGCGTTCAACGCCAGAAATATGCTTTACATGGGCGTTGAACGCCCAGAACGTGCACCACTCGGCGTTTAAATGCCAGAATGGTGTGCAAAGGCATTTTACATGCCTATTTGGTGCAGGGATGGAATTCCTTGACACCTCAGGATCTGTGGACCCCACAGGATCACCTCAGGATTGTGGACCCACAGGATCCCCACCTAACATATTCCCACCTTACCTCATAATCTAGTTTTACTCTTCCCATATCACACTTCCCAAAAACCCTTCACCAATCACCTCAAGCTCTCTTCCCAATCACTATTCACCACTCACATCTATCCACTCTTCCCCATAAACCCCACCTACCTTCAAAATTCAAAAACATTTTCCCACCCAATCCCACCCTAAATGGCCGAACCTTCCTTCTCCCTCTCTATATATACCCTTCCATTCCACTTCATTTTCACACAACACTACCCCCTCTACTTTACCTTGGCCGAATCCATCTCCCCTCACTCTCCTCTATTTGTCTCTTCTTCTTCTTATTCTTTCTCTCTTGCTCGAGGGCGAGCAATATTTTAAGTTTGGTGTGGTAAAAGCATAAGCTTTTTGTTTTCCATTACCATCAATGGCACCTAAGGCCGGAGAATCCTCTAGAAAAGGAAAAGGGAAGACAAAAGCTTCCACCTCCGAGTCATGGGAGATGGAAAGATTCATCTCCAAGAGCCATCAAGACCACTTCTATGATGTTGTGGCAAAGAAGAAGGTGATCCCTGAGGTCCCTTTCAAACTCAAGAAAAAATGAGTATCCGGAGATCGACATGAAATCCGAAGAAGAGGTTGGGAAGTCCTAACCAACCCCATGCAACAAGTCGGAATCTTAATGGTTCAAGTTCTATGCCAATGCATGGATCACTAGGAACCATGATCAAAGTATGAACCCCGAGTCCAAAGAATTATCTCACAATGGTTCGGGTGAAATACTTAGATTTTAGTCCGGAGAATGTAAAGTTGGCGTTCCACTTGCCCATGATGCAAGGATGAACGCCCCTACATTAGAAGGGTCAACTTTAATCAACGGTTGAACCAAGTAATGGACATATGTGTGGAAAGAGCTCAATGGAAGAGAGACTCCAAAGGCAAGCCAGTCCAACTAAGAAGACTGGACCTCAAGCCTGTAACTAGATGATGGTTGGAGTTCATTCAACGCTCCATCATTCCCACTAGCAACCGATCTGAAGTTACTGTGGATCGGGCCATCATGATTCATAGCATCATGATTGGAGAGGAAGTAGAAGTTCATGAAGTCATCTCCAATGAATTCTACAAAATAGCCGACAAGCCCTCCACCATGGCACGGCTAGCTTTTCCTCACCTTATTTGCCATCTATGTTACTCAGCTGGAGTTATCATAGAAGGAGCATCTCCATTGAAGAGGATAAGCCCATCACCAAGAAGAGGATGGAGCAAGCAAGAGAGACCCTCCACGGTTCTCAAGAGATGCATGAGGAAGCTCATCATCAAGAAATCCCTGAGATGCCTCAAGGGATGCACTTTCCTCCAACAACTATTGGGAACAACTCAACACTTCCTTAGAAGATTTGAGCCACAATGTTGAACAATTAAGGGTGGAACATCATGAGCACTCCATCATTCTCCATGAAATAAGAGAAGATCAAAGAGCAATGAGGGAGGAGCAACAAAGGCAAGGAAGGGACATAGAAGAGCTTAAGGACATTGTTGGTCCTTCAAGAAGAAGACGCCACTAAAGGTGGA